>NC_090956.1:427016-1099516 GCF_040807025.1 Struthio camelus
ATACTACTACTACCATATAAACTGCATGCTGCTCTGTGATAATGAGCAGCAGGAATGTTCCCATGAGAGAATCTCTGAAAACTGGTAACAGTGCTTACAACCTACACGTGCTAGATGGGTTCAGCAGTACCACTGAATCCAGACGGGACAAATTAACTCTAGTTGCAAAAGATCTTTCCTCAAAAGAAACAGATGCATCAGTCCTTAGTATGTTCGTGGGTGCTTGAATGTAGCTTCATTTAGGCAACGCTGTACAGTTCTATTTGTGGAAATATGTTCTTGGCAAAGATTAACCTCGACAAGGTAACTATGATTGTTTTAGCTTTTGGCCTGTGTTTTACACAGTTCTGGTTCAAGCCATATACTGTAGTATATACCAGAATATATATGCACATTGGAAAAATAGTGCCTTACTATAATGTGTGCCTACCTAACTGCATGCTTTTTTAACAGTTGAAAATATTTCTTCCTATAGATGGATCTAATCATTTTATCAGAGAACGGCTTTGCCTCTTCCACAGAGATTTTAAACTTTGCTGACCAACTGAAAACAAAGAAAATGAAGAAAAAGGAAGCAGAGCAAGTGTTGAAACTTTTTGTGGAGGATAAGTGGCTCTCTGAGGTAACGACTGTATCTTACCAAGTGTTTGTATTTTAATAGGTCCAGATATTATTTTTTCATGGATGTGATGGCTGAAATTGGAGCTATTCTTTAATGAATGACAACAAGAGTGGTTTTGTGGGGCCTGTGCTTATTGTCATCCCAGGCAATAATTTTTGAAGAAAAGGTAGTTCATTTACAAGCAAAAACTCCTTGGGTGGATCTACACAGAACACGGCTTCAGTTTCTTGTGCCCGTGCTAGTGCAGGTATCTGCGTACAGACATACAGACATCCCTTGTACTTAACAGCAGAACATACTTAAAGCTTGGATCAAGAGAGAAGCTCTTCAAGGTGATCAGTGCTGTCAGCAACGTTTAGGATTTCCTGAAAAAAAGCAGTGAGGCCAAACATGTTGAAAATTCCTGTACCAGAAGTGCACCCGCCCCTGTGCACCTCTGGAGATCTTTACTTCATGAGCCAGTAACTGAGATTAGCTTACTTTACTGCAGCTGTTTGCAAGGATTAGTGAGACCTCAATTCCTTTTCTCCTGGATGCATCACATCATAGATCTCCAATATGCTGCCACGTTTCCTTATGTTGCAGCGCTTTAGCAGAGATTTTCAAAGATGCATCAAGCAGTAAATGCCTGCATTTTGTTGAAAGCCAGTAGAAATTTCTGTAACATGCAAATGAAGGGTCACCAAACTGTCTGCTTAAGGAGGCCACGCTTACTTATCTGTACCTTCAAGGACATCTCTAGTAAGGGTGTGAGATCATTCTTCTGCTCCTCTAAGCAAATGAGGTTCTGCCACTTCAAAAGTATTTTGGCTTTGCCTTTTATCAGTGTTGGCATGTTTGTTTCACAATGGCAGAAAAAAGTGGATGTCAAATGTTTGCTAAAGGGTGGTGAGCAAGGTTGAAAGGGGCAAAAGGAACTAAAATAAATTGCTCGTTTCACCAATGATTCTTTCCTTAGAGAAATGGGGAATATACTCTGCATACTCGCTGCATAATGGAGATGGAACAATACATTCTCAGCAACTACCAAGATGTGGCAAGGAAGTGTAACATCTGTCACAGCCTTGCCATCCAGGTAACTCAGTTTGGATTACCTTAGCAGACACCTGCTGATGGACTATCATGGTCATAGCTGAAGTGCGTGAGACGTTCTTCTGAGCATTAGTCAGGCACTAAAATTTCTGGTCTTGTAATCTGGTAAAGGTGCCCATGTATACTAAAATATCTACCCTGACAAAAGGGGAATTTTTTTTTTTAAATCTTCTGTCTTCGGGGGGAAAAAAAAACTGTGTAAACTTAGAGAAAGTGAATTAACCCAATGAGGAGTATTATCACCCTGCCTTGCTTTCCAAGCCCAGCAGGCTAGAAGTGAACGCTTATCTTTGCAAAGGCATAACAGTAAGAGTCAGCAAACTTGATCTTTGGACCTTGCAAATGGTAATCGTTCATGTGATAGACATCTTTGGTCCTGGGATTTTGGTTCAGAAATTGCTTGCATCTTGGACTTGAGAATGAGCGCGGGCGCGCGTGTGTGTGTGTGTGTATATGTAGTACACTAAAGGATTGTGCATTGATACGTGGTAAGTTGACAGTTTAGTCTTGTACAGTAGGTGGTTACAACCTGAACTGATTCTCAGAACTACTAAACTCTCTTGCTCCTTGACCCTGCATCTCTTCTTCCCAGCTAACATGCTTCCCTAATGTTGCATTTTTCCATCCCAATTGCTCTCCTTTGTTGCAGGCAAATAGCTCTGTGTTTTTGAGCTTTCAAGTTAAATTTTGCTCATCAAAGGAAATGGTATTTCATAGTTTCCAGGAAAAATGCCTCCTTTTAGCCTTTACTGGCTTTGGTTTCTGACTCTTCCAACTCTAACATGTGAAACATTCTTTGGGATAAAGCATTGCATGTCTGTAGCCATTTTTGACAACTTACTTTGCTATGTTGAACTGAATTACAGATTGGAAAGGTTTTTACTAACACATCTGATTTCAGAGCCAAGTATGTGAAACCTGTGGAATTGGAATGCATTTACCTTGTGTTGGAAAGTACTTCAAAGCTCAGACTGAACCACACTGTCCTCACTGTAATGATTTCTGGCCTCATGAGATTCCAGGTACGAGCAACCTATTTAAAAAAAATTTAGTGTAGTGATACTAAAGAATAGACTGTGATATTAAATGGCACTGCTTATATTTTTCATAATTGTGGCCGAGTATCCATTATTTCTGACTTTAATTGACAGCAAATCATCCTTGGGTAACACTGAGCACTGGAACTGCCAGAAGTATGTCTTGCGGTCACTAGTAGATGCTGCAAATAGTGCTTCTAATAGTATTTAAAAAAAAAAAAAACAAACTCCCACAGAAACCAACATACCTCCAAAACCCAAAAGCAAAAAAAACAAAAACAAAAACAAAAAACACTTTTGGAAATACTGAGTTCCTATGAATGGCTTAAACTCTTCAGAATTCATTTACCAGTGAAATTGGATGTTATGAACACGAGCATAAAAGAATGTAGAAAGCATGAGAAACTGGAGGTCATGCCATATCATCTTTTTTTTGTCATTCATTAACCTTGCTTTTTTGTTTTCTTGACAGAGGTGAGTCGGATAGATTCCCAGTTGTCCTCAAAAAGAGAAAGAGGAAAAGAGCTTCATTCTCAGCACTAGATGGTGTTAAGACTTGCTTTCAGTGAAATTCTTTTTCTGTTCTCTTCAAAATAGCCAGACTATAATTGTATTTGTTAATAACAGTGTAATTTTAAGAGTGTTTATTTTTTTCCAAAGTTCTTAAGAAGCTTGCAATAAAATTGTCATTGACCTTCTTGTTCTCCTAAACAGTTATGTCCGCACAGCTTTCCTGGAGGCTGTCTTGCACACACAACTCTCCATATTCTTAGGTTGAGACACTCTGTGTATGTTTGAGAATGAAAGATGTAAATGCTTTGGCTCAGTCCTGTAAGCTAATCTGTTCAGTGGAGCCTTTCTCGAGTATAGTGTTCCATATTTGTACAGTTTCACTTACACAACTGGAAATGAAACCTGTTACTAGTGCCACAGGGCATGTGTATATCTATCAACCTGAAAACAAACCTCCCCAAACCTATGCTGATTTTAGGTATTTACATTTTTACATGGTGTTAAAGTAGGGGAAAAATGTCCATTCACTAAAAAAGGCTGGTTGAATGTTTGATCTGGGGCAAGTTTGAACACTTTAAGCTGGCACTGTTGCTTGGTTTTTGCCCCAAGATAGTTCATCTGACATAAAACCAATCACAAGCAGCATGTTCAAAAACAGAGGGAATAATTTGATGGTCAGAACTAGTGGGAAGGAGTAGGGCAAGATGGTCAGTAGCAATGCCAGTTTATGCCAGCAAAGTATTGAAAAATCATAGTCCTATTCTTTAGTTTTTAGTACTAACACTTCTCTCTCTCCCATTTTCTGAAAGGCTGCTTTTTCCTTGTAAGAGTGGCTTGATAAAAAGACGATATTGCTAAGTGCCAGAGAGTTGAATGGCAGCATATCTCTCCTTGGTAGAAATGAAAGGCATTCCAGACTTTCTCAGGGAAAAGCAGAATGCCCTCACTTCACCTGATCAATAACCAAAGTATGATTCATTTAAATGTATTTAATTGAACTATGGATTAACTACAATTAATTGTAGCCCCAGTCCTTAATTAATCCTTTTTTTTTTTTTCCAGAGAATCAGAGATCGGCATCATGCTTCATGTTAGCACTTTTTTTTTTAATGTATTGAACTTGTGGACAGCACTCTCCCTCACTGTTTAAATAACTTCAATTTTTACTGATACTAAATCCCAACAGAAGGAAACACTAGCTATGTATGTTTTTTGTTCCAAACACTGTTTGCGCCACAGCGTCTTGGCAGTGCCTATATATAGAGCTGTTTTGGGTGTACAAACACATTCAAGACAATCAGCCAGCATATGCTCTTTACAAGGACTTTATATTAGAAACATTCACAAAAATAAAGTGGCTGTAGCAACTTCCTTCCATTTAGTTGTCCAGATTCTTTCACTATGCTGAAGCGGGAAATTTTTTCTCCAGCTCTGAACTGTGCATAGAGAACTTTCTCAGGTTTAAAAAGAATTCTCTTCTGCAGAGTGGCAAAAGCTGCTACTTTTTAATTGCTATTACAGTTCTAACAAACTTTATGCATGCTTCTGATCTATGACCACCAGAAACTTACAGAAAAGCTGATATCAAGAGATCGTACATAGTGCCAGTATTTAACTGGAATAAACAAAACCTGTCCAGGCATCAGAATACAAGACTGAGATGCAGCATTTCTAAAATTGGGAAACTTAATTAAGTCAGGATCCTCCACATCCACCTATTAAAAAAAAAAAAAAACAATAGAATGTCTTTACTCAAATATGATTTCATAAAGTAACATTACATATTTTAAAATTTCAGGCAACTATTTACCTGGCTAGTATTGTGAAGAAGATGGCTTTCATGTGGATATAGGTTTTCAGAATCTTGAGGTGAATATAGACGGATATATTTTCTTCCAAATACCTGTAGATATTACAATATAGACTTTCCATCTGTCATTAATCTACGTGTTATCAGAAAAAATGACTTAAGTTTGATTAACTAGCAGCCAGTCTAATATACCATGCTCTGGGCCATGGCTGGCATTTAACAGTAAAATACAGCAGATTACCTTGAGACTAACAAGAATTACCAAGAGACTAATAAGAAACATCACTATTTGCTATTAATACACAGACACTGCTGTAACACAAAATTCAAACAGATCAAACTATACTAGTCCAAGTACCTGCTCTATGGGCACAGATAAGACTTTGAAATACCAGGAAATGCCTTCAAATTACTTTAAATTCAAAGTTCAAGGCACCCAATTTATATGATTATTTGGGCTCTACATAGCTAGATAGTAATTGTCAGAAGGACTGAGAATAAGGAGGTAGATTCTTCAGTGCAGTCCAGATCAGCGGGCAGAGGTACTGGCAGTGATGCTAAGCTTGCATATACTTCTTTAGCTCTTACTTTGCTATCATTATTAAATTAGCTCTTTCATTGAGGTCCTTAATTGGGAGACTAGAATTAATAAGGCAAGTGGCTTGACTGACCTGAGCACTACACTGAACTGCAGGCAGGCAGGGCTTAGAATGAAATGGCAGAATAAATGAGTCCTCATGGAGTCCTGCACTGGTAACAGCAAAATGCCACAGAAGGCACAGAGCAAATATTCGTGCCGCTTGGGCAAGGATTCAGGATTTCTTCAAGGGCCAGGAGTGATCATATCTGTTTGGGACTGTCACACTAAACAAAGAATAAATCCATACTCTGACCTAACTACATCTAAAAATACGCTGGACTGATGTTATGCTACCAAACTATTCCTAACCAAGCTGCTCTATCTTAACAGCTCTTCCTGTATCATAGAACAAGGTTTTCTGAATCTTATCAATACCTGAGTTTTAATGCCAGAGCTTTACTGTTTTTTGCTTCAAGGACAGCACATAAACATATTCTAAAGGCCAGAAAAGTATGACCAGAAGTATCAGTGTATTCCAGCCCTGTCTGTTTTTCACTTTCTATTACTAACTTCTCAGTGACAGTTACTAGTTAAATGAAACACTGATCTGACTCACTATGGCTGTCCATGTGTTTTTGTAGGATACCATTCCTACCCCAAAGGCATTGTGGATATTACTTAACTGCCTAAACTAAAGAACCAAGTGCTATTTTTAGTTAGGAATGGAAGTAAATAGAACGCTGGTTATTGCTCAGGCAGCACATTTCCTGAATCCTTGATTTTTGTGCGTGTTACCTGGACAAAACTGAGCTATTATTGGCTCCTTCACTTGCCTCTCTGGGTTCACAGAATGGCCAAAGTTGGAAGGGACCTCTGGAGATCAACTAGTCCAATCACCCTGCTCAAGCAGGGTCACCTAGAGCAAGCTACCCAGGACCGTGTCCAGATGGCTTTTGAAGGAAGAAGACTCCACAACCTCTCTGGGCTACCTGTTCCAATGCTCTGTCACCTTCACAGGAAAGAAGTTTGTCCTCAGGTTCAGATGGAACTGCCTGGGTTTCAGTTTGTGCCCGTTGCCTCTCGTCCTATCGCTGGGCACCACGGAGAAGAGACTGGCCCCATCCTCTCGACACCCTCCCTTCAGATATTCGCATACACTGATGAGATTGCCTCTCAGTCTTCTCTTCTCCAGGCTACACAGGCCCAGCTCTCTCAGCCTTTCCTCATAGGAGAGATGCTCCAGTCCCCTCACCATCTTTGTAGCCCTCCGCTGGACTCTCTCCAGGAGCTTCATGTCTCTCTTGGACCGGGGAGCCCACAACTGGACACAGTACTCCAGGGGAGGCCTCCCCAGGGCTGACGAGAGGGGCAGGATCACCTCCCTCCACCTGCTGGCAATACTCTTCCTAACGCAGCCCAGGATACCATTGGCCCTCCTGGCCACCAGGGCACATTGCTGGCTCACGGTCAACTCGTTGTCCACCAGGACCCCCAGGTCCTTCTCTGCAGAGCTGCTTTCCAGCAAGTCAGCCCTCTATATTGGCCTTCCATCCCCCAAAATCTGAGCCAATTACATACTGTGTATAGTGGGATAATCCTCTTTCAGAATGCAATCACTTTGTCGGGGGGGGGGGGGGGGGGGAGGAGCACAGAAGGGAAATATGATAGGTTCTCAATTGCACAGCCCACTTTACCGGGCCCTGAATGAAGTCGTATTTCCACGTGAAAACACAGGTTATCACAGAAAGCAGGATTTTGTCCTCTGTTTGGGACACAGGAACTAAGGCCCATTGCCATAAACAAGTACAAGCAGAAAATACTGAACGTAATGATCCTGCTGAAAACAGAAACTGTAAGCTATGTTCATTAAAGAATCTGATGGGAGGGAGGAAAAAACTCCAGTCTCCTCCTAGTGAGCAGGAAACCTCGCTGCTTAAGGATGTATACAACTGTTGACTGCTTGGACCAAAAAATGTGTCTTTGGCCTTGCGTAGTGCTTATCTCAAAGGGCCACAATATTTTATTGTGCTATTCCGCTGTAAAACTCCTCAAGAAGCTTACTGACAGTATTTCATTTAGCAGCTAACTGGACTAATGATGTCACAGTGCAAATACTTCCTCATCTGATGCTCCACACATGCACAAACAGAAATTTTACTGGGTAACTTTGAGTACTGCATATACCTAAGTCTAGCCCACACCCTGCTATTCTCAAAAAAAGATTCCTTATTAGTACTCTGGGATGGGATTCCAGTTCTTCCCTACTCTGTTACAATTTCCTTGTATAACCTTGGAAAAGCCATTGTTTTCCAATCTCAATTCCTCATCTGTAGAACGAGAGTAAGAGATAATTTATCTTAATGAGCACTTGAGGTCTACATTATTACGTCAGGTGCAGTAGTTACAAATGCAACAGAATCACCAAATAATATTTACATATTCTCCATTCTTCATCAAGTTGTCTGCTAATCCAATATCTACATATTATAAGCATGTTTTCTAGCTCTAGCATTAATAGCACGCTTAAGCAAAGCAGAGCGCAGACCTGGGCTAAAAAGTTTTGCTGGGGATCCTGGTGAAGAGGTGAGATAGTGCCTTCTGGGCCAAACCAAGCATTAATGGTGATGTCATCCTCTTCCCCTTCCCCCAGGCAGCAGTAGTCAGGGATACTGATATCCTGCTTCAATTCTGGGATCTACCTCCATAAAGAAATAAACATATTAAAAGAAAGGTATGTGCTGATTTGCACAAGATACATAATTCATAGAACAAAATAGCTGGGCTTGACACAAAGAGAGCAAATGACCTACTGGTCCAGCAAAGGCTGTGGAGAAGCAGCTGGAGTGCTGGGAACCTGCAGGAAACATCTCCAAACTTTCTGTCCTAGCAAGCAAATCATGTTGGAGGGAGGGAGGGAGGGAGAGGTGGGAGAAAGACAGGAAAGGTGTTTCTTATTCTTCGGAGACTCTTTTCTCTAGTAGAATCCAGAGAAACCCAGGGAGCGAGGCCAACAAAAATGAGGTTTGCTGTTCATGGAAAAGGAGCAATTTATCTTTTTTATGCTAAGCCTGCTTCTCCATGAGATTCCTTTATACCTGTCCCACCAAGCTAATCTCCTCTAGTTACCTAGAATTATACATCAGATGGTGAACACATCACCACTGAAGACTGCTGTCCAAATCTCTTCCCTGAGTGACATATTCTTCGGGGAAATGATGCTTTCCAGGTGATATCCATATAAGTAAATGCTACACTGCACTGAAACAGTGCTAAAACTGAATGCCTTCGCTCCTGGAAGGATTTTGTTTCCACTCCTTTCAGTTAAGTGGAGTGAAATCATCCCTGTTCCTTCACCTTGTGGGAAAAACAAATACAGGAATACTGTGAATTCCCCCCATATGGCCCTCCACCTAGCAGAGGTGACATCCTCAGAGATGACTTGTGATGACTTGTGCTGCAAAGGGAACAAATGACTGCAGAAAGATAAAAACATTCACTCAGTTTTACCTGATCAAAAAGCTGGTGCTGGGCAAGGTATCCTACACTGTTCTGAAATTACAGCAGAAAAAAAATCATAGTGACATATACAGTAAGGCTTCTCAGTCATGTTTATGGAATTTATTTATAGGTAAGATCCATTTCCAATGTGCTATTTCAAAGTACCAGAATTGCCTCAACAGTTGACTATACTATAAAGGGCCTTCTGGAATAACAACTTACATCTATACTGAAATTGCAAGAGTGTAGATATAGCCTCACAATTAACAAGTTACCTAGCCTAAGTTACTGGAAGGAACCTAGCTATAATACTACGGAGTATGGCAGTTCTTATCACTCCTGTGACAAGGCTCTGCAGTATTATAACTAGACCCACTGCTGGCATGCGGACTATTTCACCTTCACTCCCTATAAATATCTTCATATTCTAGTCAACTTGCAATGACACACAGTTCTACCTGCCAGAAGACTAAGGAACAGAAAGGAGGACTTCTGATCCGCAGCTGTCAAAATAAAAGGACATTCAATAGCTAATCTATTCATTTTTTACCTGGTGGGATATGAATTTGGATCTAGATGCTAGATCTCACTGAGCAGCTTAATAACTCACAGGAACAGTACTGCTGGCTGAGGAGCTGAATTAAAATTCCTTACTCTAAATCGGACACCACCATCCAGGCTTTTGCTGCAGATAGTATCTATTCATCAAATTCCAGCTGCTGTACATTTGATTATATCTAAAGTCAAAGCCAGTTATTTTTGCAATAAGTATTTGTGGCTTTGGATCTTGAAAATATTTCAAATCTTCTAATTCGGAGATGTGTCTATAGTGCGTCCCCTCCATTAAGATCACCTCTAAGCACCTACGTTCTAATAAGCTCCAACTAGGCAGAAATTGTCTGCTCCAGCACCATGTTGCTGTATTGAGAGATGAAACAACACAAGAGCGACAGACCTCATTCACGATATACTGGTTGATGAAGTCACTGACAGTCATGAGCTTCTGAGACCATTCCTCATCTGTGTATCGGGAACCCAATTCTACAGGAACTGTTCGGCACCCCGCAACTTGACAAAAATAGTCCACACTGAAATACAGAAAGGTCCATTACCCTTTTATACCATTCTTCGAGTAGGAAATCCAACTTTCAGAATAACAAATGCTACCACCATGATTTCTTCCCTCCAAAAACCAACCAGCTAGAGAGACAAAGGGTAGCAGAAAAAGATGCCAGCAGCAAGGAAACAAGCAGTCAAGTCTGTATATATTTTATGCTGTGAAATGTTTTGGTTCTTTTTTTTAAATATGCATGGCCTATTTTAAAGCCTTGTTGAATATTTACCTTACTTAACTATCATTTCCTTATGAGCTAAGGAGATTTAAGCAGCTAGTTTCTCCTGACCAGTTATACAGCTTATCTTTTTGCTGCCTTTTACTAAGTTTGCTAAATAAAATACTGTATCTTTTTATCATGAATGCTAGATCAATTCTCTGTCAGTGCCAATAATATCCACTCTTGCTACAGTTGGAGGATTTTCTTCAAAGGCTGATATAGGTCTCTCCATTCACAATGATCTTAACTAATTTAAGTAGTTCATCTTTTTAAGTGTCTGAAGTTAGGCAGTGGGGTATCTTGCCTGAAAGGAGACTAAAAGACCTATGAAATAACAAACACGCTCAATTAATGTAGAATCTACCCTTGATTATGGAATATAAGTAATTCCTTAAACTAAGCTTTTCTGAGTTTTGTCCTCCCTTTTCAGAGGAGTAACAAGCTTTATGCTACAAAAATTTGATTCTCAATATTGGAACCATTGGCTGCACTGCTTATGATAAACAAGCTGCACAATGTTATTAGTTCTGAATGCAGGTGTCTGAAACTCAACACTCACTAGAGCCATTAAACAAACATAAATACTTGTACTTGTGAATGAAAAAGTCAATCATGATTATTCGTGCAGCTCGGAAATCCACTTCCCATTACACTATTTATCAACAAGTTTTGATATGTAAAAAATCACTGGCTTACGTCTGACTGAGACTAATCCACTTAAAACGTGAGCAAATTCACTGGAACAGTTAGCAATATATGCTCACTTCTTTTTTTCAGCTAAGCAAAATGGAGCATCAGGGATTTGCTGAAGTGTTCTCCTGCTTCAGCCCCTGAAAGGGCTGCATTCCAGTACGGTCTCTTCCAGTACCTGTTTTCACTAACACAACTGCATTACAATGCAATATTCTAAACTGATTTCATATGCTTGACTGCTATCATCTGTGGGGAAACATGTCAAAAGTAAAGAAAACATTGCATCACAAAGATGCTCCTAACAAAAAAAATCACTCCTGATAGCACTGGTCTGCTGTGAAGTTCTCTATTACTACTACACTGATGCCTGACCCACAAAACAACCCTTGTCCTTAGCTGGACAAGGAGCGAGGCACTAGTTTCTCACCTCCACTTCTTCATACATGGCCAGTGGTCGATAATCCCTTCTAAGACAACTGGCTTTTGTGGAATTAAATAGTTGTCTCTGAAATGCTCCAGCGAAGGGCAGTGAAGATGTGGGAGCGCGTCTTCTGGCTGTATAGCAGGAGCTGGAGGAGGATCAACCCGGACCTTCTGCAGGAGAAACATCCTCGGGAAACAACTGCTGCTGAAGTTCTCCGCTGTCTCCTCAGCCTGGCCCACGACACCCCGCACAGGGACGCAGCGCTGCCTGTGTTGAGCCGGCGCAGGGACCCGAGGGGACCCTGGGACCCCCGGGGGGGAAACAACGGGGACCCTGAGGGGGCTCGACCGGCTCCCTGCACCCCCCAAGAGGGAAGGGGGATCTTGGGGGGGCCTGGCTGGCTCCCCACACCCCCCAAGAGGGAAGGGGGATCTTGGGGGGGCCCGGCTGGCTCCCCACACTCCCCAAGAGGGACGGGGGCCCGGCTGGCTCTCTGCACCCCTGGGGGGGATGGGGGCCACGGGGGGGCCCCGGCTGGCTCCCTGCACCCCCGGGGGGGGGGAACAGGGGGCCCCGGGGGGGGGGCTGGCTCCCTGCACCCCCGGGGGGGGGCCCGGCTGGCTCCCTGCTCCCCCGGGGGGGGGGGAACGGGGGGCCCCGGGGGGGGGGGCCCGGCTGGCTCCCTGCACCCCCGGGGGGGGGGAACGGGGGGCTCCGGGGGGGGGGCCCGGCTGGCTCCCTGCTCCCCCGGGGGGGGGGAACGGGGGGCCCCGGGGGGGGGCCCGGCTGGCTCCCTGCACCCCCGGGGGGGGGAACGGGGGGCCCCGGGGGGGGGGCCCGGCTGGCTCCCTGCACCCCCGGGGGGGGGGGGGAACGGGGGGCTCCGGGGGGGGGCCCGGCTGGCTCCCTGCTCCCCCGGGGGGGGGAACGGGGGGCCCCGGGGGGGGGCCCGGCTGGCTCCCTGCACCCCCGGGGGGGGGAACGGGGGGCCCCGGGGGGGGGGGCCCAGCTGGCTCCCTGCACCCCCGGGGGGGGGGAACGGGGGGCCCCGGGGGGGGGGGCCCGGCTGGCTCCCTGCACCCCCGGGGGGGGGGGAACGGGGGGCCCCGGGGGGGGGCCCGGCTGGCTCCCTGCACCCCCGGGGGGGGGCCCGGCTGGCTCCCTGCACCCCCGGGGGGGGGGAACGGGGGGCCCCGGGGGGGGGGCCCGGCTGGCTCCCTGCACCCCCGGGGGGGGGGAACGGGGGGCCCCGGGGGGGGGGGCCCGGCTGGCTCCCTGCACCCCCGGGGGGGGGGCCCGGCTGGCTCCCTGCACCCCCGGGGGGGGGCCCGGCTGGCTCCCTGCGCCCCCGGGGGGGGGGAACGGGGGGCCCCGGGGGGGGGCCCGGCTGGCTCCCTGCACCCCCGGGGGGGGGCCCGGCTGGCTCCCTGCTCCCCCGGGGGGGGGGAACGGGGGGCCCCGGGGGGGGGCCCGGCTGGCTCCCTGCACCCCCGGGGGGGGGGAACGGGGGGCCCCGGGGGGGGGCCCGGCTGGCTCCCTGCGCCCCCGGGGGGGGGGAACGGGGGGCCCCGGGGGGGGGCCCGGCTGGCTCCCTGCGCCCCCGGGGGGGGGGAACGGGGGGCTCCGGGGGGGGGCCCGGCTGGCTCCCTGCGCCCCCGGGGGGGGGGAACGGGGGGCCCCGGGGGGGGGCCCGGCTGGCTCCCTGCGCCCCCCAAGGGGGACGGGGCCCGGGGTCCGCGAGGGCGGCGGTACCTGGGCGGCGGGGGCGGGACGGGGCGGCCCGCGCGGCAGGTGCGCCTGCAGGACGCGGACGAGCCGGGCCAGGACGTTGTCGAGGACGGCGGCGCCCATGAGCAGCCCCAGGTCGCAGAGGCGCAGGGCCGGCGCCAGCGGCCCGCCGCCCGCCGCCCGCGCCAGCGCGCCGAAGAGGCAGCCGAAGGCGTAGACCTGCCGCCAGGCCTTGCCGACGTCCCGCCAGGGCCCCGCGTTCAGCTTCTCCCACGAGTAGTCGCGCAGGACGTCGCCGAGGCGCCGCAGCGCCGCCGCCGCCGGCCCGCGCGGGGGGCCGCCCGCCCCGTAGAGCAGGGCGCGGGCCCGGCGCAGCAGCGGCGGCACGCACTCCTCCACCTCGCCGCTCAGCGCCAGCGACAGCGCCTCCTCGGCGCCGGGCAGCAGCGCCCGCACCTCGGCCCACAGCGCGCCGCGCTCGCGCTCGCGCTCGCGCTCCTCCTGCTCCGCCGCCGCCACCGCCGCCGCCGCGCCGCCGGGCCCCGACATGGCAGCGGCGGCCCGGCCTGCGCCCGGCTCCGCGGGGGGCGGTGGAGCGCGCCTGCGCGGGGGGCGGGATGGGCGGGGCCTGGGGGCGCCGCGCGGGGCCGTGAGGCGGGAAGCGTGAGGCGCGGCTCGAGCCGGCGCGTGGCGGCGAGCGGGTCTCTGCGCGGCCGCCCGCCCGCCCTCTCGCGCGCTGGGGCTCGGCCCTCGCCAGGGCAGCTCGGCGGACGAGGGTGTCTGAGGTGTCGGTGCCCGACGTGGGGGAGAGGAGCCCAGCCCGGGGCGCGAAGGTGACAGCTTCGCTTCTCGCGCTGGTGGAGGGCGGGCGGGGCGAGCAGCCGCCCCGGCGCTGGTTCGAAGCGGTGTCGTGGCTGGCAAGGTGCGAGGAGGAGGAGCTGCCTTCCACAGCCGCAGCTTTCTCACAGGAGTTGAGGTTGAGGCACATGAACCCCTGCACAACTGAGGGGGGCGCGGGGGGGGGCTCCTGCCCTGAGGGGGAGCCCGGCAGCAGCGGGTCATAGCACCTAGGGACACAACTTACGTAGCTGCGTAATTTAGAATTGATTTAAGTTAAAAAGCACCCATTTTAGCCTGCATCAGTCTCATGATTTGGCTCCTGACAGTTCTGCAAATGCTTGTTCGAATATAAAGAAGGGGCCGTATGGGGTTTCACAGGGTAAAGAAAGCAGAGCTTTTTGGTAGTGTTGCTGATTTTTTCCTGGGTTAAAGGATCAGTGAAACTAAAGCTCAGGTCTCCATGAGCAGTGCAGTATTCACCGACCCTCAATCTGGATAAATGTCATTTGAGCCTTTTACCTGCAAGTGTACTGGAATTTGTTAATTGTATGACTGGAACAGCTATTGCCTTTAAAGGGGAATGTATAAATCGAATGCAGTTCTCTTTCTGCTATAGTTTCCCTTGTTACCTGTACACTGATGGTGTGAGGAAGGATAGCTGTTTTCATTTTGGAAACCTTTCTGTTCCAAAATTAGGACTGACACTGACATGTAGATGACTACTGGAAGACCTGGAGACGTTCTGATCAATGTTGATCTCAAGTATTAGAAAGAAAGCCCATCTGGGACCTTGTATGCAGATCTGATTAACATGAGAGGAACTTAGGAACATGGGTGATGAACACCACTGCGAGGCAATGTCTTTTCGGTGGTTTATGTTGCATGCTTTTGCTCTCTCCTTGAAGACAATGTATTTCTTGTATTGAATATGCACCCCATTCTCCTAACAAACATTTAAGTAATTGCATGCCATCTTTCAGCCCCAGCTTGATTTGATAATGTGCCCTGAATGTTATCAGTGCTTAAGTAAAATAATATTTTCTTCGTGGTCAGTATTAAAATTCAGCAACTCTGAAGAAATGTGTTAATATCACAAATCCAAATATAAAGGCAAATAATAAGAAATAAGGAATTTGTAGCTCATGACATATCCTAAAGATACCTTTTGCGTGGTATTCAAATCTTTGGGCTTGATGCAAAGTGTTAATTTTACAGAAAAAGTTAAAATCATAAACCTCAATATTGAGAGAACAATCATTCTCCTTGTTTCGAAGCTTAGTCACAAGTGCTTTCATAAAAGAATTAGATGATTTGAGTCCTTATGTCACTGCTTTCTGTGAATCTCTTCCACCCCGTTCTCCTGCTGTCTTATTTGAATGACTTCCTGCTCTTCTGTTTGTCATTCTTTAGACTTGCTGCATCAGCTTATCCTGCTGGTCCACTGTTTACCTATTCACTGTCTTCTGACTGCCTTGCTCTTGGCACCTGAAATTTGTTCTAGAGCTATGGTTTTATGATTTACCACATTTATCTAGAATGTGCTCCTTCTTGATCACTAAATGTTAATATATGCTACTATATGAGAAAGTATTTAACTGGCAAGGAATGCTTCTAGTTAGACTGTATGTTCAATATTTGATATTTACAATGTCAGAAAATGTTGCTAGTCTTGTGTTTATGGACAGTCCAGTTTGCGTTGCCATTTATATGAAATTTTACTCCTCTTTAAGTTGGTTAACATGACTCTCGCTAAATCATGGTTTCTCTAGTTTAAATATTAGACATCTTTTCATGAACTACATTTTGAAGATTTGGATTTTCTCTCTGGTATTTCATGTAACACCTTGTTCTGAACATGAACTCTCTAGAGGAATGGTGGGGCATTAAAACCTTGATGATCTGAATCAGTTTTGCAGTAGATGAAGAAACAGTTGGGAGCAGATTTTAGTTTTTGCTTAAGCATTTATACGATAGTACTGGGAGAGTTTCAATGTCTCTCTTTCAGCGTACGCTGGAAGGTAATTGCTTTTTTAGTCAGTCGTCATATTTTGGCACAATGGTTTGAATGCTGATATAGCATCAACAGTCTTGAAATCGCTGAAGTGTGTATTTATTAAGAAAATAAAGATAGGTTTTTAGGTGTGTATTAAGTCTTACTGTAGTGCATTTGACCTTTAGTCTTCAAATAATACCAACTAACAGCTTGTAATGTCATACTGTGTTTTAATAATTTGATTGAAAATGTCTTTATTGGAAGCAAATGGATTTGGAAAAGCTGAATTGGGAAGTTTTGCTATCTGATGATTAATGCAGAGGTTTGTTGTGAGCTGTCTGACTGAGGAGGTGGGTGACCGGTGCTAGTCATTTCCATTCTGAGTCAACAAAGTGAATTTACTCCACATTGCCACTGAACAAAGGTTTCCATCTGTGTAACTTGCAGAAATTGATGTGGAAGAGCGTTGCAATTTCTTGCAGATGATGCCACCGTCTCTGGAACCTGTACTGTTTTCATTAGGAGCCAAATTTGCAAAGATTGTGGAAGCCAAACTGCCTAGCCCTGAAGAAAAAGTCCTTATAAAACAGGAATGAGAAGCTGGTACCAAGAATCTTTTCCTAATGCTGCTTGTGGCATAGTCTGCAGAGCATTTTATGCATGTTATGTTCTGCATATTTTGTAAACGTGCACCAGGCAGTTCACTTTCTCCTGGCACTGACAATCCAAAAGAAATTATATATTGAAAAAAAAAAAAAGGTACAACGTTAAGAGAGAAAATAAGGTCTGATAAACGATCTATATTTCTGTCTTCTTTTTATGGTCCTAGATTTCAGGATCTACAGTTACTTGATGTTACTTTGACTGCCGCTGGTAGAAAAGTGATCAGTTGCACCACATACTGAAAAATGCTCTATGTCTTACCCTATCTTTGTCTTCACTAGAAAGCAGGTATTTGGCCTGCTCAGAATTTAATTATTTATTTGTAATAACATTCTCTTTTATAACACTCTTCCCTCATTTACTTATTTGAATTAACCAACAGAGTCCTGCCATTGCTTTTGGTTTTATTAAAATGACATCAAGACACGTGCCCAGTAATTCATCACTTGAGTCCTAAGTGGGGCATTTCTACTAGAAGGATCAGTTTTTAAAATGACAGCATCTGTTTGCTTGTACACAATTATTTATGATTCTTCCCCAGGCGAGTATAGCAGGAGTCTGGTGAGTAATAACCAGCTGTTTGAATTAGCAAGCAGGGAAAGCAGTTATTTCATCTGTGAAGGAGTGTGGGAGCCAAGGCCAGAAGTAATAAAAAACTAAACAGATGCCCCAAATATATAAACCCTACAAGGGACTTGTAAATTACTTGAACTGTTCATTGGCAAAATAATATCAGATGGGTTTATTTTATCTGGAATTTGTATTAAAGAGGAAACCCTCACTACAGCCACATCACATACAACAGTGCAGAGGAGTTTCCAGGCAGTGTCCTGGGTCGAATTCTAGCACTTCTGCAGTACCCAGCCAATGTGAGCAAAAACATTCGAAGCAACACAGATTGCTATTGTGGCCTTGGTTGGTTGCTATTGTGGCCTTGGTTGGTTGCCTCTCCAATAGAGAGCAAATACTGCTAGAGTGGGCAAACAGGGATCAGCTTGACTAACGACACTTCTTGAAGAGGCCAAGTGTGGGGAAATGGTGCTGTTGGACCATCTTGTCTCAAAGCCCGCATGCTTTGTGACCCAAGTCCTTTTGCTGCTTTTATGAGGTGTATTCTCATACTCAGACAGCCGCTGTAGGAGCATAACAGCAGTGCTAAAGATTTTTTTTCTCTGCAGGATTTCAGGTGGCCGCTCAGCTCCTCAGAAACTCCACGTCCTTTTTGGCAGCTTTGCATTCTGGGATTACCGGAAGTGATCTGTCTCTTTATTACCTGTGCTTTGGGAGAGAGTCATTGGAAAATGCTTTCTGGGAAACTTCTTGCCTTATTCTGGCAGTTCATGAGGCCGGTCCTGAAGTGATTGTTGCAGCTTGATGGGGAAATCCCATCCTGAGAATTAGAGAGTCCTTCCACTGTGATTTTCAGTGGTAGTTGTTTCCTAAGCAGCAATTTATATTGTGCTCATCAGAGTAATTGCAGTTCCTCTTAAATGAAAACAAATTTATGACAATAGAAGAAAAAGTTACATTCTTGGTATATGTCCTTCCTATTTCATAAATAAGATAAACCAGTATAAAACTGTGGAAGTTAGGCTGAACAATAGGACTCCTTTTCAGCTACCTCATTCACTAGCTGGGAGAGGTGTGTTGGACAATTTGTTGTTCCTCTCTTCCTGGGCTGCTTGGCTCTTGGAAACTTTCAGGAGCCTACTTACTTTCTCCTCCTCTGCTCCTTTTGCTCTCTCTTATCTGTCTTCAGATTTGGCTTTGTGGCTCATCCTGCCATCCTACCAGTGTAGGTACTTTCCTCCTTCTTGGGGTCTGAGTTCACAGTCCTAGCGCATTCCTTACTCACTGCATTTCTTCTAAACTAAATGTCTAATTCAGAACAATTTGAAGGCTGTCATAGTGTTTTATAAATCCTATTATCTTAAGAAATATTAATTTCATATATATCTTATTAAGCCTAATGAGATTTATGCCACTAGGCTGGCATAACTTGTGTCTCTGTGGTCGGTAAAGATGGGACCCTGAAACACATTAGCCTCTAGGTGATGTTATTTTGCCAGTGTGTACAAAGGCATTGTGTAGCAGTAAGAATAGTGAGGCTATTGAAGAAAAGAGAGTCTTTTGTCATGACAGGTGAGCAGTCGATAGATCCAGAACTGCATGGTGTATTTGCAACTAGAAAACATAAAAGTACAAAAACAACCTGCAAGATGGAGCATATCCAGTTCAGGATGTGGAGAGAGAGGTGGAGCTTGTAGAGATCCAAGATTTGTAACCACGTGTTTAACAACTAGTATTTTTGTGATGACTAATATTTGCAGTTGTGCATTCAAATTAAGAGCTGTCAGGCTACTGATATAAATTAACTTTTCCACTTCTCAAATCGTCATAGAATTCATTTCCTTCACGTATTAGTATAGGCAGTTGCATTAAAGATCAGTGTTGCCACCTTCCACTGGAAGTGTCAAGTTCTGACTGCTGCAGCAGGAGTGGGACAGGACAGTTGAATAACATTTTCTGATAAATCATACCTTGTTACGGGCTCTTGGGGTTCCATCTCTTGTCAGCTCTGCCCTCTTTACTAGGCTTGTACGCCATTTCATAGAACAATGAACAAGTTAAATGCCTGGCTTTTTAATTATTTGTTTCCTAAACTCTTTAACTGGCATTTCTGAGATTGTTTTAGGACATGTGTATGCTTGCACAGTAAACCCCACAAGATTTAAATTTAGTATTATATCTAATCTTATATAAGAATTTCAACTAAAATATCTTAACAGGTTATTACCAGGCTTACGATTTTTGTTCTAATAGAAGCAAAATATATAACAGATATGAGAAATTTATTCCCAGGAAAAAACAGCTCTTTCTCTGTGCAAAGCCTTAAAACATGATAGTCTTTACTTCTAAACTATTTAAATTATATATGCACTTAGCTATATCTATTAGTTGTGTATCAGCCATGTTATGTTTTAGCATGTTAATTACCATTACATTAGTATTACATTACAGTATTGGTAATTATTGTGTTGCTACAGATTATTTTTCACTTTTCTTGGAAAATACAACTTGTCTCCACTAACATTTTGTAAGGACACATATAATGCTATAACACTTATTTAGTTTACAGACGTTTTAAAACTAACGCACATGTACTACAAGGTTAATTGCTGTGATTACTTAATTAGCAAGGATGGAATTAACTTTTAGCAAATCCCGTGACTGGAGGTCATAGATTAAAATAAACACCATATATGCATTTTATGTTCATGCCTCAGGCCTAGATTTTCTGTTACAGAAGCTGACAGATTTTTGGTTAGCACTTTAAGTTGATTCTAGTTGATTCGCCCATTTGAAAAAAAAAAAACTTACTATAAATAAGCTTCTTCATAGAGTTAACAGCCTATGAATATTGTTTGGCATCCTTGTTCTTTGAATCAGTATTTCCAGTGGTTGATCCAACCAGGACTGGCATCTGAGGATTGATTCTGACATGGGATAGAAGGTAGTTTAGTTTGATGTCAGTGTTTTGATGGTCTCCCTGAAGGACTGATATCCAGTGGCAGCCACAGACATATAAGCCACCTTGCTGCTGAGTGCACCTGAAGCTCTGCCTGTCAGGGTTACTTGTTCCATGCTGGTAGTGACCAATTTTGACTGTTTTGGTGGTTCTATGAAATGATGCAACTCAGTTTCCCTCCAGGAGTCTGCATCAGGAAGATGCCGTCATGACTGGCCTGGGTGGTGTATACCCTTATTGGCTGTCTTGGCAGAGAAGTACCTGTCAGCCGTAGCCTGTACGCCTGGGGGCAGAGATGAAGTACAGGAAAAGCTGGCACTGCTGCAGCAGCCCTGCCATGTGTGTTTTAGGTTAAATTGGTTGTTTCTGTATCCAGGACTGCTGGTCCAATGCCTTCCATGAACATGATATTCATTTAAGAAACCCAAAACATGAAAATGAGAGACTAGACAGTGTAAGGTGCCCTCTGGTCCTTAGGTGGGAGTGTGAAGTGGTAATTGTTACAAAAGTGTTTGTTTTCATGGCTGACCCTGACTGTTCATTAAAGAGGGTGAATGGTTGTCTCTCCCTCTGGAGGAACAAAAGAATGAGCGCATAAGACTTTAAAGATTCTGAATGTCTTTGCTGGCTGCCTCTTCCTGCTCCTGTGGACAGGAGATGAATGTTATTGATCAATAATAATATGTACAGAATTAATTGTTTCACAAGAGTGATTTTCTTCAGATAAGCAAGTTCCTCCTGCTTGAGAGTGACAGAGCCATGCATTTCGATTGTATCTTGCAGTCAAGCGTAATTGTAAAGTGAAAGTGTAATGACGGGTATGTCTTTATCAACCTGTTCCCTACATTGTGTTTTTATCACTGCCATCTGCTCTGCCGAGAGCAGCAGCTGCCAGGTCTCACAAACAGCGCTGTCATGTACTTTAATGTAGAACAACATATTGTTATAATTTCTCTGATACTCCTAGATGGAATAACTTTAACTGAGGTAAGGTAGCGTTACGCTTGGCACTTTGGAATACATTTCATTGCAGTGTGTGTAGCACATGTGATGTTCTTTCTGGAGCAGGCTATAACAGCACACCCAGTTCCACTTTCAGGAATCACTGGAAAACACTTCTTTTTCCAAAAATGTTACGTAACGCCCATCTGGGACATATGTGTCTCTGCTGAGATGTAACTGAGATGCCTTCAGTGTTTAGCATTGGTAACATATGTAGCCTTAGTTAACTTTGGATGTAAATTATATAAATTAAATTATCATTAATATTTATTATCTATTTTTTTGTTTACATTAATTTGAATCTCCTTTGATTTATTCATATTTGCAAACATGTGCAGACAGCTCTTTCAACACTGCAAGAAACAAATAATTTTTACAATAATTGGTGCATCAAATATCTGTTGCACCTGCATTTGCAGTGCTTTGTTGAGTATTTTTGTCAGTGAACTTTTTAGTATCCAGACAGTCTGAGATTTATAGTGGTGTATTGGTTTCCATGGCTTATGGCACTGGGTACGTTTTCCGCTGTCTCAGTTGGACCTTAGGTGGGGGCATTTAATTTCAGACTAGACTAGATTCCACTAGGCATCCAATTTAAACCAGTCTAGGGCTCTCTCTTGAGTCAATGGAGAGAGAGAGGCCTTCTGAGAGTGATTCATCCCAGCCTGAGATGGATATTGAAGGTAGGCAAACATGTAGAATAAATTGTTTTCTGGGTTGTCCATTTCTCTCCTTGGGCTGCAGAAGGAGACTAAAAGGCTAGCTTAGATTCCCTCTTTCTTGCCTTTTAGGCACATAAAGGTAGGTGAGGTGAATCATGTACTGAATATATGTCAGGACTTCCTCTTGTTTTCAGAGTGCCTGCCAAAATCTTGCTTGTGCACCAAGTTTAGGAAATATGCTTGGTGTAATCCAATTCCACAGAGATATCTCTCCTTGTAAGCAATGAGATACATCCTCTTTTTGCATACTATTCCTTTGAAGGCGTACTTAATGCAGTTTTTACTATGAAGGTAGTCCCAATGACTCCTCAAGCAAGTAGCTAGCTAATCTCTTCTTTCCACATTAGTCCCTATTCTTTGAGCTTCATAGAGCTTTTACTTCCTAGTACTCTGGTGTAGCATTTGGGAGTCTCAGTCCTGTTCACAGTGCTGGAGCACATCTTATCTGCAATGGACTTCAGTCTGGAAAGAATGACTTTGTTTGTGTGGCAAATTCCAGTTGTGCTGCCAAGAGTTCTCTGTTTTTCTGTAATCTCTTCCTGTGTGTTTTAACCTGGTTCCAAACTATGATCTGTTTCTTGCAGGTGATTCATTCTCCCAAAACGAGATGATTAGGTCTTCAACATTACCACTGTCACAAACCTTTGAGTGCGTTTACACCTTTTTTTGTACTATGTGTTTATGAACATCTCTGAGTTTCATTTTTACATGGAGTGCCGTATTCCACAAATTTCTGTGATACCTTTCCAGTTAGCCTCTACCTAAGTTTATGGAAAACTTTTTAAATCGTTGAGTGCTTTAGGGCCAACTGGTGCCAGAAATATAGCTACTTCCTCCTTTCTTTTTAATCATATATGCTGCTAATAGGTGCAACATAAAGTTCCGTTTAAATCTTCTCCAGTTGTGCTTCACGCTTTTGAAAGCTCCAAAGCTACATTTTTGCATCTGTAGTTCTATTTATACGTGGTTGCGCTTCCATAGCCAGTGAGAAGACAGCACTGTGATGAGGTCTGCTCTTTTGTGTGTCTTATCTTGGCCTTATGTACTATGCTCCTCTCCTGTACAGCACCCCAGACGTGATTAGTCCTGGGTGCAACTCCCTCATTACCTACTGTGTGAAGCCCAACCATGTAAAAGAGGATCCTCATGAAGTGTAATAAGTAAAAGTGAGCAGCAGTGTAACAGTGATGGTCATGGTGCACAGTTCACAGCCTTCTCTTTCAGAAGCACTTTACCATTTGACAGAAATGTCTACATTCATTGACCCAATGGTGATAGAATCAGGAGTTCAGCATGTTTTCTCCAAGTCTTGGATGGTGGACTAATAACTCATGTTTGTGGACTGTTGAGCGCCGATGGAGAACAGTGTGCCGCTGTCCTGGAGTCTGTTGAGGGTGTGGGTTACACATGTGTCAGTATGCAGTGAACCCAAGTGCATCAGAAGGAGCACTGTGACAACACTGGTAATTTATCTGACTACCCCAGTTATGTTTGGTGGGATGAATGCTTTTATAAGGCATGCAGATCTGCACGTGTCACAAAATAATCCAGAGCACTGGAATAGAGGAGCTGTGCTCTAATCCGTTATTGCAGTTTAAACTTGTGATAATGTGGCAATATCAGCATCTTTTCATTAAATTTCACTTCAGTTTTTAAGTGAAGCTAAACACAATGCAGAAATTTTACACAGAAGTAGAATCACACAGAACTGTTGCCTGGGTCACTCACTCAATACCCACAGGATTCTGCCTCATGACATTATTTTACTCTTTCAGTGATAAAATGTACTGGAGCAAAATTTACAGGGAGAAGCATGGGAATCATGCATTTTCCTTGGGAGAAGTAGAGATGACAGGGGACCTGGACAAGAATTGATGATATATTTTTTTTGTAGCTTCTTTGTAGATGTATTTATGAGATAATTACAGGACTTCAGAAGGGGACCCACTGTCCCTCCTAGGATTTAATCTGCATAATTGCAGCTTTTATGATTTTCTTTAATTGTTTATATTATAAAATAATATTTTCCTTAAAAAAATAGGAAACCAAAATAATGTCCAAAATTGCTCTAGATTCTGGGATAATTTGTTTATTATGAAAAATCTCTGCACTTTGTCATTTCCAAATGGTTTTGGCAAGTGAGAGGTTAGATGTATTCATTTGGATATTTCAGTTTGTTTTTTTCAAAAAAACCTGTTCTACAAAATGATAGGGTTAAAGCTTAAAACTTGTTCCACAAAATAATAGGGTTAAAGCTTAAAACCTGTTATTAACATGAGTAAACCTGAAAGAAAGCAAAAATCAAAAGTTGTGGTTACAAAGAAGGGCGAAAAACCACTAAAACAGTGCTTACTGTATTTTCCACCTTTATTTAGGGAGGATTTTTATGTATGAGAGAATTAAGCAAAAAAGTGAAGAACCTTTATGTGCTAGTAAAATTAAACACCATCAGGGTCTTTATTTGTGGCAAAAGTCCAAGGAAAACTTTCATCTGTGCTTGCAGGTAGGGTCTGGCCAATTTAGGTAGCAAACAGATACCTACCCAGAGATTGCAACGTATATTAAAAGCGATAACTAACAAACAGCTGCTGTGTAGCTTGGTCTTAGTACAGTCTCGTCGCTGACATCAGTGGCAGGTCTCTGGGCATACTTTTAGATCCTAGGCCCTTGTTTTCACCGTCTCCTATATTTTGAAACCCAACTGTCTGGCCAGGTTGGTGCCTGCAAACTCTTGCCTTACTTTTGCCTCAGAGTCTCTTACAAGGGATGAATAGCTAGCAAAGAAGGAAAATTGCAACCTACCTGTTGCAATCTGTCCATCTCATATGCATGTGTGGTAAAACTCCGATGCCAGATCTGTTGGCACACTGGCAAGAGTTGCAAGGAAAACTGATTTGAGTGATTTCTGCTAGGGATGAACACTGGTGAGAAACACCATTTCTGATTATCAGAAAAGACATAGGCAAAAAGAAATAATCATTATAACGAAGGTGGAATATTTACCTTCTTTTTCAATTGTACTAAAAGGTAAAGTATTGAACAGCTGATAACAATGCAAAGGACAGAGGCAAATAGGCAGCTTGTTAGACTGTTTGGGAAGGTGTGGCAAGTGGAAGACTTTCTTACAGAAGTGTGAAAGAGACTCAGCATATGACTCCCCAAGTTTCTTTGCCTCATCGGAATGAATGTTTATTTTTGGCCAAGGAGAGGCTATTTGAATTGTGAATAGTGTTCTCCTAATGGCAAACAGAAGATCGGGCCAGAGAAAAGTCTCTTGGCGTTTAAATGAAGTTGTTATGCTCTAGAAATGTAAGCCTTACCTACTGTTCTGGTGGTGCATTTCAAGAGCTGATAAAGGCTCCTGGCACTATACTGACCTTGAGCGTACACCAGATTGCCTTTTTACCCTAATGTCGTGAAAGTGTCATTTTTATTAACCACACTTTATATATATATGCATATACCTTGAGAGGAGGAATATACATCTAAACATTTTTTTTCTCACTCACAAGACTTGCTGATCTCATTTGAAACTGCTGTTTGATTTAGCTGCCAGACTGGGGCTGTAAATGCTGCATTAGTTTTTTTTGGTGCTCTGTTGTAAGTATCTTTAGAAGTTTGCACAGTTATTTGTGTTCATACGTCACATTCTTATTAATGAGCACAGTATAATTATTGGTTGTATTGACTTTTGTTTCTGTGGATGTTTTTAAAAGATGTTTTAAAGGCTTTGCTGAAGTTTGCATGTGCTTCAGAAATTAAATTTAGTCTGTGATTTTATTACCCTTTTTATTTAATTTATCTTAACTGTTGCTTTCAAGCTGTGAACCAGCTGTTGACTTTGAAAAAACATTGTTCAATTTGAAAGGAGCATTTTAAAGCTTAATGTAATGGCTGTAAGTAATCACTATGGCAATTATATTCTCTGGTGTTGTGCGTCACTATAATAATATTGGAGGTTGTGAGAAAATGCAGGAGAGAGACACATCAAGTTCAGATTTCTCAATTTTGCCTGCACCTCTCCCTTTTGTGTACAGTTCGGCGTCACTGCTTGAATCACAGCAGAAAAACTGAAGCTCCTCTCTGTTGTGGCTCTGTGAGCGCCCAGCAGGAAACAGTAGCCTTCTTTTGAGCATAGTTCTCCATCTTTCATCTCAAACTGGACGTGTTTTTTTCTTTCTCCACGTTGGCAGACTGTAGGTGGATGCTTGTTGCACTGACAAACACTTGCTGCTCTGATGACTCATCCTGACTATTTCCAAGATGTTGCACCTGACACAGAGTGGAATTACATTCTTTTCTCTTCTTGAGCAACTTTGTGCCCACCTTGTGTGGTACAGGTGGGTGCAAAGCTTGTTGCAGTGCATGTAGAGCTCTGCTCCTGGGCTGAGCTGGAGTGCTTGGCATCCTGCAAAGTCAGGTTCGTGTTGCAGTTGTGCTCTGGAAATGAGCAGCTACTTGCGTTGGTGAGGAGAATTAATGCAAAAAGTTAAGGGTGTGTCTTCCACTGCTTCAGAAAGAATATCCTCCATTTTTTTTGTGGGCAACTCTAGTCAAAGCAGGACTCTTTGGAGTGGAGCTCTTGGGGAAAAGAACTTTCTGGGCCACTGCTGTGAAGATAAGTGAAGCAGCATGCACTCGGGATCCCTTTCTGTGGTTAAAAAACAAAAATGCTATGCAGCTTCCTCTGCCCTGGAAATTCTCCCCATAATTATTTTAAAAGAAAGTTAATATGCATCTTGTGCTGGGAACGGGCTACGTTTTAGTGAGTGACCTAGCTATGTTATACAAACAGCTTGTGTTTGGAAACTAGAGACTATAGTGGTGCTCTAAAAAGATAGTCTTGCAAGTTGCTCAACTGTGCAGTGCTTAGCCCCTTCTATCCTTTTGCCTGTGTGTGCTGCACAGCAGGTTCAAGTCACCTACCAAGCTAGACCATCAGTTCCAGTAACAGCTTTGTGAAATAATAATTCATCTGGGGAAGACCCAGTAGGAAGCTGAGATTCGGCAGTGTACTAAACCTTCCCCCAAATTTGCTTTGTAGCAAGATGCCACTTTTGGGATGGTGCTTGCTGTGTTTGAGCCTTGTTATCAAAAGAAAGATCTTACAGCAGCAAGATCTGAGCCAATGTGGTAATAGTGGCAAGAACAGGAGGGGCGAGTGTGCAGGGAGCTAGGGGCATTGAGAATTTGGGACAAGATGGCTTACCACTGAGACAAAATTACTGGTGATAGCAGTATTTGGTTGCCATGGTTTTAGAGGGAGGATAAAAGATGCATATGGTAGAGGTTTTTGTGATGGCACTTATAATGGGTGGTAGTCATGGTGATGTGATTGGGATGAGCCTCTGCTAAGAGGTAGTCCTGCTTTAATATTGGTAACGCTCAGCTAGAATGGTCTGTACTTTACCTTAAAAGAAAAGTAACATTAACATGAGAGTGGAAGCATATCCAAGTATGTCTGTATGTGTGTGCAGTATGCATCTTCTGCATGACATCTGCTGCAAAATGAACTTGAAGTAGTTTCCTGTTTCTGCATCTGTGTGTCATGCACAGGAAAACAAAGGCACAGATACAGACGTAAGTGTTCTTTGAGATCAGGTGTATCCCTTCCAAACATGTCTGGTAGAAGCTTGGCTAATGACCATGGATTTGGCACAAAGGGGTAGGCACTAAATCCTGATTGTTTTGACAAAGGACATATGACTTGTGAATTACCTTATATACATGTATGTATAAATAAGACGTTCAAAGAAGGTAACTGCTGGGATGGAGATAGAAATGGAAGCGTGTTCTGAAAAGTTAAAAGCTTAACCAGCATCCCAAGGTATTTTTTAGTGTAGCAGATTGAAATTCCTCTGGGTGCAGCAAATGAGACACATAAAGTCTAATGCCCTGTGAAATCACAAAAAGCCACTTTCAATACATGGAAAAAACAACTTTTACACAAAAATAAAAATTGATAGACTCTTCCTCTGATAATCCAAATATCAGGTTAGACTTTAACAGTATCCATTACCATTTATAAAGTGTATTTCAGTTGTTAAATGCACTAGCTGATTTGTCATTATGTAGAATTTAAAGTGATGAATCCTATATTCTTCCATCTTTTTCACTCTAAGAAATTAAACAAAGTGTGTGACAAATGGCTCTCAAGTTACATCAAGTATTTCAATCTGCTGTCTGCTGCACCTGTACTGCTATTCTGGGTGTGGAACCAAACCCCTTGTTTAAAAGCTGTTTTTGAGGAGGCCCTGTGGCAGGAGATGTTAAGAGCTGTGTGAGAGGTCACAGATGGACAGCCCAATGCCAGTAAGCAGAGCTGCAGGTCTGGCACCTCAGAGCCAGGAAGCTTTCCTATGTTAGAGAAGGAGCACTAACATGCAAATGTGATGAGAGAGCTCCCCTTCTCATCATTGCAGCCATTTCTGATCTTTCACTGAATCACAGAATGGTTGAGGTTGGAGGGGACCTCTGGAAATCATCTAGTCCAACCCCCCTGCTCAAGCAGGGTCACCTAGAGCAAGTTACCTAGAACCATGTCCAGACAGCTTTTGAATATCTCCAGGGAAGGAGACTCTGCAACCTCTCTGGGCAACCTGTTCCAGTGTTCTGTCACCCTCACAGTCAAGAAGTTTGTCCTCAGGTTCAGATGGAACTGCCTGGGTTTCAGTTTGTGCCCGTTGCCTCTCGTCCTATCGCTGGGCACCACGGAGAAGAGACTGGCCCCATCCTCTCGACACCCTCCCTTCAGATATTCGCATACACTGATGAGATTGCCTCTCAGTCTTCTCTTCTCCAGGCTACACAGGCCCAGCTCTCTCAGCCTTTCCCCATAGGAGAGATGCTCCAGTCCCCTCATCATCTTAGTAACACTCCACTGGACCTTTCTGATACACCTTTCATCAGAAAGGAGTGGGGAAGCTGTCCTGTGTGGCAAAGTGCAGCTTCAGGCAGGATTTCATGGGAATAATCAGCTTTACAGTCCTAGGATATGTCAGTACTGGCACTTGGGAAAACACCCAGTGCACCATAGTCGTTGTAGCCTAACTGGAGAAGAGCTGGAGGGAGCATAAGGTGGGAAGGAATCCAGTGTCTGTTTTTTTTAGGAATGCATGAAGTTGGTAGCACATGGGTAGGTGTGATATACTGAAGACTTACTGTAACTTTTGTAGAGAAAAGCATGTCTCATTAATATCTTGGAGTTCTCTGAAGGAGGCAGCAAACGCGGGACAGAAAAATCTAGTTTATATATTCTGCTTGGAGTTCCAAAAATAATTCAGTAAGTCCCTCATGAGAGACTTCTTAAGAAAGTAAGCAGCTATAGGATAAGTGGGCAGGTCAGCAGATGGACAAGTAACTGAAAAAAAAAGTGTAGGAGTAAATGATCAGTTTTCACAGTGAAGGGAAGTCACCAGTGGAATCCTGTGGAGATCTGTGCTTTGGCTGTTCAACGTACACATATATGATCTGGAAAAGAGGGTGAACAATGACAATGTGCTTGCTGACGATTCCAAGTTACTCAGGATAGTAAAAATACGGGTTGACTGCTGAGAGCTGTGGAAAGCCTTCTGTATAGTGAGTGACTGATCAGATGTAGTTCAATGTAGATAAATATGAAGTGATGGATGGAAGGAGAAACAATCCTAATTTTACATATACAGCGATGAGTACTGCGGTGATTATTAAGTCATGAGACCTGATATTGTAGTAAATACTTCTGTGGAAATGCTGGATTAGCACTCAGTCGTAATCAAAACAGTAAATACCATGTTTAGGAATTATTAGAGATGGAGTAGAGAACAAAACAGGTAACATCATTATGTCCTTGCATAAATTTGTCGTGCATGTGCACCATGAATATGCAGTGCTGTTTCCCCTTTTCAGAAAGCAAAGAGCTGAACTGGAAAAGGTTAGCCAGGAGTGACAAAGATGATCAAAGATCTGGAATGACTTCTTTAGGGGGAAAGCTTTGGCTTCAAAGAGAGACATTTGAAGGGAGTCTAATGTTTGTATAGAATCCTGTGGATTCGGAAGGGTGAACAGTCTTTCCTTTTTCACTGCTTCTACGTATACAGGAGCTGGAGGTAGAGGAGACATGGTAATTACATACGTCAAAGCAAAAAGAAAAGGGAGGTACTTATTCACACTGTGCATAGTTGAGCTATGGAACTCCTTGCACCAGGATGTTGTAGATGCTAAAAGTTTCCATGAGTTCAAAAAGTGCCAGCATAAAATTGGGGAAGAAAAACCCATTTATAAATATTAAAGTACCAATATTAAAAAAAAAAAAAGTAAAATATCGAAGACCCACCCCACATTGACTCAGACAGTTTCGAAGCTGCATCATCGCTAGAGGTTGAGGACATAGCACTACATGCTTGCCCAGTTATATTCTTTTCCAGGCATTTTAATGTGGCTGTTATCAAAAACGGGATGTTGGACTGAACGGACTTTGGGTTTGAACTCATGTGGCCACTCTTATATGTCTGTATTATCCTAGATTTGACACATTTAAGCTAGAGAATTGCCAATGACATAGGTTCCCAATTAGGCCCAATATTTTTTTTTACCTTAGAAATTTACCTCTGGCTCTGCAGAGGCACTGTGACCTTAGGCTGTGTTGGCTGTTTTGTGCTTGCAGTGGAAGTTGTGTTGCCAGCAGTGGAAGTCATATCCAAAGACAGGAGACAAGTGCCAGCTGCCGCCTTGCATGGAGGTCAGATTCCGTTGGAGATCAGTGGGTGTGCCACTGATCTGGTGATGTTTTGCTGGTGATGGTGGAGGAAGAAAGGGTAAGAAGTGGTTCAGTCAGCACTAGGACCCATTCTGAGTTCTCTACTGAGATAGTCAGTGAAGCACTGCGAATGTTTTTGGAGGCTTCTGTGCTGCAGATGCTGATCTAACAACCCTACATGCTTTTTGGTGAGTATTCTTATTGTGTGTGCAAGGGCTGAAGAACCTACTAGCACTGAGGAACTCAGATGGTCAGGAGGTTGTGGCCTTCTAGATGGAAATTTTAAATCTGTTAATGGGACACTGACTTAGTCTCCACCATTCCCATTCCTTTGCCTGCTTTGTTCCTCACTGTGCAGCCCAAGAATCATGGGGTTAAGTTCAGTGCTTCCCTGTGCTCCGTGGCTGTATTGCTGTCAGGAAGGAGCCAGCTCTCCAGCTTTTCCTCAGCAGGAATCTTCTCATTTATATGCATCAGAAACAATTTCTGTGAATTTAATTAATCACAGTTTACGTGGTAATAACCCTTGGAATATTTTTTATGGGTAAATAATGTATATCCCCTGCTGTGGGAGGGATCTGCTGGTTCCAACATTCAATTATTGCATAATCTACTTCCCATTAAATAATCAGTGAGTGAGACCCAAGGAAACTAGCAGAAGGAGAATAATTAGCAGCTGCTTTATGTCCAGGACAGGGACATATCTTCTTAATGCTCATTTAGAACCCCCTACAGTTAAGGAGAATGCAGTTTTGTTGTGCCACCAAGTGGATTTTGCAGAGGGGATATCTGATTGGCAGAGGGCGGTGCTGTACACAGAGATTTTGGGCTAATTCTCAGTACAGGGAATTTCAGTGAATGAGCAGCCTGGGGAACATCTGGCTGCAAGATTTTGTTCAGTCCCTCTGTCCCTAATCAGGCAAACTCCGAGCAGCTCTAGTCACAAGTATATCACTTTCTGTGAAAAGAGGAGGGTCATTATCGTCCAGTGCCACTGACAGAACTGACAGAAGAGAAGGTGAAGAGACTTGCTCAGAGGTGCATGGTATGCCTGCAACAGAACAGGGTTGGGCGTAAACCACTGCCAGCTCATCCTTGCCAGCCTGTAGAATGGCTACAGCTGAATGCCCAGGAAGCACGGTTCTTGGGAGTGGAAGGGGCTAGATGCTGCTCTCAGTTTTTAGGTTGCCTTATATGCTTTTTCTGACTATGACAATAAGAGTCTTGTTAAAGAAAAGCATCCCATGCTGTCACATAGGACACAGCATGACATATCCTTGCTGTGTCAGCGAGCACATGCTGGTGCCTGAGAGTGGGCATGGAGACCCCATTGGAGATTGAGACCATTCTCTCTAGGGAGAACCTAAAGCCCAGTTCTCAATTCCTCTGAGGCTTGGGCAATGCTACACCTCTCCCAGAGGAGGACTGAGCTTCATGTGTTTATTGCTGGCAGTTAGCAGCTCCTGCTGCTACAAGATTAGTCCTTCTGCTGAACAGTAAGTGTCCAGGAACTAGCCAGCCAGTGCAGGCCTGGCTGCTAACCTTTGGGAAGATGACCTGCCAGCCCATTTAGCAGACACCTACATGTTTACAACATGCGCATAGCGAACTGCTCTGAAATGAGGTTATGTCTGGCTGAGAAATGCTTGCTTAAGAGCATGCTGTAGTCCCCACACTGTGATTATCATAAGCACCAGCAGATAATTGTATTGTTCCCAATTTATGTTTCCTTTTCCTCCTTGTCCTTGGTGTTTTTGCTTTTATTTAATGTTGTATTCTCCGTTGTAATTACTTCTTTAATCTGTAATGTTGCTGCCTGCCTGACTCCCCTAGCTCCTGACTGCCTTCAGGACCAGCACTGTAAACAAGTCATGGTGTCTCAGCAGTAAGGTTCCTGCTGAAATAGCTCCTTAAATAAATAAAAGGCAAATTAGATATTGGAAAAGAACTTAAAATAACATCTGAATTCCTGGAGACTTCATCTTACATCTCTGTTAGGGATGAATGGGTTCAACATGAATAGTACTCCCCTGGAATGGAAAATAATGAAATGCTGTTCACCAGCCTCTGTGGGCTGAAATGAGAGTAGACTTCAGTGATAAATAAGAGCAAAATGCAAAGATGTCCCTGGGTGAAAGATGGGAGCAAAGGATGTGAACATCATTGGACTATAAACATGCTATCTCTGGAATGTGCCTTAGCTTGCCTCCGGATATCTGCTTTGGCTGTGATGGGTCTAGCATGTCCTCTTGTCCAGTGGGAACAAGCTGAAAGCCCTTCGCTGAGACAGTAACGTGGACACTGCAAAGAGTTCAGCTGTTCCTGCCAGTGCTTTGCATTTCATGCTAGACCGTGACCTTCCCTGATAGAGTTGCATCTTTTAAACACAGACTCATTGTGTTCAATTCTTAGCCCTTTAATGAAATACAACCATTTGAAATTCTCTAAGTGAGTTTTTTCCTGGTATTCCCCCATGCTGATATAATGATGAAATCTTCCCTTTTTTCTGCTTCAGGTGATTTACTCATGCTTGCATTTTGACTGTTACGTTTTTATTGTGCGATGGTTGTTTGATGCTCACCCCTTCTCCGCATCTACTTCAGGAGTTTATGGCTGGACAAGCCCTGAAGAAGCATGCATATTTGCTCATCGCATTCTTCCCCTCTTGTGCATGAGATATCAATCCTTCTGGTTCTCAAGACGACATATTCCTGTCACTGAGTGACCAAGCTGGCCTATTCTGTCACTGGATGCATTACTTCCTGGGCTGTAAAGTCCTCCGTGGAGGTAGGACCCTCTAGTTTTTCAAGTTTGTGACTGCGATCAAGCAGTCACCGTGAGCTCTCCATGATGTGGGTATGATGGCATGTGCCATCAGTGAATCCTCATATGTGCCATAGCCAGTGCATCACAGTGTGAAAGGACTATCGTTTTTGCCACCCTTCATCTCCTTCCCTCCTTTCCCCTAGTTACAGACAATGGGTATAGCTACTACTCTATTACCCTGCTTTTTGATGTCCTGTGCATCTCCTAGATGCACTTTCTTCCTGAAGAAAAGCTGATTCTTGTTCCTTTGAGCCCGGACCAAATAGCAGAGCTTTCAGTACTTTAGAGAAAGCCCTTCCTTTTGAGATACACTGTTTGCATCTTATACCACTTGGACCAGTACCTAAAAGCCTCTGAATGGCTCAAAGGGAAAATCAAAACAAGTGGCTTTGCTCCACCTACCATGCTGCTTCAGCCAGAGGAGAGGTGTCTTGCTCCCTATGCCACGTGCACTCCTCAGACTCCACATCAGCTACTGCACTTGGCACACTGGCATGGCATCCAGGAAGTGCAGAAGTTTGTTGCTAAGGAGTAATTCAGGTAGATGCTCTTAGGATGTTCTATCTTGAGTATCTTCAGAAAGAGAGGACGTTTTTCTTCCTTGCTGAAGTGACGTTCTTCATGTGCCTGTTTATGAAAACTAGTCCAAATTACTCTCCACGCAGCAGGATTGTGCTGCACACCAGTAATGAATTAATAGCAGCTCCTGAAGAGGGCAGCATGGATTAGCTGATGCTCCTTCACATGGCATTGCACTTTATATTCCAACCATGTCTAAGGCAGAGCTAGTGAAATGTAAAAGAGCATTGAAAGAATTGGTAGTAAAATTCTTGGCTCTGTGATAAGATGCCTGGATTGAGCAGACAGAGTTATCCCCATTCCTGTTACTATAGGTGAATATGCCTCTCACCAGCAGCTTTGCTACCTTGCCACAAGCTGTGTCTGACATGAAAATGAATGTTGCTGTACAGCCTGTGTGACCTGCCTGCAGGGTGGCCCCGCTCTGTTGTCCAGCAGAGTGCACAGACACAGAAGGGAGCATGCAGAAAACCCCAGCTGAACCCCATCCTAGTGTATTTCCACCATATTATGCGATTTGCCATGTTAGTTCTTTATTCCCTTTTATTCAGAGTGAGGAACCCCTACCGCTCACATCTGTGCACTTTAAAAGAGCTATTTTGTAATAACTGCATTGTCAACACTTATATTTTGTTTTTAATAAACCAAACTGCAGCATATCACCTTACTGTTTCTTAACTGCATGTCCCCATTTCCCAAGCAGCCTGTTCTATTTTGGACTTCAAACTGCTGATTTATCTGTATTACAAATTTTGAAAATTTGAATCTGTGGTACTTTACAGTTGCACAGTTAAAATAAAGAGTCAGAGAATGGAAAAGTTAAGGTTCGAACAGTGACATTAACCCAAAAGCAGAATTCTGTCTACTTTACAGTAATCAGGGGCACAGTAAACTGCACGGCAAACTGGGAAAACACTGCAAACCAGTAATTCCACTGACTTAATGCTGTACCCCTTTTATCCTTTCTGCGCTCACACTTTTTTTCGTCAAGAAAAAAAAAATCTGATATCTTTTTAAAACCAAAAAGGATGAAAAGAAGAAAAAGTGAAAAGGGCCTGGTTTGCACTTCCTTGCAGAGCTGAAATTGTCCCAGCTGGTCTGAGTGATGGGGTTCTCTGATCTATCACAGAGAGCTGTTGCTCAGTGGCCTCCTTTGCACCGAGTGTCTCAGAGACAGCCATTCTTGATGTAGGCACATTTTCCAGAGACTTTTGGGGGGTCTTTGTTACTTTCTAGCAACAGCATGAGAGCCCGGTAAGCTGGCAGGGCAGAATGGTGTAGTGATATGAGGGGAAGAGTTCCCCTGAGGTTTGTATGGAGAAATCCCATTTTCTTCCTCTATGCACAGATTAATGATGTTCTTTGTATGATAGTTGGACCTGACAATGTCACTCTGGCAGAAGACAGAGCTCATACTTTCCCAGAGCTTGTCAGTGATGCTGGGAAGGGGGTATGGTGAAGACCTGGAGTTAGTCCATAAGATGGAAGAGACTAGGCAGTTAGCATAAGTCAATATCAAACCTTCTCAGTACACTTTTTACTTAGGAGATTTATTGCATCTGCAGCTACTTCTGGAGTCTCCCTGCTGTGGGGAACTGTTCTCTGTATTGTAGATGATAGCAGGGTGAGAAGCGTACCAGAGAAATAGCTGTAGCTGATTGTGGTAGGAAGTTAAACAATCGCAGCGGTTTCTTTTGTTCTTGGTATGTTTGTTTTTTTTTTTTTTTTTTGATTTAATATTTGCTTTCTGTTCTTCTTTCCACAGAAACCCGACAGAATTATCCAATAAATAGCTCTCACCTTAGGAGATGAGATGTTCGGAACCATCTAATGAAAATTTTTTCTCTTCTAGAAGCTAATTAACCAGTACTCTATTAGCAAAGCCTTGTATCTTTCCCCGTTCTCTGACATGACATTTTTGCTTGCTCTTTACTGTATGTTTCCCTCTATTTAAAAGATTGATCCTGTTTATCAGATGAATTTTGCAACTCCAGAGTTATTGACAGGTTGTTGTTAAGCACTGATGACATGCTCAGGTGTGGAAGGCAAACAAAATAACAAAATGAAAATGCAAGTTCACTAAACCAAAGAGTTTGCACAATGACAGGGCATGAAATGCTTTTCACTGAGAGGAAGCATTGGGAGACCGATAGGAAAGAATCAACTTAATAAATGAATTCTGGGACTTTGGTGCCTGGCTGTCTGCAAGTAACAAACAAACAGCCTTCTTCCTCAAAGTAGAAACCAGAACGGGTTTAAGACTACCACAAGCCTGGAAAATCATGTGGAGGAACTTGTGACATCCACATAAATATCAGATGAACTGATCAGGATTAATGTTAGTAGGAGTAATACCAGTGGATATTGCAATGATTAGGCTATTATTGTAGTGAGTTTTCTGGGGAGGATGATGACAGGTGATTTATATGCTGTACAGATATTTCCTCTGTGTATCCAAATGATAAGCAACTCTGGCACCTTACTGCAAAACAGTTGGGACTTTTTCTTACTCCTGAAGTTGCCCAGAACGTGTGTCTCTTCAAACTAGCTGGCATGAAGTTAATAGACAGGAACGGAGAGAGGGCTAGGTAGAGGAAAAGGATGCTGATGTTTCTTTCCATAGTTGCTTGGGAAACTTTGGGAAGGAGGGCAAGCCAGGGAGCTGTTGTGAACCTAGCCCTAAGAAGCTTTCCTGCCTCACTGATTGAGGAAAAATGGGGAGAACTGCATTTGGAGATATTGGACAGCTTCACAAGCACCATAATACACATAGGCAGTAAAGTGATGAAGCATTGACCGCTGTTTTACTGTCATGCTCTTGTCTGTCTGCTATGCAGGCATCAGCTGCTGTTTTCTGTTGTATTTAGAAGAAGTATACCCAGTGGAATATAAACTTCCAGTGGTAAAGGCAGTTTCACACTGTATGCGTGTATAGCATTTGGCTACAGAAGGCCATGATGTGACTGCCAGGAGCCACTATCATGTGTAATAACAATTACACAGGAAAAATGAGCAGCCTAAGGTAGTAGGGAAAAGTACAGTTTTCCATGCATGACTTTTCATCCTGCACCATTTTTTCTATGTCTTTTTTAAGCACTGACTTTAATTGTTGCTGACTAGGATGTAAAAATCACTACCCCGTACGCTTTCCACCATCTCTGTAGGCTGACAAGAGATAAGGAATTTGGGTGTTCTTGTGGACAGCCTGTTCTGCCAAAATCTTGTTAAACTGTTCAGAACAAATTTCTTTTTCTCTAGAACTGAATTCAGAGAACAGGGAAAACTACAGGGGTAGTTAAGGGTTACAAAAATGATGCAGCATTTGAGGCTCTCATTGCAGATATTGGAAGCTCTTCTGTTGTATTGTTGGCAGTGAGCAGGACAGCAGCAAGCAGCTGAAATTCTGTTCTGCTCTGCTCTATTCTGGCCTTTGTTTAATTGAGGGATACCTGGATCCTTTCCAGTGTCCCATTGTGTACTTCTGAAGCAAGGTGGGTACCTGCATCCCATCTGCAGCCTCATTAGTTAAATAAGCAGCTTTCTACCTTTGCTGCCCACCATAGGGAAGGTAACACAATATCAGCATTATTCTCAGTTTCTATAATCAAATTAAATAATTAAATCAAATGCTTCATAATAATAATAATGATGATTTTTAGTGTAAGCCTGAAAACGTGGAAACAACTTCAAAGCACTTTAAACATTGAATTTTCTTTATAGACATTTCAGCTGCTTCCTTCTCATCCAGGATTGTTCATTTGTTCTTACTGCTGTGTGCTTTGCATGCTAAGAGCTGGGAAGCTCATAAGTGGGAGAGTGCCACAGATGCTGAGCAAGCCTCATTTTTTCAATTCCTGCAGCAGGTCAAGGTTAAATAGGGAGTTAAAAAGCCCAGGCTGACACTGCTGCCTAAAAAATGAAGTGTCATATGTTTCAACTGTACTTGTTTTGGGGTAGAATGAAATCCAAGGCAGCAGCATTCAGGTAATAAAGTCCTGTCTGTACTTTGTTTTTCACATTGAGAAATGAGTTTGGGTAAAGTTTCCAGATAAAAGTAGCCAAACAGAACTATATTGATATTAATTTCCTTGGATTTTTTCATCATTTTGTGATTCCTGAACAGCGACAGCACTTTCTGTGACAGGCAAGATCCCTAGGCTCAGCAGCAGGTTAATCACTAGACTCTTTTGTGTGGAAATACGGTAATTCCTTTCCTGCCGCCATAATTCTTGGTCCTTGATGATGTGGGCTTGTTAGAGCCCTGTGCGGAAGAGATGCTGTGTTCAGATTGTCATCTGGCAGAGGGGTAGTGTCCAGAGCCGATGCTGCTCACCTCTCCAGGAACTGATGATACATGCACAGGGACTGAGCACGAGAGGATGTGGCAGGCGGGACCCTGTGCTGGTTGTGCTTCTTAATTCTGTGAATTCAAAGCACTATAGATGAAGCATCAGTTTGGAAATATTAGTTTAGAAATGTATGTAACCCTGGACACAAGTACCTAGGGTTAATGTGTTATCAGTGTTAGACCAGAGAGCTTTATTACATGCTATTTAAGTCCTCAAACATATTTTTATGAAAAGTGTCCCCCATCAGTGCTTCTATCTTATTTTAAATAACCTGAAGCATGAAGGGCAGATGGTAATCTGCATTCCAGCAGACTCTGCTGTGCTACTTTGGCACTTGAAACCCAGAGGTTTTTTTGCACATTTGTTCAGGTGACTGTCATCTTTATGTACAGCTCTGAGGGTCTCTTGGCCTGATCCAGAATGGAAGTGTAGGCAGGCCAGACTTGATTAGTAATTATCTGCATACTGAACTTAATCTGATGCTTGAATTCATCTATTTTAAAAACTTTGATTAGAGTTTGCAGATATCTAGCTGATATGCAAATGCAAGACATGGAAGAGGCCTCAAGTACAAGGACAGCTTCTGCGACATGTTTGTGTTTTCCAGTGGCAGCATACCTACTGTAACCATAGCATTTGTGAATAGAGAACAGTCAGTCTTGACAGGTTTGGAGTTTGAAATTACCCTTTCAGAGAGATTCTATCTTTGCTTAGCTTCTTCCTTAGTGCTTTTTGATTCGTATTGTTTTATTGCAGAATGAAATGGCTGATACAGTTCTAGATTAACTTTCTCTCTTCTGGGAGGCATAGGTTCTTTCTCTATGCAATACAGATTAACCAAAGATCTCTACTGGGGAAATCAAATGGAATGCCCTGGCTAGTGGTAAAGACGTCTGGGAACTTTTTGTGTCATCCTACTGAAGCATACTAGGTCTATTGTCACCTGCTAAAGATCAATACGCTGCATTTAGTTCATTTCTTCTGTTTTGGAAATCAAATAAGAATACATGAACGCTGCCAAGGCCTTTTCATGGTGGCTGGCTAGCTCCGCAGTGGTCTAAATTGGTGCAGCCGCACAGACAAGAGTGGAGCTAGTATGATTTACACCAATTGTGAATCTGGCTTCCTGCACTCACAGTCTTTGTGCTCTGGGTTGGTTCTGCCCACCAGTAAGACAAACAGTTCAATTTTGCTGGGAAATGGGTCAGACCTGTTCCTTTGTTCAGTGTTGGATCAATAGAGCAGCGGTACTGTCTAGAGGCTCTAAACGTGGAGTTTAATAATAATTTTGCTAGCAGAACCCTGTGTACTAGAAAGGAGAGAAAGTGAGCTAGAATGCAAGCTCTTGTCATGTCTGTCTTCTGTGCTGTTAATGTGTCAGGCATGGACACTACACAGTGCATATACAGGAATGAGTTACATCTGTCTCTTCCTGGGTAGTGCTACTGAGATGAAATGACAATACAGCACAGCTGGACTAACATGACACTTAAAATCCTTATGGTTTAGTAAAGGGTAAGAAAGAACATGTATACTGAGCATCTCAGAAGCTGTTGAGAAGGGGGGTGATGGATTTTGGGAGAACCACAACTGTCCATGGGGGTCTGCAGGAGCTATCCAGAGGCCTGCCTGACTAACAAAGAAATCTCTATCTAGCAGGGAAGAGGGTTTCCTCAGTCAGGACCTGCACAGAGCTGTGGGCCACTATTTCCACTTCTCTTCATGGATTCACCTTTTCTTCCATACAGCTATCTACATCTAACGTCTTTAGGAACAACTTTTGTAGCCTATTTCCAACACAAGGCTCAGATCCTGAATTACTGGCAGCTGCCTAAGTCACCAGGGGCCCAGGGAGGAGAGGTCTCTGCAGCCTGCAGAGCAGTTCAGGATCTCAAGGGCAGGGGAACCGCCTGCACCTTCTGAGAGGCAAGGGTAGTAAAGGCCATGGCTCTGACCATAATGCCTGGGTGAGACAGGGGGGCAACGTGAGACCATCTAGCCAGTGAACAGTGAATGTGTTTGCTGTGTATAGTTGGCTGGTGGCTCCAAAGAGCCTCTTCCCTTCCCTATCTGCCTGATACTCTCAGCCACTCTTGACTCAGGATCCTTGCCTCTGCCCTTGCTGGTCTTCTGCTTTTGTTCTCTTTTTCAGCTAATCAGCCTGTCTTTTCTCTCTTAATCCTGCCATGGAAAACACTAACTGTATGTAATAAAATCAATGATATTGTTGTGGAGTTGTGGAGTCTCCTTCCCTGGAGATATTCAAAAGCCATCTGGACACAGTGCTGGGTAATGTGCTCTAGGTGACCCTGCTTGAGCTGGGAGGTGGACTAGTTGATCTCCAGAGGTCCCTTCCAACCTCAACCATTCTGTGTTTTTGTGATATTTCTACTCAGACTTTCCATTTCAGACAAACTAGTGGAGTTTGAGCAAGGCAAAGACAGCCCATAATTAACATTTCCTTTGGAAGTTCTTGAAGGTTGTCTCATTGTACAGAGCCACGAGGGCATGTCCTGTCTAGACAGGCTGGCTCACTGGCCCTTGGCTTGGCTACCGGGAGCCACTGAGCTTTGCTGGTTGCGGGTCTTTCTTTATAAGGGGATGCAGGGTAACAGCTTTAGCATGATGTCAGCTGGTTATGTTTAAAACCAGACTACATTGCTGGCCATGTTTCCAGATGTCCTCAGGTAAAGGTTGAACTTAGCAGCTCAAGCCATCCACTTTTCTGAGTCAAACTAATCTTATCCTATATCCTCTACACCTCCAAGTGGAGGCTCTGCAGTTCATTCAGACACGTGTAACTGCTTAGGCTGAAGACCTTGGTCTATTTTTTGCCTGTTGTTATTTTCTAATAAGCTTTCCTGTGACACAGCATTACACTAACATAATTAAAGCAAATATTATTTCTTGATAGAAAAATGAGTCTTCACCCACCGAAATTATTACAATACATAAGCTTGAAAAACTTATTAACCATTAACATTTGTGTGCAATCCACATAACGTTTTTGCTACTAGTTAGCTCTTCAGGGTTGTTATTAAATTTGACTTGCTAGAAATGATTGCCAGTAGCCTAATTAAACAGTTAATAAATATATTAATGCAATTTACTTCAGTGTAATCAGAGACCTATAAAGTGCATTTTACCAAGTGGAAAATGTTAATATAGGCCCACACATTTGCACGTTTTCACACATTTTCAGCTCTGTAACATTACCTAGGCTGCTGGACTGTGGAGACCAGGACTAAACCTGCCAGCGCCCTTAAAACAAGTGTGATTCCATGGTTTGTTCTGGGGCAAGAGGCTGGGCAAGTTGTGCTTTAACATAACAGCTGTGCTGCTCCCAACCACTTTGTGTTCCAAGTTGAAGATGTTGCTGGTTTTGGAAGATGAATCCACATGTGGGCCAAACTCACTGTTGGTGCAAGCACTGAGAGCTCCCGAAGAGCAGAATTGCGTGAGGATGTGCCTAGCTTTGGCAGTGATGAGGAGCTAGATAGCCAGGCTCTCTTGCTGCCTTGCTTATGTTCACCTGGCAGTGACTCACCTTCCCCAGTCTGGATTAGTGGCATGTGAACCTTGATGTTATCCTGAAGCCTGTTAAATGCATTAGCTTTACATTGTTTCCTCTGCAAGGAACCAAAGGGCTCTAGATATATTCTAATGATAAACATACTTACGTGCTACTGCAGAAAATAAGACCACAGCACCTACATGCATTTTTAGTTTTTCTTATCTTGTAATGCAGCTGAAACTTGGAAAAGCTGTTTGTGTTCATTATGAGGCTGGGGGTCTGGGTCTGTGTGCGTGCTCAGCGCCCTGTGGAACCTCAGATACAGCACATTGTTCAGTGTCTCAGTGTACAGGAAGCAGGGGCCAGTTAGTTAGTTGGTAGACCCTTACTGGTTTTGAGGGCAAAGGGCTATTCTGTCAGGTAACTAAAGGCAGAAGAATATTTGGAATGTAGAATCTGAAATGACAAATTCAAACTAAATACAGAGGGTGATGTTTTTACAGCAGCAATGGCTATCATTGAGACAGATTGAGGAGTGCAATGCAGCTCAGACTTAATGTCTGCCTAGTAGAGCTGAAGATCTCCCTTCAGATGTTTCAGCAGAGCCAGGGGCTCTGAGCTAGATACAGGAAGCTGGTTGGATGAGGTTCTCTGTTTTTCCCTCTGCAGGAGTGCCACAGTAAGCACTTCCCAAAATGTAGCTTTACCTTTACCTCCGCTCCTGTCACAACATGCACAGAAGAACAAGCCGTCCCCAGGGAATCTGTGGCAGATCAGCTGCAACCACACAGTAGGTGTCCAGACAGCCAGTGTACCCTGCATGTGCCCCTTGGGGAAGTACTGCACATCTCTCTGCATGCCACAAATCTGAGCAGTGTGATTGAGATGCTGGAGTAAGTGTTCATTAAAGCATCCCCTTCTCATGGACTTCTATTATGGGAATCTGTCAGTATGCTCTTTGCCTAGAGAAACTCAGCCCAAAAATTTGTGCACAAGTAGCAAACCTCTCTGGAGGCTTTTACCTTCTGCCTGTGACTATATTCCTGTGCATCTGTGGAGGACAGGCAGTTCTGATTAAATGACGGTATCTGAAAGCAACTAGTCCAAGAGCAATGCCGTTTGACTCGCACTGTTTTGCACCTTCTTGGAAGTCAGGAGCGTGAAAAACTCCCATGAGAAAGCCGTGGGTAACAGTCTGCCCAGCCCCAGGTTTCAAGATAGGACCGTGGGGAGGGCTGGGGAACTTCCAACTGTTCTGCTTAGCCAAATCTAAAAACTATGAACTGAATGAACACCGATTCCTAAATGCCAGCAAGACATGGTGCACAGATAAAACTACTCTGAGCTTTAGGTGCAGGATTTGCCAGAAACATGCTGTATGTCTGAATTTAGGGTCAAGCATCAAGAGTCGATTGTCAGAATGTGGGATCTGGAGACCCCGGGGCTCAGTTTCTGAGAGCTATTCGCCATGCACAGAGATCAGAAAACACATCACCTTTCTGCTCACCGAGCCCTTGCATTCATCATAGCCAATGCCTCGCTGAAGGTTAAAGGATGTCATCTGACAGTGTTTCAGGGGGTTTCTCTTTACTGACATGAAATCTCCAGCTTGGTGTGGACTGGTTGCCTCCCCCTTTTATTAGCTGCAGACTTACAAAGAGATGTTCATATTTTAAATATGGTGCAATGACATCAATAGTAATAATTATTGCATGCATCAAAGCTTTGGAGATTAGCCACGGATCATGCATCTCAATAGCAAATGGTTATAATAGCTCCATACGTGGAACATCAAAGTCTAAGGAAACATTGCTCTGTTATAAAAAATACATCAGAATGATCATCCCACTCCAAGCAAAGTGCAGAACTGCAGACGTGCACAGAACAAATGCCACACATTTCATACTCATTTGGGTGTTTCAAGTAGGGGAAAAATTGATTCCACAGCCCCAATTACCAATCCACATCTACTGAAGACTGTATTGAAATTATGAGATTTCATACCATATTAGGCTTAAATTGACTCCTCCTTCTGAAAATGTATTTATAATTAGGGCCTAGAAAAGCAAGAAGAAGCAGTATTTGGGGTTTTAACTTTTTATATGCTCCCTGGTAGAGGCAGAAATGGCTGAGATTGCATAAAATTCTTAAAACCATGATATTTCAAGTATCCTTTTGCTGAATTGAAATGGCTCTCTCTCAGATTAAAGAAACTGCACCGTTTTTTTCTGTGTTGGGAAAAAAGGTACTCCAAACTGAGAAAAGCACAAACTCTCTATATTGGGCGTTGGTACAGCTACTGGAATAAGAAAATGCAAAACGGTCACTAGAACAACAGACACCTCTGAACTCAGCAACGGAAATTCCCAATACAGTCATGCCGTTGTTTCTCCTCCCTCTTCACAGCTGTTTAGCTTGATCACTCCCCCAGCCCCAGTGAGACTAACAGCGTGCAGGATACAGTGCCATGCATGCTCTGATGACCCAATCAAAAGCTCAGCCAAGTCTGTGTCTCAGCTATGAGTCTGGAAGAAATCAGATCCTCATTAAAGTTTCAGAAAAATCTAACTGGATATGAGGATGGCATTCAAAAATGTGTTCAGGGGAAAACAAATATTGTTTTAACTTTATTAATAATTGATAAGTTGCCAGCAGAGATCCTCATAGCATTAAGGGAATTGAAAATTAAAGGCACAAAGACGCTACTTTAAGAAAACATCTTGATAAATAATTAATATGGCATAGGCCTAGTGGAATCTGAAGAGAGTAGCTTTTAGCTTGTCTTGTCAAATCTAGGCTTTCTAATACCACAGTTTCTCCCAGAATGAGAATGTGGTCATTTTCATTGTATATCAGCAACAGCACTAGGTGTTTATGCTACTGAACTGAAATAATTTACTGGCTTCTGTATCAGTTGCCTGTGCTGAACCCCTAGGATCCTGAATAGCCCAGCTGAAGACCCAAAGATCATGGCTTTCTTAAATCAAGAGGGAAAAAGATTGTTAACTATTTGGACAACAGAAGAGAACATTCTTCAGTATCTGTTTCAGGGAAACAAATGTTTGTCAGGGTCAAAATGGATCAGAGGAAGAGAGCCCATCAATGCCTCTTTAGCATATGACATATAAATAGCTGGAGGAAATATAAAGGGATGTATAGCCCCCAGGAGCGGCTACTTTAAGTTTTTATCTGTCTAGAAAGGTACATTTTCGATGGCGAGACCAGTCTTGGGGGCTACACTGAATAATTCAGTGGCTGGCACTTCCCCTCTGCATTCTGTCTCATGAGGAGCTTAAGGACAACAAATAAAGCAATCCAGCCTTCCACAGAGTACATGAAAAAGTCCATGAGTATAACTAAAGAAATGGTGGACATAAAATGTGCTAGCCAAATAAATATGGAATTTCTGCCTTCCCCTCCAAAGCGGCTCTTCACCACTACTCTGAGCAGATCCTGTGAGAAGCGGAGTTCAGAGACATGGCTGTAGAGTTCAACTGATGCACGTTTTGTGACATGGCGTGATACCATAGTGTTAAAACAGAACACTGAACACTGTGTTAACTAGTAGAGCTTCTGCCATCTCTGAAAACCTGTGTATTCCTGAAGGATGTACGAGCTCTTTAAAGTCCCAGTTTATTCCAGCCCATTCCTATCTTTTAGGTTGTTATAATAAAGCAGCTAGTAAGTCAGGCATAATTGCTGGCAGGCATTTTAATTTAAGAAACTGCACAAGAGCATCCATAGAACTGTATTTATCATTTCATTCTTTTAAATAAAGCAAAAGTGAATGCTGTTTCCTCATTACAAATATCTCAGTGTTTTACATGCAAAAGGTTTGTTGAGATTGATGGAATTCATAAACACCCTTTATTTACTACAACAAGGTTAATAATTAAGCAGAAAAGACAATATCCATGGATGTTGTTATAAAAATAATTCTTGCCCTAGTTCCAGGCAGAAAGCCTATGTAAATTAGTGACTGAGAGTACAAGGATGATCCAGTAGAACTGTAAAGAGGAGTTCATTTTTTTTCTGGATAAAATAAATAAATTCAGACATTGCCTCAACATCTTGATGAAGCAATAGTCAGTGAGGGTTGGGATCCAAGGTCTTCTGAAGAGATCCTGGAAGCTCTGTGCTTTTTGGATGGTGCAGGATTGTATTTTATACTAAAATGAAATGTTACTATTAGAGTGTGCAAAATTATCCAAATTGCAGCTAAATGTATTCTGTTTCTGTGAAATATCCCTTTCACTGTTCCCCAGCACGTGGACCACATTCTGTGCACCTGCCCCATGCTGAATGAGAGTTCACTGTTCTTTCTTGCTACTGTGACCTGTGCTTGCTGTCTGCAGGCAGCAAAGTCTGGCCCTTGCTGAAACTGAAAGGTAAAGCTGGTGGACTGGCACCCACTGGGAAGGCAGGGCCTAGACAAGCCAGAGAAAGGGTTGTAGAATATTGCCTTTTGCCCTTAGTCCAAAGAAATGAGTTCTCTTGAAGGAGGATCCTTTGGTTTCAGTGCCAGTTTTTCGTCTCAGCTGCATTGCTGTCCCTCTCTCTTAATATTGCTCACCGAGCCCCTATTAGGGCTCAGCCAGGGAAATGGTCAGTGCAATGGTTAAAGCAGAGCAATAGGGGAGGCCATAGGGAAGGGCCCTGAGCAACCAGTTGTGGTGGTCAGGGTGGGCTGCGAGTCCCATGTGGGAGGGCTGCTACCCAGACAGCCTTGGAAACTTTCCATCTGAGGACCATGAAGGCCTGAACTGCTGCCCTGTTGGGAGAGGCTGGCTGTAAGACTGTGCCTTCCCCTGCTCTTCCCTCCTGCCACCTTTTGTGCAACAGTAGTTCTTCCTCTGTTCTTCTGTGCGTCTTTGCACTCATGCCTCTCTTAACTCCTCTGCTTCCACTACTGCCATTGCTTTTGCTCGCCAGTGTCTGCCTGCCCTCTAGCCTGCATTCCTCTGCCTCTGTTCCTGCTCCTGCCTGGCTCGCCGTGCCCCACCTCCCAACATTGCTTCTGCTGTGTCCCTCCCTCTTGCTGCTTTGCTTTTCCCATTATAGCAGCCTTCTGTTCATCCTGCTGCTTGCTCACAGGGTGAACCTCCACGCCTCCCAGACAGCCCTGTTGTTGTTTAAAGGTGCTGACTCTGGGAGCCTCATCCCCATCAGGCAAAGCTGAGAGACTGTCTGAGCTGTTTTAACAAAGCAGGGAAACAAGCCAGTGAGAGTTATCTCGATCAGAAGCATATTCTAGGAGTGATTAGCTGCCTAAACTTACACTCTAATTATCTACGCTGAGTGGCTTCTGCACATCATTGCCCATTTTTCTGAGTGTTTTTATTTAAGTTGATAATGGAAAATGAATAAAGCCTCAGTTCCACTCTGACTGTGACATTTGTGCCAGAAAATATCTGAAGATGAGCATTTTTGTGTTTGCAGTAGTTCTATTAATATTTAATTTGCGGGCATCCAGCAAGCTGATTAGTTTTCCTCTGATATGGTTCAAATTTGTAATTACAGGAACTGGCTCTTCCTGGGCTGTACCTGGGGTAAGAGGCTCAGAGACTGTCCTGACATCACTGTGACCACAGTTTCATCTGGCTGATGCAGTGTGTGCTTATCATCATCTGAAATCTCTGCTGCCGGAAAGAGGTACAGGCTGAAACCTGCTCCATATCCCCAGAGGGCAGAGAAGATCTGTCACTGATTACATTTAAGCTGAGGGGAAAGTGGTACCTGAGAGTGGAAAAAAGATACAGCCATGTCATGTGTCAAGGAACGTGTGATCTTTCCTGCTGCTACAAGCTTTCCTTGGTGACACCAGCCTATCTTGTGCTGCAGACTCAGGGGAGATCCTGCAGCACTACAGTTTGTCTTAGCTGAGGGTGGGCAGAGCTAACCAGGACACAGGAGATCTCTCCTGGTGGTCATCCTCTGCTGAGGCTGGGGAATGCTAAAGGATGGGGCTGCCAGTGACATGCCACTGAAAGGCCTTCAGCCCCACCATGGAGCGAATCTGAGAGAAAACACAGTGGGTAATGGAGGGCTGGTTAGTGCAGGGGCCTCTCTTTGGCCATAGCCACTAGCAGACGTTTGCAAAGAGTGTGTAACAGATGGCATGGATTACATGATTGTTCTGCTGGGGTCCTCAGAGATTCTGTTCACGGTTCTCCTGGAGCAGTGGTTGTGTCTGACCATCACCTGAACAAGCACGCGGGGGCTATGCCCCAGGAGTGTTCCTGAAGCCTCTTGAAACCCATTAGTGTATCTGGACTCTACAGGGTCCTGGGTAAAGAGCTGCATTCAGCTGGAGTCATGCCACCCTTTCTCTTTTAGCTTGATATCTAATAATTTCATTGGCGCCTTGTGGTTCCTGGCATTTTGAAAACAGGGGCTAGCGCATCTGCCCTGTGCTCCAGTGATCCCTCCTGCTAGCGACAGTCCTTCCTGCTTACTGAATTTGTAGGTGAGTCATCTGCCTGAGTCTTGCTGGGCCCTTGCTAAAAGGGCTGAGGGTTCTGCCTGCTCTTGAGGAGGTGGAGACAACAGGCGAACTTGCATCGTTTGGTCCCAGAACCAGGCTCCCAATGCTTCTGTCACAAATAGGGCTAGAACCTGTGACTTGGTTGTCCAAGTGATTAAGCCTTCACAAGTGGCAAGGTTGGCTCTCCCTGCTCAGAGAGCAACTAGAGCTCGGAATCAAATTCAGCCTGTAGAATTATCCCATCTGTAATGTCCATTAAATCTGGATTCCCCTGACCAGTCAAGCAAAGTAACATCTCGTATTAGTGCCATATTCATCTTACTCTGTCAGTTTTACCCAACTCCTAAGCACTCGGTAATAGCAGGACTGGCAGGGTGTTAGTTATTCATTAGTTTTCATTCACTTGAAGAATATATCGTTGTCATAATATGGCACATTGCACTGGGAACAAACTCCCCATGCAGACAGGGATTAGGGCCATTTTTCAAATGCTGCTGACTGTTAATTTGTATTTTATTTGAAGGGAAAAGGTCTCGCTAGAACTCCATTTGAACATTACTTTGACAGAGCATAGCGGGCAGTTTACCTGCCCTCTCTGATAGCTGGTGGACAAATGGGTGCTGGTGACAGGCATGCAGAGCATTAGTCCATATGGCAGTGTGTGCCCAGTGCTGCATATACAGTTCTTGTTCATGCACCCAAAGCTAATGAGGTGAAAATCATCAAAATTCACTGTTCAGTAGCTGACTGTACAGTACCTTCTGGCTACTCAGCCTTCATCCTTCATCGCTGTCCTCCAGCCTCCTTTGCCAAAACTTGATCAACAAGTTCAAATATTTTTTTAGCTGCAGCACAGTCCTGGCCAGTCGAGAGGAGCACTAGGTTAGTGACAAAACAAACTGAGCAGTGGAAGTAGTCAGTCCAGGGGCAACTGCTCTTCTCAGGAGAGGGCTGGGAGGTAAGAGGGATAGGTCTGGTAAAACTGGGAAGGAAAAGTCAACCTTCTTATATGGAAAAGATGAAGGTGGCCCCATATCTGCAGGCTAGCGGGGAGGGAAGACAGAGAACTTGTCTGTGGTTAGAAAAGAAGACCATTTAATGCCAGTTGTAAGGCTCCTGTTATGTCTCCACCACAGAGGAGTGCCAGGACAAAGTCCTTCTGCAGTAATATTCTTGCTGAGGCGCAGTTCACCTCAATTCCACATGTGCGAAGAAGGGCAAAGTGGGTGGCGTGCACTGCCCTCTGCTATCTTTTTGTGAAGCTCAGGGAAAGTAAATGAGGGCAGCACTACCACATTTTTCACCTTGCCTCTCCTGAGGCGAGGGGACTTTTGGGTTCAAGGGCAGCTTAATGATGAAAAGGAGAATTGATTAACATTCAAAACTGCTCCATTATTGAACAACTAGAACAGCTCTTCTCTACATTGAAGCTGGATAATCTGGGGAGAAGAGAAGAAGTATGATTATAACTGAGTCAGGGCACTTGCTATTCTCACCTCTTCAAGCTGCTTTCCACCAGCTAAACGGCTGCCCCAGGAGGGCTCTCAGATGAAGAGGTGGTGAGTACTGTAGAGCTCACAGTTCAGCCACCAAATCCCACAAAGTGGGTATCCCGTGTGCTTTCAGACCAAAGCAGCTAGTGGAACTGCTGCTGCTAACGAGGTGTTCTAAACTGTGACGCATCTCTGGACTCTTTTCTCAAAATGCAGAGAAACAGACAGAGAAAATGAATCTCTTGAGGGGCAAACAAATCAAACTTCTGCTACAGCTCTCCGACTAGTTAAACATAGGTCTGGATTAGAGCATTTGTTGCAACAGTTTAGTGACCCACGATATTCCCAGATTCATTTTATGAGCTGGAGTAAGCAATTTGTCTGCCCATGTGCTCTAAGTACTGTTGTTTGTTAAATCCACATGCTTTGGAAGCCCTAAAATTGAACTACGATTATGTAGAGAGAAAAGCAAATAAAGCCAGCCATGAGATGTCACCTTCATCTACAGACTACTCTGATAAGGCCTGATTTATTACTATCATGTCTTAAGGCTGGGCAAGCCTCATGGGGTCTCAGTCATAAAATACAAGGAGGTAGAAGAAGGGCCTGTTAGAGAGTTTGAGAGAAGAAGGCCAGAAATCCTGTGTGCCTGTGGAAGCCTCTGGTTGATTCCCTTCCAAGTTGCTCTTCAGACTGCAATTCACACAGGGCTGTCTAGTTCATCTGTTAGTTGGCACATCAGCTATACCTCTCTGTCTTGGTGCCAGGCCCACGCGCACTGCCTTTGGCATGGATGAAATGAGCTCTGCTGCCTTGGCTCTGGGAGTGCCAACATCGCCAGGGCATGGTGCCCGTGGTTGCCCAGGGTGACTATAGCACTCACTGCTGTGCTTGCCTCTTTGCAGAATCTGACTTTCCTTCTTTGAAAGATTTTTATCATAAGAAAGCCCAGGCTGAAACCAAGTCACCAGTGCCAAGAACAATATGAATATCACTTGTGAACTGGGGATAAATAATAAAGCAAGACAAACACAAAGCACACAGAGAGTAATTAAAACTACAATACCTAGGGATATTTCTAAATTAAAAAAAAAAAATCTTCACACTGAAATTGTGGGATGATGCGTCTCAGTATATTATTAATTCTGCTCAGAGTCGGCAGTGTCTAAAGAAATGCTGACATTATCTGCTAACTTCAGGGAGTCTGATGGGGTTAACAGAGCAACAGAACTTTCTTGTCCCCATTCAGTGTAGCTTGTTCTCTGGGACCACTGGTGGGGAGAAACCTTCTGCATCTTGCTTCTGTGCTGCCCCACAGCCTTACTTCCAGGATGGAGGGTTCAGAGGGACACAGTTTGGGCTGCTGGCAGAGCCCCAGCGCCCCTGTCCCAGCTGCTCCCGGCTCTGTGTGGATTGAGTGTGAGGCAGGCACAGTAGGTGCTGGAGGCTTATGGGAAGAGCAGGACAATGTTGGCACTTCAGCCTTGTCCTATGGTTCCTTGCACTGCTGATGGATGGTGCATGGCTAGAGCTCTCTATGCAACTAGGAAGGGAGAAGACAGGTGCAGGATTTCCCCAGCAAAGTGCCTGCTTTTTCAGCCAGGTGCTGCTGTGGCTGCCATTTTGTTATATTATTGCTTTATGTTTAGAAGCAGGAGAAATTGCTGGAGCAGAGGAGGATCAGAATCTCTGAGGAGTCCAGCACCTTTCGTGGGGAACTCAGAAGGAGAGCATAGAAGTCTTCCAGGAGACTGGTTCATTTTTAATGATATAGGATTATAGTTCATCTGTTTAATTCAAACTGGATGACATAATATCTTTCATTTGGACTTACTACCTGCAGAGCAGTTAGTCAGTTGGAAGCAGTCCTAGGGCAGGGCATTTTGTCATTATTTTAAATTTTCTCTATCTGACAAAATTGAAGGCCTTAAAAAGACTAGAGCCATTGTAAAGGATAGAGCATCAGAGAATAGGTCACATAGTGTATTAAAGAATGAAAATTGATTCATTCTTTCCTCTGTTGAATAAGCAGCTGTACTTTGGTCCCCGTGATCCATGAAATAAGCTGTCAGGGAAATAGGAAATGTGCCACATTTGAACTTCACTCGTTGATTCTATTCTGATCTGAGGTGCAGTATTAAAATATATTACAGCAGGCACAGAAACTGTAGCAGTGACAGCAGCCAGGCCTAGCTTGCTAGTCAGTTGTCTGGGCTATTTGTTATTAAATTAATCAGTGCTTTATGATGCCAGGACTCATTTACTTAGGTCATCCGGTCAGAGCCAGCTAAGAGGAAGAATTTCACAAAAGCGGCATTCGTTAGTTTTGAATAAAATCAAAGGCTACGGAGGAGGCTCAGGAGGAGTGGTTCTAACAAGATCTATTAGCCCTTTTGTTTGGAGAAACAATTTTCAGGCAATTCAGAGATTCTGACAGTAATCAATGTAAGGGGTAGCAATGATTCCTAGAACGTGGGATTATTAGATGGAGTGCATTAGGCCAATTAGAGCCTCCAACCCTAGTATTCTGCTTAATTGCAAAATGAAATGAAAGACATTCACTTTACTGCATAAAAACCATACCAAATTTCATTCTTTATTAGACACCACACCTTCTTATTTTGCATGTCTTTTCCCAAAGGAAAAATTAGTGTTTGTTGTGCTGTCCAAAAGCGGCGCAAAGAGGCTTGCCTACAACTATCATTTGCTATGGTGAATCTGTTCCGTCCACACTGAAGTGTCTTTTGCTTCTCTTGTGGCATCTTACAAATTTTATTAAATAAAATATCAATTTTTTTGCTATCTTTGTTTTATTTGCCTCAAAATTGGGATTCATAAAGATGGATTTTTATAATTAAGGTAGAAGTGAGAAATACCTCCCTATATATAATTTAAAATGTTGAAATTATAGATACTATCTAACTTCTGCTTTAAATCACAGGAACAAACTATTCTCCATTAGCAACCCTAATTAAATCCATTTTTCTATGAGTCTTTGGCAAATTCCATTTTAGTAAAGCAGTATTAAGCTCTGTTTTATTTCTTCTTGCTTTGCAGAATTCTCTGTTTGAGATGAATAATAGGCAGAATATGGTATGTGACGGCTCTGTAGATTCCTAAGATATAACATGAAGCAGGAGAAATTGCTGGTGTACAGCAATACATTGTTCTAGAAAGCTGGTGTACGAACACAATTGAGAATTTAGAAGCATCGTGGCTACTGGAGAGGCAGGAATGCTACCAGTCTGGCTTGGGGCGTATATATATGGTGCATGAATTGGAAAACATCTTGTAGCAAAGAGGCTGTGGAAAGGTGGAGAAGGCTTGCAAAAGGGGAAGAGAGAGAAAGCACTGAAACAAGTAGTGTACTGTTCCCCACCTGTCCAGCATGTTCAGGTGTTGGACCCCTGAGCTCCTGTCTGCTACGTTCTGTGCCATTCTGATTTGCTTGAGGGAAAGAGTCGCTCCCTATACCTTTGATAAGGACTAAGCACTTGCAAAGGGGTGCAGAGGAGACGCTTTATGAGGATGGCCAGCTCTGCTTTTTTCAGTACGTGCAGTCACATGGAGATGTGCTATCTGCAAGCCTGTACCAAGCTGCCTGTAATGCCTGTATCATTCTTTGTGTCTGACCCATCTAGCAGGGGCCATGCTCCTGCTGAACTCAGAGCTATTTCTGCACATAGATCAAAACCTGGCCAGGTCACTGGTGCTATGCACAGACAGCTTTATTAGGGTAGTGCTCACTGACAAGTTGGCTGAGGAAGCAGTGCAGAGAACAGGTGAAGTTTGGAATAGCCCCTCATTTTGCAGTCCTTATATGTGAAGATTAACTTACTCCCAACAACCTACAACAGTCCCAGAGCAGCAGGCTTTCTCCTGTCCTCAAGCGGCTCCATCATTCATTTACTGTAATGATCGGCTTCAGCCTTCGATTTCCTCTGTGGAACATATTGGAAAGAGAGAGGCTGAGCTGTGAACATTAATAACAATGAATAATAACAGTACGAGTTCCACAGGCTTTAACAATCAAATGAATCAACAATAAGACTAGTGTCATTAATAAATACTTGATGGGGTTAGACAAAAAGGGAGTTTGCACATGGAGGGCGCAGGAGGCAGAAGAAACAAAGGAGCAGACAGCTTGGGCTATGTTGCTCTGTTGGTACCTTCTGTGCCAGGGAGGTGGGCTCTGCTTCCTCTCTCCCTCTGGCTCATACTCAAAGATCACTGCTGGCTGTAGCAATGGTGTGTGCCACCATCAGTTCACTGCTTTCATCTCTGCAGGATACTTCAGAGAGCTTGTGACACTGCGCAGGCAATGAGGCAGAGTCTGTGCTGACTTGTACCCCTGAAAACACAGGCAGGATGTGGGTCAACACAGAAGGTGGTACTATGTTCTACCATTTTACCTTTAGAAATGCAGTAGCTTCTTCATTACTCAGGGTAGAACATTCCCCTTCCAAAGTCACTGAAGTAAAAGCTGGGAAAGATCTCTTAGGTTATTTCCTTCAGGACAGTGTGTGGGGTGCAAAGTAGGGTTATCTGTCTCATGTTTTGCTGCTTTCATGTTTTACTGCTCTTTATTTGGATGAGCTGAACCTAGGCTGGTTCCTGTGCCAAGAGGAGCAGCTTTGGCCGTTAGGCCTTTACTGTAGCAGCAGTGAATGGAAGTGCAAGCTCTGTTCAGTCTGGTTTGAAACCCAGCATAGAGCAATTTTAATTCAGCTGAGGGGGGTTTGAGGATGAACTACAAATGTGTTCATTCTTTTAAGGAAGAGAGAATGACATCTTCTGTAATGATGATTAAAGGAACTATTAATGTTTCTTTCAGGTTTTCCTGTTACCATAAAAAACAGGGATGCGTTTTCTCTCTTTGGAATTTGCAGCAAATATGTCACTTGCCTTTTTTGTCTGGGCTGTTTGGAGTCAACCTAATGAACTGTCATGTTTTAAATAACACAAACTATTTTCTAGTAAAAGCCCTACCCAAGGCACATGATACCAGCACAAAGGACGGCTGGCGCCAAGAGAAATCACAGAGGGTAGTTGCAAGGGGTAAAACTGAGAGCTACTGTGATGAGGATCTGTGCAGGGGTTAGGTTGCCTGGTAGGAAAAGATGCCTCCCCTCTAAAGGCACAGGGATTTCCCCTCAAAGATAGAGAGGCTGAACCTCATTCCAGCATGTCATCTCACCACTTCCTGCTGCTTTTATGAGTTAAGTGACTCTGCTTCTGTCTCTGAACCTCCTCCACCCTGCTGCACCTAGCATGTAGAAACTTTCATCAAGCTCCACATGTACAGGGTAATTATACAGTGCACGGCAAATGCTTGTGGTAAGCAGGCTTTAGTACAGCTTCTTTGGCCAAGGAAGTGTGTTATGCTGCTAGTTGGCCATGGCAAGTGTGTTATGCTGCTGGGCTAGCAGAACTGGGCTACCTTTGCATGAATGTGGAAAATGACTTTCCATAGCCCTAGGAACAGACCTAAGCTCTTTGCATACCTGTGCCCATGACGAGCTGTGCACACATCTGGCCCCTGTATGGTGGTAGTGTTAGTGGCACTGGCTTAAGTGAATTTTTGTAGTGAAGGAACAGGATGGATTGGTGCTTGATTTCTGAGAGCTTGGTGCCCTGTCCCTGCTCTAACAGTATTTCTGTGCTCCTTCCCCCACATCTTCTCTGTGACCACTGGTTTCAGAGTGCAAAGGTGCTATATGGTCACACTGTGTGTGTGTGTCCAGTCTCTGAGTTATAGAGTGCAGCAATGGGGCTTCAGCCTGTCAATGGCATTTCAGTCCCTTTGTTTTTTGATGGTGTCTGTCAGTGCAGTCACCCAGCACCTGGGCAGGTCAGCACTGCTGAGCACACCTGCTGCCACCCAGTGTAGCCTCTTGGCCCTGCTTTTGACCTCTGATGTATACCCACTCCTTTGGACTTCCTTCTCCAAAGGAAGAAGGATGACAGGCTGCTGTCATCCTACGGTCCAAACAGGGCTTGTGGCAGTAACAGGCAAAAGCACCACTTTGACTTGCAAAGTGAATATGTAGGTCATCAGAGAAAGCGCTCTGGACTGTGCTGGCTTCTTGTGCTACTTATGTGCGCATGCAACATGGGCCAGAGTTGTCCCTGGAAAACCCCCAAAGCTGATGGAGTGACCCCACAGACATGCATTTAGTCCAGTGGCCTTCTATAGTTTTTGCCTTCAGACTGGTTGCTGCTGTGCAGCATTTGAAGCTATTTTCTCTAACTTAGTGCTGTTACTTTGTCTCTTGTATCTGGGTTTGGTATGTTTATTGTCCAACTCCACTGAACCCTCTTCTTGGTGTCAGGAATCTGTTTTCCAAGTAGACAGGGTGCTCTGCAGCACTGAAGCTCCCTGTCTTGTTCCTCTGCAGCCCTTGGGTCTCTTTGCCTTTCCAGGGTTGCTATGGCTATGGATAGGTGCTGAAGAGCAACTTGTAAGGTAACCATGTGATTGCTAATCTTTGTGGAAGCGCTGTTCCTGAGATGCAAACAAGGCGCCGTGCTCTCATTTTTGTCCTGATCATACATGGGTGTACTTATTTCCTGAGGACCAGTGGAACACCTTTGAATTGCTCCTTTAAGTCAAATCCACCTGAGAGTTGATATCCAACCTACTGATACAAGATGAAAGTGCTTCTCTTTCCACAGTAATATGCTGGCTACTGCTATTTGAGGGCAACGCTTGCATATGCTCTCAGCTTGTGCAAGGGCACTACATCTGCAGCACTGGCAACACTAGGCTTTGTTGCCTTAACTCTGCAATTGCTCTGACCTCACAAGCTGGACAGCAGGGTACAGAATAAAGATCTGTGATCAGAAACCCCCCAACTGCTCCTTGTGTGTGTATTGTGGCAGCATCAGCAGCTCCAGGGTTTGGATGGAGCTGACATGCAAAATGATGACCAGTCATATCCATTAAGGATTCCTGGGCCACTTCTTGGACAAGTCAGGCTGTGAGCCTTGTTCAGGCTGAGTGCCAAGACAGTGTTTTACATTCTGTTTGAAACCTACTCCTGCAGTTTTGAAGGGTATGTTATTCCTTTTCATGGCCTCCCTAATCTACTACCTGTGTTGACAAACAGCTGCTGCTTCCTGTTGCAGTAGTGGGTAAAGTGATCCTGCATCAACAGTAATGCTGTAAAGGCTGTCAGACTTACAGAAAATATTATATAAATAAAACAGTAGTAATGATTTAATAAAGGTGATGTTAGCAATGATGAACTCAGTCAGAAAAAAGGCCCGTTTGGTCTGTTCTGAAGCTGGTGCTTGCATTTGTGTCTTTTCCTGCAGTGACTAACCACTATCAGGATTACCATTGTTTATTCAGCAGGTGGTCCCAAGGTGTGCCATGCTGGATATTTCTAAGGAGTGAGTGAATGAGTCATAGCCATGCTGTTATGGCAGAGTACTGGCTGTGTTTGGTACCTGTGGGTGTGCATTATCACTTCACTGAGTTGGTAGGTTTGTTATATCTTGCTCTAACAGTCTTCTGGATTTCCCTCTTTACCCACAGTCTGTTTTTTAGCACTCTCAAGCTCACTGCGGGGGATATCTTAACTCTTTTTCCAGGCCATATTTGGAGTTCTTGGTCTTGACAGACGAAGTCCCTGTGTATCGGTAACACAATGGGAGATCATTGCGGAAGGCCAAAGCTGTTACTGGCTCACAAGAACATGGGGTCACAAAACAGCCCTGAAATGTTTTCAGGAGGTTTTCCAATATGAAAAGTATTCGCATACACTGTAGCCCTTAGCTGTTTGTTACCTGGCGTTACTGCAGGTTGCTAGTGAACTGGAAGGCGTGAGAAGAGGAAGCAGTGCTGGACAGATCTTGCCATGCCTTTCTGTGTGGCTGTAATCTGTACTAGGGATACAGAGAAGGAATTTCAGATTGCAATGCATAATTCAAAAAAAAGATGTTGAGAAGATGGAATCTGCCTGTTAGTGGGTCTGATTCTGTCACCTGTTTATACTTCAGCTGTTGTGTATTGGCCAGTTCAGGGCCTTATAACTCCTGTTAGAATTCACTTTTTTGTTCCAGACGACTGGGAGAAAGTGAAGGCAAGGCATGGAAAGAAAGCAGAGAGGTAGTGCCACACTGGAGACTGAAAACAGCAGGCCTTCATTTCCTTTTCTTTTTTTTTTTTTCTCGCAATATAATTCTCTCTTCTACTTTTCTTCCCTACATGTCTTCAGATATTTAGTAGTTTTCCTCCTATTTACACTGGGACTTGATGATCTGTTTGGATTCTGTCTGCAGCATAATTATATATTCATCACAGTGTAATTGTATTTTTCTGGAGTGGTTCTGTACTTGTAACTTTAACTGGTTAGGTGCTGTGCCAGATGGGAGTGCCTGAGCGCTGCCTGTTATTGCAATTGGCTGCATCTGGCAAGTTCTGTCTGCATGTATGAAGAGCACATACTTGTTTCTGAGGCATTTGCTGTGTTAGTGGTGACTTGCTTGTGAGGTTCAGCCCTGGAGAGCAGCCAGTTCCAGTCCTGAGTCAGCTGCTAACATGCTCTGAGATCTTGGTAAAGTCATTTCATCTTTTGGTGCATGAGTTCTCTGTCCATACAGGAGGGACAGTGTCTGCCTTCTGAGTATTTGAAATGTCCTTTCCCCTTCCCCTCCTGAGTGACAATGGGAATGGGAAGCAATCGAACCACTGCAGTTGTACTGTTCACTCCATAGATATGAAGCTCATCCAGGCTAGTCTCTTGTCTTCTGCCATCTCCCTGCAGGACAGCTTTGCACAATGGTCCATGATTTTTCTTTTAGATATGAATTCATGCAAGCAGGACTGTACAAGCAGTGGGCACGCAGTGACTCCAGGTGGCCATCTCTGCCTTGTAGAGATTCCAGTACCAGACAGCAACATCCTGGGCTTTGCCCGGAGCTGTAGGACATCTGACAATGCTCCTTGCAGGACAAATATTGCCCTTGCTGGCTGCAGCAGAGACAGGCAGCAGCTTCAGACAAACCTGGAAGTGTCACAGCTGTCAGGATACAAACATGCAGAGGGATACCGCAGTATATTTCCAGTTCCTTTATGCGTAAGTATACCTTAGTGGAGGAAATTTTTACTTCCTTTCTTGCCTGAGTGTATGCTAAACCTTGGTCCCTGCTTCTTACTTTGCACCAGAGCAGTTTTGAAGACTCTGTCTTCTATCTCCATTGTCTGTTGGTGCTGGACTTTGGTGTATGAATGCCGAAGTATCTTGGGAATCTTTCTCTTACACTCTCTGCACCCTGGGTTATACATATATCTATATACACATGTGCTGGCATTTGTCACTTTCTACTGCTTTTGTGGTCTTCAGTTAACATTTTCCACGCAGCCTTAATGGTTTCCTAATGCCTTATTAAGATTTCCCTAGTGTGGTCACATTCTAAGACTTTAACAATATTCTAAAAATTATGTATGATGAAAAATATTTACTGTAAATTATTATATGAGCCTCATTGTCTATAACTTATCCTTTGCTTTCTGGAACATTAAAGCCAGATGGCAGCTTTGGTCACAGGGTGCTTCATCTAGTTCTTCTCAGTATGAAGTCTTGCGGTGTCACACACTTATCAGCTCACTTCATTATTCATATGTGAGACTGTGCCAGTCCAGTGATGGGAGATACAAATTGTACATAAGACCACAGCTTGGGGAGAGTCAGTGCTGGGCTGCATCTGGCATGTTGTGTCATGGCAGAGGGACCGTGGTGAACTGAAAACAGGGTTGAACAGGCCAGACTGGATCATGTGGTGCAGAACAGACAATATTGGGCTACGCAATGGGAAGGATGTCATACAGCAAGGTGCCTCACAGAGGTGGGACTCCACCAGACAGTGTGTTTCAGCTGGTCTCTGCATATGTCTCCTGCTCTAGGACTCTGCATGCCAGAGGCACCTGGCTGGTACTGCACAGATGGGGCTGTCTCTCGCTGCACCTGGCATGTGGGTCCCTGAAAGTTAATCTGCAGGTGTCTCTGAGCCTGAAGAGTCTGGGCAGGGACCTGCCAACTGAGTCTTGGGCTTGATAGCTCAGCAATGAGCCCTTCGTAGAGACTGAGGCTACACTGCTGCTCTGGACTATACCACTTCTGCTGCTCTGGGCTGGGCTGGAGTGGGCGAGCTGGGCTGTTCTGCTGGCTGCAGCTGATGTGGCTGTGCAAAGCTGCTGAGAGCTACCTGAGAGCTGCTCACGTCTCTAGCAGAGGAGGGAGGAGAGTGCTGGCAAAGAGCTCCCAGCAGCAGCAGATGAGGCACATAGCGTTTAGCCCTGATGCACCCTTGGAGCGTCTCTGCTAGCAAAGAAGTGGAACATAGATCCCAAAGGCCAGTCTTTATGTTCTAGGGATATCTCTCAGGTGGATGTGAAAGTGACTTGAACGTGTAATAATGTCATTTAAAAGTGATCTGTGCAGATATGAATTATTAAATCTGTTAGTGTGGGGCTACCATAATGAAGTGTCAAATTCTTCAGAAAACCAAATCCTATTAAAAAGACCCAAGATTAAAAGCAGAGTGGATTCTAAAATGATGGAACTGAGAGGAATTAGGGAACATAGTATTGATTATCCACACCAGAAATGGCTGTTTCTGTTTAGAAATGTGGAAAACAAATTAATGAATAAATAGTTCAGTGTCAAAAAGGGCCCCAGAGGGAGCAAATATATTTAAGCCATGTGGCTATGACTATAAAAACCTCAGCATCTTCTGGAGCTGGGAAGAAAGCTAAGCAATGGGAGCAGGGCTGAGCAGCGCTTACAAACCCCAGCACAGACAGGACAGGGAAGGGACGTATCAGATTTTCACTCCATGGCAGTGACTGGGCAGTGAAGGTCTGGGTTTTCCTAGTCTCTCAGCAGGCAGCACAGAGTGGATCTGGGTAGATCCAAGTTTTGCTGCTCAGCCGGTAACAGTGAAGGCAAAGCATAAAGAAGGAGTTGCACAGAAACTGTCACAATGGAAAGAATTTGTGCTGGCTTTGAAACCTGTACAGATGTTCTGGCTTTTACTTACTGAAACCAAGTAGCTTCTCCTTGCTTCAGCCTGAATCAATTCCCAGGAAATCGGAAGGTGCATTGCAGGACACTAGAAAAACAAAACCAAAGAGTGAGGAAGAAACTTATACCCTGAGTTTGCCTTTTGAGACTGAGGCTTATGATATGAACTGGTAAAAGATGTAGAAACAAGGTTAAAGAGAGACTTTGATGGAGCATTTCACTTCCTGGAGTAACGTTTATCAGTATACAGTGTACATTTGCAGAAGTCTAACTTTGTAGATCAACTCTTATATTTATATGTGTGAGCATTTGCATTTGTGTGCTTGTGCTTCTGAACAGAGGAACAGAAAGCTGTAGAGACTGACGTTTCAGTTCAAGCCTTTTTTCCAGTTACCAGCTGATTTCAGAGAATGTCCCACAGTCAAACAGCACTTTGGAAATATATTTCAGTTGCCCATAAATTCATTTCTAAAGCTTCAGAAATGCCTTTTCCTTTAACCTTTTCAGTGATCCAGAATGCAACATGTGTGATTTGTGAAGAGGGATGAAGCTTTATATCCCTACATAGACATAATCTTGTTTGAGAATGTCTGAATTTAGACAATGTTCATCTGAGCACATGCATGTGCAATTATGGCAAAGCATGAGTAACTTTCACTGGTATTGTTGCCCTGGGGGGATACACTGGGAGGCAGGAAGCTTAGGTTTTATTCCTTTATCTGATGCTGATTGAATACATGATCTTGGGAAAGTCATTTGACTTCTCTGTATGTTATTTTCTCCAGTAACAAAATGGGTATAAGGAGAAACATCCATTTATATATCCACTAGAAATTTAAATTTAAGTAGAAAGGCAGTCAAGAGATTCTGAGCAGAAATGTACAAAATATTTGAGAGTTTGGTGCCTGAGTCACAGGTAAGTGTTTGGAAAGAATCCATTAAAAAAAATGCCATTTAAAAATCCCATATATGGCATAGAACTGCAGCTTACTTGCTGCCTGTATTAATGTGTTGAACGCATAACAAATCCTTCTGCATTGTAGTTCTCTTGTGGACTACTGGTACATCTTTCCATGTTATCCATGCCAAGAGGTGATAGAGCAGTCCAGTAGATTCTGCTTGCTATAGGGTGATAGTGCTTTATTTTATGTTTGCCCACACACATTTCCCAAATTGCTGAAGACTATTTTATCTGAAGCTCTTTGAAATGTTTTCAGTAAGATTATATAATTTGTAAAAACACGATTTACTCAAGTAGGTTTCTTGTCTGTATGTAATTGATTGTTTGTTGCATCTCCTCTTTTCAACTTGTATCAGTCAGGTGCAATGTTTTACTGGCATGGATTTTGTGTGCATGACCTCTTTCTAGTTGTGAGTGAGCTAATGGCATTGTTGTTCACACCTTCCTGTGCGTGTATTGCAACATCTTCCCATACATATGATTAAAAGGCAAAATTTAATTTTGCAGAAATTAATTGTGTTGGCAAAATGGTTTTAAAACACACTGGAGAACGTTCTGTCAACTTGAGTGATGAAGGTAATGCCACAAAATGAATTTTGTTGACAAAATAATTTCAGGGTGTTGATAAAATGCATTTTGTCTTCAGAGTGAAAAGTAGCAGCCTGACAAATACTATTGTCCTTAGAAGTGTTTTTTCAGCTGTCAGTCAATTCTTCTCTTTTTAAGCTAGCCAATGGTAGTTCTTCATATCTGAAAAAGCTTTAGTAAAAGATAGCAGAAAGCTCTGAAGGACAAAATAATTAAACTTTGATTTGTTGCTTTCAAATTGAAAACAGCTTTGTTACTTCGACGAACAATGATTGGTTGCCTGCAAAGTGGAAACAGGTGGCTAAGCGGTTTGATGCAGATTGGACATGCATTGTCGGGAACAGAGGGTGGGTTCAGAGCTGGGGTTCTTGAAACAGCTGTTTATTTGACAACTTATTGTTAGCTATTTGGATATGATGCAAGCTTTTAAAATAGCTTTCCTGCAGATTTCATGAGCCATTTGAATGCAATTTAAAGTCTCATTTCTTCTTTCTTGTACTTTGTGCTTTTTGAAAGAGAGAATGTATATATATGTATAGCTTTTTGCCTAGGAGCATGAAGTGTTGGCTGAGGGTGGTCCATGGCAGTGAAGGCCCAAGGTAACTCAGCTCAGAGTAGACAAAGTGGTTGGAATCACCTTTCAGTGCACTGCGAATGTACCATGGGAGCTGAGGAAGGCTCTTGATGCACCTTGTCCTGCTGGTTTGTCTGGGGGATGTGGGCAGTGATGGTAGCTGCCTGCAGAGCTGCCACGGACATGCCTGAAGTGCTCCTTGGCCTGCCGTGCCATTGGGGCAGTAGATGTGCTTCTCTGTGGGAGGGTGGGAAAGCAGCTGGCAGGTCTGGGCCTGGTCAACAGCAGTGTGCAGACGATAGCAGGAAGGCCTAGAGAGCACGAGGATTCTTGATCCTAGACAACAAGTGTTCGTGCCTCAGTTCAGCTCCAGCAGCTGGTTCCTGTGGCTCTGCCTATGGTTCTCACCCTTGGTGAGAGCTGTGCCTTTCCCTTGCCGTGCCAGTTACCTGGTGACTCTTCCCACTGCTGCCAGATGGCCCAGGGTTTCATCTCGCTCATTTCTAGGATGGAAGACTTTTTCAGGAAGGCACACGTAAGGCCCCTGGCTCTGTGTGCATGAGGGCAGGACAGACAGAGGCTTCCCCACCCTCTGCTGTTCAAGGTGCTTCTGAAAGGAAGGGGCTGCAGAGACAGCTGGTGATGTTTCCATAGCTTGTTGCAATAGAGCCAGTGCTCTGGAGCTGCATCTTGTTTCACAGTCTGCAGGTGTCAAAACTTTGCATCAGTATTTCATATGATGACTGGGTGACAGTAGGTTAATGAGCGTACCTCTGGGGCTGCTTACAAACACTGGTATCATCACCCAGTGCAACCTTAATAATAACGTGTACATAGAAAAAGTCTCTGTGTCCTTTCAGCAGTTCCCAGGAACACTAGGCCTTTTACCATGCCAGCTGGATCGGGCCAAAGCCAGAAAACCACTTCTGAGTGTGATGAGGTTTTGTCTTTTAATTACTGGACTCGAAGTTCTACCTGATGCAACTCCACAGAAAGTGATCAGACAGGGGTAATTGGAGTTAATTAGATATAGGCCAATAAGTGTGTGGAGCTGTTCCTCCTAGGTACTGGTTTGGGAAAGGATCTCTTGGATTCTTTAGCTGTTCTGCTGCTTCCCAGGAGGATGATGTGCTAGTATTTTTTCTGAAACCCTCTGGCTTCTTATTGGGATTTCCTTTTGATATCCCCTTTTGTCCTGCAAAGTGGGAGCAAAATCATGTGCTATGCATGAACTGGACTCTACTGGGATTTTTGGGGAAGCTGGAACTCAAGGAGATAGTCTTGTGATGAGGTAATGATGCTTCATTGCCAGGGTTCTATTTTTTTTTTCCTTATCAATAGTGGCATAACTAATCACACTAAAGCATAAATGACCTTGTTGAAACAGCTAATCTTAGTCGAATGAGTGTGCCACTCCCACAAGTCACTGGAATAACACTTAGCATAATAGCTCCTTAATATGTGGAACATCTGTTCTTCCTTTTTGAAATAATCAGTGCCTCTTCCTCATTACCTTTGCTCACTAGTGCCGAAGTGAGCCAGCATCCCTGGCATAACACTCAAGCTTTTCCACTTCTGGCTGGATGGCGCTTTGAAACCACTGACAAGAAAATAAGCAATCAGAACTATAAATCATGTGAAATCCCAGCTAAGATTAATGAGTGATAATTAACTAATGGTAGTCCATGGCACTGGCTAATAATTGAACAAAAATATAGTTTCTCTTTTGGAATTAGAGGGATGCTAATAACATCAATTATGTCTTTGGTCCTATTTTTAAGGAGGACTGTCTTTTGCTTTGGGAACAGTAGGACTGAAACCCCTCCAACAAGCTGAGCACAGTGGATAGTCTTTTAAAACATGCTAATAAATACAGCAGCCCTCCATTACCATCCATAAGTAGCAGCTCTTATTGCAGCAGTGCACAGGGTACTCCAACACTATTTCTAGAGAGACAGGAGAAGAGATTGCCTTCCAGAGGGGCCTGGAGGGCAGTGAGCTGCAGTGGCCTCACTGTTGAGGAACACCCCTGCTCTGACACCCCAACACTGTCAGCCTGGGCTCTTCTGCTTTTGGCAGGGGCACTGTCATGATTAGAAAGCCTCAGGTGACGAGCACAGGCCACGTTAGTCTTGTTAGGCCCAAACCAATCTCTCCAGTTTTATTCAGGAAGGAAGGGAAATATGATGCAGCCATTCCCCAGGGCAGCTAAGATGTCTGATTATTATTTGCTAATTGAATATCAACAGAATCATGCTTTCCCCTTCCATGCCATCTGTCTTGAGCAGGCAGGTGGTGGCCTGGCTACTCCCTACAGAAGCATGCAGAGCAGGGAGAATCAATGCACGCCTATTAATCAGCCTTCAGTTCACATCTGCTTTTTAGAGTATTTTCTCCCATGGTACCATCACAGCAATTCTAGAATAACACCTTAAAACCAATCATTTTTATGGGGACACACGTAGTATAAAAGGTCTGACTGTCTGTTCACGCATATACCATCAGTGGCTATTACCCAATAAAGCTGTCAGATTGAGAAACATCACAGCAAGTCTTTGAACACTGTCTCCCCAAGTTTAAACAGAGAAAAAGCTCCTCACAAATCATTTCTTGTAGAAATAAAGAGAATCAACACAAGTTGAATGAATGGAACAAGCTTGTTTCCTGTAGACAAGGAGAGAAATAGGGTGTGTCACTACAGGTGGTAGCTTTGGGAAGGTAGCCCCCTGGCCATGCAAATCACCCTGACAGATTTGGCATGGCCCTCAGCTGCTAAGTGCCAATGCTGATTGCGCATGTTGTCTTCTCCCAGGATTTGCCTTTTATTCTGAAGAGGAGCAGAAGCCCAGGGTCTTTCCCTGGGGCTGACAGATCAGAGGCTGCCAGGCAGCCCTGTTCTCTGTGCTCCCTCCACAGTGAGAAAATCCTTTTGGCATAATGACAAACGTGGAATAATGAGCAAGGTGTGAATGAGCTGCTCTGGTGCCCTCCTGTCTGTAAATGCTGTTGGAGCCATGCTCTACTCAGCCCTGATGTGTCCAGGAATTGTAGGCTTCATCGTTCCATTTTTGCAGCAGTTCTTGGCCCCAAAAGAAACTGTAGAAACTACTTTAATTTCTCTGTAGTGATTAGGAATGTAGTGCATCCTTCATGACATACTGTCTATGCTTCTGAGGCTCCTGCACACAGAGCCATTTGTAGTTCACCCTTCATAGCGTGAGTGCCACAATCCTTCATTTAATGGATGTCATTTAGGTTGAAAAGTAAGCTGCTTAAATACTTTGCTTTCTAGCATCTGTGTCCTGTTAGAGCCATTTCTCACACTCTCTCAGTTGCACATTTTGTTAGATGAACATGTTTAGAAAGAACGAACAAGGGTTTTTCTCTCCTTCAAATATTTGTAGTGATGATTTGTGATGTAATCAATAGGGTTTGCAGAATCCCACCCTGCACCATTGCAGCTTTATTTTTCAGAGTGATGTTTGTTGCAATATTATAGCTAGGACTGACAAGATAAAGGTAAGTTAAAACAAATTGCACATTATCTGTTTCCATCCTGCTGTTGAGACGGATAGAATTTCATTTGTTGTCGTCTGCAAAGGGAAGCTCCTCTCCTTCTTCATAAGCAGAGGAGTAGCAGCTACTGAAGCAGACAGCAGTTCTGACAGAAACAGTGACAGGGACAGAAGTGTGCTGAGCTGGAGCTCTTGTCCCCTTACCCTCTGGCAGATCACCGAAGTGCTCTACCCCAAGCTCCCAGGTGCACATCCATTCTGTCTCTACAGCCTGATTCAGAGCATGTCTTGCCCAAACCCCGCTTCAGTCTTTGCTAACTAAACTCCTGGGGGATCTCCAGAATTCAGCACACCATTACAGACCATACAGGAGTATGACCGAGCTCTCCTCTTCCACAGCACACCCCAGGAATTGTCGTAATTGTTCACACCCACTGTTGCCCAGTCCTTGCCTTCTTTCTCCGAGAACCACTACAAGGAGAAACACTTTCAGGGAGCTATGATCATGAGACAATACTATCTTCCCTGTCACAGCCAACAGTGAACCAGTTTGCATTGGGCCTGAAGGATGCTGATAACCTGCACTGTCCCAGCAAGAGCTGCAGGCAGGATGCCTTTATGGGCATGTCTTACCGCTGGCAATCATCTGCTCTACCCGGCCTACCTTACAGTCTGAATATTTGTCTCTGCAGTCCTGCTGTGAACTTACCTCTTACCAGCACACACTGGAAGCGCACACATTTTTTGAAGGAATTTGGGAAAGCAGGCAGGCTTTGGGGAGAGATTTGGCTGATGTAGCATTTTAATGAAGTGCTGTTCAATATGCACATGTGCACTCGTGCTGAAGTAAGAGATAATAGGAGCTCTTCGTGTAATCAGGAACGAAATGCAGCCTTGTCAGGAAACCACATGCTCTTCTGGTTGATGAGAAGGTAAAAGTATCTTGCCAGAGATCTGCCCAGCTAGACACAGCACGAAGTTGTTGGGCAGTGTTAATAACTTCCACATGGCTCCTTTGTGCTTGGAAGTACCTGACTTTGTCTCAGTCAGTGAGAGGAGAGTGGGATGCACTTTGGGGCATAGAAACTGCATTAAATAAGTTTATACTATCATTGCTTTGGAGGGAGCTGCCAGGAATTTCTGTTCATTGCTCTTGGCTGAAAGGTATCTTCATTGTATGATGTAGGTATATTTAACAAAGGTGCTCCCTGTCAGTGGAAGGCATAACCTTTGCTAAAACCAGGGAAACCTTGGCAAGGAGAATGGTCCCTTCTTGCTATTCTGCTCTCCTTGGCTACTGTGACCAAGTAAATGCTGTTTTCTCACCAAGGAGAAGTAGAGCCTTCCTGATAAGATGTGAATTGTCACCCGGATTTCCACCAAAGAAGGTTCCTGTCTTATCACAAATGCTGTGCAAAGGCAAGACCCTGGAAGCAACAAGCAAAACGTGCCTTGGCCAGTGAAAATGCTTGGTTCTCCCAGATGGGTATCCTGGCAGCAGAGTTCTTCCTGGATCAGGAATCCACAGGGACACAGTAGCATTAAATTCATGAGAAACAGAAATACAAATGTGCAGAATTTTTTGCTTCCTTTCTTGTTTTTGAACAAATGAATTACAAATTCAGCCATGTTCCTCAACTTGTCCTTGAAATGAGGAGAGGGAGAGGATCTAGTCCTGGGATATGATGACACGCAAGTCTCATAAAGTTCACCATAATGTATTGAAAACTGACAATTCAGTTTCCTTCATCCAGGGCGCTGCTAGGAAACTTTTTAAAGAAGAAAAGACATGTTATGATACAACGAAAACTTTCATAACTGGAAACAATTGACCCATTCCACCTCAGTACAGCAAAAGCAAGACTGAAGCTCTGCAGCTGTAGCGCAGAGCATACAGACAGCATAAGCTTGGAGTGCTCCTGTGACTGAAGGATGGTGTGAGCCTAGGGCACTTGCACATCAGCTTCCACCTGTATTGGTTTCACTAGGAAACTGTCTGTGCAACGCCCAACTGGCTTGACAGAATGGTCTGAGCTCCTCTCTAGGAGAAGAGGCAGAAGGCAGCTCTTGCACGTGACCCGTCTGTTGCTCAGGAGCCAGCCGTGGGATCAAAGGCCGTTCAAACCAGTGCCATGACGATTCCTGTGATAGTTGCAGTGTCTTCTACCACCACTGGAATGGGCAGAACTTGGAAGTTGCTGAAATACAATAATTAATTTTTATTTAAGTTCTCTTGACATTTCCAAGCCTTTTGATTTTAGCAAGAAGGAAAAATGGCATTGCAGGAAATTCTGATTTATGGGCCAAAGAACTTCTAACTCTTCTTGCTGCCTAGGAAAAAAATGAATTTCTCAAAGAAAAAAAAAAAAGAGTTGTGAGCAGAGCTTGGCAGGAGGCAAGGAAAGGAGTGAGGGATCAGACACTGGGAAAGAATGCAAAGTGCAACTTAGTTTATGTCTGCTTAAAGCCCAGTTCCTTACTGGGAGGAGTCACAGGCTCTGTACCTCTGCACAGCTCCTTGCCTCAGTCTGTGAAATCTGAACTGGGGACTTCCCCAGTTAAAAACTATGAGATTAATTTAATTATGTGACTGCTACCTCAAAGGCTGGTTACTGAGCTGAATGGCCCAGAGTAATTTTCAAATACTCTGGAAAATAAATTTCTATAGATTATGAAGTTATTGGAAGGGATGGATCATCATTATGTGATATTAAGAGTTATTTTTCCTAAGTTAATTAAAAAAAATGCATATGCTGGTAGGTGGAAGGAACAGCAATCCTCTGTAGCCTTTGTGTCTTGACTGAGAACAGCCTGGGCATAGTGGAGACAGGAAGACTCTTCCTCCTTTCTTTTAGGGACACAATGGGATTATCTCCAAGCCCATCATCCCTGAAATGCCTTTTTAACTCCTGCATGGCCAGTTCTGTCTGGAACAAGTCCCTGAGCAGTGTCCTCCTGGGCACTAGGTAATGATGTGTTCTACCAGCCCCAGGCCCTGGAGAACCCCAAGCTCTCCCTGGCAGCTCGGTCAGAATCTCAGTGGTAGTAGCCTACAGCTCCATGCCTGGGGAAGGCTTTCACGGCCACACCAGCCAGCAATCTGCTTTTATGTCTAGCCAGAAAGACATGAGATCATTGTCACCCTTGGCCCTGAACCATTTTGCCTTAGGAGACATGTCCGGTATAGCACTTGGGGCTGCCCTTGGCACCGCAGTCCAACATCAGTTAAGGAAACTCGGCAAGGAATGCACTACATGCATGTATAGCAAGTGCAAGATGTGGCACTTGTGCAAAGATGTGTGAATGCCCTCTCTCAGTGTGCTTTCTGGGAGCCACTATGAACTTTGCTGTATTGTCAATAGGGATTAATCAGTATTTGATAGCATGTATGTGGTGCATCATCTCCTGCTATGCATTAAAGGAAACATAGACAATTAACTGCCCTGGGTGGAGCTGCTGCTGCCTGCCCCAAGACTTGTTCCACCCATGGCTGCCTGGTGAACAGAGGTCTGCAGCAGCACAGCCAGGCATGTGTGTCCCTCTCCTAATTCTTTTCAGATGTACACAGACCCTTGTGAAGAGCAGGTACAGCCAGCCTCCTTGCTGATACTGGGAATGTCTTGCACCTCCAGTACTATCCCATTCTCTTAAAGATTATGTTACTAAGTGTAGGGTCTGAAAGTGCCAGTCAGGACTAAAGTAGTAATAAGATCACATCATAAATGCAGCAGCAAAGCTAAAGTGGTTCCCCGTGCAACAACTCAGCTGTAAATCCCTTCCCCCATCCCATTCAAAGGGATCTTGTCTGCTTTGAAAGTCTATATTTTTCTGGAGTATCAAGGGTTTGGTTTCTTTGGATGTGTCTCCAAATCCAGGAGGCCTTTGAGTGTACTTCACAGGGCTCTGTCCCTGCAAACAGACTTCTTTCGTTTTCAAGCTAGACAGACCCAGTACCTGCTCTGTGTTCTCTCTCCTTTTATATTTGTATCACTGTTCTATTACAGCAAAATGCTGCAGAGAGGAGATGAAAAGGAGCTTGGAAGTCTGTATCTATGAAAGTGTGAATTTATTTTTAAATGTCTTGAATTATTTACTTTGTCTGGCTTTTTTTAATGACAGGTGAATACGTTTATGACATGTTCTCCTTCCCAAGGCAGCGCTTGGCATGAAGGGAAGTAATTACATGCACAGTAGATGCAGCTGATTGTATTTTTCAAGTCAAGTTACAGCTTTGCTGAAATTTCAGAAAGAAAGTAGTGTTTTATAAATTAAGCTCTGCTTTGTGTGCTTTGTTTTTAAAGGAGGCTTGGCATTTAAAGAGGCAGCAGGAACAGAAAACAAACATACTAGATGAGGGAAACTTCTCTTTAAGGATGTATTCCTTCAGCTATCTGTAGACAGCTGTGAGAGATCAGTGTGGCAGCCCATCAGCTGTGTGAGGAGAGTGTAATAGACTCCAGCAGCATACCAATACCTTTGGCAGGAATGGGTTTTAGTGGCAAATTGATGGTTTGTGGCATGAGCTGCTGTTTTGAACTGACAGGGTGATTAAACTGGTTACTCCTGTCTGTGGGAGAGCACGCGCCCTGTGCACTAGCAGGAGAACCTCGTTCTGCCTCAAAGCAGTTTAGATACTGATATCATTACAGCTAAACTGAAAAGGATCCTGCATTGCTCTGTCTGCACTCTCTGCCCAGGTGCAGTACTAGCAGGGCAGGTGAAGCTTTGCTTCCTGGGAAAAATCAAACTATCAGGAGCATATGTTGACACACCAGTCCCTTTTGTTTTTCCAGCTGAGACTATCGTTGATATGTCAATTCTTCTTCCTTCCAGAAGTCTGGAATGATCTTACATTAACTGTTATAGTATGAGAAATCTCAGGAGTACAACCCTGGAGCTGGAGAGGTGCAGTGGGCTGGAGCAGTGGAGCAGGGTCTCACTATGCTGAGTGTGAGAAATGCTGCACTGCCATCCAGCAGAGAGACTGGGCGGTGACCCTGTCAACTACTTGCCAGCCCTCAGTAACTTGGCCCAGCAGGTAGCTAACATGGAAAGGGCCGTAACTGGTTAACCTCTCCATCCATCCTGGAATGACAACTAATATATGATACTTCGGAAGAGAGCAGCCCTCTCCAGCTTCCAGTGCTGCTTATGGGCTGTGCTGCCTCTTGCAGCTCCACAGAGAGCAGATCTACTTTAAATGCAGTCTTCTGGTATTTATGTGCTGTAGTTCTTACTGTCCAAATCCTTAAGTCCCAGCTGTTTCCAGCTGCTATACTTCAGTCTGATGATGATGACCCTGGGAGTAGAGGGAGAGTCTCTGCTGGACAGAAACTGCTTTGGGTATCTACTGCCAGGGAAGCACCATGTGCTGAGCTGGGTGACTTGCGGTGTAATCCATGTCACTTTTCATCTGCAGTTCTGGTTTTGCCTGAGCAAATTTACTAGGTCTGATTCTGAAGAGCAATGACCACTGGATGCCCCATTATCTTTTAGCTCATGTGAGTATGGAAGAAACACTCATCTCATGTTTCCTGTAGCTTATGGCCCATATCTGATGGTTGAATATAAAATGAGTTTATGATTTAGAAGTAGAAAAGGTTAAGTCTAAATAATAATCAAGAAGTTAAAATGCAGAATAGAAATGTTGCTTTAGTTTTTAAGGGTTCTACATAATTTTGCCTCCTTCCCTGAAGGATTTAGTATAACTCAATGAGAAAATTGCATTCCAATCCTGTGGGCTGCTCTGCCGTGACTGAACTGAAATGAGGGGAGATATATGAAGTAGTTTTAAAGAAACAACTCAGATGGCTGCCTGCTGGGGAGAGCAGTCTGTGTCTGGGCTGTCCTGCCCCTTGGGCAGCACGGAGGTAGGAGAACAGCAGGCTCATGGGGAGCAGGGGGGAAGAGGCTGTATTCTCTTGGAGCCGTAATGCTGCACTGATGGTCCTGGGGGCACCTGAGTGTGCAGTGGCTTCTGCTCACTATTCCTGCCCCTGGGATGGGGCATTTGCTGAGAGCTGCTAGGAAGGAGCAATTCATTAGATGGCTTCTTGCTTGGAACATGGTTCTCACTATAAATGTGTTGTTGGCTTATTGATGGCACCTTTACCTTCCTGTAAGGGCTGTTCAGTGCCTAGTGCCATGGATTGAGATCTCCTGGCAGAATGGAGTATCAGTGAGGTATCTTGCTGCTTACCCCAGCCCCACGGCCCGGCCATTGCTTCTGTCCTCCTGCTAAGCCTTGAGGGGTTTGCTGTGCTCCAGAACTTCCTGGAGCTGTCCCATGAGCACATGCACAATCAAGGTGTGGCTTTGTCGCACACTTGCCAGCACACAGGCAGGGCGCTCTGCCTTGCCCTGCTGTGAATGCTCTGCAGCACACACAGTGGGCAAGAGGCTTCCTGAAACTGGGACAGTCTTAGCTTCTGGTCTTTTGGAGCAGAACGATTAAAAACACAAAATAACTATGGCTCTGGTCTGTAGCTAAGAAGAGCCCTTGGAGAGGGCTTCTGAGTGAGAGGGACCATTAGGGCTCAGCTCTCTTTGCAGAAGTGGCACTTCCTGGGGGTTGCAGCATTGCTCAGTGCTCTGCGAGGCTTGCCTGATGTCCAGTAGAAGGAGCGCTTGGGCATGTGAGGCACGTAAAGGAGCTGGGTTGTTATTCAGTGCTGTCATTCCAGACATGACTGGGCCATTTTGATGAAAGAGACAGAATCTGACAGTTTTACTATTCAATTGTTTCTTATGGATTTTGAATAAAAATAAATTGGCATCTTTTAAAAGAACAAACCACAGAAAAGCTTGTGTAAGCAGAAGTGTGTGGTCTCTGAAGCATGGCAGACAGCACTATATTCACAGGCAGCCAACAAGGACTTCAAGGGCCAGTGCAGAGGGAGCTGGATTGAAAAGTGAATGCCTCTTCCCAGCTTTAGCTTTGCTTTGAAACACTTTGGAAAACATGCACAGGAGGAAGGGGAAGGGATTTTAGAGTCTGAGCATCCCTTAGAAGCCAGGCTCGCACAGTCCCAACTCCATCACAACACCACTGCAGACAGCATGCCGCAAACACTCTGCAGGGATTTAGCGCCAGCACTGGTGAGCTTTTTGTCCCAGTGATGGGATGCCTGTCACAGAAGAAGCAATGAAGATCTGATGATGTGATATTGCTGCAGCCTCCATTTGCTGTTTCTGTTGCAGCAGCTCTCAGAGACCAAGTGAGATCAAGGCCTCGAGTATAGCTGCTACCTAAACACTGTGGGGGGCAAGGTTCATGCCCTGCAGGGCTGACAGTTTCAGGATGAGATTGCAAGGGATTGAGCAGTGAGGTAATAGCGTTATCTGTTTGTCTGAGAGTGGTTAACTCCTTGGCCCTTCCTAGGCCGGGTTCTTTATTCATGTGACTACCTGTGCTCCCTCCCTCTCAAGGGGGAGCATGGGTGCAGGCTGGAACGGCATAGCGTGCTGATTTTTTCTGGAGGGGCTCTCCCCTGGGTGGCTGTCATTCCTGGAGGCTGTCTGTGACAAACTGGCTTTTTCCTGAGTGCTGGAGTTGGTGGCAGAGTATCTCTGTTTTGATGCCTCGCAGAGCCATTAACATCTTTATGGGACCTGTTTCCACAGAGGCTGCAGCAGGGCAAGCCTCAAGGTAAGTTCATCTGAGGAACAGCACATCCGCTGTGATGAGTTCAGTGTGCATTTAGGAGGAATTGCTGGCTTAGGAGGTTTGTTTGCAGCTTTTATAAATCACGGGCCTGTCATTCCTCTCCAGGCAGTGTTCTGCTGACATCTCCTCCTCAGGACTAGTAGTCTCTGCAGACTGCCCAGCCTGGGGGTGGCGGTGGAGGCCACTGTGGCAAGGTAGGGCTGCCAGCTGGTGTTGGAGAAGGACAAGGAGACTGTCAGGACCCAGGATGCAGTCTGGCTGTGAGGGAAGGGTTTGAGTGCACACACCCAGGAGCTGCTTGCTAGCAGACTGTTCCTGAGGGATTAACCTTGGTGCAGGCAGATGAGCTGTGCGAGCTTGACATTAAACGGACTGACACAAAGGGCATGAGCTGCATGGTGCAGTGATGATAAGGACTGTGTGTGCCAGGAAAGGGGCTCGCAGTACTCCTTGCACACCTCTGGTGCGGTGGGTGCCTGGGGTGAGAATGGCAGGCTTTGTTGCCTCTGGGACATTTTTGAACAGAATTGCTACTTGAGCTAAAAGGTTACCATGACCATTTAGCACTGGGGGGCTGGACTTTTCTGGCCATGTGTGTCTGCCAGGGCTCCAGAGTCTGTGGCAGCTGGCGGGCTGAGGGTTTCTCCTCGATTTTCTCCTGTTTTCCTTAGGTCCTTTGTTAAAGTGGCAGGCTAGAGAGCCAGACAGTTCTTGGTCTCTTTGCTGCTTTTAGCCTTGTTCCTAGGGATCAGCGAGTGCTGGACTATCTGTTCATCAGTTGCAGTTTGCTAATGATGGTATAAGCATTCTGGATTCTTTGGAGGAATTTTTTTGCAAAGATCCTGGGATACAGGAGCAAATGGCTGGAAGGAAAATGCCTTTCATCATTCAAGATAAAGAACATCACAAGGCCTTGGAGACATCACTTCATTCAGGAATTAAATTACAGGAGTCATCTGGTGTCAAATAAGTTTAATTTAATAGGTCACTCACTTAGATAAAGTTTCTATAGAAATCAATATCTCTTTCTCCTGCATTTGACAGCTGAAAACATTGAAAATGGCATTTTTCACACCAAGTTTTATTTGATTTTAGTAGTAAGAATCCCTCCCACACCCTCTGCTTGGTCTGGGCAGCACTGGCTACAAGGTTAACAGTCTGCTGAGGTGGAAACCTTCCCTGTCCTTTTTCATGGGGATAATTTGAGGTCATTTTGGCACAGGCTTGCCAGTGAAGCCAGGATGCCATTGGCACAGGGCTGTATCACAGGCATGTTCACACCTCACTGAAGGAAATGGTTAAGTCACTGCATTCTCTCTTACAGCTGAGTTTGTCAGGGCAAAGTGCCTCATTATGTATCTTAGCAGAATGCGATTTTCTGTAGAGGCACAGCACACCTGTGTGCTGTGAAGACTGGAGACTGTGGAAGGGATGCTTCTGTGTCCAAGGCTAGATGCATCTTATAATTTCAGACCCCTTAGGAAAATGGGACACCTTTCTCAGTGTTTTTTATTTCAGGCTAATAGTGTCCCTTGGGGAAGGGAGGAGACTGGCAACTTTCTGCACCATCTCCCAGGAGAACTGTGTGTAAGAATCAGAGAGCTGTTATTATTCTTACAATAGCAAAATAATTGTTTCTGAACACTTGCTGTTTCCTCCACTTGCTTTTCAGTCTTAAGCAATTTCTAAGGTTGACACGCCATCTCCAGTCACATTTGTCTTGTTGTGTGGCATGACTGATGCAATTACACCTGACATTGTCACAGCACAAATGACTTCAATTGCAGGCTAGATGACCCCTGAAATGAGCAGCGGGAGACAACAATGCCCTTAACTTCCTCCATAGGAAAGAGTTGTTGGTTCTCAGAGTAACATGTGGCCAGTGTCAAGTTTTTCAAGCAAACTCTCTTCTGCTGACTCTGTTCAAGAAGCAGTGTTATTACTCCATTCTCGCACAGCCTGCACATGGACTTTTCCCTATCAGCATTTTTCACTGCCAGATATCACCTGTGACAGATGAAGAGAGAGTTGCTATGTTGGCTGTAGACATCTGGGTTTGATAAGACTGGAGAATGCATGAAGTAACAGGGGTCCCTTTGCCTCCTCTCTGTCTCTTGATACAAGTGGCAGCAGACACTGTGAAATACTGAGAGGGGTAGGGGATTGGGAATTGAGCCAGCAATCTCAAAGACAGGCTCGGCAGAGATACAAATCCTAGCAAAAAAAAGGAAAGGTCTGTTACTCCCTGGGTATTTATGGAGCAGGGTGGCAGGTTGTAGGGAAAAGGGTAGCAACTTAGGGATGCTGTGCATGGAAGGCATATGCCTTGGAGGCAAGTTAAACAGTGGTAAGAGCAAAGGAGGTGTTAGGGATACCTAACTCTGGTGAATGGCATGTTCACCAGACCTGAAAAGTAAAACTGGGATAGCAATTTCTTTTCCTCAGAGTGCACAGTTGCTGTTTTGAACTCACCATTTTTGGCAAGAGCCATGGGGATAGCGGATGTCCGCTCTTACCCTGAGAAGCAAACAGCAGTTCATACACGTGCTCATCAGAGCACGAGCCAGTTCTGGAGCAGCTGGAGGATGTGCTGGACGGCTGCTAGGACCCACAGAGGCAGCACCAGCTTGCTTGACACTTCCTGGCTGTGCATGTGAGAGGCCAGCTGATCTGTGAGAGCAGCGCAGGGGTAAGCAGGACAGGAATGATTATGCACTCTGTGGCATGCTGGTTATGCTAAATCTCTGGTCTGAGAACGTAGAATGGCACTTTTAGGACATTTGTGGAGCAACTTGCTGCAACTAACTCAGAGGTGATGGCAGTTCCCCCCTCCCTGCCAGACAGACAGAATTAGATGCTGTTTAAAACCACCCAAGCTTTTGATCACCCCTCTCAGACACAAACTGACCGTCTAACTTTGCACAATTCACTGAGATTCCATTTCAGTCAAGGAAATAAAAATAATAGTTTAAACCGTTTGAAATGTAGCAGTAAATCCCTAACAACATTAACCTTTTCCAAAGCATTAAACTGATCCCTGGTGGATTCTCAAAGTTGCTATTAGGAGGAGGCATGAAACACTCTCTCCTGAACTTCATGTTCCCAAAGTAAATAACAAGCCACACCAAGTGTGGGGTTTATTAGCTTTCTGACTGGTGCCTGGCTGTTTCCTTACCCTATTCTGAGTCATCAAATATTAGCATTTTTTGCATTATGAAGGCAAAAGTTCATGCACAAAATAACAGATGTGAGGAGGGAGACTAAGATGAGGTCTAGATTCGAACAGGGAACAGCAGCAGCTTCGGAGGATGTGGCAACAGAGGAGAGCAGTCTGGCTTGTACAGCTGTGCAACTTTCTTTGAAGAGATCTGACACTCTGGTATTTGATTGTCAAAAGGACTTGCCTGAAGACAGCAATAGTGGGAAGGGTTTAGGCTTCTGGTGTCCAACTCATTCAGTATACAAGGTCAGGTCCACTATTTCATTTTGGTGCACTGGCCAAGAGAAGGGGATGGGGACTTCTGACCTCTCCTGGGCCAGGGAGGATGGCTCCTGTAAAAGGAAAGTGACTTAAAGGAAATGTCTTTTAGAGAGTAATGCTACAATCCTGCCCAGGCAGAAAAAAACAAATCAGGGCCTTTTTACTCAGAATATACTCCTGGCTTGGCACATATACCTGGGGCAATTCTGCAAGATGAACGCTATTATAAGAAAACCTGAGAGAAAGGAAGAGTGTAAACATATATGTGAATAAAAGCTGGGATTGTTTAAAGGTCCTTTAGCAAGTACCCCAAATGTTCATAATTTCACAATCATGAAGAAGACATCTCCAGTTAAAAAGCCGCTTGATCTAGAGAGAGAATATGAAAGAAGCAATTAAAACATAAAAAGATATAAATACATATCTCGGTGGGAAATGAGGAAGTTAATAAATGAAAGCTTTTTGGCCATTAATCTGAGGGGAGCCACTGGTATCAATGAAAAATCTTTGGGTTAGGGTGAGGAAGAAAGTATTCCTTAAACATATCAGGAGCAAATGAAATATAAGCCATGATTATGTTGAGGATTGGGTCCTGATTGGCAGTCACGATGTATGAAAGGCTGGAGTATCTGACAATACTCCTGTTCTATATTTGAAAATAAGTGAGGTGAGCATCTTACAGTAAATATGGAATACTTTTATTCTACTGGAAACCAGAGGAGATGATAAACTGGGGCTAGTAAACGTTTAAATCTGCCAGATAGTTGATATGAAAGAGTTCTTTGAACCATTAATGTTGGCCTTTAACAAAATGTGGAATATTGGGGAAGTTTGAGAGGTTAGTAACAGTGAATCAGTTACCAGCATATGGGAAAGGTAAAAAGGGAAGCCAGGAGCCGTGGGCTGGTGAGTCTGATAGTGTTCCTATTACACGTAGAAAGAGGAGAAGCTGCCTCCCCGCAGCGGTGTGTCCAAGAGCTCCTTCTTCCTTGAGTGTCCCACATGTGTGAGCTAGATCTCAAAGGACCTCTGCATTTATCTCACCTGGAGCTGAGGAACTCCTCTCCTCGCAGCCCAAGATCATGCAATGGGAGCAGGTGAGCTGGTGAGGGGGTTATAAGGAGAGGCTGATGCTAATAGGAAGGTTTGCAATGGGAGTGGGGTAAATGTGGGGTAGGCAGTATGGAGCAATGCTTCCTTGACACTACCCTCAGTGGGGCAAGAGAGCAGAGGAAGAGCTAGCTGGGGAGAGAGATGGGAATACATACTAGTAGGGAGTGGTCTGAGATTGGGAAGGTAGGTAGGTGAGTCTGTCCTGGGAACCAGAACAGCAGGTGGAAGAGGTCTGCAGAGCCTTGCTGTAACCCTCTTGAGCACTGCAGTAGGGCATTTAGTGCTCTGTGAGGAAGATAAAGAAGTAAGGTTTCCTTGAACTGGGAGGGTTAAACCTGTGAGATGGCTTTTTCTCGAGTTGCAAAAATCTGTGCTGGGCAAATGGCCCACTGTAGGATGGGAAGCTTGTCTGGTAGCTCAGCTGCAACCCAGCTGTGGTGGTGGAGATAAGAGGTGTCATAGCTCATCCCTGCCAGGTCCTGCCATGAAGGCACTTGGTGTCCCTGCTAGCAGTAGGTAGCCTTTAGAAAAGGTGCAGGTGCTAGCTGATAATGGAGCATAGGTGAAATAACAAACTGAATCTCCTCTGGTGTGTCTTGGTGCCATTTCAGCTTTGGTGACTCCCTGTGCAGCCTGGCTCTGTGCTACAGACCCAAGGAGACAGAGCTCCTTTTCTCTGGCTTCTTTGGGTCATCTCTGCACCTGTCCTGCTGCTGTGCCACTTTCTGAAATGCCAGTTCTGTTACCATTCATAATGTGCTGGGAGAGCAGCTGCAACTGTTTATCCAGTAAGGGCAGATTGCTTTCTAGGCTGCTTCAAGTGCTTTTAAATGCCATTTAGTCCTAAGAAAGGACAAGTTCATGTTCTAGCTAACATTCCTAATGCTTGTAATTTCTATGAGCAATGATATTGATTCCTGGGGCTGTGCTGACTATAACACAAATGGACAGCAACTGGTAGGAAGAACTTCCTAACCTTTCTGTATTGGGGACCCTGAAGATGCTGAGTAACTTGTATGTTCCCAGCAGATGTAACCTGCTGATAATAAAGACTTGTTTTCTGCATGCTGTCAGATGCTTCCTGGCTGCAATTTCTGTAGCAGAAGCTGGGCGTGGAAGCAGCTTTACACATCCAGTGCTTTTGAGTTTTATTCTGTAGCAGTACCCTGCCCAGAACCCTTTCAGGGTTTTACTGGCACTCCCAGCTGTGTAATGCAGGGGCAGCCCCTGGATGTTTCCTGCCTCCCAGTGTGGTGTTTGGTGTGGAAGTAGGTGCCCATGCAGACAAAAGCTGTGTGACGTGTGGATTCCTGAGCCGAGCCTGGATGAGCTAGTGAGGATCTGCCCTGCTTGCAAATGGTCCCTGCTCTCAGCAGTGCTGTGGGTGGCACTGGCTCTCAGGCATGGTCTGGTAGCCTGTGGGAGGACTTTCCTGTTAGTGTGGGGCAGGCTGGAGGGGTGGGGTATCATCCCTCTGTGAGAAAGGGAGCAAAGTGGGACTGGGCCCCGCCACTGACAGTGACATTCTACCATAAATGGCTGATAATGTGTTAATAACTTTTTAAAATAGCCCCTCCCCCCCACATTGTTTTTCAGCTAAGCAGCCAACAATTAACAAGCCTGTTAATGTACTCCTCCCAGGCATGTTAAATATCTGATTACCTTTGAAGTTAACTGCCTTACAGTAGACCCAGTACAACAAAAGTGTTCTCAGCTCTGAGGAATGTGACAATCAAAATTGGTGCCACCTGTTTTTTTTTGTAAGGATTAGAAAACTCCTTTGTCCTTTGAGAAGATACCAGAAAAGCTTCTTTTAACATATATGATACATAGTTAAAATAAGACTTTATGTTTCCCATCTTTTCATTTCAATAGAGCTTTCTATAGTGCAAAGTTAATTTTTATTTGAGCATATCTGTGAGATTAACCGAAACCAATGGACTGGGCTGCAGTTTGCCCTTCTGATAAACAAGGATAAACATAACCAGTCCTAGCTGACGAAGGCAGTCTAGCAGGAAACAGAGCGTTATTGAAGAATGTCATTTTCACAGCTGCTTTTCTCTACCAAATTAAAAAGAGAAGCCTCTGCAAGGCACAATGGGAAGAAAATACTACAGGAGAGGTTATATTAAGAATCAGAGGTGATAGTCCTGTGGAGACAGTCTGCTGGTGTTTTACAAAGTATTATGATGCTAGATGTTAGCATTCAGAGATGCTAAGTAGGCATTTGTATGCATTGTACTAAGAGTGGCATGTTATTTAAACATGCTTGCCTCAAACAATCTGTAATCTGTAACGATCTGTCAGTAAGTATGTGTCTTTGAGGGGTTTCTTCCAAAGTAGGAGAGAGTTCATCTTCCAGTGATTCCAGTAGGAGAGAGGATATGTTTAATACTTAAAATATGATTTTTCAGGGAAATGAATGGATTGGTGCATTGGCACTGGAGTGTAGTCTCTGGGTCATGGTCTATGCATCATGGTCTATGCAGACTAAGAGTAATAGGCTGGTACTCTGGAAACAGTTTTTCGTACGTACCCTGAATAGCCAGCAAAGCTTTCTTCATGAGTGTTTCAGCATCCTATTTACCTCTTGCAGTTACCACAGACCTCTAGGTGTTTTTTCCCCATCCCTTCACCTTGTTTTCTGCTCCTCCTGTCCATCTTGCTTCTTCTCATCTATTCCTTCCAGGTGTGCCTGCATGCATGTTTGCTTTGCTCTGGTTCACCCCAGCTGCCCAGTTGCTTCCCCCTCCTCCAATAGGAGTGGTTGCTCAGTGGCTTTTCTGCCAGCTTGAGGCTGTATCTTGCCACTGCTTTTCTGAGTGACTGTAGCCTCCACATAGGAGTATTGGGGCAGGGACCTGGGCATACTCCTCTTGCAACTGCAGTAAAACTGGAGCCTCCATCGTGTGGCCCTTGGGAATGGTTCTCCACTGAGGACCAAGCTGTTGCTGTGGGAAACCCTGTCTGGTTTTGTCCCACTTTTTGGCGTTCCTGGTTACTCATCACGAGAGGTGTCCTGATTACCCTTGTGGAAGTCTGCACCATGTTTCTACTTCATGTAGATCGTCTCTCTGTCCCTTCTCCTCTCTAATACCAGTTCCTCTCATTTCTTATTTTTATTTAGACATTTTAATAAGGGGAAGAAGGCAAGCACAGGAGAGTTCCTACCAAATAGTAAAATCTGTGCTCTTGCTTCCCATACAGCACTTAGCAAAAGAACCTCCTGAGTCAGCTTCTCATTTTCCTGAGCAGCTGTCATGCCTCTTGGGTGGGTATCATGCTGAGATCTCCCTCCAGTTCAGCAGTGGTAATAGGTTAGGAGCCTGCAGCCACCATATCCTCGCACAGGCAGCCTGCACCTCAGGAGGTGTATTTCATTTATACTATGACTCCGGTCAATGCCATTAGAGCACAAACTGAGGAATGGAGTTTACATTTATGTGTAAAGTGTGTGCATGCCATTGGACAAATTATCTGAAAGAAAGTGGAAATAACATTTGCAGTTGGCCAGAACAGTCTCTTAATTTGATTTCACATTTATGATTTCCCTTGCATTTCTTAAAGAGGCAGCCTTTCTTACTGCATTTAACTAACTGTTATCCACCCAGTCTCCATGCCAGGCCCATAGCTGGGCATGTAATACCATGGTGCTGACCCATGGCGCTACCCCTGGCCTTCAAGCCTCAGCTTTTGCCTTCCTGCTGGATGCCTTGGCAGCCTCGGTGGTGAGTGAGCTCTCCCTGCTTCCTTTAATGCAGCCCAGCAGCAGCAGTCCCTGCCTGGAGGCTCTGCTTGGAGCTGCCCAAGACACAGTAGCAGCTAGCAGAGCTGCTGCTGCATGTGGAGAGGAGGGCATGGAAGGGCAGACCCCCAAACACAGCACCTCCTGGCAGTGGTGGGCTGCATTGCCCATGCAGGCTAGGGGAAGCGCTTGCCTGTGTTGCCTGGAGCCCTGGGCCGGTGCTCAGGTGTTCACCCGCACTCCACGTTTAGTGTTTGTCTGTCTTCCAGCCCCTCTTTAGCGCTGTCACTTAAACTAGCTTCTATAAATGTGAGTGTTGTTTCAGGGTCTGCATACTCAGGCAGGTCTTCTCTTCAGTTACACCATTAGCTTTGCCAAGATTAGATTAAAGTAGAAGTTGCAGCTCCATTGCAAAGACCTGTGGGGAGAAGGTGTTTGCCTTGTGACACTGGCTTCAGAGTGTTCAGAGCGCTGTACGTACGAGACAGCTGTCCACTAAGGCACAGGGCACCCAGACTGTCCGGGGAGATAAAGCAAATTCCTGAGGGAACTGAGACTGCCCAGTCTAAAGCAAACATAGGACAGAGACATTTGCCACATACAGACAAGAGGCCAGTGTTGCGCTGCCAACACTGATTGAACAGTGTTAGGGTTGGAAGGCGAGATGGGAAGAAAGGTAACCAGCAGATCAGGGACAGGGAGGGAACCAGGACAGATAATGCCCCTTTCCTCCCTAGAGCACAAATTCGCCCATAATGCAGAATGAGCCCTTCTGGGCTTCCCCAGCTGCACACAGCTCAGGCCCCTCTGCCTGGGCATTGCAGGGCCGTTAGCATGGACTGCAGGGACAATTTGGCAGATTCAGCTAATCGCTGGAGCAGGTACCTGCAAATCAAGGACTCTGTCTCCTGCTCTGACACACACGTGTAGCAGACACGTGCCTCAGTTTACTTATTTACAAAGTGTATTCCTGCTTTGTAATGCAGATTTATTCTCTCCATGGAGCCAATCTATAACGCATCAGAGGGGACCATATTTGGAGAGGTGTGATAGAGGCACTGTACTATTCCAGCCTGTTCACACCATTCCTTAATGAAGTGATTTTTAGAGATTAATAGTGAAAGAAAAGATGCAGATGAGGCTTTTGTAAATGGTAACATTTAAAATTCCTGCTGCTTTGAAGCTGGAGGCTGAGCAGATGCTGCATGTTGCAGCCATTGCCCTCCTGAGATCATGAGTTTTAATTCATTTCCGTTTATGTCATCTGTTCCCTGTGTGCTGGTGTCACACTGTAAAATGTACTCAGCTCCCAGGGTGCCTATGGAGCAAATGAGTTCATGTCTCTGTTCCAGCTCATCGTTTTACAATGTTTTGGGCAGCACTGTGTGTGGCCAGGTTGAACCTTTCTATTGACTGGTCATCTAGCCATGTTCTTACACTTCCTGCAGCATAATTTGAGGGTTGAGAATTGGAGAAGTTACCAACAGAGAAAAAGAACCTTTATGGGGCCCAAACTGCTTTCCTATGTGATGAAACCACTGACCTGAGCAATGCTGCTTCCTGGGAACCCATTTACATGGGAAGCAGGCCCTGTGCTCTGAGGACTCGCATGTGTTTGTGCTGGAGTTGGGGGTGCCACAACTAGGTCCTAAAGGTAAGTCAGGCTGAAGTCTGCCACTTGGCTGAGGGCCAACTAACAGCTTGGAAGGAGGAAGGAAACCCTGGGGAGCAGGCAGGAAGGGAAGCTCCCAGGTAGCCTGCAGGGGCAGAGGTCTTGTCAGCTGAGGACCAGGGTGGTATGTTGCACAAATAGGTTGTCCAACTCTAGGGTAAATGTTCAGCCTGGAGATAGATGTGAATGTGGGTACCCAAGGAGCTTCTCTTCCAGAGCTGCATTAAGCATTGTCTTGGGACTCCAGAGATCCTGCAGAGGAGAGCTGGAGTGCCTTGTGGGTTTGCTCTAGCTAATTCTTGGCACAATTTGTAATGACAGTAGGGTAGAGGAGGCTCTTAAATTTGCCCCAGGACAGGTCCTTGCACTTCTTGCGTTGGAATAGACCAAGTGTTGCTCCCAAGCACAAGGCTGCCTCTGCAGCACCGGACTTCTTGGTTTTGGGTAAGAGAAGAAAGTTATATGCTGTATGTACTTCTTTTCCAGGTCAGAGTTAGCCAATATAACTTATTAAATATCTTACACCTCTTATTTGGTCATGTTTATCCCTAGATAACAGTATATTTTCCATATGATTATACTGGGGTGAAATGGCAGTGTTTGATGCAGTGAGTTCCTTCAGCTGCCCACAGTCCAGGCCCAGGCTTGGTGTTTAACATGCTGCTGCAGTACAGACACATCCTTTAAGCATCAGTTAGAAGGAGATGTGGTTCAGGTTTTTTTCCTTCAAAAAAAAGACATTTTGAAGTAGGTTAAATCTACCACTTTTCCACATTTTCTCAGAGAGAGATTTCGTCTGGCTAGTGTACGTGCTTTCCATGGGAAATTGTTTATGAACTCCTGAGTCCCTGATCTCCTCTTCTTTATGTAACAATAGTAGATCTGGAGGAATGACCAAGGTTAGCTTTATAGTCTCAGTTCAGATGTAGCACCAAGTTATTCAGTGCTTCATTTTGCTAACACCTAAACCAAAGGCCAATTTATCTCAGCAAAGTCCTTCAGATTATACCAATATCCCATTTTACCAATAAGACATGCACCTGCTGCTGCTTCAGTCCCAGAAGAAATCAGTGTGTTTCATTTCAGAGTTGCCAATTCTTTGCTCTCCCTCCTTTTGCTCTTCTTATGAAGAAAAACTTTTTTGGGGACCGTGGGAAGGAACATAGAAGGATTGTGGAAAACCTTGTGTCTATTTTAGCTAACATATCCTGTTCATTTATGAACAGATAGACCAGCTCATTGTAGGGCATGATCATCAGGGTTTAAGTAATCAATATATACTAGTGGAACAGGGCATATTCTTTGTTTGGGTCCTCTCCACGTAATTGGCCTAGACTTTTGCAGTCTTAGTGGAAGATGTAAGATATGACCGTGTCATTACTCTTTTTGCTGGGCAAATGCACCGCTGTAGCTTAGCTGCTTGCTCACAGCCAGTTATCTCTTCTGGCACTTGTATAATTATAATACATGCTTTATTGCTTGTCAATATTTTAACCTTTCTGGCATATTATCCCCTAGGGCAACAGAGCAACCTTAATAATATGGCTGATAATTATCCTCCACATGAATAAAGTTATCACTAGGGTCCTGTATAAATCACATAGAAAAGATGACAGATTTCACTGCCTGGTCATCACAAAAATGAGAAGAGGCACAGATTGTGACAGCTTAATGGGGAAGGTAATAAAACCAACAATAAAGTCATTTATAATAAAAGCAATGATTCTCAGGCCTTCTATTTGTTTTCATGCTAATAGAAGATAAATGTCAGATTAGGAACAAGACCTGAAATTTCTATTAAAAATATTTGGAAAATGTCATTAAATATCAGCAATTCACAGCTCAAGAAGTGGCAGTATGAGTCTTAATTACCTGTGTGAGGTCCTTGGAAGCAAAGTGGGGATAATAGTATTTGCTTCCCTGTCTCTTGGGGGTGCTGTGAGGAGTAATGTTTCTACAATGCTGAGAGCATCAGTTCCCTGTGCTGGCTGTCCCTGTAGGCAGCTGCTGCCCCCTCAGTTCTGGAAGGAGCAAGATGTTGCTGAGTGCCTTGGCAGGAGGAAGCCTCCTGGCGGCTGGAGGGGAGCTGGACAGAGACCTTGTCATGGATCCTAAATTGGGTACATCGTGACTGCTTTTGGGGGCTGCATGTTTCACAAGGAACCCAGTCAGTTTTTAGAAACAACAAAAGACTTCAGTGCACTTGTCAAAGAGCACTGCAGCAGTAATGAAGCGGTGGCAAAGGGGAGGATGCACTCTCATGTATTACTGATATCAAGGCATAAGATACACTCACTGGAAATGCAAGAAGGACTTGTCTTTTCATCTTTAAGTTATATGTAGGCATTGCTGGAGAGTCACCTGGAATGCATGCTGTGAAAATGCATGCATGCAGCCCTCAACATTTATACTCTACATTAACAAAAGGTTTGGGAATGAGAGTGAGCAGTCATGTGAATACAGAGTGAACATAGGTATCTTGGGGAGGGAAGAAGGGGAAGGGAGGGACCATAGGGAAAGGAAGAAGCTGAAACTCCCTGTGCGAGAGCAGGAGAATGAGAGAAGAAGGATAGCTGCTGAAAGAATAAGCAGAGCAGGAAGGTGCCTCCCTAGTTCTCTTAGGGAAAAGCCTGGGCAGCCTATGGGCAGTAGGATGCTAGGGCAGGAGTTTGCACTGCCCTGTGCCACGCAGGTGTTGGTGAGCTGGAGCAGATCAGGACTGGCATGGTGCTCCCAAGCAGAGATGCGCTGGTGCTACCTGGGCGTAGCCGCTTGGGTGCAAGCTGTCAGTGAAGCCCGCACCACTGTGGCCGGGAGAAGCAAGCTACTCCCAGAGAATAGCCTGGCTTGGACTCTCCTCGCTTTGGACAGTCTCTTCATCATTAATCTTGATGCAGGGATTAATCTGAGGGTGTCTTTGGGACTCAGGCAGTGGCTAGGGAAGAGGTGGGGAAAGGAGAATGCAGGAGTCATATTTGTGTCTGTGCTTTTAACATTCTTGTTGCATTCTCTAACTTACACTTCTGCTAAACATGCACTTTGAGGTCTGAGCCCTGGTGTCTCTAATCTAGTGAGAGCTTTATTGATCAAGTCTTGGCATTTGATCTCCTGAGCTGACTAGCGTTGCACAAAAGGGGTAAATTGCTGCTTATACTTTAAAACAATCAGAATGTTTTTAGTGCATGTAGACCTATATGATAAATACTGATGCACAGCTGGGATGAGAATACCAAAAAGCAGAGGGATAATTAACATCTGGAACACTACAAACCAGCTCCCTAGCCTAAGCCCTGGAGGGATGTGATGCATTCATCATGTTGCTCTCTGGGCTGGTGCTACAGCTCTGGGATGCGAGGTATTGAATTACAGTCTCTAGAAAATATTGTTTGGGGAATGTTGAGGAAAGCTGGTAAACAATGCGCTGGAAGGTGACAGATATGCTTGCAGCTTCATATAGTGCTTTCCCAATAAAAAAGCCATCCAGGGTTTTCCCATCACTGCCCTGCCTGTCAGAATTGGAAGACAGCAGGCTCTCTTTGCTAGGCCGTGGTGGGGGAAGTCAAAACCCAGCAGCCAGTGGTCTTGCTTAGTCCTGATGACTTTTTTCTTTGAATGATTATTTTATTACTGAGTGCAACACTAACAATGGCAGATGAATCTCAAGCTTAATGAAGCACCATCTGTGATTCAGCTGTTGCAGAAAACAGCATATAGAGAGCTCCTTACACCGACTTTGGAAAGTCAAGCCTGAAACATCCTTTCCGCACTTTTCTGTTCTCATTGTGGCATCAGGGAGGATGCCACACAGGCTGCTAGACCAGGGCTGCTCTCTGTGTGATCTAGGCAAGGCTGGTGATCTCTGTGTGTGCTTGCACTGAGAGAAACACCCCAACCACACGAAGGCTGGGGATGGTGAAGGCAGCCAGGATCTGCTTTTCAAGATGCTTTTCTGTCTATCCCCCATCTTCACAGGGAATCGTTCAGAAGACTTTACTCTAGGAGGATACTTCACTCCTGTAAATCTGCCAGCAAGTCATAACAATGTCCCTCTGAGTCAATTCATGGCTTGCCCCAGTGCTGCCTTCCTCTTGAGCGTCCTGCCTAACCTCACATCTGGCCTCCACTACACAACTGCCCATCTCTGGAGTCACTCAGCAAAGCACGCACCAAGGTAAGTAAGAATAAATAGTAAATTCTCCTCAAATGCTACTTTCCTCTGATGGTTATCAGAAAATACGGGCTCAGGTACTTCACTAATTAAACGGGTGACTCCCATACCACTGCAGTGAGCAGTGTCTTCCCCCCCCCCCCCACCCCAGGGTGAACAGGAAGTTAATGGCCGGTTCTTTTCTCTGTGTTTGTGAAGGGGGCAGTTTTAAGGTGTTCTGCTACCATTTTAAGGACAAAGAAAACTTCAGAGTCAGAAAATGACACACAAGAGCTGTTTACATCTGAAAATCTACCAGCAATGGTATGTCTCTTCTAGAGGGCCTTTTCCGCATGTGTAACGAGCAGTCCCAGCAGTACTGAAGCCAGGTAGTCTTGGGTCTTTGTTCTGCACAGGGACTCTGCATTCTGAGGGACGTGCTGACTTGAGATGCTTCTGTGGTAATTTCACAAATACTTCTCTTCATAACTCCTTTCACTGTCATGCAGAGAATGAGGTGGTAGATGGCAGCAATGATGGGAAGGCCTAAAGAGAAGGGTTTGTTCCATGTCTCCAGCAGAAGGCCTGTAAATCCTCCCTCTGGTGTGTGCAGTGGATGATCTGAGGCTACAGACAGTGTGTTGCATGGGGGGAGTAGGAGAGGCTGAGAGATGGCTCTGAAGACACTGAGCATCAGCTGTGTGACCTTTTTAAAATATAGCAGAGAACTGGGACAGTGTCTCACGTCCAAGTGCAATTTGGAAGCGACCTTTCCTCAAAATATCAGAACATGCTGCCTTACCTGCAGAGAACTTTAGCATGCAGAGATGCAAGAAGCAGTCATTTTTGAGGAAGGAACAACAACCAGTGTCTTGTTTCCTGGAATGTGTTCTGTCATCTGCTAGGCCAATGTCACTAACTATGTCTATGTGCCATGGGGTACCATGTCCAAGGCTGGGACAAGGGCTGAATGTAGCCAATGGGACTGCCTTGAGCTGGACACAGACTGGTTGGCTCAGCTACCAGTAACAGTGTAAGGCACAGACCTTGGGCAGGAGGTGAAGGGAGAAGGATTTTGCCATTTTGCTCATACATGTGGTGAATAAGCTCTGCTTAAACAGTGGTGGGAGCAGTGTCTAACTCCCATGCTACACCAACGAGCCTGAGCAGCCAAGTGATGTGTCCCAGCACACATGAGGACTGTTGGCAGGTTAGGTGTGCTGGCACAACTGACACCTCCCAGGAGACTTTCTCTGCAGTTTGTAATTATGCAAGCTGAGTTCTCCAGGCAGACAGGAGGTATGGCTGGAGCAACAAGGTGATGATGCTGACACATTCAATTATTTGGCCACTGGTCTGTATTGTAGTAAAGAGACTCCAGTGCCCTGTGTTCTTGTAGCTTCAGCAAGACTTATACTCCGAGGCATTGGAGAATTGACTTCAGCAGAGGTGCTGCAGCCCAGAGTGCTGTTCCAGCCACCAGTACTGCACAGGGCTCCGTGGGAGAGCAGCGCGCACAGATATCAGTCTCGTGATGTTCACTCACAGCAAGGCAAGGGGCTGGCTGCTTGCCTGGTTGGCATGGCTGCTCTGAAGTTGTGCAGAAGTGGTGGTGATGCTACAGCTCTCATTCATGTTTTGGCACAGCAAGTTTTAAAAATGACCTGCTGTGCATGCCGTTTCTGTAGGAAATGATGGGTTGGCCCTTTGGGACAGCAGAGAGGTTTTATTCAGCCGTCAAGGACAGGGAAGCTTAAATAACCTTGAATGAAGTAAGTAAATAAACAAAGTTGATCAAACTCCGTTCCCTTTCTGCTCCTTGCCACCTCAACTTTCCCTCTTCTATGTCTACATTTCTCTCTTGCTCTCCTCCTCGTTTCCCCTGAAGGGTTTTCAACTTCTGAATCAGGTTTCCCTCTGTGAATTCCTGTGGAGTCTCCCATATCACGTGTCAGGAAGGTCAGTGTGAAAAGTACAGTTTTTCCCAAGCTTCTTGCTTGAAAGAGCAGAAAACAATGTGGGGAAAATGAACCTCTTCTTACAGAAAATCTCAGCGTGCCAGGAGTGTAGTCACTTGTCCCTGGCAGCTTATCTTGAAAACAAGGTGGAAAATGGTTTCTGGTAGGCAGCATGTTTCCAGGTATTCCCTGCCTATGTCTGTGCTCTGTGCAGCAGAGATCTTGGTAATGGGAATCACCAGGGGCTGTGTGGGCTTGGGGATGGGGAGTGGGACATTCAGCTGCTCAGGAGCAGAGCAGACAGTCTCTGCAGGAAGTGCTGCCAGGTTGCTGTGCTCAAGGGAGCTGGCTGCGGCTGCCACCCGTTAGATTACTGTGCTGGCTGCTCTCACCAGCTGTGTGCTTTAGTGCCAGACTGAACCCTGTGGTCCTCCAGACACAGGCTCTGGGTGAGCTCAGTGTGGGTAAGGACATCATAGCCTGTCTTATCCTGTGTCTCTGTGGCCTGAACTGGGCCCAGCTTCTCTGGGCAGCAGCACGCGGCTGGTGTGGAAGCACCAGGGAAAGGTTGGGAAAGTCTCCTGTGACTGGTGAGAATGAGCCTCAGTTTCCTTCTCTCTTGTACATAGGTCTTAAGGGCCTAAAATCCTATGGCAGGTTGCCAAGCTTGGTGTGCCTACACTTGGGGAAGGACCTTGTGGTGGAGATGAGGGAAGATGGTTTCTTATTTCTCCTTTGATCATGGTGGCCTGAAGCGCTCAGCATCTGCTGTGTGCAGCCCTGTCCTGGGAATGCAGTGACCTGTATGCTTACGCTTTGTTGGACCTCTGCCATTAAGAACAAACAGTGTCACACCAGCACCAAAAAGCTGAAACAAACACATCTTTGCTGTGATTTTTTTGCTCAAGCATCACATTTTCACTTCCACATATGAAGTAGTATTCCAGCGTGGTTTCCTTGGGCTTGCTGCCACTCTCCCCCAGTTCCAGGGCTGCTCAACATCTCTGTCTGTCATTGTTTCCATTACAGCCACTGACTCTGCTAGCAGTTAGTTCTCAGTCAGTTAAATGGTTCATGCGCTCAGGCTCACTTCATTCAATGGTTTGTACCAGCGCAGCGCAGCAGCTGGACTACTGCTGTGGAAGAGCAATCTGTATTCAAGAGCCAGCCACCCCTTGCACACATGGTGCCTGAGCAGAGGGCAACCGGAGCAGAGGGGTATCTGCTTCCCGCTTCCCCTCTGTCATGGAGTGGGCTAAGCCAGCAGCTTTTATGGGCTCTGGTCCTGCTCCAGCGAGGCACTGTGATTACAGGACAGACATAAAGTCACAGAAACACTGTCAAGTATAAAGTAAAGAATTTGGCTCATAAAAAATATGTCACCCAAGCAAACAGAAGAAGAGTTATGACCTTCCGTTCTCCCTTCCTGGAACCAAGGGGAAAGTGTGTGGCTACAGCACATGCCCAGGAGCTGGGAGTGGCCAAAGAGGAGCATTTTGGTGCCCCCAGAGAGGCTCTTTCAGAGTTATTAGTCATAAGTTTCTATTTAATGTACTGATTAGGGCCAGGACTTGTAGACAGCCCCTGACTGTGCATGTGAATTGACTTAAGCATTATTATGTATGACCATCGTCAGCTCAGCTACCGGGGAAGATTGATACATAGAATGAATCTTCTCAAGCTGTTTCTGAAAAGATTCATGACACTGCAGTGAAAGTGGCTTCCAGTGGGAACTCCTGTATACTGATGTCAGCATATATTTTATTCTCCTTGACTACAAGGACTGGTTAGGTTATGAGCCTCCCACTGAAATGGACTGCATGCAATTGCCAGATAATTGGTTCTTTTTCTTGTAGGCTGATGAAGTTATGATTCACCCCTGACTCCCCCAAGAGCAGCACAGCACCATGGGTTGCTTATTTCTCATGGAGCTGAGCTCACTTGCTTTCCCTTCCACCTGGTGTGGGCAGAGGGGAAACCCCAAGAATAGAGGCAAGGAGTGACTCCTGGCCATGGCTTTGACCCTGAGTTTGCTGAGTGAGCAGGCAGTGGGACTGCAGGACTGCACACATTCACCGGGTGCTGGCCCAGGCAAGCTGATGGGGGGTAACGTAGCAGATTCAGCTGCAGAGTGTAATGCTGAAAACAGCCTCTATGAGCATCGGTCCTTACAGGTGCTGCAGCCTAGTTGTCCTGCCTTTGTCTCTGGGACCATGTGGCACCTCTCGGCTGTGGCACGTCACAGCTGCTGCTCATACCAGTGCTGCTTAGGGCAGAGCACCCGTGGACACCTTCGAATTCTGCGCTGATTGTATCCAGCAGCAACAAAGGCTCAGGAGGCCTTGGGAAAGAGCATGTCTCTTTTCTCCTTTTACCCCTCCCCATCTGATTTGACCTTACTAAGGGGCCATGACTAACCTGGAAAATCTCCCTGGCTCCCATCCACGCAGACATACAAAGAAGCGCAGGACTCCCTTCTTCTTCCTTTGGCCTTGCCCTCCTTCAGACACTGGCCCTCACCCCAACACAACTCCTCTGTCCTCTCCTAGACCTACCTGACCCTGCAAATGTGTAGCTCTGCTCTGTGCTGTCATTTTGCAGTGGGACTGAGCACTGCTGCTGGTTGGAGCTGTCCTGTCCCCTGCATCTCCACTCCTTCGCGCAGGCTTTTACAGCAACTTCACCTTGTATGACTGGAGTCTGGTGGCAAAGTGGGGCAGGGCAGTGGGGTTGGTGCTGCTGGGAAGGCCATGCGTATCAGAGAGCAGAGCCCTCTGTAGCACGGCTGTCTGACATCAGCACTGTTTGTGTCATCTGTGTTTACACTTGCAGGTTAAAATCTCCTCCTTTGTCTTCCTCTAGAGGACAGAGCTTTCTCTAAAATCTGTTTACTCTTTCTGTGTCCTGAGTGATTTTCCTTTCTGGGGCGAGGGCAATGCTGCAATGCTCTGGAGCTCTGTGGCACTAGTTATCCCTGTAGCTGGTGTTTCCCAGGCAGAGCTGCAGCCAGCCACACATTATTGCCTTTCTCATCCTGCCTGTGTCTGGGAACTGCCACTTGCCAATTGCATTGTTCCCGTGCCCTCCCTGCAGATAAGTTGGGTGCTCCCAGGCTAAAATCAATGGAGCATGTGCTAATTAGCCCCATTCAGAAACCGGTTTGCTGCCCTCAGTTTTGGATTGAGGCACTGTCCTAGGGAATCCAGCACCTGGCATGGAAAGCAATGCCTGAACTGCCAGCTCTTGACTTGCATTTGTGACTTGGATAGTTCTCTTGCCCTCACAACACCAGTCTGTATGCAGACCCTTTGGGGAGCGGAAGGTGCTGACAGCCTCAGGTGCTGAGGAGCTGGGCTGAGAAAGAGCTTTCGCTTACCTCTGTGGAAGGACACAGAGCCTCTTACTCAGCCTTCTCTTCTAACTAGAACAGCAAGGTAAATAAGGCTTCCTTGTCCCAGCACCCCCTTGCTCCTGCTGCAGAGTCCCACTGCCCTGGTTCCCCAGGGACAGCTGTGGACACCACTATTGGAAGAATCTGGGCACCTGGGTACTTGCCTGCTTGGCCTGAGTGCTCTTCTGAGAGCAACCCTCCTGTCACTTATGGGACAGAGTAAAGATGCAGAAGAATACTCGTTATTCTTCAGAATAAATCAGTGGCTTGCAAGTACAGGTATTGGTAAATGTTTCATGGATGTTTTGTTATTGTTTTTTCCTCCCAGACACATAAAATCTTCTAATAAATGCAAATTTAAAAACCAGTTATTAATTGGTGTTAAAATGCCAATGCAAACTCCATCAGAATTCCAATTACTGGGGACCATGGGCTGTATTAGTCAGAATAAATGTCTTTTCAGGTGAATAGAAACAGCTTGCTGAATGCCTGATTTTTATTCCTTTGAGTAGCCATGTTTATATCAGCTTTTTGGAAACCTTTCTTCTGTTACTGCAGCTTGAAAGAATCCAGCTTTAATAGGTTACAATGAAAATGTAAATATTACATTTATTAAGCAGTCTGCTAGGTCTGATGGTTAATATAACTGTAAATAATTGTCAGATACATGGGCAAGATATGTTATCTTGCTTACTGGCATGATTTTTTTATTAGGTATAAAGCAGGCAAAAGGAATGAAAAGTCCAGGATATCCATGTGAATGAAACCACCTTAAGTTGCAGCACTGCTGCTGTAACTTCTCTCATGGTACCCTATTCAGGTACGTCCAGATTTGCTGTAGTGATCACCACCTGGGTGCCCCAACAGGGCTGGCAAGTTTTCCTGAGGATTCCCAGCTTTCCAAGGTGCATAGGCTGTAAATAGTACTTTTCTGTCCATCAAGTTGCCTCATCTACATGATTCCCCTTGCCCCCAGTCTTTGGGAATTAAACCCAAATCTTTAGCCCTGCCTACAAGTTTTTCAGTGTGCAGGGAGTATGGTGAGGCAATCTTTGTTGGTGTCACCCGCAATCTGTGAGCTGTGCTCTGTTGGGAGAGCAATGCTGATTTATACCACTGCAAGGCTGGCCCTACACAGTTGTTACTATGGTGAGGAGGCTCTTGAGTTATCTGAGGCAAGGTCAGCTGTCCCCAAAGAAATGCCTATCTGCCAGCATGGAAAACTGCAAAACCCAGAACTCCTGCCTGTCTTGTGCATGGGCTGCGGCATCCCTCGGCCCTCAGAGTTGCACCTCTCCTACACAGAGAGTGAGTGGACTGGGAAACGTGCCAAAGCCCAGCCCCATCACCTGCGTCTGTGCTGATTTGGTTTGCTATGCTGCTTCACGTCAGGAGTGCAACAGCGCAGGATCCGTTGGCTCTCCTGGGCTTTGTTCCCCAGCATAGTACCAGGGGTGCTCACCAGCAGAGTAGCTTTTCTGGTTAGCCCCTTCCTTACTGTATCCGCTGGCTAGCTGGAGTGGGTGGGACTCGCCAGGGAGCGTGGGGCTATTCCTGCTAGTAGGAGAGCACCCCCAGTACCACCTGTGCTTCTAGCAGGACCTGGGTTACTGGTGGAAAATCTCTGTGGCCCCTTGGGGAGCTCAACTGCATAAACGCTTTAGCTTCCAGTCCTTAAATGGTGTGTGCCCTTATGTTCTGTTTTACTGGCAAATTTAAAACACATTTCACCAAGAAATACAAGAAGATAAATAAGAACACATGGGTAAGCATAAGAACAAGGCTGCAGCCTGCACACCCATGAGCACCTGGTACAGTCTAGGCCTTGGGCTGTGCTTTGTTCTGCTCACGAGGAGCGCAGCAGGCACAGGCAGCATTGCAGGGTTTCACTTCAGGGAAACATGGAAGATATTAATGTTTTTTAATGATTCCTATTTTTCTAACCAATTAATTTGCAAGAGACATAGAACCAAAGCTGAATTAATCAAAACCACATGGAAAAGAAATATTAAGGAAGTGACTCTGACAAGGGGAGGATTTCCTTCTTGGGCCTGTCATAACCTCACTGGAGAGCTGGACAGCTGTGTGCTGGACACAGGACTCTTCCTGCAAAGCTGGGAATGTTTTTGCATGCCTCTAAGGTGATTCTTCATAATTTTTATGATGGTTGTGACACACAAAACTAAGGGCAACATAGGCAAGGACTCCTCTTCTAGTGTGTGGAGATGTGCTGAGACCTGCCTTTGGTGCCACACGTTTGGGGCACTGTAGAGCCGCTCCAGCAGTGCCATGTCCTCTGGGGCAGGCAGCTTGTGGCCAGCACCTCCAGCAGCCTCTTTCCTCCCAGCCACAAGTGTTTGAGCTGCTGCGTGCATCTTGTCAGGTCTCGAGATCTGCTGGCTCCTCACGGCCATGTGTTGCGTGTGGAGTTCCTCAACTTTGTGATGAGATATTTACGGTGTTCCCAGAGGGCCGGCTTTGGAAGAGGCCAGCTGCCAGGACAGGATGGGACAGCATGAGGGTTGGGGCTTGCAGTGCAGGAACCTATGGCTGGCTGGCACCCTGGTCTGCAGCCCCCTGGAGAGGTGCCAGCCCTCCTGGGCATGCTTTGGGAAGGAGGAGTGTGTGTGCTGTCATTCTTCAGGCAGAAAGGAGAAAACGGGGATATTAAAAACATTTCCGTGTTGAAGGGAGATGTTAAACACCGTCTAAGTGTTTATGGAGTAGATCATGCACTTGGTTTAGCAGCTCGTAGTTAGGCTTGTGGTGTTCAGGAGACAGGTCCCTACCTCCCACACTCTTATTTCAAGGAGAAAGGAGCCGTTCTGCACTGAAAACCCTGTAAAGAAAGAGGCAGCGAGGGTGTGGTGTCTCATGTGCAGCAGCAGACAGGAAGGATGATCTTGTCTGCAGAACAACAGCCTAAGACAAATGAGGATTCAGTGATCCAGGCTGGTGCAGATCATCTGAAATCGGGGTAACATTTGAATTGCAAGAAACATATCCTGTTTCCTTGGCTGGGTATACAGCTCCTGGAGTGTCATTCTGAAATACGATATCTGGTGAGAGTCACCCCAGTAATGGACAGATAGGTGCAGGAGAGACTTAGCCAGGAGTTCAGGTGTGTAGTTCCTCATGGAAGTGCAAGCTGAGAGCAACGTGAAGTAGGATGTTATCTACTACTGAAAAGTGCAGAGCAAGGCCCACTAGAAGAAACAATCTGAATTATTCATGTATCTTATGGAATCTATATAAAGTGCAGCTGCTTAGGAAACAGAACTGGGCATTGTTGCAGGCAAGTCAAGGAAACCCTCTATTCAATGTGCAGCAGCAGTCAAAATACCAAACATTAGGTAAGAATGCACAGGGAATGTGGTAAGAAGTAATATTTGGAGTGTCACACCTTCATGTAAATGGCTCCTCTGCTCTTGCTTTGCATAAGATCTGAGTCCTTGGTCATTTCCTTCTCCAAAAGGCACTGCAGGTAGAGAGGACAGGGAGGGATAGATATCAAAACTGAAGCAAGACAAATGTGTTTTTGGGAAGAGCTAACTTGGGCAGGGTCTAGTATAAAAGGGAACATGAGAGAAGTGACAAGCATCTCTGCTGAGAGGATATAATGTCCTAGAATGACAGCACAACAAGATGTTGGTACTGTGTTTTGCAGGTTTATCCTAGATACTCCGTCTAAAGAAGAATTGGCCTCTGAAAGGCATTAGTTTTTCAGAATCAATGAAATCGGCTCTAGGAACTTAAAACTTTTGCAAACTGCTGTCCAAACGCTGTCTCTTCCATCATGACATGTAGCGAGTTTGTCTTATGCTCTTCATGCTTCTCATCTGCCATCAAATTGAAAACTTCTCATAGTTATGGAAAAAAGCCCCAACACCTTCTCTACATGGAGTCTGTGATTCCTCCAGGCATTTGTAAGTCCCATGATACATCAGCAAGAATTAAGAGGCCAAAGTACACTTTAACTTGGTTTGGCCAGGCAGTTTCTATTCGTGGGATTTGTTTCTTTCATTCTCTGCATAGGCCTCCTGCCTCTCCCCATCTCTCAGTATAATGTGGAGAAAGTATTTTGGAAGAAAGAGCTCAAATGTTACCTTCAGAATGTCATTTTGAGCATACCATCCTGCTTCTGCCTGTTTGTAGGTAACATCCTGGCATGGTCTGTAAGGAACTGATGTGATGTCATGTGATGAAAGATGGATGCTCATTCCATCTTTCTTGCTTCTTGAGGAGACTCAGTCTTTCTAAAGACAGTTAGCCATTAGCCCTGGTTTGCTGTACAGCAAGCCTGTGCTTCATTTTGCCCAGCTTTTGCCAGGTAAAATTTAGGTGTCCATCAGTAATTACTGGAAAGGGACAGATATCTCCAGGGCTACTGATCCCACCTCTGTGCATCCGTCATATTAGGAATGTGCACTGTTGCCTCAGACTGGGCACTTGCCTTCTGCATGGGTAGAGGGGAGGTAAGATGAATTGCACTCTGGCACTGTGGCCTCTGCATTACAAGACAAACTCTGAAGAGTAGTCGGGAAAACTTTTTAGATCAAATTGTAATATCCTTTTCAAGACCAGATTTGCACAAAGTTTGTACCATTTCTTTGTCACAGCAAGATGCCTCATTGTCAGTATTATGAATCACTTTTAATGCATCACCAGCAAAAATTACACTAACTTTTTCATCATCTTGCCTGATGAACACGGAAAATCCCTTTCAGAAAACCCATCGGAGTCCTAATCTCAGTCTGCTTCCTGGTGAGGACACCAAACAAGTCCTGATTATAGAGAGAGGAACTTCACTGTCTTTCCAGCTGAGGGTGGTCTTTGGCAGTGGATATTGTCACTGGAGTACACTATTAGTTTGCATGTTCAGAGGGTGTATGTGTGCTTTCAACAGGAAATGAAAGGGATAAAGTTACCTCTATTACAGTATAAGGTGTGTCTCACTAGAAGCAAATGTGTGTACAGAACCTCTTCAGGATAATTCTACAAACGATTTGGAGTTCATTTGCACCACATGTCCTTTTTGGTAGAGAAGCAATGTTTTTCATGTTAAATTATCTTTTTTAAAAAATAATTGTACATATATGCCTGTGTGACAGTGCCATAAAGAAGCACAGTTAGAGAAGAGCTAGTTCTTGAGTTACAGCATACAGAATTGCCTTATACATATGGATGAGGTTTAAGCAGGATTTCTGTATTACTGTATGTTCTTGCACCCAAAGGTTTGTGCTACACTAACTGGAGGAGGAGTACTGAGTAGGTGGAGGGACAGGAAGGATGAATTTGCAGGTGTGTGAACTCTATGGTGTCCAAACTGGTCTTTAGAGACAGGTCTTGAGCTGATCCTGTCTGGTGATCCTTGTGAAAATGGTTCTGAGATCAAAAGCAGGTCTTGTCCATTTACCAAAGGAGATAAATGGGTTCGTGATGTGTTGGGATAAAGCAAGAAGCTATTCAGTGCCCAGGTTACCCAGAGAGTGAGAGCTCAAGGAGGTCAGTACTGAGAGGGGAGAGCTCCTGTCTCCTTTGAGTATGCCTGTTTCCAGAGCTCATATGAAAGTCGCTGTAACAAGAAGGAGGAGAAGGGAACAGGGAGAGAGATTCTTCAGTGGGAATTTGGAAAGGTTTCAGTATTCTGTCATTGATTAATAGATAGTCTATAATCCTAAAATAGAGAGGTGTCCTTTCCTCCAATCATGTCAAAATAGACTGTTTTAAATAAATCAAGAATTAACAAGGTTCATCAATATTAAAGGTCACCAAGAAAGTATAGTCAAATGCTTTGAACAATGAATCCCCCTGGAGACTAGGGACAAGGGATTTTAAAAGAACTAGAAGAAAAAAGCAGTGCTAACTGGTGCAAGAGAGGTCCTGGGCTCACTGTGAAGTTCTTGGAAGGTCTGGCTGCGCTGCCAGTCCATAACCACACGAGCTGGAAATGGGGGCTCAAGCAGTTGGATCTCTGTTCCCATGAAGTTCTGCAGCGATGGAGACCGAGTTTCACCAAGACCAGGTGCTCCAAGTGCTGCACCTTGGGAGGAAGAGCTTTGTACTTGGAAGGAGGCAAGGCTGCCAAGGCACCTCCTTCTCTGGTCTCTGAGGGGCAGGGTGTTCAGGAAAAGAGCAAGGTGATTATCATCATGCCCAGTGGTTAGAGTCCCATCAGCAGGGCTGGGGAGTGACTAGAGTCAAGGCTGAAGCAGGGATTCCAACAAGAGGTGAGCTGTGAGATGCCAAGTCTCTCTGACCCACAGCAGGCGCCTCAAGGTGCCAGGAGGCAGCACCAGTCCCTCAAAAATGGAACTGGTGTCTGAGTCCTGAGATCTGGAGCACAGAGATAACCCTATCCATACCCTGTCTGTCATCACTCTCTGCACTGTGTCATTTTTAAGTCTCTGGGGGCAACACTGGTGTTTCCTCTTGTTTCTGTTGCACCCTGCAGTTTTCTCTTGAGCTGGGCTAACTGGAGTCATGGCCAGGTGCTCCTCTATCTGCACGTCCTCTGAAGCCTGCAGCAGACACTGGCTAAACAGCAGCCCTGGGAGTGTGCAAAGAGGTTGTGCAGCAGGCAGGGTGAGCAGGCCAGCTCAAGGTCCTGCCTATTCTCTGACATGGTCCTGAGGAAGACTACAGGAAGATGATCTGGAAGGGATGCTGGAGGACATGCTTGCTCTGATGAGTGAGCAGTCAGTCAAGCTACCCCAGGGGATCAGCAGCACAGAGATGCCCCAGACTGGTGGGTCTGAGCTTACAGACTCATGTGACACTGGCCGCAAGGTTTTGGTCTTGAGGACAGTGAGGGTGAGGTTTGACTGCAAGTGGTTTCTCAGGCTGGGCTTTCCTCTCAGCTCTGCTCATAGTCCTGTTGCAGGATGGTGTGGGCCTCACAGCCAGGACCCTCCATGGCTCTTTGCATTTTGACTACCCATTGCAGGGGAGGGAAAAGCAGTAGCTTGGAGTCAGCACCTGCCTAGGCTCAGTCTTGGAGAGAAGCTGGTGTTTCCAGGCAGGGCAGGCTGTGCCGGGTGTCAGCACACGTGCAGAGTGATGCTCTGCTGTGCAGCCATGCAGCATCTGGCTTAGCCCTGCGGGCAGGCAGTGCAGCAGAAGACTAAGGCAGACAGACAGGTGGGAATGCTCTGTGTGGTCCTGCAATTGCATGTGCAGAACTCTGCATTTTTGGGGAAAGAGGTAAAACCAGCAGTAAGATTTCTCTCAGGATTATTGTAATGTGCTAAATGTAGTTATTGAATTACACCTACCTGAGGCTTTTCTGGGAGAGGAAAGGCAGGAAGGAGGTTGGGTCTCTGAAAGGCTTATTCATCTTGTTCATCTTTTCATAATCTTGTTAATACTTAGTGCCTATTTCCTGCTCTGCATTATACAGAAAGTATCAAAGATATTACAGGTTGCTTTGTTGGAGAGTTTATCATTTATCCATCCAGAACCACCAATAAGCCTTACATTGTTCCCAGAGATTGCCTTCCCTATGGTCATAGGGAGAGAGAATCACTTGACCTCTGCAGTCCTATAACTTGACAATCATTACAATGCAGTCACCTGTATTTTCCCAGCTGGAGATATCTGTTGTCATGAACTCAGGGTTATACAAGTGCTCCCTAGGGGGATCACTGGAAAACATAGATTTATTCGTGTGGCAATAATTGAGAAGCTCATTTTATTCCAGTAAGAATCTTTCAACCACAATCAATTTCACATGCCATCATAAATAATGGAGGTCAGCAGAGCACTGTGAGTGCTTCAGCAAGCTCTGTTGACAATGTTAAAATGGCATAAACAGCAGAGAGATGCAGCTCTGCATGAGTGGGTGTACGTTAACGCTTGTTTAGAAGAGTTTGATTGGCAGACCTAGTTCTTTTAGGATTTTTTTTGATGGAAAATGTTTCAAATTTCTGCAGTTTTAGTAATTAGGGTGGCTGTCTAATTTCCTGGGTATCCTGTAATAGCAGGACAATTCAGCTCCCAGGGTAGTGCAGTGGGAAAGGCAGTGTATTGCTTCCACTTACTTACACTATGCAGCTGAGTATCTGTCCTCATTTTCCCAGGAGGCTAATACTTCATACCTGTGGATTTTTTTTTTTTAAAGCCTAGGTGCTTTAACTAGACCAATGTGTATTCTGCAAGTGGGCAGCAGTAAAACCTGCAGAAATCAGTGAAGTGCACCAAATCACAACCCTCAGATTTAATTCCAGCTGCCCTCAGGATCGCCTTTCCTGGCCAGGCAATGCTTACATTCACTTTTAGAAAAGCAAATTTTATTTCCAATTTTTCTACCTTTTTCTTCCGGGTGTTGAATCTGATTAGATGTTATTTGGGTATCTCATATGTTATCCTTGTGAGAGTTTATGGGCTGTGATTAAGTCACTTTTCTAATTCCCTTTGATATTCTGAATGTAGTGAGCAACTTCAGTCTTCTACTGCAAAGCAGGTTTTGCAAATGTGAAATCATTCTTGCAGCTGTACTCTGATCCCCTTTCAGTTTTTAAATATCTGGTAGAAAGCTCTTTGTCTGCTTCCTGGAGGCCTTCTGTATCCTCGGCCCAGGTGGCAGTGTTTCTGCCTGCTGGAGGTGTCTCCCCAAAACATGGCAGGCACTGCAAACACAGAAAAGCCACAGAAGAGTCTCCCTGCTAAGGCTTCCTCCTTGAGCTGCCGGTATGCAGAGCTCCAGTGTATAAAACATGGAAATAATTAATGGATTAATTAGTTAATGTTTGTACAGGACCTGGAAAATACAAAGCACTATATAATTGCTAAATACAGTAGATTAATTAGTTAATGTTTACACAATGCTTTGTAAATATAAAGGCAGCATAGCAGTGCTCAGTGTTATTATTAATTATGTTTTCAGTATTTGCAAGATTCATTGCAGGCAACACCACCACCAAGTGTTTAGTTTTCCAGTTTTGCTGAGTGCATACTGGCTCAAAAGCTCCACAGGAGTGAATGATACGCAGGTCTCACCAAGGGCTTTGGGGAGCAGCACTGGGATGTGACCTGACTGTGCCTATCTTCTGAGGACTGTTGCCTCCTCCCCCAAGAAGTTTGGGCCAGGGCTACAGAGAGGGTGAGTGATATGGTCATGACCATGAAGCAAGTCAGAGACAGGACAGACTTTAGAGCAGAGGCACCTGTGGTTTGAAACGGTACGTCACCTGGCCTCACCTGGAGCGATGGCAGCGCATGGCTCCCAGATGAATCGTTCATATACGGCTTCTGCTGTTTTGTGTTCCTGCACCCAGATGGCAGTCCGCATGATAGTGCTACGACAAAGCCCTGGTGTCTCTTCTCTAAACCTGTTCGGTTACATGGCCACTGGCTCAACCCACCGAGTCTCCTGGCTTGCCTGTCACTTCAGCCTGTTCAAGATGGGGTGTGATTAAGAGACACCGTCCCAATTGCTGTTGCTGAAAAATATCAGGTTTGCAGCATTTCTGAGCAGGCATGCAGTAGAGTGACAAATGTGCCCTCTCCCTACCCTCCCCCCCATCCCAGTTATAAGCCAGGAAGAAGAATGCCTTCTTCTTACCGACCCAGAGCATTATAAAGAGTGCAGGCGCATATGTCTGGGAGACAGAGTTCAACTTGAATTCACTTGTTGAACAAGCATGGCAACTCCTGCTCTCATTATTTACCCAAATAAATGCACAGACCAGAGATGATTCCAGCTGCTCACAAATACAGAGTTAGCTTCATATCTCCCTGCTTTTCTGCAGAGAAGGAGTATACGGAGGTTGCCATGTCCATATCAGAGGTGTTTGTGTGGCAAACTCGCAAGCCTGCCAATTTTAAAACAAATTTTGGATCCTGCTGGAAATAGCAGGCATTTTTGAAGGACAGGGGAATACAAAAAAAAGTTAATGAAAAGCTGATAAATAGTTTGCCTCCTTCGCTGTTTAAAAAACATAAGAATCTCTGAAGAAATTATTCTAGGTCACAAGATAGGGACTGCAGAATTGGGTTTGAGTGCCACCGGCAAAACAGAGTAAATAAAATTGGAAAGATGAAAGGGAGCTCTTAATCCTTTGCAGTACTTACTAGTCACAGGGGGTGGTATGGATTTCCTATTGCAGTAAACTGTAGGTAAAGAAAGAGGTCATAGAGTTCCTAGGAGTCGTTTCTGCCTTCTTCAGGCTATTTACATTGGTTCACAGAAATACATTTATTAAAAGGTTTCACATAATGCGTATTTGCACAGGAAATACTGCATCTAAATGATACACCAGTGCAGAATCCATGTATGCCCTTCCTAACAGCTGCAGCCGACAGCTGAAAGGGACAAATGAGACAGCGATTGCTGTTTTCACGTTGGGCTCTCTGCCAGTGCACAGTGTGTTTACATTAATATATAGCTGACTGCATCAGGCAATAATAGGAAGTCTTCCATGCCCAAATAGCCAAACTGCATGCACAAACCACCCCAGAATGCAAGCCAAAAGTAGAGCTTCCTGGAGTCCAAAAGAAAGAGCTCATGCTGTCTTCCAAATACCAAGCATGAAAGCAGCGCTGGGATCACTGTGCAGCAATCCAGTGGAGCCTGCTGTAAGGCTGATGATGTTACATCCCTGCCACCCTGCTCTGGCCTATGCCTGGCCCTAGCACATCCTCTCTGAATGTCCAAACCAGGATGTATTCATCTCAATGTATCATTATGATGAAAACTAGTCTTAGCACTATCCAAATGAGTCTGGAGGAAACAGAAACAGTAGCGGACACTGACACAATGCAAGTCCTCTCCTTCCCCTGGAATATCCAGCTGAGATGGAAGTGAGGAGGAACAGAGCAAGTATGCTGTCCAGCTGCAGTGTGGATGTTCTGTTAACGTGTGGTTGCCAGGCAAGAAGGGAATGGCTTTAAGGAAGGTCTTTATTAGGATACACAGTGTAGCATCAAAGAAATGTCAGGGCTGCTCTATTCTGAGTCCCTGCCTAAGGCACTAAACCAGCCTGTCATTCAGCAGTCTGAGTACAAACCAGCAGAACCACTGGCAGAGTCCTGGAAAGATTTATTTTTCCACACTTAATTGCCCTTTTTGCTTTGTAAACATAAAGGTTGAAGCTTAAACTCTGACAGCTCCAGTAGCCTTTTTCTTATCTCCTTAAAAAATGACATTCAACTTGTTAGAAGATTTTTCTTTTACTCCAGTTCAAAATCTCACAAAATCTACACAACTTTTTTTTTTTTCTAAAGATCACTGAAGCATTTCAGTACTCTCTTTGGGAAAAACCCTTCAGCTCACAAAAAGACAAAAGCTGGAGCCTGAAGAGCAAAGACCTTTCCCCATAGCAATGCAGGATAAAAATGCCTGACCAAAAGAAGGAAGAAAATCAATGCGCATTCCACATTTTCACTGGAAACAGATTAAAGCATGTGTATCTGCTCCTGTTACTATTCTAGAAAGAAATGCAAAGACCAAAGACATGAGAAAAAGAAAAGTGTACATTAAAAGCAAAATTGGAAGTATCATTGCAACCTGAAACTTTCTGAGTTTAGTTCTTTCACTGAAATGGGGGAGCTGCACCTGGAAGAAGGTGTTCCTTGGGGCAGTGGTGCTGCAGATGGTGCTCCCCGGGAGATTGTATTTCCTCCTCTGTGTGCGCTATGATGGGAGCAGCTCTCCCGGCTTGTCCAGGGTCAGTGCTGTAGTCTCATGGTTACGGAGATGCCTGTCCTGAATTGTTTCATCCACAAAAAACGATTTGTGGAGCTGCAGCTCTTGAAGCAAATTCTTCAGTTTTTGTGGTGGGGCTGCCTGTTCCCTCTATCTGGCATGAGAACGAGGGTTGACACTTCACTGCCACCTTCTCCCCAGAGCACCCTCCTGGCCTGGGCCTGGCTTCAGCCGGCCTGCAGGAGATGGGAGTGGGGACCAGCCCTGCCTCCGGCCACCGGCTGGATCTGACCCCTGCTCCTCCCGCTGGGCTGTGTAGACACTGTGTGAGTCCTCCTCCATGCACTCAGCCTGGGCTGTGCTTAGCTACCTTTGGCTTTCTGAGTCCTTTCAATTTAAGCAATGTGGTGGTCAATGTTAATTCTTGTATTTCAGACACTAAGCGCAAATGCAACGTGCAGAAGCAACAGCTTTAACAGGCCAGCGGTCTGGGCCAAATGAAGAGGGTTATTCCTGCCTGCCTTCCCTGGTACTCTTCTCCATTTTCTGCGAGTTCATGTCAGATGTTCTGTGATCGCAGAGTTAGCCCTTCATGTTAATCAAATGAAGTATGTTTTCCATTCAGACAAGGACAGGCTGTGACTGAAAGTAGGGCTTAATTACCATGTTAGTGACATCGCAGTCATCTCAGAATAGTCAAGACCAGTGTGGGGAATTGAGAAGTTTGCTGGCAGAATGCTGTAGGTGTGATCCAGCACTGATTATTTTATGGCATGTCTATGTTGCTGCAGTGCTGTGTGCTGAAGACAACTGAAATGAAGCCTTTTCAGAAGCAATTGAGGTTTTTTATGTACAGAACAGAAGTGCAGAAAAATCCTTGAAACACATTTTGAGCAAATCCTTTGATTCTAATTGCAAGTTTGAAATGACAAACGGGAGAGAGAAACTTCAGGAGAATCTGTGTCTATCATAGATCCTTCATCTCCCCATCGTCATCACTAAGGAAGCAACAGTGATTGGCAAACTCAAATTACCATTTACTGTGCAGAGCTGAACGTAGGGACTGCTGTGCTGTGTGGTGCTTGGGGAATAACTGTCACAGCTGTTACAGTGAATAAGTCTCTGTTAGTTTTTCACCTTCTTTTATCTTCCAATTTGCCCAAAATTAAATGTTAGCATTACTCAGGTAGGGCTTTCACCAAGGTGTTGAGGGAGGACAGCTCTCCAGCAGATCAATTTATCATTCTCTTTTCCGAAATATCCCCATCCATGGGTACTCTAGTCCTGAGGCCACATGGCTTTTGTAACAATTACATATTTCTTCCTCTTCTTCCTATGCCCATTGTCTGGTTGGTGGGCTGACCATGTTCCAGAAGTTCTGCCTGGTCCCTCTTCTCATGGCAGATAGTGATGGTTTGCCACAGTTCACAGGGAAAGTAGGTGGTGTGTTGCTGTTTCTGAAGATTTACTTATCTGCCTCTGAATGTGCTTTGTTCAAGGATGAGTCTGCTGTGCTTCACTTTCATTGTTTCAGGCTGCCGAGTGGTTTCGACCATGAAAAATCTTTTGGTGTTTCTTTATACAATCATGTACTGCTGGTTTGGGGGTACAGAGTATGAATAAGCGTGTACTCCCTTGTGACTATCATTTGGCTGGAAATTCAGACAGGCTGATGAGAATGGGATTGTCTTTTATTGCTGACCAGTGTAAAATTTGATATCTTCCTGGGTTCAGATTCGTTAGCCATGTTTATCTTCCTCCAGAGCCTTGTGTATCCCAGGAGCATCTGCTTACCCACCAGCCATTACTGATACAGATGCCCAAGACATACCGGGGGATTGACCCCAGATCGGTTATCTCTGAGCAAAGAATTAATTCCATAATAAATTTGTCATTTGTTTATTGAGCTTGATAGTGAATAGCAAGCAACAAAGCATTACTACAAGTTACTGTGATATGCCTCATGGGGTGAAGCTGACCTGAAGCCCAACTTCAGTGACCATGAGCTGTTACTGTCATTATTCACATCTTACATACTTTCCAGTAGATTATGGTTTTCTATCCAGTGCATATTTTAATTGCTGTGCTTCATGGTCCACATATTAATACTCTGTTCCCATCTCTGTTGTCAGCTTTGATTTGGTTCATGCAAACCTGCTTGGATGTTTCCTGGCCTACACATTTTCCATATACTTTAATAGCTGATAGGAATTTAACCATAGGTATATAGGTGCAACTAGAGGAACTTTGTGTAGATCCTTCCCAGTTTTCACTGGACCACATACCTGTAATTAGCCTCAGTTCTGCCACCTGCTCTCGTTATATCTCCTTCTCCCCCATCAGATACCTCATTCCTTGCAAGAAGCTCAGCTGATAAACATCTTAGCTCTTCATCAGACAGTGTGTGTGCTTGTTAGCTGCCAGCCAGCTGATTATGATTAGACTGTAATTTTGATAGTTGCTTCCTGTCTTTAAAGCCTGAAGAGATGGCCCTGTACTCCTAGGGCAGGCTTTGACTTTCATAGCACTTCATGGCTTGGCTTAAATGGCAGTTGTGTAGCCTATAGGTGTGAAGCTTCTCAAGATGATCTTTGTGAAGCAGGGGAGGGAAACAACTGTGTGCTCTGAGGACTCTGTGAAGTATCCATATCAGAGGTGTGCTGGGATTGTTTTGTTTGTTGGATGCTGTCCCCCAAATTACAGTTCTGTCCTCCATCTCATATGCTATCCATATCATGTTTAGGCTCTGTATTTTAGAGAACAAATAGTGCTGTTTCTGGTAAGAAATGTTACTTTCAGATTTTTTTTGTTGTAGGATCAAAACACACACACTACATATTTGCAGGACAGATGACCACAAGACCTTCATAAGTACCAGACAAGGACATTTTTTTCTGTCATGAAGAGAAGAATCAGTTTGATGTTTGCTACCAAATGCTAGACTGTGTTGGTGTCTGTCTGTATGGATTTAGCAAGGATCTAGGAGTTGGTTGATGCTGTGAGTAAAAGAGCAAAGGAAAGAGGAGCCTAGCAGAAACCTGGTGATGGCTTTGCTCCCTGGATTTCCAGACCTTTTGCCTGGAAAGGTCTTGAATCCTACCCTAGGAGGATTTCATATCTATCTATTAGACCTGTAACCCAAACAGGTCTGTAGATACTATGCAGGGTAATTTGACTGCGCTCCACTTTCAAGGCTGTCTGGAAAGATTTCAAGTTCAGTACTTGCAGCATGTGAGTTATAAAGCCTGGAGTTGGTTGGATGTTTGTAAAATTGTTCAATAAACAAAAAATGCAGTCTGCATTTGGTCTATGTTTTGATAGACTAATATAGTTTTTATCCTCTTGTTAGTTTGTTTAGGTGTAAGTGTGATGTCCAGGCAGAGCTGATTCACAAAAAGCATTTTGTTTGCTCTAGGGAAACACTAACTCTGGAAACACAGAATTAGTTTTAAGGTGCAAGTGAGCCCAGCATGAGACGGAGACTTTTTTTGGAGATGAGATTTTCAGTTTGCATGCCCCTGGCAAGCAACTCTGAGTTGTGCTCAGAGTATGTGGGATGAACCAAGCCAAAGTCTCGGATGCAGCAGGGTTGATAAGCCAATGTGCAAACACCCAGCATGTGCCCCCATCAGGTGTCTAACACAGCCTGGCCCAGCAATAGCCATCCTGCTGGGATGCAGGGGCTTGCTCTCCGTGAGCTGTGTGACTCCCCTTGTTTCAGGCGCTGACACCTGACAGTGTGGTTACATGTGCTCCAAGGTCTTGCCTGATACGTGGGGTTGCTGCTTACGTTGTGCTGAGCTGGGGGGCCTTGGCAGATTTGCTGCTCCCTAGCATGGCTCCAGGTCGCAATGGTTGTCTTGAGAGCTGTGCTGTGGCTGCAGGTGTGGCTCCTGGTGGGACTGACGCATGGCATGGCCAGTGCTTGTAAAGGTGCTTGACATAGACTCATCCTCCTAGGCAAGCATGAAGGGGAGCTTGTGGCCAGCGCAAGCCACTGTGAGCAGCAGGAGGGCCTAGAGGCAGGCTTCTTTGGTGGACCCGAGTGCCCTGTTTGCTGCACTGCAGTGTTGGAGCCCTGTGGGCACAGGGACCAAGTGGGACATGAAGACCTGCTCTCGGAGCGTTGCCTGTTCAGAGGTGACAGCCAGGGTGCATGTGGCTGGGCCTATTGTCTGTGACTTGCCTTCCCTTTCTGTCTAATTGGCTGCAAGCAGAGCTGGGGACTAGTCTGTGTGGCAGGCAGACCTCCTTGCTGGGGATGGAGGGAAAGCTGGTATAGGCTACTCTTTTCTGCTCTTTTACTCCCTTCTCTTGTGTATGAGGAGGGACAAGAGACTGAATTACTGGCCCAGACACTGGAAAGCCAGAGAAGGATTGCTGTGGGAACGCATACTTGTCCTCTGTAGCATCCTGGGAAATGGGTGACATTGCATGCCAGCCACAGACATTTGCCATTTGGGACAGAGGGTGCCCAGATATCCCTTTTACTCTTAAGATGAGGTGCCATAGGATGCGATGAGAAATTCAAGGGCGCATGCCTTCATATTTTCTAGAGGACATGATAGAGAGGACAAGTATTTTGGGGGGCTTTCAGTGGGCTGATTTTCAGCAGGACCAACAAAATTCCAGTTGAATGGCTTTCTTCACCGGGACAGGAGGATAGTCAATTACAGAACCTTTATTGTGCACAAGGGCAAGAAACAACCCTTGTGCTTGGAATCACCTGAGCATTATTATGGGATTCCTTCTATGCCCAGCAGCAGCTTGCTCCCTGTGTGATGAGTGCTGCTAAGGAGCTCAGGCTGAACTGGCAGGCAGGGAAGAGCAGGGCTACCCAGGACCATCATTTATGTTGGATTAGAAGGTGAAAGATTAAGCAACAACTACAACAATTCCTGCTTGAGGTACGAACATCTCGTTTATAAAAATATCGATCCTACTGCAGAGGATGTAACTGACTAATTACATTTTGGAGCAGAAAATTGTTTCTCAGACCTGAGCTCAATTTGCATCTCCTCATCAGTGTCCTGGTTTGCTCCTGTCGGTAGACTGTTTTTCAAGCCTCTTTCCCTCTGCCTGGACTGTGGGGGGAATCTCCCTGCTGCTCCTGTCCTTGCAGGAGTGAGGTCTGCCATGGTGAGCCCTGTCTCCATGCTCCTGTAGCTCAGGTCCAATTTCTACCTGAGTCCTTTTCCTAGTGTTTCTTATTACCTAGCTCTGGTTGTTCAGAGAGCCGCTTTCCTAGGAAACAGCAAACACAGGGGCTTGGGTGGAATTAAGCCAGGTTTTGGGTCCCAGATCATCTCTATTGTTCCTTCTTAGTACTCAGGACGAGTTGCTCTCTCAGAGGCAGTGTTTGGGATAGTACCTTTAACCTTGTTGGGGGGATTATCCTTGACCAGCATTTTTCTGTCGCTTCTCTCCCTGTCGACAGGTTTCTCAGCCTCCTCAACACTCTCCAGCTGCTGCAGCTTGTGGGAAAATCTGCCAGTTTGTTAGGAGCCAGTTGGGGTCAGTGTCCTTCTGTCTCTTCCATCTGCAGTGCTTGCCTCAGTAACAGGGCCTCTCTTGTTCCTGGCTTGGCTGAGGATGCCGAATTAGCAGGGAGGATCTGATGGGCAGCAGAACTGCTAGGAAGGGGCTTCTCCTTGCCAATTTAGCAAATTTTGTAAACATCCTGGCTGTTACATGTGGGTCCTTGAAATGAATGATCACTGAACTCAGCTGAAAGATAGCAACATCTCTTCATCATCTGGTCCTGTATGAAAACAGCTCCTTTTTACGAAATAATAAGCTTTAACCTCTTCATTTATTGCATTGCATGAAAAAACTGGCAGCCTGCTCACATGAGCCAATTTATTAACTACATCTCATTTATTAACTGGGAGCAAATTATTTTTACTTGTAGCTGCCGAATACGAATGAGGCTGAGATTCAGAACTGCCCAGGTACCACATGGCTACCTTGGCCCATTTATCATTGTGTCAATGGCAGCATCACTCTGTCACTAAGAAACCTCTCTGCTGATGGGTCCTGCCAGACAGAAGTGGGTGGCTGAGTCCACTTGTGGGCTGAGTGCTCACACAAGAGGAAGACCAGACACACTGGGAAACCCATCTCTGTGTGCTGAGTCTGAAGCAGGTTATTCTAGCCTGGAGGAACTCATTACTAGCACCAGCAATGATTTATTCCCAACTGTTTGCCCTGTGCAAATAGCAGAGAGAGAAGGGGCAGCCTTGGAGCAGGCAGCTTCCTAAGGACGGTCATCAGCCATGCCCTGTGCCCAGTCTTGACAGGCATATCTATAATGAAGTAGCAAGAGAAGAAAGTGATGCTCTTTCGGACGTGCTCTGGGCACATCAAGGATTTCCCCAATTACACACAATTCTGATGAGGGCCATCTGTTCTTGTATTCCTGATGCAAGCAACAGCACTTCCACCCCTTCCCTGGGAGAAGTTTTCACAGTCTGTGGCCACTGATTCCTACTCCTGCTGCTCTCTCAGCCATGTCTTTCCTTGCCATCCCCCCAGCCCCTGTAGGATTCCTTTCCTGACACAGGGATCATGAGAGGAAGGAGGACTCCCTGTGAGGTCAGGAGGCAGATGCAGAAAGTGTTCTTGCTATGGCACTGGGGTTGTGCTAGACGCCCGTCCCAGATGTCCAGGGTGGTCAGTGTCCAGGCTATTGGAGCCAGCTACCCACACAGTCATAGAGGGGTCGCTCAGGTCATTAATAGCCAGAGATTGTTTTTCTTTGATGGGGCAGATTTCTAAGCTAAGCATCTCCCCAGCCAGATACTCCCAGCCTTCTCTAGCCCTGCTGGTCCCCTGTCCTTGGAGCTCGTACTAGCAGTGCCCCATATCCATCCTTGGAGGGCTTGGGCTGAATCACATCTGTGGTATAGACTCTGCTAGCTGCAGCAGAGGTGTGCTGGGACAGGGCTGTCGCGTACCCTCTGATTCTGGCTGCCTGCTTGTAGCAGGGTTGTGAGCCCAGCTCTGCAGTTCTGCCAGGTGGAGGCCTGGGACACCAAGCTGGTGGCACAGTGCCTGCTGCAGCAGTGGGTGCAGATCCCATCCTCAGGACAGACCATGTGTCATCCAGGACAGGCAGACCCCAGGAGGAGGCTGAGGGGGAAGGGGTGTCTGTCAGTACAACCTCCGTCCTTGGCGGGTCTGGACAGGATCCCTAGACTGCTTTCCTAAACCTCTTCTGCTAGCTCTCCTGTTGGCAATTTTCCCTGGGTAGTGCCCCTCTTAGCACAGCATTTCCAGCTGTTCGCAGGGCAGCTGTTAGGACATGCAGTCCTCTGTTATGTCCTTTGCCTGTATACAATTCTCTGAAGGTGGAGAAAACAACATTTCTAAAACAAAACAGCACTTGCTCCTCATCTGGGCTGCTAAGACAAAGTCACTGTGCAAGAACGTCTTGGTGCCTTTCAGCAAAGGCTTTGTCAGGAGGCAAACAGGAAGGTTTTTGTTTTTGAAATCTCGAGACAGGGCCAATCTGCTGACAGTTTGCTTCTTCATACCTCCCTCCAGGTTTAATGGTTTCTCCCAAACAGGAAAAATAATGAAAAGGATAATTCTTTTAAAAGTGATTATCTGAGAATACAGATTGTCAAGCTTTATGCTGCTGGATAAATCAAACTAACTGTTAAAATTTAATTTGTCTGACCATAAAGTGCATTCGATAAGTGTAAAACAAAACTAATTGGTTCTCTTCCATACAAATTTAATCATACTATAAAATGTGATCAATGCAAATAAAAAGCATTGAGTAGGTTAAGTGTCAAGAATCTATAAAGAAAAAAATGATTTATGTACATTCTTGCAGGAACAGAAAACAGGATAGGTCTCCATCTCTGCACTAATCGTTTCATGATTTAGAACCAATATGAACTTACTGAGCGGTGGTGTCTGTGCTTTGTTTCTACTGCATGCTATGTGTCAGAAATAACTTTTCCTCTTGATGTTTGTAGTTATTTCTATTTTTTTCACAGGTTGAGGCTGTTGGTGGAATGATACATGGCCCTCATGGATGCTGTACTTAGGCACACAAACCTTCCCTTATTTCACTGTTGCCCAGCACCACGTTCCAGGACTGGGTGGGATGGGGACAAAGGGGTGAGTGAGTGAAAACTCATGGCTGCCTCTGCTGGAAATACCATTTCCCTCCTTTGATGTCTCCTCTCAGACCTGACTCTCGCTGTAGCATGTGCTCTGGATGAAATGGTGTAGTTTGTTTCCCTGGTTTGCTGCATGCGCTGTTCAGACTCCACAAGCCTGGCTGGGCCTGTACTTAGGGACCGGTTGATGAAGGACTCTTTGCCTGAAGAACGCAGGTCTCTGCTCTGGTCAGATGTCCCGGCTGTGATAGCAGGCCTGGCGGGAGAACTGCTTTGGGCCAGAGGAGCTCTTAGATGGTCTGTAGGTGGAGTCTCAGGTCACAAATGTGAGGTTAGTGTCATTCAAAGGTTCAGGAGAAGACTGGATGCTGAATAAAATGCCCCTTCCTGACAGCAGAGAAGGCAGGTAAAGCAGCGCTGCCTGTCATCTGCCAGTGAGGTGCTGGATACTGGTGGTATTGCAGCGCCCCACTGGCCAGTGCAGGGAGAGGCTGGGGCTTGGCAGGTCCCCTGCTCCCAAGAACAGCCACCTGATGCCGATTTCTCTAGGATAGCTGACTTCACAGCCCCACCAGACCCCTTAGTGCGCTGAGGCACAGCCCAGAACTCCCCAGCTCTTTCCATACAGAGCAAAGCTTCAGCTGAAGATGGAAAGGGGTGCTGTGCCATCTCCTGAGGCTTGCCTTGCTTGCATCATACATCTTGATCCTCTTCAGCTGATGTCCAATTGCCAAAGCAGCCACCCGGGGGAGGGAAGGGGAGAGGAGACTGCCACAGCAAGAGCTACAGCTCTGCCACAGCAGCCTGACTGGTTCAAGGCAAATCAGATGCAGTCAGCTGAATTGAAACCTTTTAAATTAATCGTTGTAGTTATGGTGATGGCTGGAGCATGGTTGGAGTTGCTGCTCGTGCAGAGAGCAGCAAAGGCCCCTCTAATGTGCAGGTTGCCAAGAGTTGACATCTTTTGTGAACATCTCAATTTCCCTATGTGGATGTCCAGCTCAGATGAGACATGGAGGATACAACAGAGGAAGGCACCTACAGCTTGGCAGAGAGGAGAGAAGGAGAGGGAGGGAAAGGAAAGAAACAGCATGAGACATCTTTGAAATTCAAAGATGCAGCTTCCAGCATAGAGAGGCTCTTTCTGTGGAAACTGTCAGAGCTGCGTGGGAGAGATGAGTGCCAAGGCTGGAGGTAGGGAGAGAAGCTGTTGCGTTGCTGTTCCTAGCCCAAGTCACTCTATCAGGCTTCCTAGGACTTTGGGGAACATGCTCAGGAGAGTAAGAATTGCTGTCACTCTGCACAGAGCCTCCCTCTCCATTTTGGCTCTCAAAACAGGAGTGCTGGAATCCTCTAGTTCAGAAAAATCAGGATGATAAATGGGGCAATGAGCCCCACTTTCCATAGGTCCTCTAGGGCAGGTGCATGCTATCTGTGCATGGGGCTGGAGGCAGCCCTGCCCTGGGGAGGTTTTGTGCCCAGCACCCTTCCTCCTGCCCCACTGATGGGGCAGGATCCTTGGGAGTAAGTGCTTGGCTCATAGCTCTGAATTCACTGGTGTGGCCTCCCCCTGGAGAGCTCTGAGATCCCGGGTGGAATGGGAGATGAGAGGGCTGGGGTCAGTGTGGAGATGCTCACCCCAGCCCAGAAACAGGGACTACCCTCCCCTAAGGGCACTACTCTCCTCCTTTGGGGGAGCAGAGGAGCTGTGTGGTGCCACGTTCAGTATCATGAGCCTGGAGGGGTAGCAGTTTCACCAGTTTGTCTGTCACTATCCTGAATGTCAGTTGCTGCCCCAGAGCTTCTAGGAGAAACACAGCTGAGTACCTCTGGCTGTGCCAAGGAACCTGACAAACTTTGTTGCCTTTCTCCTTCCCAAAATTTTTAACTTAAGTTCTAGTATCTCATAAAACATCATGTTCATATCATAATTCCAATCTGCAGAGAGAGCCCTTTCCATGCAAAGGCCAGAATGCATACAGATTGCTTCTCTAAATCTCTAGCTACAATAAGGAAACTTCAGATGCTGACAGTTTACTTGATAAATACCTAATAAAGCTTAAATAATTATTTAATGTAGACAAATGGAAAAAGAGAGCATCCGTATGCTGCACTGTAATAAATCACAGCTTGTGACTTGTCGGGCAGTAGCAGCAGCCGCCCTAACAAAGGGCTCTACCATGGCCTGGGAAGGAGAACCCAGGCTGAGGAATTACTACTGGGAGGCACTACCAGGAGCTAGTGCATGTTTGGCTTCAGACTAATCAGGGATGAGAACCCTCTGCGAGCCCAATTAATACAGTGCTGATGAACTTGACGGAGTAAATGAGTGCTTCCTCCTGACGCCTGCCCCACACTGGCCATGGAGCTGAGTGCTGGTGCAGTGGGGCAAATGCAGTGCAGCTGGGAGTCTGCTGGAGGCTGTGGGGAGAGGCATGTTTCTAGGAGCAGCATTCAGGCAGGAGTGATGGGGAGGGCATCCACAGGGGCCTATCTATGCCACTCCTTTCCTTAGCTCTATCCAGTCAGCTGCATCCCAGCGCTTCTGTGCCGTATGTAAATGTTTCTCCCCCTCCCAAACAAAGCTGTGTGGGGACTTCTTAAAATGTACTGTGTGACTTTGCATGAATGCAGATCAGGAAGGCAAGTATTTGTCCCAGAGTGCAGGTGCAAAGGCTTGGTTGTTGCTGTTGCCTAGAGGAAAGCCTAAGAGTGTTATGGGGTAAGCACCTCCCTGTAAGCTGAACAGGGCTCTCGATGCCAAGGGTGGTGCTCTGCCAGCAGTAAAGCACGTTGCCTTCTGGAGCTGCTTCGTGTGCCACGTTCCAAGGCTAATTTCATGATTTTCACGACTGTAGCTCTCAGACTTTACCTTCTTCAATCTCCATGGTCAATGATTGTGTATGGGTTTTTGCTTTGCTTTATATGCTCAGTGGTATTTCAGAAAGTATCCTGATCCCCTCTGTGAGCACTCTGGCAGATTATAAGAACTGCACTCAACTGAACTCCTGGTGTTCTCTGTTGGCCTTAGAGAAAGAGAAGGCTACGGATATGCACCTTTACATAGCACAGGATAAACGCAATGACAGAGGTGGAAGATAAGTGGCAATAAAAAGCAAAAGGTGAAGTGCCTGCCCTTTAAAATATATTAGGCAGTTTATAAATAAAGCTCTGTATTTTTAGGATGTATGTGCAATTGTTCAGGCTGTTGCCCCTAAGGAATCTGACCTTGAAGAGGAGAAATATAGTTCTGAGTAGCCTTCGAAATCTTTTGGAAACGGAGAGACAGGGCAAACACTCTTGCTTGTTTTTTCAGCAGTAAGTGAGCCTTGTTAAATTGGTGTGATTTGGGGAAGCAACTCAAACTCCAAGACCCTCCTGACTGTCAGATAACCTCAGTGTGCAATCGGAGGCAGAGAACCTTGGGGTAACAATACCAAGTTTTTGGTGGGATTTCCAGGAATTCTTATCTCCTAAAGATCAGGACATTTTCTACTGGCTTGCTTTGTGTTCTGGTCCTAGGCAGACAAGCTTTGATAATGTGATACTGAATAAAACAGAAGCGTGCAGTCTGGTTCCCAGTATGTACCTCAGCTCTTGTGTTTTGCAAAGATCTGCTGTGTGATATTGCCCATCTTGCCCTTCCCTGGTCCCTGCTGGCCTGAGAGTATTGGCAGGGTTTTGCAGGCTTTGCAGAGAGGCTCAGGCCTTGAGTCTGTTCTGGAGCGGCCTCTTGCACTCGCCCTAGCCCACAGAGCTGCGCAGACCCTGCTCTGCAGATACGGACAAAGCAGGCAAGGCTTCTTTCTTATGCAGTAGTTCTGACAGAGCATCTTCCCAGGTATGGGGGACCTGGGCTGATTTTCTGTTGCCTCTGAGAGAACTTGGACATGTATGTCTCACCTCACATACAAATGCCCAAACTACAGTAGCAGCCTATTTGGGGTGAGATGTGCTTTCTTCTGTTACTGGAACGACTCTGCTTTGAGTAATCAGGTATTTGGCAGAAAGGAGGAGGGAACTAGTGAGTAGGGGACTTGAGAGTGGCTTTCTGTTTTTATTTCAATGAATATTAGGGAGTTGGATGCCTTCTCTAGATAGGGAGAAGTTATGACCCAAATTGACAAAAGCAGCTGCTGATTTGGGGTGCTTCTGTTTCCAGGTGGCTCAGTGTGAGATTCAGGTCTTTCCTTCTGCTGGAATAGTTCAATATTTCAAAGGGACAAGTGGCATCTTCCCAGCCTATATTTTCTGGACATTGTGGAAAGTACAGGGCCTGCAAATTCCTATAAGGGTATTGAGTGAGTGGAGAGAGCTGTGAGGAAAGTCTAGGAATCTAAGCCTTAATCTTCTAATTTTAAATTCATTCTTAGAGAAAACATGAATGATTCCCTATGTGGAGAAATAACTAGTAAATTGATCCCTGCAAGTGCTGATGCTGATAAGCCAGGATGTTGGACAGGGAGCCAGAATCCCCATGTGCTCCATCTCTGGCAGAGAAAATGTAAACAAACTGCTGTTACATCTGACCAAGGAGATGTAAATCAAACACGTGTTTTGAAACCTTTTAAATGTTTTGACATTTTCCAATCCATCAAGGTCTTTAATTGTATTTTGAGTGAGTTGTTCTATATGTAAATACTGGTTAGTCTTGAAATTGTTTATAGCCAAATTGTCTGTTTATGCAAATTGTGTTCCAAGATCACAGAGTTTCTATTGCAGAATAAAAATGTCTCTTTTATTTAATGTTAGAAATGTCTCGTTTGGCTGCTGTGGCCTCTATAGGCAATGTGGCTCTTCTGTGCTGTTAGACGTGGTGGAGGGTGGCAGTCCTTCCTGGAAGCCAGGTAGAGCATGGGGGAACAGCAGGACTTGGGATGTCCTGGCTGGTCCTACTGCTCGTGCAGCAGGTATAAGTCCCTGCAGCCGGTCCCCTGTGGTTGCGTCAGAGCCTCTTTTCTGCCTGCTTTGCCATGAGTGTTGGTACCTTCCATGGACCCTGGGAAGTGGGGTGGCTCACTCTGCTCGGCTCCAGCAAGCTTATCAGAGGTGCCCAGCTTGCTGCAAACACCAGCCAGGCTTTCTCCTGCCTCCCTGCCCAGCTTGGGCTCAGGCACAACCCCTCACTGGCCCAGAGCAAATCCATGCTCAGGTGCAGATTTGTGTGCTGGTTAATGGTGTTCTGTGGGGTTTTCTCTCTCTGGCTCATGCTTTAACTCAAGATTCTGGTGCAGAAGGCAATAGGCGTTTAAAAACTGCTCCTGCTGTGTGAAAAATGAAGAGAAATCAACATGCGGCTCCTGCTTGTGTTGTGCCTAAGCAGTAATCAAGATCATCACCTGGAGATAAATCTCTCCCTGCTGTCATACAGAGGAGGAGGAGCAGTTACTATAGGCTCTACCTCCAGGCTTTTAATCATTTGAGAACACATGCAAATTAACAATTCACCCATGATAACAATCGATAGTGCTGGAGTATTTGCAAGCTGCGTCTCAGATACGAGCTCTATCTGCTACATAGCTCAGGGACCAGAGTTCACATCAGGTGCAGGCATGCCTGTACGGACGGCAAGCAGAGTCCGTCACTGAATCTGGCAGTTTCTGGAACAGGCCTCTGTGCCTCAGGCCCGTGCTCCCTTTCTGGATTTTTCAGTCAAACAACACCATCGTTCTTGCCTTTGTGTTTGCGTAATGTCAGGGTTCATTGGAGAATATTGTAGAGTAATAGCAAGCTGCACAGCCTGAAGTTGGGCTCCCATATTATTTCTTCATTAATATTTGTTGTTCATAAATATATATTCACTCCTATTTATCACAAGAACACCAATTACCCACCATAAATTCTAACTGTGGGGAATATTTCAGTCCAGTTTTATTAAGAAGTGATTTTTAAAAATGTTGCCGAGGCTTTTAGCCAGTTATGTGCTACTAAATATTTAAATCTGTATCTCTTGCTGCATGCTGAATTACAGCAAGGGGATATTTAATGCTCCCATTTCTCCAGCATAAATCTGTGAAAGATTGACTAGAAGAAAATTGCAGGCATGAACAGCCCACGTACATGCTGAGCGCTCACACACTGTGCACCCCCAGCTGTCCGAACTGGAGACGGGTGAATGACCCCGGCAGCCCCTTTTGTCGATGGCTTTCTGCAACACTTACTCTTTTGTTGCAGGTGCAGTTCTGTTGTTTGCAGGTGCAGTATTGCGAAAGCAGCGAGCAGAGGGCCTTTGGCAATGGCTGCACTGGTCAGTGTCCCACCGTGGGTCTCGGGCAGTCCTGGTGGAGCTGGCCCTGCTCTGGGGCGCGGGACGCAGCGGGCTTCTACGCTCCGGGAAGGACCGTGAGCTCCTGTAGCGCTGATGAGCTCCTGGTTGGGGCAGGTGTCCCCACATGGGGGCTGCTTGTGGTGCTGCGGTGGCCCGTGGGGCGTGCGAGCAGTGGGGAATGGCCAGCTCCCGGTGTGGGAGAGGGAGCGCCCCTGCGAGCGGTGCAGTGTGGGTGCCGAGTGCCTCCAACTCGCGGTGCCACGCCGTGGGGACAGGGTGGTGCTGGGCAGGCGGGGACGGGGCACCGCTGCTCTTGAGCTGGGCGAAGCAGCCAGCTGCCGTGGTCCGGCACGCAGCATTACTGCTGTCAGCCATTATAAGCTATGAGTGCCTGGAGGCCTGTTACCTACCAATTAAACTGTGAATTTTATTGTTCAACTGTGAGACTGGTTTACGATATGAAAAGCTTTTGACAGTTAAATAGTACTAATATTAACCACTCCCGCATGGACTCTAACGGTCTTCCCCATTAAAAGTGTGATTAAGAAATTAATTCATATGGAAGGGCCCGGCATGCAGTGCTAAACAATGGAATAATAATTTTTTTTTTAATTAGGGCAGAGCCTCCAGCTGTGTGGTGAGAGGAAGCCCTGTAGCTCTTGCTCAGTGGCAGTGTGCTCTCGCATTTTGCCAGATGTGGTGGGAGGAACAAGCCCAGGTGTGGTGCTGGTTATGAATTCACAGTGCAGGGAGGAGGCTGATCAGAGCTGCTGGAGATGTTGCACAAACCTGTGCGGAGCGAGGGCTGTGCCAGGCGGGCTGTGCAGCGCTGGTGAGCTCTGGTGGCAGATCCAAGCGGAGCTGAGGGTGCGCTAGTGCAGGGTAGCACAGCTGCACTGCCTATGCCAGCTGCTGGCCCGCACCACTGTGCCATGCTCTGCAGTCTCTGCTGTGACCTCGTGAGCCCTGGAGGGGCTCAGGTCACCTCTTTGTTTTGTGACCACCTATAACTCTTGTAACATTCAAAGGTATTTGAAAAAAGTGGCAAGTGAGGAGGCTACAGAACAGCTAACGAGATGTCTGCTCCCTGGCAGAAGAGGAAGCTGGACCTCCCTGCAGCAAATCACCCATGCGGCGCTGCTGCAGGGAGCAGGGCCCAGGCTGCTGTGCCTCTTGAATTGCCTAGTGGCTCTGGGGACACCCGAAATGCACAGGGATCGAGCTTTGCTTTCCTGAGCTGAATGGGAACCAGCATGTGCGGATGTGGGATCTGAGCAGGCTGAAAGGCTCTTGGCGGTGCCAAGGGGCACTGGGTCTGGCCTGCGCTCCATGCAGGCTCCCGAGGAGACTCCTGAGCTTGTTGAAAGAAGAGGTGTGCGCTGGAGGGACAGAGAGATTGCCCATCACAATGTACTCTGAGCTATCCCGGAGGACCCGGGCACACCGCTCTCTAGGGACTGAAGCTCCATCAATCCTGGCATCTTATTTAAGTTTTCTTAATTTATTATCTCAATAAAAGCACATTGCTTTTATTCTTGAATTCATTCATCTTCACTCTTACTCTGTCTCCCACAGCACTGGCCATGAAGCTGTTCTGTTAATGTGCTGTCGCTATTACCTCACATCTTCCAACAACAGAAGTTAGTTACACCTGGATGAGGTGATTTGACTCTTGAAGTAACCTTAATGGAGCTGGGCCTGAAACATACTCAGAAAGATTGTCTCCCTGCCAGTGTCCCCTATGCCTGCTGCTCCTCTCTCTTCTTTTTCCATTTTCTTACCCTCGATGGTTCATGGTCTGTGATGGAAAAATAGTTCTTACAAAAGCTGAATAGCCTTGCGAGTGCAGTCTGTTTCCTACATCTTCCACTTGTGTCCCAGGCCCTCCCAGCTCTTGCTCTTCAGCAAGGAGGACCCAGGCATTTGGGTTGCAGATGTGCTAATAAAGGTGTGTGAAGGATAATTCTGTATGTTGCTGTGGAAATTACACCCTTGGAAACCAAGTTTACTGACTGAAAAAAGAATCAGACTGTGCCCTATGCAGCCTTGTGCCCCTAGCAAAATACCAAAAACAATAGCAAAAGGAAAAATGACTAGCGAAACTATCTCCATGGTTGGCTGGGGTATTGATGTACCCCAGCAGTGGGGTGGGTGCTACATTCTGCGTAAAGGCAGTGGTCAGCGAGGGCAGATGGGCTCTGCTGGCTGGGGCTGCACTCGGACCACTTGGTCTGCCTGGGGGAATGTGCTATTTGCTCGGGACAGCTTGCACCTGACGACACTGCCGAAGGGTCTTCTCAGGTGTTTCCAACCATCTCACATCCTGGCAAAGAGTGCGCATTCTAACCAGCAGGCAAGAGAGGGAGGATGCGGACTCTGAAGGGGAGCTGTGATGCTTTGGGAAGCTGTTGTTTCTTGGAGACAGTGGAGGGCAAGGAGGCTCTTCTATGCTTTGAAGGAGTCATTGTTCCCAGTGCCGGCAGGAGCCCTGCATGCTGAGCTTATGTACAGTCACTAAGAATATTCATATTGTGATTTATCCCCCTCTACTGATTTTAATTAAGTTCACTCTCTCCTATCAAGCCTGAGGAGCACAAGCAAAAATTAAAAATACTGAAAGTCAGCTTTCTTTGCTCTTGAGTCTTCCCAGCTCTTTAGAGCTTTCACAGAACAGAGGAAAAGAGGGGCCCACACCATCATACAGGCATTTCCTGTGCTTTGCTAGTCCCTAAATAGTAAACATAAAATTAAAGTCCTGTTAGGAGAATCACAGAAGCGATTATAGCTCAGCAGCTGATATTGACTCTGATCGCATCTTTTATGTGGTTCCACAGCATTCTGGCCTATTCACATGCACACTCTGATCATGTTAGCTGTGTCTTGATTTTTTTTTCCTCCCACTGAAACAAAGCAAAGAGAATGGCAAGAAAAGCCAATCTAATCTTGTGATATAAGTTTGTGTCACACTTTTTAAAGGTGCTGCAGAGTAGCTAGTGCTGCTGCTTTTGCAGATGGTCCTGGGAGCAGGTGCCGCCTCCTGTATCGAATGTGCCATGCCTTCGTGCACTGCTGGCTTGGGCCACCCACATGAGGACACTACCCAACAAGGATTTTGATTTCTGCATCTAATCCATCACTCAGAGCACGTCAATGATGATATTGCTGTCCAGAGGGGTTAGTACGGATGCTCTCTAGTGAGCCGTACATGCAATAACATGTGACGTTGTACTGGTATAATGTGCAACTTTTTAAACCTTGACTTTGGTGAGCCAACAGCTGGTGCTGTGGTGTGGTGGGGGTATTTCTGGATCCCAGACAATGGCCTGGTCTAACCGCCTAGAAACAGGGCACAGAAGTGGCCAGCTCTGTGGAGCGACACTTTGCTGCAGCAGGAGCTGCTGGGCTGAGCCTCGGTGGGAGTTATGTTTCACCCTCTGGCTAATGGCCTGACCAGGGAGTGAGGGATGGCAGTACTGTGGCTTCTCTGAACTCCAGGGGAGTTTGCTCTGCCTCTTCGCTTAGAAGCATTGTGCTATTTCCACTGCTTTCATCCTTATAATGAAAATTATAAAAGACGCTAAAAATATCAGAAATGAGATGAATGTATTCCAGACCTGCATCTCCTCATATTTAGACAGATAGCCACAGTTTGCACAGCTATGGGTAGAAGATGCAAAAGCATGAAAACTTTTTGCATATCTGTTTTAAATATCACACAGAAGCAGAGGTAGTCCCCAAAAGTAACCTGCCTTAAACAAGAAGCTGGTTAAAAAAGCTGAATTATATAGGTATGTCTCTTCTACATGCTATTTTTCAACAGTGGGACTCATTTTTCATATCAGAGGGGGTGATAAGAGGATAAAGATATTGCTTATTCAATTCTAATTTTAATTAATATGATCATCAAATTGGATATGAAAAATTAGGAAACCTCAGCAAAAATTCTGAAGGGATATAAAACAGGACAATTTACTGTTTGCTGATCTGTGCTCTCTTCTAATCATAGGCAGTCATGGTGACTTAGTTTTTGATAGATGTCTGGAAATACCTGCAGAAATCTCTTTACAAAGTTTAATGACCTTGGGTCATTTAGTTTTTGAAATATTTCAACTTTGAGGGAATAAAATTGGCAAGATTATTACAGCTACACTCTGGAAGGTCATATCCATCTACCTTTGGCTAAAGGTCTGAATTTCCTTAAAGCTACCGCTATCCAAAGAGAGATGAGCCCAGCTTGTTTAACTTGCTCCACGTTTTGCCCAGAAGGGTAATTGGTGAAATATCATGGAAGGTATTAAGCTTCACTGTACCAGCCAGTTTGCTCTTGGGGTATGAGCTTGCCATTAATAGAGAGAAACTGTTCATACTCCATTTTCTCAAGTCTGGTTATTTTAACGGAACAAGAATATAATGGGTTCTAAGGACAGGGTTAAAAATACAAGGAGAATAAGGACAGGGAAAGCTAATGCGGCTCTGTAGCTAGGAATGATTCACTTTGCACCTGTGTAAACTTTAGAAGTCTCATGCAGACTGTCCCTGCTGCCCTTTCTGTGCAGCTCCCCGTGGGGTCACGGTGCTCAACACCACCAAGGACCTGAGCACAACAGCTGACTCAGGCCTGCTGAGAGCCACCCTGCGATTTTACACCCCAGCTGGGTTTCCTGGAAGCTTCCTTTGGCATTGGAAGGAGATTTATCTCTGTCTCACCTTCCTCAACAGTACATTTTTCTTGCTAGCATTCACCCATTGCAGGACTGAAACCCCTGGCAGGAGAAGGCGCTTTGGGGAAACGGGTTGGGAATGTAGCTTCTTCCATGTCCCGTGGACTTGGGACGCTCCTCTGCCAGAAGAGCCAGGAATCCATTGAACCATGCTAGAACTGGAGGTGTGGGCAGCAGGGCAATGTGGGCATGGGCAAGGGACAGTCCTTCCCTGCCTGTCTGTGACCATGGTCAGAGCAGAGCCCATGGACTGTGACACCCTGGTTCACCAGGGCAGGAGTCAGCCAAAGCTGCTAGAGGAAAAGTTGCCTGGAGCAGCAGCCAAGGCAGGGACCAAGGACACCAAAGGCACTAGCACCCAAAAGAAAATAGGATAAAAGTTGTGGGTGCTGGAGGCAGCCGTATCTCTGCTCAGCAGGCTGAGAAGTCTCCAGTCTCCCTGGGGAAGACCACATGCATGCAAAGAGCATGGGAATGGATGACAGCCAGATCCCTTCTATTTGTGAGCTTGGCACTTGTGGGAGTGAAGTGTGGGTTTAAGCCTGCTTGCATTTCCTCCTGAATGTGACTTCCTAAGAGGCCTGCCGTGTGGCTTGGCACAGCTTGATAAAGAGCTGGGACGAAGCTGGCAAAACTGAGGGGCACTGGTAGCCTTGGGCTGGGAGCACCGGGAGGGTGCTGGCTAGGCTGGCGGGTGCACAGCTCCTGTGTCTGTTGAAGGATGCGGAAAAGGAGGGCACAGCAAGAGGGTGCTGACAGTCCAGGATGATAAATTTTGTTGGAAAAATCTGTGGGATCAAAACACCAAGGCTGTGGGGCTGCTGAGGTCAGTGGGGGCATGCTGGTGACATTAGGGCAGGCGATATGCTTCTCACTTGGAAGAGCGTGTCTTGCACTGTTCTGTCTCATTACATAAAATCTACTTTGGCATAAAAGTCAGCTAATTCTGAGCTGATGTTGTGCAAAGAAGCCTCCAAGTGACAGAAAGAATCTTCATTAAGCACATTTCTGCGGGCCCCTGGCTGGCGCTCTTGCAATATCCACAGTGATTATTGCAGGCAGACAATTTGGGGTCAAGCCTTTGGATTAACGCATGAAAATAAATTTATTAATCCTCACTTAATCTCAGTTTTTGTATCATGATAATAATTGTAGTATTCAAAAAGGATTTGACAATGTAATCTCAGTTCGGTCACTTCTAAGCAAGAAAGGCAAATGGGCTCTTCCCGACAGATGTGAGACCCTTCTCAGAGATAGCTCTTGTCCCTCAGTATTACAAATCCATGTTGCTTTCTCAGACTGCTCCCCTCTCTGGACACAGTGGCTAGCAGGTATAGTTCCAGATGAGGGGATTTGCTCTCTGCACACTTCCCGCTGTCCCGGCAGACAACAAGATTCTACTTCGGGGAACAATTGTTCTGGGCTACTTCTATCCCCAGTGACCAGGCATGAGGAAACCTCTTTTGCTGGTGTCTGAACTTGTGGGAAGCAGTGGTGCAAGTGGCTGAGCCCTTGACAGGAGTCAGAAGGGCCGGGCTGAAGGATTTGTGCAGGAGCTACATTACAGCAGTGTTACAATGGGGCAGCAAGGGTTCAGAGTCCTTCAGGTGAGTGTTTGCAAAATGCAAATGCATGTGTGAAATGTAGATAAGCGTATATTAAACCTGTCCGGCCCTCTCAGCGGTGTGAGTGCCTGGAGCCTGTTAGTTTTGCTGCGGCTGTTTTACTTGCTAACTGTTGGGCCGGGCTAACCCCCACCTTAGTTGTTGCAGGGACAGTCAGCCTCTCTAGCCAAGGGTGACTGGGTTAATGGGAACCTCTTAGAGCTGCCAGGAAAGACAACATGCGCTGAGGTTTGCTATTTTTGATCCTTTTCTTTCTTTGGTGATGTTCTGCTGAAGAAATATGCCGCATGTGGTTTGCACAGGCTGTTCTCTTGCTGCATTTACAGGCTGGCTTTGGCTGTAAGACAATACACACTACAGTCTAGCTCACCCCAAAGTCTAGCTCACCCCAGAGAGTGCTGTTGTCTGGTGATTCATCAGCTTGTGGGACTAGCTTTTGGATTCTCGTCTTCAGGGAGCAAGGATGGAGGCTATCACACAGAGGACAGACTTGGTGGGAGGTGTGAAAGTGGCCCAAGGAGCAGGGCATTCCTGCACCCTGACAGTCCCAGCAAAACACGAGTGCAAAGGGAGCTTTTACAGGGAGAACTGGCTGTTCTTGAGTGCTGCCTGGCACCTTCCTGGTTGCAGGACACAGCGATGACATCCAGGGCTCAGGAGTTCGGCCACGCCAGATCAAGGGCTGCCTCAGCCCACCCTGGCATGCCTGGAGCAGTGAGCTCACCCTGCCATAATGGTAAACTGTTATTTATGTTTTCAGATGCTGCTAACTTGCAGATAATTAATGTCAGGGTGCTGTCATGGTGCCGTTGCTAATAGCTTAGCAAAAGGAGACACATTGGTCAATTAGCAGCTATTTGATCTGACAGTACCAGCAAAGGGCAGATCAAGCTGCCAGCCCCCTTGGCTAATATCCTTAAGTTTAGAGATTTGTCAGGGCTCCATAGAGGGTGATGGTGGTGACGGTCAGAGAAAGGGAAGGAGTCAGAGAAAGGGAAGGACGTAGCAGGCAGAGCCTTTGCCCAGGCCTCACTGCTGCTTGTTTTCAGGCTGGTTGGGGCACTGACTGCCTGGCCTGGGTGCAAAGACATGCCTGCCGTAGTGCTGGCTTCCCAGTCATCGGCCTGCTGTCCTAATCGTGAAATCATTGAGACTTAGGCTGCAATGATAGACTGCCCCTTCCTGGAAGATAAGCTGTGCTTCTCTGGAGAAGCCCATGTTATAACTTTGGCAATATTGGGGAAAGCATTAAATTAGAAAGAGACCTCTGAGCAAAGGAGAGGCAATATCTGCATATGTGAGGGCCTCCAACTGCAGGCACAGCAGTATTAGAGGATTTGTGAAGTTTAACACTATTCTTTCTTCTTGAGGCTGAAGCAATGAGACACCACACTTCACTTGGAAATAAAAACGTGTGGAGGATGTGGGTAGATCTGTTGTATCCCATGCCCAGAGGGACCTCCATTGCTATTTGTTGCTGCAGCTCTGAAATTTGGATCTCTCCCCAGCACAACACCTGGCAGCTCAGGCTGTAGCAGGGCCAGGGGAGGTGCCTGATTTGCTTTTAGCAACCTGCGTGGTTCTCACTTGTTATCCCTTAAGGCCCTGATGGAAGCAAGCATCATGGGTGAGAGCAGCCATGAATGCCTGCAGAAAAGAAGAGCTGTCAGGTACTGCCTTAAAGGCCATGGGAGAGGCTTGCGGGGCTTGGATATATGTAGAGAGCAGATAAATCAGAGGCAGGTTATATGTTGCTTCATGTCTGCACGTGCATATCAGCATGTGGACACAGCACAGCCCCAATGGAAGCATTTCAGCCAAATTAGGGGCTGGCATATCTGCAAAAGAGGGGCTAATTCCCTCTTCATCCAGCACCAGATAGCCAGAGACTCTCCATGCCCATAAGCAGCCTCAGAAACCTCCTAAATCTGTCTGATTGCCTGAAAACCAGCTCTCAGGAGCCATGAGCCCTCCAAGGGGATTGCTCAGTGCTGCCCAGGGAAGAGCAACACCATCTGAGTCAATATTTCTTGCAGGACTGTGGTTCCCCATTCCTATTTCCAGTCCAAGAGCAAAGCGTGCCCGTGGGATCTAGAAAGAAGGCTGCTATCTAAGCAGAGGCAGCTCTATCATTTTTCAGAGTTGGGTGCATTTCAGTGGCTGTGGTACTTTCTCCACCATTGTCTGAGGGATGTGGATGTCAGCAACTGGGATTATTTTTGCTTCCCCGTAGCAGGAGACTCTGATTACAGCCAGTCTCCTTCAGGAAATTGATGCTTTAATATTCAGTCTTGTCAGTTGAGGGCTAAATTTTATTCCTAGAATAACATTTAATTAAGCACTCTGGCTCTCTGTCTGTGATGCACCAGTGATCTGCACAGATGCACTTACCTTCATCAGCTCTTTTAAAATCAGCTGGAACTGAAGTTAGAATAAACTGTAAAATTTATGGACTGTTCCCTCTCTTTTTAATTAGCACCATAAGCGTGCGGTAAGCGGCCTCGGGCCAGGGGAAGGAGCCATGTACTTGTTTACTGGAAAACCTCTTGCTCTGCAGCCTTGTCCAGCGACATCCCCCCTAGATGGAGCTCTGCAAAAACATTTGAAAGCAAGAAAGCAGAAGTCTCCTGAAACCCCTCTCTTCCCCCAGCATTCGAAAAAATCTTGCTTTTGCCCTTTGTGCTCTAGTGGAAGGGAGCTTCCCTGGGAGGGTCCCCAGGCAGCAGTGGAATTGAGCACCCAGGTCCCCGCAGCATGATGACAGCCTGGTGGCTGCAGTGGGACAGTCTCCTCCATGGATTAACTGCAGAAGAGGCTGCTGTATTGCACCTGCTGCAGAACGATGTGTCAGAGGAGGAGCCAGCACTGGAAACGGCCAGGGGCCAGGCCGTGCTGCATTGTCCACCCATGCTAGCATGTGGAAACTCTCTATTCTGCCCATGCTGTTCAACTCTTGCTCTGACCCTGGGAACTTCGGGGCAGTTCCCCTCAGATCTCACCATCAGAATTGTTTCCCTGAAACCTATGGTGCCTCCCTACTTTTTGTCTCACCCACTCCAACTCTCAGCTTGCAGAAAGAGCAGGTGAATCAGCTTCTTTCTGAGTCAGGCCCTCCACACCAAGATTGCCTTTGGTCCTTTCTGTGAGTGCCTCCAGCACACCAGTCTCTTTCTAGTGTCAGGAGGTTGTGCTCCAGGGGCGATAGTGTCAGAAGATTAACTGATGCTTGTTCCGGACTGGTGTTGCCCTTGTGCCTGAGCAGCTTCTGCCTTGCCGTGCCGTGACCATCTCTCCCATTGTCACAGCCCACAGCTCTGCTGGCCCCTTACCTTCCACCGCAGACTCTGAGGAGTCCCGCTTGGACTGTACTGCTAGCTAATGGACTACTGATCACTAAATAGCTGGAAACCCAGGTGCGATGCAAAAGCTGGCATTTCATAGGTTCCAGACCAGAGGGGACTGCTCTGCTTATCCAGTCTGACCTCCTGCCAAAGACTTGCCAGAATAGGAGGGGCAAGGGGAATCAGCTATCCAGGAGGGTCTGCAGCAGAAAGAGCGAGGGGGATAGTGGAGCTGGCTCTCAGAGTGTACCCTAGATATTCAAAAGCAAGAGGCAGCCAACTGAGCAAAGTGGTGAGGATGTCCCTCCTGACAATTCTTTTGTTATCGGCCAGCAAATCTTAGACTGTAAGTGGGAAAAATGTGTAAATGACTGGAAAAAAAAATCTGTATCATTGCAAGAAATGGAGCTGAAAAGAGAGGAAAACTGAGTTTCAGTCCAGCTGATGAGTCCGTGGAAGAATGCAAGAGAAAAGCAAGGTGTATGTGGGGCTCAGGTCTGAGGTGGTGCTTTTGTATGCTCTAGAGGAAAGTCTATGTTGCATCAACATAGCCATTGCTTGTGCCTACAGTTGGGCGTTACAAAAGACCTGGGTAATTTTGCACAGAATTCAGCATTAATGTATATGAAGGCAGCTGGGGTCTGAGGAGAGAGCTGGAAGCAAGGGGTGATGCTCTGGGAAGGGATGGCATGCCTAGCTGCTTTCCAAGGCTCCCCAGCACTGGAGCCTCCTCTGAAAGTGAGGAGCAGTGGGAGGACAGAGACTGCAGCAGGGAAGGTGCTCTGTGATGCAGGAGAAGGAGAAGCTCAGCTCTTCTCAAGGCTTAGCTTGGAGCTTACTCCTTTAAAGGAATTAAATGAGTTACTCCTTTCTCTTTGGTGCCTCCCAGGAGATTTTGGATAACCACTCTGGATACTCAGGATAAGGATCTCTGGCAGGCAGAGTTGCATGAAGCTTAGTTGGTATCATTTGTACCACACAAGGTCTGGCGCTAGCAGCTTCTAGTTTCATGAGTATGATGCTGAGGCTGGCGGGGGTTTTTGCTCACAAGAGACCAAGCACTGGAGTCCCATGAAACGGCTGGTACCTGGGCTGAAAACCCAGGCTTTACATGTTACTAGAGCTGGAAAAGCAGGGCAGCTGCTTTTCTGAATGAGGTACAAGCGGCATCTCATATGGTACTGTGCTGCCTCATGACCACAGGAAGCCAACATAGCTCTCTACCTTATCCCTGGCTCTTGCCAGTGCTATTACTCCTTTGGTTTCACAAGCACTAAATTCACTCACATATTTTATATATATATAAAAAAGACATACTGTCATAAAATCAGCCAGCTGAGCATTCCCCGATGAAAATGAAATGCTATTTCTCCTCAGAGGAAGTGCTAGTTCTGGATCATTTGTCTATTAAATATTTGGCAAAGTCTGACTGCAGCCCTAGTATCATCCTGTCAGTGATCAGCCCTTTCCAAGCACACCATGTAGCTGCATCCCTGCATCTGTAAAGGCAGAGCATCCCATACTAGAGGTCTGCTCTGCCAGTTAGCGATAGATCTTTTGTGCCACTAAAACCGGACAGTTGGAATTTGTGCTGGTGGTGGGGTGTGGCTTTGCAGGGGCACAGCTGTGTGTTTTCCATCGAAATGGGGTTCTGCAGAGCTAGCCTAGCATGGGGCAGAGCACCAGGGTTCTCGCTGCTCATTTGGAAGTGGGTTGTAAGTCTGCAAGGCAGAGATCCCATCAGCAGCCCTGTCATGTTGGTTGTGGTCCTTTCTGTAATGATGCTACTCATAGAGAGCATGGATTTCCTGCGTGCCTATGCTCAAGGACTCTGGAGCATTTATAAAACCAATGAAAAACTGCCGTGAATTCTGCTGCCTTGACAGATAATCAGAAAGATGTTGGATAAGCTGCGGACCCTTGGGGAAGGGGCAGCGGTACAGTGCTCAGAGACTCTCTGGAGGCCTGGAGTTAATGCGTTTGACTCATATCACAGAAGCAAAACATTCTTCAGTCTCAAAGCAGTGCTGGAGGAGTGAGGACAGGAGAGCTGCAGCTGGCCTGTTTAACAGGCAGGAGCAGAATGTGGATGTCATTTCAGACAGCCTGGTCGTGCTGCTGCTATGCTCTTGCGGAGCCCCACTGTGTCCATTTTCATCTACCCTCACTGGACGCTCCTTGCTCCGTAGGGATGGGTTTAGTCTCCCTGTCTTGTGTGTCCCTACTCTGAACAGGGCACGTGGTTTTGCTAACCCCTGTGTTGTTTCCGTTGTGACATAGCAGAGATTCTTCTCAGGGAAACTCAAGGATGCTTGGCTGTTGTTGCCAGCTGGTCCTCTGAGAGGCTGAAGGATGCAGCATTTGCTCATGGACCCATTGCCATGGAGATAACAGTGCACCATAGTGGCAAGGGTGGCCTCTACCATTCCCCTTCTTGTACTCTGATTTTCACATTGCTAAGTTTTCAAAAGTAAAATGCTTTGATTCTGCCTAGAGTTATAAAGGGTTTTAGTATACAGCTGAGATAGGTGACTCAAAGAACCTTTGTTTAGTCAAATCTCTGTGATACCCTTGATTATGTTGAGGGGCTGATGATAGGGAGTAGGATGCTGCAAGCACAGGTCTTGGGAATTGCAGTCAGCAGCCCAGGGTGTGTATTCTTGTTGTTAATGCCTGAAGACTAGGTAACAATAAACAGTCACAGCAAAAGCAGTTGGTCTCTGGTTCGGCTGGCTGCAGGCTGTTTTCATCCTCAGGTCAGAGCTCCCTCTCAAAAGGGAAAATATTTTCCTTCTGGGAAGGCCATCTCTAAGCATGTGGAAGACAAGAAGGTGATCAGGAGTAGTCAGCATGGATTCACAAAGGGGAAATCATACTTAACCAACCTGATGGCCTTCTAGGATGGGACAGCTGGCTGGGTAGATGAGGGGAGAGCAGTGGATGTTGTCTACTTGGACTTCAGCAAGGCTTTGGACACTGTCTCCCCTCACATCCTCCCAGGTAAACTCAGGAAGTGTGGGTTGGATGAGTGGACGGTGAGGTGGATTGAGAACTGGCTGAATGGCAGAGCTCAGAGGGTTGTGATCTGTGGCACAGAGTCTAGTTGGAGGCCTGTAGCTAGCGATGTTCCCCAGGGATCAATACTGGGTCCAGTGTTGTTTAGCTTATTCCTCGATGACCTGGAGGAAGGGACAGAGTGCACCCTCAGCAAGTTTGCTGATGATACTAAATGAGGGGGAGTGGCTGACACACCAGAAGGCTGTGGTGCCAATCAGAGGGACCTGGACAGGCTGGAGAGTTGGGTGGAAAGGCACCTCCTGAAGTTCAACAAAGGCAGGGGCAGGGTCCTGCACCTAGGGAGGAATAACCCCATGCAGCAGGACAGGCTGGGGGTTGACCTGTTGAAAAGCAGCTCTGCAGAGAAGGACCTGGGGGTCCTGGTGGACAACGAGTTGACCGTGAGCCAGCAATGTGCCCTGGTGGCCAGGAGGGCCAATGGTATCCTGGGCTGCGTTAGGCAGAGTATTGCCAGCAGGTGGAGGGAGGTGATCCTGCCCCTCTCGTCAGCCCTGGGGAGGCCTCCCCTGGAGTACTGTGTCCAGTTGTGGGCTCCCCGGTCCAAGAGAGACATGAAGCTCCTGGAGAGAGTCCAGCGGAGGGCTACAAAGATGATGAGGGGACTGGAGCATCTCTCCTATGAGGAAAGGCTGAGAGAGCTGGGCCTGTGTAGCCTGGAGAAGAGAAGACTGAGAGGCGATCTCATCAATATGTACAAATATCTGAAGGGAGGGTGTTGAGAGGATGAGGCCAGTCTCTTCTCCGTGGTGCCCAGCGACAGGACAAGAGGAAATGGGCACAAACTGAAACCCAGGAAGTTCCATCTGAACCTGAGGACAAACTTCTTTCCTGTGAGGGTGACAGAGCATTGGAACAGGTTGCCCAGAGAGGTTGTGGAGTCTCCTTCCCTGGAGATATTCAAAACGCGCCTGGACGCGATCCTGGCAAATATGCTGTAGAGGACCCTGCTTGAGCAGGGTGGTTGGACTAGTTGATCTCCAGAGGTCCCTTCCAATCTCAACCATTCTGTGATTTTGTGATTCTGGCCTTGATGAAGCAGCATCATTTCTTTGGCATGACACTTTGCGAGCACCTTTCCCCATACCTGCAATGCTCCTCTGCTTTTCTGTTTTCAAGAAAGCAGATGTAAACTTTGATATTTGTGTTGGTTCCTGTGGAATACTTGGAAGGGTGCTTGGAGGCTGGCAGGAACCTGAAGCACCAGGGTGCGGCTGCTGCTCTCATGGCTGGGCCAGTGGGGAACATGTTAATGTCCACTCTTGTTCCTCTGAGTCACCTTCTCTGGAGGCTGGCCAGCTTTGGAGCCCCTCTCCTGGAGGCAGCGCTGATCCTCCTTTGGTGCTCACTGAAGCTTTCAGGTCTTCCATGTCCCAGGATGAGGTGCAGAGCCAGAGCACCTTACGAGAAGTGAAAGTAGAAACAAAACAGCACTGTAGGCGAGGCAGATGCATCATGGAAGCACTTCGACAAAGGTTCCTGCTTCGCACACAGCCAGTGAGCGCCAGAGAGTAAGGAACCTGTCAGGCTGTTAGCAGGAGCTGGTGTACAGCCCGGATCCCTGTGACAGCTTAGTCAGCACTCCCTTGTGGACAGTGCTGATCTTGATAGGGACATAACAGTCTGAGGCTTATTAAGTTCCTAGGAAGAATGAAGCTCTTGAAGGTCCCCTCGAAACTAACCGCAAACTGCAGAACTGTGAACTCTTGTCAGCATGAATGCTGCTGACCAGTCTATGGCAAGGACAAAGGGGACAGGGTTTGCAGGTTCAGCTCTTGACTTTGCAGGGCACCATCTCTGCTGTGCCAGCAGGTAGAGGAATGTTACAGCTGAGCCTGGAACATTTTGCAAAGGCATTTCTCTTGGCAGGTTTACGATCTTTTCTGCCTCAGCTGGGAAGCCATCAGGACTGAATAAATCTCCAGGCCAACAAAAGCCCAGGATGTTTTCACATTTGTCAGGATTTTATTAATTTACAAGTACATTATTGAATTTCTTCCCTCCTAACAACAGCTTTCATTTAGATGGGATCTAGGGCGTTGTGGCAGTGCATGGTAGGCAAGGCTAGTAAAACTCTGCTAGGAAGTGACCTGCCCTAACATACCTAATATTAGTGCCAGTAAACTGCAAATGTCATAGCAATGATTTGGTGCTTTCACTGACAGGTGTTGGAGCACTTTATAAATGAGGGAACTGCCTGTATCCCCTGTACATGGTGAGGAGCTGGCACTGGAGGGGGTACTGGCTCATAGTTGTCCAGCTGGCTGGGCAAAGGCTCTCTTGGAAAGTCAGCTAGTTCCACTGCTGCTTAGCACAGGAAGAGGATCTTCCTTATTCCCATTCTCTCTTAGTTCTTTGTGTTTCTGGCCATTAGAGAAGTTAATTTGGCATCTTTGCCTTTTCCAGCTCAGTAGTGTGACCTGCTTTGAATACATGCTGGCAACTCCATTGAAAGGACCCAATTCTCCCCAGACACTGAGTAAACCCATACATTACTATGACATTTCCCACTGCTTCTGGGGTGAAACACCACTGTTTTTATCCGTGCTTGGAGATCTGACAACCCATTCAGTAGCAAGAATTAAATGAGCTACTGAGACCAAAGCAAAGGAGCAGGGGTGTTTTAAACTGGCAGATGGTGTATGTGGGCTGACTGTCAGGATTGCAGTCTTTGCCCTTGCAGGTGTGCCTCTTCCTTGAGGAATGGTGAAAAGCCAGGAGCTGAGCTTTCCTCTCTGACGTGGGTAGCACATAAAACAGTGCTTGCAATACCCTGTGGCAACAGTGGCTCAGTCTGACTCAGAGAGAAGGCAGATGCTTCACAGCCTGCATTTTCAGACCCAGCTTTGTTGGATTGCTGTTTCCCTTGCAGTGAGCAGCACTGCAGTTCTGTTCCCATGATCCAAGCATGCCCTTTGCCAGCTGCTTTACCCACTTAACTTGATCCATTTCTATTGCCCACTTAGTCAAGGCGTCCCCAAATTTAGCTTGCACCTGCAGTCCCAGTTAGGGCCCAGCAGCAGTGATAGTTCCTGCCTCTGTGCACAGCTGGGCAGAGACTGTTCAGCCGAAGCTGCTCCTTGGACATGTGAGCTGTGTCAGCTGCAGCTCCTTTGGCTGTGCATATGCAGGAGAGCAAGGAATAGCAGACGTGGCCCAACAACTTTTTCTGCAGAAGTGATGAGGCAGGTGCAATTTTAAGTAGCTGCTTTCTATCCATCAATACTTCTGTCCTAGAAACATCTTTTTGCATTCTCAGTTTCCAATGTACCTGTTGTTGTCCTTAAGGAATCCCCAGTCCTTACCTGCTCCATTTTTGTCTCTTCCTGGTCCACATTTTTTACAGCACATCCATCCTCAGCAGTGCTCTCTGCCAGATCCCATGCTCTGCAGTGAGCCTGCAGGGATGCTTAGTGCCTTCATGACATGCCTCCTTCTGCTCACGCACTGTGCTCTCCATGCTGCGGTGAAACTCAGTGGTCCTCCATGCCATGACGTGTTCAGGAGTACACGTCCCATCCCTCTGTAAAACTGCCTGTTAGTCCTAAGCACTGTTTTCTGCTAATGGTTGATGTGGCAATGTGCTGGTGCAACTGGCTGGGGCCCTGCCCTTGGTGCTGGGAGCCTGAGCATCACTGACTCGCTGACAGGACATGCCACTAGCTGACCCCTGCGGCCCTGGGAGACAGGACATGCCACTAGCTGACCCCCGCGGCCCTGGGACATCTCTCTGTACAGATTCCCCATTCCCACTGGGCAGCTAGGAAACAGTCTGATTTGAGCTGGGCTAGGCCGCAAGAGGGCTCCTGCACTGCCATTAGAGTTGGTGTTAAGAATAGGGAAAGTTTTATTAAGATAGTATGTTTTTCTTTTTTCCTTCTTAAATGTTACAGGTTCTTTTAGCAATATTTTCCTCCTGTATTTTCTTTTACTGCTTCATTGTGCTCCCTGCTGGAGCAGGCTACCAGGGGGTAATTGCACACTGCAGGCTGCACAGCCCACCTCGCATTTACAGGAAGAATAACGTTCCCAGTGTGTCTCATTTGTACTCATGAACAGCCAGGTTGGATCAGCTCAGCCGCTCGCAGAGCCAGCTGTGGAGGAACAGATGCCAGGATGGGGCAACCCGCTTTCCAGGTGGGGTGTCAACAAACAACTGTGTGCTGGGAGTGAGTGGAACAGGGCTCACCGCAGGAGCTGCGGCGGGGCAGGGCGATCCTGGCTAGCAGGAATCAGCATGGCTAATGGCAGCAGGCAAGCCTGGATCGCGGGCACCCAGGCTGTGGGCAGTTGAGGCTGTGGGCTGTGTCCCTGCTGGTGGCACTTCCCCTCTTTCCCCATTGACTTCTTCCAGCCAGCAGCATGGTAATGTTTGGAGCATGCACTTTGGAGGCAGCTAGTTCAAGTGCAAAGGCTTAAACCAGCAGAAGCTCTACAGGCTGAAGCCAGAGGTTTCTAGTGCTGAATTTTGTAAGCTCACAGTGGCCCTTCTGCCCTTTGCAGGCAGCTTTCCACCTGCCCATTACCTGCAGTTCCTGCCGCGGGTGTCTGCATGGCTGGGGCTCGCACAGGCTTGTTGCGGACTGGGGACTGACGCAACATGTCTTGGCAGACCCTCACGCTGCTGGGAGGCATTCGGTGTGCTTGCCGATGTCCCTGCTTGCTGGGTAGTTTAAAAAGTGACATGGGCCTTGGTGAAAAGTCATTGATATGTGGCGCAAAGTGTGATGCAAGCTAACGCAGAATAGCCTCAACAATAGGGACCTGTGAAAAGAGAAAGGTGATATGAATATGAACTGACACACAGAAGTAGGGGGAAGCTTTAGAGCTTTAGAGAAACTTCTCATTCATGTGTGCTGTCCTCTACTATAGGTTAATTAGCATTAATAAGAGTTGTTTCTGTGACCAGCCCTGCTCTTTAGAGCCTCTGTCTTTGGGACAGGCTGGCCTGGGCAGATCCTGCACAGGGAATGCTCCTGGAAGCTGGGGCATGAGGCTTGGCCCCGTGGCAGTTTGGCTGTAAGGTTCCCGACGGCTGATTCCTCCTTGGGAGCCTCTCCCAAAGTGGCAGACATGCCCACGCTGCTTGGGTACATGTCCATGGCTGCTCCTTGGGTCCTGGCCTCCAGGATGTGATGGGGGTTCGGGAGAGGCCTGGCGAGAGTGTGGCTGCTATTACACGTGTGAGTGCAGGGCTTGGCGCATGCCACTGTGCAGGGTGTGCGTGGGAGTTCGCTCGCTGACCTCCTGCCTGTCCTGCAAGAGCTCCCGGGACAGAGCCAGCTTGGACCCGTTCTTGTGCCATTTGGCCCCTCCTGGCCCAGGGAGGGAAGGCTGCGTGCCCTGCACAGGTGAGGCTCCCCGCTCCACCCCTCCGCAGCCGCTCCGGCAGGTGCTCCTGGCCCCTGGCTCACCGCACGGGCCAGACCGCCCCGGGCACCTCCACTCGCCGCCTCTACATGTGACGGCGCTTGCCGTGCCTTCCGCGAGCACTGCGCAGCTTGGGGAGGGCTGGATACCAACATTAACAAAGCTGCAGGAACCCAGCCCTGGGCTATAATTAACCTATAGAAAATAGAGCAAAGTTGGGAATGAAAGAGAAGCCAGTTGGAGTTCATCATCCACACCATGAAAAAATCTGGGTACTATAAATTACTGAAGGGAAATATGATCTGCTGCAAAGAATCCTTCATCATCTGTGAAAATATGCCTGGTTTTACAGAAAAAGAAAAACAAATATAGTGAGTTGAAAATAAATGGCATGATTAGCATAAAGGGAGTCCCTAATTAACCAGATATAGTCCATTACTGTAGCCTTCAATTCATTAAATTGCATAATTACATAAAAGCACTGGTGATGCGCTATTCAGTATATCTGGTATTGTCTTCCCAATAATTAGTTCTATAATTGTCAGTTTGACAGGGCAATTAAAAATGTTTAAAGATGTTGTGTCAGCCTTTTCTCCTTTGCTGAGCTCAGTAGGATGTCTCTGGAAGATGGTTTTCTACCTGACTCGACCATGGTTTTGTTTTTGATTTATAATAATATGTTATGGGAATGACCAGCCTTATGGATTACTTTGATGTTCCTGCTAGGCTAATTTTTGAAAGGAGATAAATAAATCCTGATGCCATTTTCATTTACTTTTAGGAAAGCTGTGGGTTTCTGTCAACCGGTGCATCTACCACTGTGTCCTGGAGAGCTCCTAACCACCTCGGACCTGGAGAGGAGAGGGAAGCCCCTGTGCATGCAGTACCACCCCATCCTCTGGTCTGTAAGTATTGCTGTCATTTCCTCACTAGGTTTGGGCCATTTAAGACAGGGAGACGGGGATCTGTACTGGGTGTGCTGATGAAGCCGGAGGGCCTGGAGTTCCCTAGGGACTCCGGCACCTCCCTCCTCTGTGTCCGGCTATTGCAGTGTGGCTCAGGCAGATGCCAGCAAGCGCTCAGCAATGCACCCACTGGGCACAAGGCCCACGACCGCTGTTGCCTGCTCACTGGCCCGTTCTGAGCCCTTGTGGCGCCGGGTGGGACGTGGGCATGTGCCAGCTCGGGCCCATGACGCTGCCCAGGGAGGGAGCAGGAGGCCCGGGCCAGCAGCTCCACGCGGGGCTGCCGGAGCGCCTACACACCAGCGAGGCTTGGCCCCAGCGGCCTCCACCACGGGCCCCCGGGCCTCTGGAAGCACAGCCGACTGGTGCCATCAACTCACCCCATCCCCCAGTTCTTTGATATCGGTGATGTGATTTTCTTCTGAGCAATTGAACAGAGGGAGCATTTGTGAAATCTGGCATTTGTAGCCCTAAATCTCAGTTCTGTTTGCTGTGTAAAACCTTTCATCCCACATGCATTTTTTATGAATGGATTGAAAAACACAAGAAATAAAACATGTAGCTACAAGTGTCATTATGCACAGCGGACAGCTGCTCAGCCAACATGAGCGGCCTCAGCCAGCCCTGAGGAGCAGAGCAGTTCCTGCGAGCACGAGGCCTCTGCGGTCTGCAAGGGGCAGGCGTGCAGGTGTGCTGCGAGCCCTGCCGGGCTCGGGCATGAACGTGGTGTGGTAAGATTCAGCAGAGAAGCCCAAGTGAGGGGGTCTGCAGTGCGCCGCAGGGGGTGCATGTGGCACAGTGCCAGGGACACGGTGGAGCAGGACGGGGCCTGGTGTGTGTCAAGGGATCCAGGATCAACCAGGTAACAAAGGGAGCAGCAGCACATGGAGTGTGCTGGGGCTGTCTGGAAGCATGAGCACTCAAGCCCTGTGTTGCGAACATACCATAAAGGAGATGATTTCTGGATTATTTTGGGGCAAACATTCTCAGCTCTCTTATTTTATAGCAGTGATTGTAACTTTGCATGGTCAAATCCCCCACTTATTTCCCTTTTCAACAAAATAAAACCAAGTATTCATTACTGAGAAGTGATAAATCTTTCCTCACACTCAGGAACTTTGCCAGCTGGATTTTGGCTGGATGGGAGTCTGTTTGTGAAAGCTTTCAAAGATTTTTGAAAATATTCTGCTTTGAATCATTAAACAAACCAAGTGATCTGGTCTTCTGGAACAAACAGTGATCACATGGAAGTGAAGTTTGAACTTCCTTCTTGGCAAAACAATTTTTATGACTTCTCTCTCTCATTTACTTATTTATTTATCTTTTTTTTTTTTTTTTTGGACTCTGTTCCTTACATGGTGAATTTTCTGTTCCAGCAGACTCAGTAAGATCACACTTAGGATGTACTTACAGCATTTAGCTTTAGAGAGTCCCCTCCCCACGCTCCCTTCCCTCCTGATCTAAGCATCTCCGAGTCCAGATGGCCCAGTTCCATCCTTCTCTAGCCATTATTTTGTATTCAGTATTCATAATTACTTTGCTAACTGAGAAACTTCACAATCTGTTGCAGGCCATTATATGCAAAACCATGCCCAAATAATTGATCCCCTGCCATCCAAATTGCAGAAGTGCTTGAGCGTTTTGTAATCTTACAGGGAAGGTTTGTATTGCAAGTCTTTCACATGTATATTAGAGTAGAATTGAGGATGAAATAACAAGGCACACTGTTGCAGCAGCTCAGCCATGAAGCAGCGGCGCCGGGTGCTGCAGCAGTGCCGTGCTGGAGCGTTACACCTCACCCGGTACCGTGGGCAGCGGTGGCATGGTGGTAGGTGCTGCGCGAGGCCTGCTCCCTGCGTCGGCTCGCCTGTCAGCCCCTGAGCCTGCAGGGTGGCAGTGCCAGTGGATATAGGGTGCTGTGGGCCATGGGCAGCGAAACTCAGCTTGCAGCTGGGAGAGACAGGGCTCCATGGGCCCTCTGGCGCTGCAAAAGGCTTCCTGCAACACCAGGTGAGATTTTCTGCATTTCTGTGCCATGCACCACGTGAGTCCAGGGACATTTGCAGGCACTGACAGGCAGGTCCGGGTGCTGGTGTCGCTCAGCCCGAGCCCTGGCTCTGCATGACCCCTGAGGGTCCCCAGAGGAGCTCTGTGCTGCAGTGCTGCAACCGCGAGTGCCAGGGAAAGGCACCGGGGATGACTGAGCCACTGCTTCTCACAGGGTCTGTGTGGGGCCGCCACTGTGGCTGTCCCCCCAGTCCTGGTGGGTCAGTGCCTGCTTTCGAAATGCCTTGTTTACAATGAGTGATTCACACGGAGCGAATCCCTGGGACATGAAGGCATTTGAGGAAATGTGACATAAAGCAATATGAAGGTTTCCAAACAGAGAACCAGCAAGGTCTCCTGTAGGATGATAGATCTCTCCTTAAGTCATGGGAGGAAAGGCTCCTACAAAGAGTAATAAATTCATAAATTCCTCTAGTCACCAGGGTTATTTCCCACAAAAGAATTTATTACACGGCATACATTTCCCAGCTCACAATAATGAGATCTGGGCTCTAACATGTGACATTTATGACTGGCATTATTGAGGAAAAAAAAAAAGACGTACAGTCTTCGAGAAAAACGTGTCGGACAAATCTCCAGTTCATATATACAGTATATTCACTCTCCAGAGCAGCGGAGGCTGGGCTGACTTTTAATCAAGGAACTAGAAATATTTTCTGGGGAAGTGCACAGCAGTGGGCGCGCTGATCCTGAGGCTCTGTAGTCTGCGGGAGCTTTGCAGAGCACTGGCAGTGGCTGGGGGAGCGGTGGGCTGAGGGCTCGGGGCTGCAGCAGCCTGGGAGGCTGGCACAGGGATGCTGCCCTGCGGAGGCTGCGCTCGCACAAGCGCTGAGCAAGTGCTGGTGAATCATAGCTGGCTGCGCACGCTCCTGACAGCAGCAGACCCATCAGGCACCCCTGCGTTTCTCAGGAAAAGCTGACCATGAAGACTGGAGGAAAGTGCACAGACCGGGAAAGAAGAGCAGCATGTTTCTGGGCAGGGATGCTGCCTTGAGGCTAACTGAAGCGCATTTGCAGTGAGTAGGCAGGACAGGTCTCTGTGTGCCCAGAGCCTGAGTCCTGCCTGCACGGCATGTGTCGGTCTGCACACCCCCCCGGGAGCCCTGTGTGGCCCCGCTTTGCCCTGCAGTTTTGTTAGAAGTTGGTCTGAGGAGGATAAGTTGTAGGGAGACACTGGAATGGATGCATTTCTGCTTCCTGTAAGCAGAGCTGTGCTGAGTGTGTGCCAGCATGAGGGAGTGCCTGACAGGCTGGGTTCGCTGAGCGAAGCTTTGAGCAGGAGATCAGTGTTCCTGCTGGATTCTGGGTCAGAAGACCTGTGAAGCCAGGGCCACCGACATGCCGAGCCCATGGCCCAGTGCACCTCTGATGTGGCAGGAAAAGCCGCTGCGCTCTTTGCTCAAGCTCCCCGTGCAGCTCCCTGTCACCACATGTTGAGGACACTTTAAGCTGCTCTGTTGTCTAATGGAGTAGTTCGGGTGTTACAGCCTGAAATTAAAGAGCTCATTAATTACTACACTGCAAGCCGGGCTCTCTTTGAACCTGTTCTTTATCATGATTAATGAGGCAGCGCTGACTCCTTCCCCCTTTATGCAATCCTCTGTCCTACCAGAGCGGGTTCCACAGTCCTGGTCCTCACCTCCCTGCTCAGCAGAAGGGAACAGAAACAGTTCAGGGATGAGTGTTGCCCCAAACCCCATGCTTCTCAGACCTCAGGAACTTGAGCTGCCCCTTGCTCCTGGAGTCCTTGCACCTGGCATTTGCTTCCTGCTGGGAAATACCCCTGCAATTTGCCCTGGCCAGGCAGCGAAGGAACAGGCACCCACCCTGCAGTTTCGATGGAGCTGCCAGACAGAGCTCGAACGGACTCCAACTCCTGCGCCTGGTGGAGCTGGAGCAGATCTCAGCCTTCTGGTGCTGAGACATTTTCCTGGATCTATCTCATTTGTGACTCACTGGCAGCTCCTTTCCCTGCGGAAAACAGTGCTCATCACTTGGGCCCATGTATGCAGTCACCTGTGTGGGAGACTTGTGCTTGCCTCACTTATCCTAGTGCCTCTCCTATGCTCAGCAAACACAGTGCTGGCATGGCTTGGTAGCATGGGAGTAGAACTGCAGCCTTCCATGGAATTGGGATTCCCCTCCTGTTGTCATTGTTGCCTGTTCCCGAGATGCCTGAGTTTTGCTGAAAAGAAGATGACAGGAAGATGCCTGGTCTGCAGGATGGTCACTTACTACCTGGGAGTTTCCAGTTAGATTCATCCACAGGAAGAAAGCAAGACATTATTGAGCAGCAGAGCTTGTTATGCAGCCTAAACCTTGGATAGTGTTTTTTCAATAAAATAGATGAAAACAATATCAGTGGCAGCAGGATGCACAGCACAGTGCAGCTGCAGGATCCCAGTCTGGATTATGCAGATATGTCTGTGGGAGAAAGAAACCAGCCTACCTTTGTGTCTTGTAATAAAACTTTACACTTGCTCAGTGCATTTTAATTAACTCTCTCTGCCCCTCCTGCCTGTGGGAGGCATCCAAACCCTCTGCTTGGTGCTGGCAGCCTCCTGGTTTTTCACAGCCTGCAGCATCTGCATTGAATGCTTTCAGAACTGCTGGTTAAAAACATCTGCCTCAGCCCCTGGCTGCTGTGCATCCCATGCCCCGGGAAGGTGCCTTGTTGGCTGCTGGGCTGCCTCCGCAGCAAATGGCCCTGACATTTGCTCAGGGGTCAAGAGAGCATCCCTATTGGGGGAGCTAATGCTGGATAAATCGCACCTCATGAACAGCAGTGTGTGAGAGAGGTTACACAGGGAAAGCCCTGCTTATGAGAGAAGATTGAAGTTTGGCTCATTTAGCCTCACAAAACAAAGGCTGAGCAGGGACATGATAACTCTCCTGAAATACATCAAAGAACGCCCATCAGTGGGGGAGAAGAACTGATGAGATGCAGGACAATCCTCACTCTTTATACCTCTGGGTATAAAGTGCCCCTAAATGAATGCAAGCTAGAAGTTGGAGTACTGTTTTGTAGTACCTGAGGAATAATGTCCTGAAACTGTCTCCTAATAAGAGCAGGAGGCAAACTTCTGAACTAATGCTCAGCTAGTTGCATGACATGAACCCTGCAATAGCAGGAGTAGGTCATACCCTTCCAACCCGAGTTGCTGTGCTGAAATTACAAAGCCAGGACCTTCATTTTGCCAATGATTTTGGTTGCAATAACAGTGAGAGTCAAATCTTCAGTGAGAGTTAAGTGTGGCCTAGGCCCCTGCCTCACGTCCAGGGGTTAATTCAGCCCTGGATCCAAGTGTCTAAATGCCACTAGCTTTCATTCTGCATTCTACTTTCCTGCTTGCAAAAGCCGTTCCTCCCAGGCTCAAATGCCCCTCTTCTGTGTGCCCGAGGACATCTCACTGAGACGTACAGAGCTGTCTTCACTCCAGCTGAGAAGTCATTGGATAGTAATTCGTAAGCCCTAGAGAGAAAAATGTTCTAAATGCAGATGACAGGAGACCATTCTTATTATCCAGTGGGTAGCTAATGAAGGGCCTTGTGGGGCAGTAGTCCCTAGTGGCTGTGGAGTGCCACCCGGGAAAGCTCTGCTCCAGGTGACACCATCCCACTGCAGCTTCTTCCAAGGGATAGGCTTCAAGGGGGGATATGAGCTCTAGCCTTGATGGAGCGGCAGAAAGCTAAGAAAGTGCAAAACCCATATTCTGCATGCGCTCAGTGACACCCTCAGGAAACAGTGTCCCCTTGCTGATGTGATCTGAGGCTGCCTACATGCATCAGAGCCGGCGGGATCCCCCAGCCAGGCTCTGGCACAAGGCAGGTCACCACCAGCCGGCCCGAAGGAAACGTCCTGTGTACATGCTCCCTGGCCCTGCAGCTTCCACAGAGCTGCAACCTGCAACACACTTGGGGTGCAGTGCCCCAGGGCAGGAGAGTTTGGACTAGAGCAAGACCCTTCCCTGACGAAGGCTGACCGAGAGATGGGCACTGGGTGACCCTCAATATGCTACAGCAGGGCGTGGCATTCAGTGTGTACTCTCTGCCGCCTTTTACAGTCAAGCATTTGCAGTGGAGAATGCCTAGACTTCCTTCTGCTCGTTTAAAGGATGCAACTGTCCATTTTTGGGGTGGAGGGAAGGGAAATGAGGCTGGCAGGGCACATGATTGCCCTAATGTGTGCTATGGGCTGCCCTCTCTGGATTCCCACTATGTGCAAAAGATGTGCCCCTTCCCGATACAGTGTGTGTGTGCAGGGAGGCCCTTTGGGGTAGTCCCACAGGACGCTGCTGAAATTGTCTGCATACCTAAATGTCAAACGCACTTTCCATGCTGATCTATTATGTACATTGGTTATATGCACCTCGGTAATGGCAGGCTAAAACCAGGAATTATACTATGAAGTTGTTTGCAGGGTAAATGTGTCTAATAGTACAGGATTTATAAAATGCAGTGATGAAATTTAGTGTGATGAAGCCTCTCCAAGAGTACTTGAATAGTAGAAGTAATATCTCCCAGGGGAGCAGTGCATGTTCCACTTGCATTTCAGATGGGAAATGTGCTTGGGTGTTAGTCCTCTGATGACAAGTCTGTCAATAATTGGTACTTGATGTATAGTTTTATACAGAGCTGGAGGTCTTCTGGAAGCCATGAGATTAGCAGAATGATTAAATGATTGATATTACATGATGTATGTGATTTTGAAAAATTCACAGTGTATGTTGTCTGGGGAGGAGTCCAATTAAGGTTGCAGTTCAGCCAACCCACTTCCCTCCTTCCTTCTCCACCTCCTAAATCTGGGAGGCAGGCAGGTAAAGAGAGAGCACACACATCATTTGCATTGCAAAAAGAGTCAGCTTAATGACAGCACTTCATTTGCATTTTTACTGAGCAGAATGGAAGTAAGGAAGGAAGGTAAACAACCTCTCGGAAGCCTAAGTCTTCATAAGCATGTCAGGTAATTTAAACTGCAGCATGACATGTGTCTCTGCATGGCAGCAGAGGGGTGTTCCTGGAGAAGGGCCCCTTTCCATGCTGCCAGGGAAATGAGATCCTTCTAAGCAGGTTATTAGAGGCTGTGCCCCGACCAGGGCTCCTGGATGCAAGCAGCACTGCAAGGACAGGATCACTGTCTGAAAAGCAGGCTTTTCATGGGCAAGAGCATGCCCCAGTAGGTCAGTCTCTGCATCCACTTCTGAAAGGGTCTTTCAGAAGTGGAGGGGGAAGATGGGGGTGGAGGGGAGCCTAGAGCACTGACTGGGAATGGCCGATGTGGGAGATAGATACTGACAATGCATTTCGCTGTTCTGTCTTTTTGTGCTTCTGATTCAGGTGTCAATTGCTTAATCCTTTAATTCGGCTCAACAAACACGATAAGCATGATTTACTCTTCATTCTTGCCTTGCGACATGCATGGTCTCTCTGTGAGCACGCGCCGGAGGTGATGCTGCTCAGGAAGGATGGGCCCCTTGCTGAGCATCCACCTGTCGGCATCGGCCTGGAGTGGGATGCACGCGCTCTACCAGGATGCCTGGGCTGTTTTAGGTATTGCCAAATGCCATGTGAGCCAGCTGTGCAGGACGTCGCCAGATCCCCATGTTCAGGTTAGGGTCATGCCAGAGCCCTGTGCATGGGCAGCGCAGCCCCTCTCAGGGTACGGAGGGACCGTGCTGGTCCCTGCAGCCTGCCCCACAGCAGTGCTGGGAGCCCGGCAGGCTTCCCCGTTGCTCTGCGTGGGGCGGCTGGCGCTGCATGCAGTGGCGCTAGTGGCGCTTGGCCATGGGATCAGTGGAGCTGCCTGTGCAGCTGCAGCGTGTTTGAAGAGGGGGAAGCCCAGAGCACTGTTACTATAGTTACTGCAGGGCTAAGGGTAACAGGCAGAGAGATATTTAAAAATTGATTGTTCTAGCAACAGCTCATCCTTGTTTGGCAACATCAGGCGCATGATGTCAGCTTGCTGAGCTGAGGCCCTGCAGCCTCTGAAAATCCCTTGTCCAAGAAGCACTTCGTGTACAGGGAGTGCCTGGCTCTTTGCAGGCGTGCGGGAGAGCTGCGAGCTGCTATGGGCTGAGGGGGTGCTGGAGGGTGCTGTCGAGGCCAGGCTGGTGGGAGCACAGTGGGGTGGTTCAGACCCTGGAGCTACTGCCAGCCAATGCATGAGGAAGGGGCTTTGTGATCCTGCTGCTCATGGGGTCGCCAGCACTGGTCCGTGAGCGACGCTCCAGGGCTTCCATAGCTTTGCACGGCAGCTGCCTCCTGTGTGTATGGCTGCTCGCTTCCCTTTCTGCTTCTGCTCAGTCCCTGCAGGGGCTGTGGCAAGAGCAGGAGAGCTGGCAGGAGCATTCAGGTTGAAACACCTCCCGAGGAGAGCCTAGAGTGAACGCTGTTGTTGCTGACTGTGCAGTGGTGAGAGGAAGCCTTGTGGTCTTCCGGAGAGGTGGTGGCTTGGCGAGAGGCAGTGACAAGCTGGGGGTGACAGTGCGGAGGGGCCCTGGTCTTATGTGCCGCAGCACAAGGAGGGGTCGGAGCCACACTGGGGGCGTGGAGGCTGGTGGCCGTGGAGCTGCTGCCAGGCAGGGACCCGCCTGCCTGTCCCCTGCGACCCGGAGCAGGAGGGATGTGCTGGATGGCGGTGGGCAAGGCGCTGCGTGCACTTGTGGGGCCGTGGGGCTGTGGGCTGGACCGCTGCTGCTGCACATAGCAGAGCCCCACGCGCCCCGCACCTGGATGCTTGCTCCACTGGCAAGGTGAGCAGTGCCGTGCGTGTTCACATCATCATGGCAGTCTGCGTGGGGGACACCAGAACGGCTGGCGGACTGCGGCTGAGATGAAAGGCTGCTGCAGATCAGGACGTAAATGTTTACAGCTCAGTAACAGAGTGACCCCCTGATGCACGGAGCAAGCTGAACAGCAGCGCCTAATGCACAGCCCGTCCGGCCCCCCTTCCCACCCCCTCACCGCCAGGGCCTGTCAAGCAGGGACTCTCACTTAAGCATTCCTGTGGAGGGAACACTTCTGCAGCCATGAGTAATTTAGCAGCGCAGGGGATGCTTAAGAGCACTTCAGGCTTGTTTCTAGGACAGGAAAAGCCTGGCTGAAAGAACAACAAATATTGGACTTGTTTTGTGTAGATAAAATGGCTGCCACAGTGTCAGGACATTGTGTAAAAAGTGTTTTCATTCCTTGTAAATTAGCCCGAGGGCTTGTCCTCCCGTACTTCCTGCAGTGCTCCAGGCTGGTTTTATTCACAGCGCTGAGCACTGTTGCTAGGTGCCAAAGAAGAGTATGAACATTTTGTGTTTTTACTTTTCCAGATCCCAAAATTAGAAGCTGACCATTTAGGCTGAATTCTGCATAGATTTCACCTGGAAACAAATATTTTTCACCAAGTAGATTCAGAGTTAGATGAACCCTTTCGCTATTCCATGGATTATCCTCCACTACTGCCTGTGTGGCCAGCCTCAGCTCTTCTCGCCTGCGGGACCTCTCTGCCTCCTCCTGAGCACCGGTGTTGACCCCTGGGTCTGGGATGGAAGGAGAAATCTGTGTTTCTGTCTTGCTCCCTCTCTCCCTCTCCCCAGCAGCTCTCTGGGCTGTCCATCCCATGCGGAGGAGCAGGGTGCCAGCAGGAGAATGAGGCAGCAGCAGCTGGAGAAAGCCCTTAAGCTTAGACACCGGGATAAGCAAGGCTGTGACTCACCTCCGGAAGTGTCCTTCAGAGCAGAGCTTTGTGAAGAGTGTGGAGGTGAAAAGGGAGTCGTGCTTGGCCCTGCAGACAAACCTGGCCAGCAGTGCGGAGTGGCAGTACGCGTCCCCAGGGAGTGTCCTCGGTGCTGGCCGCAGGGCAGCTCCTGGGCTCTTCTGGCTTGTGCCCATTTTGCAGCCTTCACCTGGAGGCAGGTACCGCTGCTGTTGTCTGCTGGCTGCTGACCTCACTACTGCGCTCTCCCCACCCGTCCTGTGCCCAAGGGCATCAAATGCCCCTTTTGCCTCTTAGGACCAGTGACCAATTTCTGTGGCTTTTCTACCTTTGTTGTGTTTTTTTTTTTGGTAAGAGTGAGGTCGTACTGCTGTCACTGACACAGGCCTCTGTGCTGCACTCGCAGAGGGCTGGGGCAGTCCCAGATCTCAGTGTTGCTGACTGCCGGTGTGGGTGGTGCACCTGAGCCCTCTGCATGGGGATGGTCCTTTGAGGGTGCCCAGGGGAGAGCAAAGCCACGTTTGCCAGAGAAGGTCATTTGCACAGTGCTAGTCTAGCAGGTATTCATGTGTTGAAGGTGTGTAATCGCTCTGCTCCTGGGTTTCCATGGGAGGACTCTGGAGACAGCAGGAAGGCCAGGAGTTTAGGTTTGGGGATTGCCGGGGGGGTGGGGGGGAGGGAGGGGTCTTGCGTGTGGACAGGAGGTAGACCTGAGAAGACCATGTCCCCTCTGAGCCCAGAGGCAGCACAAAAACGTCCAGGGGCATGGAGAGAGCAGCCACAGCTGATGTCAGATGTGAGAGTGGTGTCAGATGTGAGAGTCGCACAGAGCCCTGGTGAGGAGAAACATTTGATCATTTACATTTTATGCGTGAGGAGGTTAATTACAATGATAGTAAAGAAAGTCATTGGCATGACAATTTGATTAGAAGGGAACTTTGGTTCTCAAAGAGATCTAGCTAGGGGCAACATCTCTCTCTGAAGCAGTAGTTTCTTATCCCAGAGGCCTGCAGTGGCCTGTGGAGGGGGACTGGGGAGAGCTTTGGTATGATTTCATGCACCAATTGGAATATCTTTATCTGAGTCACTGCCTGTGCTTATAAATCGCTGGCTGTGAGCAGGGATGATAAGATCTTGAGGCGCTTGTGTCTGTGCAGTAAGGAATTAGGACCGATACATTAACAAAGTTATTTAATTGCTCTGCACCAGTGCCAGGAGCTTGGGTAATAAACAAGAAGATTCAGAATTGCTCATTTATGAGAATCAATTTGAACTATTTCATGTTACTAAGACCTGCTGGGAAGGTCTGCATGACTGGAAAGCTAACATGTCTGGGAAGGATCAGGGAACCGAGGTGGGAGAAAGCCAGCCTACATCAGAGTAGCATTTTTTGTACTGCCAACTCATCAGCAAGTGATCCCGAAGACATAGAGGTGAATGTCCTGGGCTGTAAGGCATGAGAGGGGATGCTAGCTGGTATTTGCTGTGAAAAATAGATCACACGACAGAACAGGAGGGTCAGCTCCATACAGACTTACAGAATGAGGGAGAAAAGACCAGGTTAGCACAGGATATTTCACTCAGAGTGGCATATGCTGGAGGTCTCATGCTGTCAGAACCTAAATGGACTTGACATTTCCAAAAATTATAGTCGATGCTTTCCTGACTCAGAAGGGTTTGTGTCCAGTGTAACAGGATTCTGTGTTAGCCCTCATTTTGACAGATGGAGAGGGACTGATCACAGAACTAAACATTAGTGGTAGCTTAGATACAAGGGATCATGACTTGGCTACGTTTGCTATGTGCAAACACAGTAAAATCCAAATCAGTAATATGGGTGTACACTTGATGTTTTAAAAGGGCCAATGTCACAAAGCTGAAACCAATTATGAGGCATATCGTTGGGGAGCAACAATTTCAGCAGAAAGACGTAAATGAGTGAAAGAGAAAACAGCTGAGAATAATACATATAAATGAGAAGCCAGGTCTTACAGAATGTTGATAAAGGAAGGAGAAAGCTTCCCTAGGAACTGGTGACCCTGCAAAGGAGGAAGGGGTGCTTTCAGCTAGGCTGGAAGAGCTAACTCATTTCATGGATGCAGGAGCAGTAGGAAATAGGGTAGAAGTGGGAAATTGTATTGGTTCTGGCTGGAGCAGTGTGCCCAGTTCTGCTGTGTGTGCTAAGGAGGAAGCTGGTATATAGAAGAGTCAGGGAAGAGCTGCAAAGGTGATTACAGGGAATGAAAACATGCCAGACTGTGAGAGCCTGCAGGAGAGGGATCTTTTTTCCTATCAAAGATGGGCTGAGGATGGGCTTACTTCTGTCCATGAGTACTTATGTAGGGAATCAACCACTGATAGCAAGCAGCTCTATTGCCTGGCAGACAAAGGTCTAAGTAGATGCAGCTGAAGACAGACAAGTTCAGATTAGAAATAAGCTACACAAGAGAACCTGTGAGAGTAATTAAGCACTGGAGCAATGCACCTAGGATCTCTTCCTCACTGGAAATGCTGCAATGAAGATCAAATGTTTTCTTTCTAAAAAGATTTTGTGGTTGTTCAAACTGGAATTAATCTAGGGCAGTCTCATGGCCTGTGCTCAGCACAAGGTCAGGCTGGGTGATCGTCAGGTCCCTCCTGGCCTTATTACCTGTAAATCTATATGCAGATAGGATACAGATAGTATTCTAAAAAATCTGCTCAGCGAGGCCTCAGCACACAGGAAAGCACCAGATAGGCAGCTGGAATAGAGCTGAACTAGAATGAAAGTGCTCAGGGATCCCAGCAGAGCGGAGCTCCAATCCTGGTGGCATGCTCAGTGGGGAAGAAAGGGTCTCTGGGGAAGCAGGAATGGCAAAGGACAGAGCAAAGTCAAAGGCAGAAGCGCAGTCTTTGGGCAGCGTAGAGGGAGAGCGGCGGGCTCTGCCTGCACGACCCCTCTGTGGTAGCTGGAGGTGCACTCCCAGCGTAGCCGCAGCACCCGCATGGCAGGGGCCACCTTCCCATGGCCGCGGGGGCCTACTGGAAAGGCAGAGCTTCATTGGGAAAAATGTGTGCCTTTAAAGAAATCCTCTTGGAGGAGATTCTAACTTTGCTTCGGACAGCATCCCTTGTTGATTTTACTTTTCCTCTGGCAGCTCTTTTTAAGGGGAGAAACTAAAAGTGCCAACGCTCTGACCCAGTCACTCAGCCCGAATCTGTGCAGGCGAACCACCATTTCATTCACCTTTGAGTGCCCACCAGGAATTTCCCCCTCTATTTCACTCTGCATTTAAGTATTGTTATCTGTATTTGACATGCCCGTGGCAGTCTCCCCCAGTTTTTAGTAGCTGTCAATTTAAGTTATTGCTGCCTAGAATGGATTATATAGAGTCTTATTTGCATGGAAGAAATATTTGAATACATCAACATGCCTTGAATGCGTAAGATTTAAACCACATGAGTATGCACATTTAATATATGGGAATCAGGAGGAATGAGAGCAGTGTTATTGCCATGCCACTCTTTCAGTAACTTTCAAAGTACTGAGGCTCAGTGCTGAGCTTCAGGGACTTCTGAACTTAAAATTCCCATGTGGGCTCTCGCTAGCTCCTGCATCTCGCCTCTTTCTCAGTATTGCTGAAGCGCCAAATGTCCTGTCAGCTGCTCTTGCCTTGGCAGAGGTCCAGCAAATTGGAAACACAGCACTTTTCCCTAATGTGGCAGGAAGCAGAGTCTAGATTCGCTAAGTGAGGATGTCTGGAACAGAGGCTTGTTGGTTCTTGCCAACAGCTATGCTTCAGTGGTGGTTTGTCACTGTCCTGTGTTATGCCTTGCTTCCTGAAAGCTCTGCTGACCTTCATTGTATGTGTTTTGATGGTCTCTTGATGCATCAGTAAGGCATTGGACTTAGCCTTTAGGAAGCAGTACCGTCCTGCTGCTGTGTCCTGCAGTCCCCCTGCTCACTGTGATCACTGATACTAAATCACATTCCTGGCCGTCTCCTCTGGGTTGGGTCATGTGCAGACCCAGGAGTCCCCCCCCCCCGCTCGCAGCGTGGTAAAGCTCTGCTCTCTTGGGCAACCTGTAGAGAGCTGGGTTTGGCATTAGCAAGTGTCTGCATTGCTAGTGCTTCTCCGTGCCTGGTCCATCAGCTTCCCCTTCTCTCCCTGCCAGTACAGCTGCTGACACACACTTTTGATAGTCATCTCATGTACTTTTGCCAGCGTTTGCAGATCCTGTCTTTTCACTAGTGTTGGGCTGTACTCCTCTTGGTTTGTAAATACTTTTGAGATGCAGGACCGGCCTGCAGTGCCTTCCTCCAAACCTGCTCACTCTGTGAATGTTTCTCCAATTTGCTTTGGCAGGTGTGAGACTTACAGGACAGTTAAACACGTTTGCCACTGCTTATTTCATTCTTTGTAATTTTCCCTCCTCTGCACATAAACGTGTAGACATCTGGATTGGTCAGTGCCGTCTTTCTGTTCCAACTACTTGCCTTTGACTGCACAGCATCTGCTTTCTTTCTTGCCACTTAACAAAAGCTTCCTCTTCTTTCGCCTCATATATGCTGTTCTTTGTCCTGAAGCAGCTGATGAACTTGTCGGTTCTAGAAATGTTTGGCATCTGCTCCACTCTCAGCCATTTGCTGGCTCCTCCATGCTCTAACCCTGCCCGGGCTTCTGTATGGTTACAGCTATCGTATGTTAAACTTTTGAACCCTACAAAGTACAGTCACTTTAGCGAATAAATCAACCCTGTAGCAATGCCAAGGGACAGAGAGAGATTCCTTTCTGACTGCTTCCCTTTCTGTAACATAGCAGTTAATTTTGTTTACCTGCAGCACCATCATGCCTGGATGCTGCGGTCACAGCCTCCGTTGTGCAGGACGTGGTACAAGCACAAAGTAGGAGCACAGCCCGCGCCTGGGAGAGCTGACGAGGCACATTCCTCCTCCGCTTGAGCTGCTGACCTTTAGCACTGACCTGTCTAGAGACCTCCAATAGATCAGCAAGGTTCACTTTACGTTGACAAATATAGAATGTGCTACCTTATATAAATGGCTTTTTTCTAGACTAAATAACTGCTCTTTTGTCAGATTTTCCTGCTGTATAATCCCCTACGTTCCGTTCTCTTTTTGTTTGACCTGTAGTATTCAAGCTCCAATTCAATTTTACCATTGTGCAAATCAGGTGACCAAAGAGAGATGCTCTACTCCACTGATTCATAGCTGGCACCACAGTACCCTCTGACATATGTAAAATGCTCCTGTCTGTATGAGCCAAGATCTCACTAACCTTCCACACGGTGCTTGCAGATCAGAGGACAGACAGAGGCGCTGCATCTGTTGACACATGCAGGTACTCCCTCTACACTGTACTAGCTGCTGCAGTGGCATTTAAGCTGTTCTTAGTATCAATATTATTTCTACCCACATGTACAGCTTCTTAGAGCTGAGACACTGCAACGCATTCACGGCTATTTGCCTTTTCCCTCAGCTACTGAGAGCTTGGAGCTGTGGATTCAGAGAGCATACTTTTCATCCAGAAAATGTACTAGTATGGGGGTTGGCATAGTTAGCCAGACTGCCCATGAAAATATCTTCTCTTAGGATGTTAAGGAAACCTTCAAAGAACTTTGCTTAGAATCTGGTTTGATAAAGCCAGTCTGCCCCTTCCTGCCTCCCTGAAGAGGAGCTGGTACTCACAGCACTGACCAAGAGCTCCCCAGACACTGCAATTTCTCCAAACATGAATGATCCGTTTGAAAACTCTGTGGGGGGGCTTTGGGTGCTATCTGGTGAGGAGTGGAGTAGAGGCTGGAGACTCTGCATGCAGTGGCCTGCATAGCCAATTATCCAAACCACACAGCAGGAACATTTTTCTGCTCGTGTCCTTGGTATATTCACAGAGACTTCTCAACTAAGATGGTGCAGCTAGTCAGTAACTTCTGCCATGCACTAAGCAAGGACACTCAGCAGTAAGTCCCATAGCCGGGTAGCTCCCAAACTGGTAGAAAAGGACCCTTCAAACAAGGAGAATGCTCGTGAGGAGTCTGTGCAGTGCAGAGACGATGTGTGAGCCAACAGCAGCTCTGAGGCTTCTGCTCTAGTTTCCTTTGCTAGCTATGAGCTACAAATAGCTTTGTTTCTTTGCAAATGAGTGGATATCAAAGAGGCCTAGCCTGGAGGAAAAATCGTGTCCCAGCTGCCGTGGGAGGAGGCTGTTTTTCTCTCACCTGCAGAGCAGCTTTGCCCCTTGCCAGAGCTCCTGGCAGGGAATTGCAAAGCCTTGGCTCCCGTGTGAAGGAGACGCCCAACAGAGAGTGGCTGGGGAAGCTTATGCAGCTCTTGACACCGTGACTGCGGCCAGACAGGGCAGCGCACAGGGAGCTCTGTGCAGGGGGTCCTTCCAGGGCTGGGCTGGTCCATCAGAAGGACTCGTTGTCCCCATGGGACCTGCCTCATGCATCATCTCACTGTGCACCGGGGAGGGAGCGGAGGGGCTCCTGGAGTGGTGGGCTTTTCCTGCGGTCGGTACAAAGATGATGTCTGGAGGGTTTTTGGTTTATCTGTTGTCATTAGGGCTTACATGAAAAAAAGCGTGACTGTAACTGGGAGGTGAAAGCTAACAGCTTGTCTCAGCTATTATTATACGTGCCACAAGCAGTAATGATTAAAGGGCCTGCACTGTGAGGTAAAGAGATGCCATCCTGGAACCAGATGACTGGGTGATGCAATTAAGATAAAGAAATCATGTATTGTTGGAAACAGGGAAGCAGAAGTGATGAAATGTGTGATTGGGAAGTGTGGGAACAAGATGAAATTAAAGAAAAATCACAATAAGGAGCAGAAAATGAGCAGGACTTGGAATAAGAGATGCAGTTGTTGAGGAGATAAGACGAGCAGAAATAAGTTGAGAGCAAACATCCTTGGAGCAGGAGAGGTGAAGACATACCAAAAAAATCTTTCCAAACTCTATTCAAAATGAGTTGCTGTGCTAAAATGAGAGCGTGCAATCTAAAAGAAATGGCATTATTATACCATCATCCTTCATTGAGTCTTGTCCTCAAGGTAGGACAGAGCAAAAACTCTTACAAGTTAGGCTATGCTAGGGTGAGATTTTCTGAAGAGACAGAAACCTATATAATTATTGCACCTTTCAGGAAAGGTGTGCTTAATATTGCAAGTGGGTATTTATGTGACTTATCGTCCAATAAGGACTCAATGACAATGAATAAAGTCAAGTGCTCCTCAAACGCGTCCATTCCCAAATAAAAGCATTCTGAGGAAACGAGCAGAGGGCTGGCAGCACTGGGAAGGTGATAAGACCGAGAACAGAGGGATGACACTGTGAGGTGACACAGTTGACCAAGACAGACAGTGAGGCACGTCCAGGTATGTATGCATGCTCATGTGCATACATGCATCTGTGACGGCACATGCTCACACAAGGAGATATGAAGAAAAGCCTTAAGCAAAGTGGAATGAGGCGCTTCCAGACTGTCTTGGAAAAGTAAACACCTGGATGCAGTGATGGAGCAATGCTCAGGATGTGCATCTGGAAGCATGCGCTGTGTAGTATCTTGGCATAAGCAGGGGAATATAAGTGATACAGCGACGTAGTTATGTACCACCAGGAAAGGACTGAACAGTGAGTGCCACAGGAGGTCCAAGAACAGACAAAGAGACTGAAAACCTCAAAGGGTGCAGTGCCGCATGCTGTGGCACGCTGCCAAGAGGTGACATGCTGATCCCCTTAGGTACAGTGCTTGTCTGGCCCAGCTCCCTCTCTCGGGCTCCCTACTGATGCTCAGAGACAGCAGTCGGAATGGCTCGGACTTGCTTACCCTTGACCACAGCTACAGCTTCCCTAGAGCAAAATGACACTAATGCAGCTGGTGGGACGCTCCAGCGTGCAGGGGTCGGAGCTCCCACCGGCAGGGAGTCAAGGCTGCATTCAGTGGTTACCAAACATCCTCAGCACAATTTCCCCCAGCAAGATACGTGCACACATGTATGCAGAGGCTCGACAAGTTCCTGTTCAAGAGGAGAAAAAAGTACAAGGCATAGTGATTGCTATTTCTAAATACTGGAGAGGCTCCTGGACGTGCTGGTGACAGGGCTGCCTAAGCGGATCGGTAGCACTAAAATGTGTGAAAGGAACGCTGTCCTTGCGTGGAGTACAGGATGTCTGCGTTGAGCTGCAACTCCAAAATCTGCCACTGCCAATGACAAAATTGGCTGTCTCCAGAAGACAGAAGGGAGCTGCTCCTGATAACAGCTTCCAACAGGGGACTAAGCACAGACAGGCATTTGCTTTCCAACAGTGCTGTGCATCTCTGGGGATGGCAGCGCTGGCAGAGCACAGCCAGCGCAGGGGAGGGTGCCCAGCTGGTGCTCGGGGCTCTGAGGAGCTGGGACCTGAGTTGGGGGCAGTGTCTGAGATATGCGAGCACCGCCAATGTGGGCCTGCCTTGCTTCTCTGCCTCAATCTAGGCCACCCCAGCATCGCTCCTGGTGGGGTCAGGGCACCTTCCACAGCCCGCAGACACACTGACGCATGGCCTCAGTGATGCGCCCTGTCCGTGGTGGTTGTCACTCCGTGCAGAGGGGGAGCAATGCTCTACTTGGCAGCGGGTGTGCGGCACAGCAGCTCGAGAGCCTCCTCCTTCTCCTGCTCCAATAATGGGAGGACCATCTGGGTCAGGCCTAGACTAAAAACCAGTAGTGTGTCAGCCCAGGGGTCCTGGGGCTCAGGGCAGACCTGGGGACCATGTGAACTCAGCCTGGGTGGTCTGGAGGCCTGGCAGATCTGATCCTTTCATGCGTCTTTACTACATTAATCTGCCTCACATTTGGGGGACACTGCATGCTGTGTTGCTTCCATGAAGCGTGGTCTCCTGGGATTCCCTCCTGCAGATCTTTGCGCACCCAGTATCCCCTGAAATTATCCAAGGGCTGATAGTGCGCTGCCGGAGGCAGTGGTGTGTGCCGGCTCCCTGCATTTCTTCTCCTTATGGATCACTGATTTAGAGCACCAACAGAATATTTATCTAGTTAAATTCTAAATCTTATTGATGTGCTGGTTTTGTTGTGAGGGAATGAGTGTTGCTGTCCTCTTTTCATGATGCTTTCGGTGACTTCTCATTCCTTTTCAGGAAGTTATATGAATACACACAGCCCACAGTCCTGTACAGGAAGAAAGCTTTATCTAATCAGTGACATTAAAACTGTTGAACTTGGTAAATCTCTGAGATAGACTGCAGGTGAATTCAAGTTTATTTATAGTTCCCGGAATCTTGAACTGCAATATACAGTTCTATTTGCAAAGAAAATAAATGTCGTCTTGGTGGAAGGTGCCTGGTGAGGCAACGCAAGGGGCATGCCTGGAGCAGCCCTGCAGAGCAGCTCCCTGCGACACCCCTGCTCCAGAGGCCCCCGGACTAACCACAGTGGAGCAAAGCTCCCAGAGCGGGTCTGCACAGACACTCTTCCAGGGCAGTGGATGAGCCCTAGGTTGTGACAGGAGTTTTAAATTACAGAGTGGAGGCAACCTGCTCCTTTCCTCTTAGGTGCTGCTCACTGGGACAATCTGGAGAGTGAAACTGAACTTTCTCCATCATGTTAAAAAATAGGTTTAAAACAGTGCATTCTCAATATGCTAATAGGAGTGCTGTGCCACCCGCTTCCCTCCTGGCAGGCTGCACTTGCTGTTCACGTCCTGTACTATCGATCCACAGGCTAGTCCTGCTTTCCTCTTCTCAGTGTGCATAGTTATACTGTGGAGATGTATTTTCTTAAACCTTCAGGTTGCTGATTCTAAGATATATTTTTCACCTGTCACTTTCTCCTTGACCTCTGCAAAGAGCTATGGGATAGAAGTGAAATTCAAATCAGGCAACTGCTTTGTCTGCTCACCCTGCATTTTCTTTCTCTCCAAAATAAAAATGAGAAAGTACAATGGCACCTGCACAGATGAATTGACTCAGGGTGAAGATTTTAAACTTTATTCAATAATGCGTTGGTATCTAACCAGGAAAATGTTATTTTATCTCTTTAACAGATGTGCTCTGAGCTGTTTGGGGCCTGCAAGCAATAGATCTTCTCTGAGTCTTGCAGGCGTTTGCCATTACAGCTCATGGAAGGGCAGTACTGGCATCTATTCCGAGCTGATGGGAGTTGTGGAGATGTAATGATGCCATTGACACTGGGTGCTGGATGTACGGACCAGCTCGCCTCTGCAGTCTTTTGCCTCTGAACCAACTTTAGGTTCTAATCAGCAAAAAGGAATAAGAATGGAAGCGTCCCAGAAAGGATGAATTTATTGGTGACATTGTGGGATGAAAGATGCAATCGTTCTCTCTTTAAATGATCACTGCCAATTCAAGCGGTTCCTCCTAGTGAACAGATGTTTTGTGTAGTGCACAAATACTGTAGCTCTGTGTAACTCAATTATTTCAAATCCATAAACAAGAATGGCCTCTTGCGTATTAAGATCTAAAGCTAACGCTCGGCTATGGTATTTCTTTTGGTGTGACAAGCCCAGGGAGAAGGCAGGACAGTCCTTGTGTGTGGTATAGGAATCCCATGTCATTAACCTATGCATTTTGCCCTCATGAAAGATTGCTGGGCCAATAGCTCTGCACTATTAATGACACAGTCCCCAACTAGACAGGGCTTGTCTAATTCTTTTGCTTTTTTCTTTTTTAATTAATTGTGGATTACCATGTTTTATGGCATTAATTTTGGGAATCCCCCTTGTCCCCTAGGTGACTAAATATAGTTACTACTGATTATCTGGCACTCTGAAGCAGTTTTTAAGGACAAAAGTAAAGCCTGTCAAGCAGTGGAGAGTGAGAATCCAATGACCCTTCTCTAAGGATGCTGTGTTTAAGTTCTCGGGAAAGACACAGTGATGCTGAATGAGGAAAGGTAAATACCAGAACAAGGACTTCCACTTCTTTGGGGCGTTTGTGGGAACTCGAGGGGAGGAAGTCACGAGTGTGACACGAGACCAGCAAAGTCAAGTGCACCTAAACCATGCTGTGGCTGTGGCTCCTTCTCATGACTTTGTCCCGCCAGTGCCTCAGGTTCAAATCATTAACATTAGGGTTCAAATCATTAACATTAGTGAGCCGCTGCGAAGAGCCAGAGTGCAGTTTTATTTTTTTGGTAGTGTCTGAATTAATAAGAAAAGTTCTGCAGATTGCAGGGCTGCAACCTTGGCCCAGGCTGAAGCCAGACTGGGAACAACGGCTCCGGTAAGGGTCCCTGAGCTGTTCACTTATGCAGGGAGCTCAGGAGTCCTACAGGAACTGCAGCGCCTTTGAAATGCTAAGAAGAGCCTTTCCTCCCCGTGTGATTCTGCATGCAGATGGTCTCAGATCTGCATGTCTCAGTACATTAATCTCACTGCCATCTGCACAAGGGTGTCCTGGCACATGGGAGTCGCAAACAGCTCTCCTCAGCTCCACATGCAGCACTGCAACTAGAGGGGGTGAAGGCACAGACCCCTACGCCCCCGATCTCCAGAGGTTCAGAGCATGGAAACATGACACAAACCCATGCTGCCTTCTCTGCGTGTGGGCTCGCAGACCAGTCTGCCCCCACTGTACCGCTTTCCTTCTAGGAGAGATGAGGCAAGAAGAGCTTCCAGATGCATTTTATGTTGTGGCGCTGGAGCTGCCCCTTGTCGTCTGTGCAAGTGGTGCTGTCCTGTTGTCCTGGCACTGGAGCTGCCTGCCCTTGTCTGCTCTGGACCCAGGAGAGTGTTGCTGGTGCCCAGACGAGGAGATGCTGTGAGGCGCTGTGGGAAGAGGGTGCCGGAGCGCGTGGTACGGTTTGATGTTTGGGGTTGGAGAGAAAGGGACTGGGAGAGGGATCAGCCCACCCTGGTGCTCCCAGCCTGCTGTGCAGCCAGGCTCAGCACCAGGCTGTGACCGCGCTCACTTTGTGGCATGGTGCCCAGACCGGCCCAAGCCCAGCAGCTGCAACATGCAGAGCCTGGCCCTTTCCCCTCTTCCCCTGCTGGCCATGACCTCCTCCCTCCCTCTTCCCAAGCTCCAGCCTTCCTCCCTCTCTCCTGGTGCTCCGTGAAAACTCTGGTGCTGCCTTTCCCTGGGCGGTGCTGCAAACCCAAGTGCTGCGCTGGGGCTGGCCAGGGGCACCTTGCTGCTGGCGAAGCAGCAGGCTGGGTGCCCCTATGCACTCTGCATTGATTCCCAACTGCTGTTAGCCCCTCGGACCCCATCACACATTGACTAATGCCAGCAGCTCACATCCACAAATCACCTGTAAATCGTTTGTAAACAGACAGTGTAGGTAAAGATATGTTTGAGGCACTAACAGATGGGAATGATTAAATCTGTCCTGAGCCACTCCTGCTGCCAGGAGCTGTTTTCACCAGAAGCTGCGTGCTCGGGCTCAGATGTCAGTGTGGCCTCGGACAGCTTGCCTATAGGTGCCCAGGGCAGGCAAGCATGTTGTGCATCCTCCCAGTCATTCTGCATGCGGTTGTTTCCTTTTTGGTCTTTTCTGTGCCTTCTTGCAGGTTCTGTGGCTGCTGTACACTGAAGTAAGCATCTAGATTCTCTTTTTCAGAATAATGTAATTTAATGGAATTGAATTCCTGCGGGGCTAATTTCTGTGCAGTAAAAGTAGTTGCAGTGATGATGCATGTAATGTGTGTCCATTATCCCCTGTGTGAGGGGAAGAATGGCTTAGTGGTGCCAGAAATAGGGGGCATGGTGGCAGTGCTCATCTCATCTTGGTCCTTCGGGTCTGCAGCAGTGGTCCTGACTGATTCCTGCTGGGGCAAAAGCTGTGGCATACTGCCGTGGCAGAGAGCATCCCCAGGCTGTGTGGGCTGGTGCGTGCCTGCTTGGCTGTGTCCCATGGGGCAGGCCCCCTTCCCGGTGTTTTTGACCCAGCTGCAGCAGGGAGCAAGCGCACTGCAGCGTTTCAGAGAGGTGCTAAACCGTGGCCTTCCTTTGGGTGGAAGTGGAGGGAAAGTGGTAACCAGGAGGTTAATGGATGTTATTGTCAGACTATTAGTGTGGGGAGCCTGCTTCCACATCTCCATTCGGATGTGGAGTTTCCCACGGCACTTGATCTCATGGCAGCTAAATAAGGCCGTGCTCCTGCAAGGATAATGCTGCTTCTGCTCTGCTCAGTGGTCTGCTTTGCACAAACGGAGATAGGGCAAAGATTAAAAAAGCACATTCTTGGAAAATTAGGTTGTTTAATGTAGGAGATTGGGGTGGCTGCCAAACAATGGGTGGGTGAAAGTAGAGCCTGTATGCTTATAAATCTTACAGCTGTAGCTGATTTCATGTAGGTGGGAGTCCCAGCACTCCCTAGGGCACAGTTAAAATCAGAAAAGGGGCCTAAACCAACAAGAGGAAATTCAATAAAGAAAAGTTCAAAATTCAGGACTGAGGAAGAAGAAATCAAAAGCAGAAATATATTTAGACAATATCTGACAAGGCAACAGTTCTGCAGAAAAGGATGTGGGTGTGGTAATGCCACACGCCATTGCCGAAAAGCAAAGCAAAGAATTACCGTGTTAGGATGCATTAACATGAATGTTGCTTGTATGGGCCAGGGTAAAATTGTTCCCCTGCATGTGATGTTAGGGAATAAAAATCTTTTATTTTTAAAAATAATTAAAAGCATATTCCTTTTAAGAAAAGTATAAAGACATTGGTGAAGCGCTAGAGATTTTAAACAGAAAACATGTCTCATAAGGAAAGACTGAAAGAATTGAATCTCTTGAGTCTGAAGTGGGACAACCAGGGCAGGGGGGAATATGACAATCTTGCAATGCAGGAAAGGTTGTTATACAAAGGACAACAGTCAATCGTCTTCTGTGTCCACTGAGGATAGGTGAGAAGTAATCAGCTGAATTTGCTAATAATTTAGATCTGATGTTAGGAAAAACTTTCTAAGTATAAGGATAATTAAATACTGGAATGAGTTCCTTTGAGAGAGGATCAAATATCTATCATTAGAGGTTTTACAGAACAGGTTAGATGAACAGCTATGTGGGATGGCTGACATATGCTTAGCCTTGACTCACATTATGGCAAGAGGCTAGATGACCTCTTAAGGTCCTTTCCAGCCTTAAATTGTTATGATGTTGGAAAAACTGGGCTGCTAGTTACTTGCAAATGGGATTACAGATGAGGACAAACAATAATCGATCTTTCTCTGAGTCTGTAGTGGGAAAAACATGTAACAAACTCTTCTTGTTTCTGATGTTGTTCCTTCTTAAGGAAAAAAGCTTAGGAGATCTGCAGAAGGTGTTAGCACGCCAAAGCCTGACATTGTTGTACAGTGCTGCAAGGCTAAGGGCAAGATGAAATTATAGCAGGATTTGTGGCAGAGCTAAGGAGACTCTCAGGAGATTCCTTATTGGGAAGTGTCTAGGGATGCCAGTAGGATAAACAGGTATGGTATTTGTGCGTTCAGGGGCTCTGCCTACGTTAGCAAGTGGTTTTGCACGATAGGAATGGATCAGCAGGTTGAAGCAGTTGTTGCTAAGGCCCCTGTATCTCCTGTGTGTGCAGTTTAGAGGTTTCACTTTGGATTAGCTTTAGTCTCATCCTTTGGATCTAACCACCAGGTCTGTGGTTTGAAGCTGACCAGTCATTTGTTCACTTTCTTTTGCCCTGATTATGGTTTGGAAATGTCTTATGTGCACCCAGAAAAGAGCTTCTGCTTTCGTTTCCTCCAAAAGAAACGTTGTTTGCGTGTGCTAAAACTGTTCTGCAAATAAAATCAGTGCATAGAAAATGGGGAGGATTGGGGAATTTGTTTCAAAACCTTTCTACTGCTTTGAACCAAAATGCTGAAGACAACTGCTGGAAGAGAGGCCTCTGCTTGGCCTGAAAGCAGCAGAACCAGCAACCCCAGTGAAAATCTAAGAGACTTGCTCTTAGAGGACAAGGATGAGCCTAATGCTGTAAACAAAGTCACGAATGGAGGGCTTGGCATTGGAGGGGGAATGTCTTGTGTCCCAGTACTTGTATGTAGTGTGCTCCAGGATCATAAATACCTGAAAACTGGATGCTTGGGTTTCGAACATTTGAATGGAGCAAGTCTGGGCATTCAGATTTATGCCTCAGGCAAATCACACAAGCACAGCTGTGAGTGAATAAACAGGCTTATATTTTGTAAGCAGGCATCTGAAGGTATTGAAGCTTTTGCCCTGATTCATCTGGAGTAGCTGTGTCCCTCCCCCCTGTTAAGGGGCTGCATTGTCTGTGTGCACTTTTTTTGAAAAATCAGGACAGCTTGATTTGCCACAGGTTTTTCTATGTGACTCTGACCTTAGTGACACACCTCCCAACCTCCCTCTCCAACCCCAAGGCTGAAAATATTTCAGTCTGCGTTGATTGTTGCGCAGGAATAAGACCATTTGAGTCTTCACAGAACTTAATTTCTACTGCATGCTTGTCTTTGTGTTTCGATGTCAGTTGTTTTGGGCTCGGCTACTGTGCTCTTGTCTGTTTTCAGGGCGATGTGTTGGCTACAAACATTTTGCACTTAGGTGGTGGTCCCGTGGTGGAGACGAGCCCAGGCCAGGAAATGGTTTGCTTCAATGCCCAGCAAGGTATGCTCACAAACCTGCAAGATTTCTACGTTAGTAGCTGGCCCTCTACCAGCCTGTGGGAGAGAAAAATTCCTGATTGTTTCAAAGACTTTGTCAAGGCCTGTGAATCATGGGAGGGCGAGATGCACTAAAGTGGTCACCAGGAGTTATCCGGAGAGCTGTTGGCCAGAGATGTGCTTCGCCTTACTTTCTAATTCCTGTTGGGCGAGTGGGTGTTAGTTTCCCCTTCTCCCACGCTGGCACAAATCTCAGTGTGACTGTGGCGCAGCTGAAACAAGCAGCAGGCTCCCCGCTGACTGCCCTCAGAAGCAAGCGTCATCGTCATTGCACTAGCAGGACCAGCTAGAAATCCTCCTTGATGCATGGCTCGCAGGACGTTGTCCACCTCTGTCCCTCTGAGACTCTGACTTGGGTTAACGGACCTCTTCTAGCTCTCTTCTTTGTTTGCTGAGAATGGCCCTCAGCAGTTTAAATTAACAGAGGCACCCTTTGTACCCACCTAGCTAAGGGCAGGTGTAAGGCAGCTCTCCCACCCTGAGGAAAGAGGAGCTTCTTTGATGGTGAATTACGCTTGCTTGTTAGCAGTCTGGTTATTTTCATTGTTCCTCCAGAGCTCCTGAACGATGCTATCTGTTTCTGAAAGCTGCATGCAATTGCAGTTTGCAATTTGTTCCATTACCTTGTGTGGTTGTTACCTCTGTGTCTAGAAAGTGCCCCCCTCTGCATTGCTTCCGGAGAACCTTAGTGATGTGTGGAGAATGTGGGAATATTTTGTTATATTTATATGTTCACTGCTATGCCTTCCCTCCTTTTTCAGTGTGGTTCCTAGGGGAAATGTATAGGTTAAAGCCCTGCCCTGGAGTGAAAGATGGAGATTTGGGATTTGGTATTTGTGCTTGGTTGCCTTGCCTAGCATTGCATAGACCTCCAGAATTAAATGAAGGAGTTATCTGAAGGAAACTATTGGTTAAGACAAATGGTCTTTAGCCCCTCCACTGGACACAAGTACAAACTCCTTTCCTCAGGCAATGTGTTCTGGTTTTCACAAAGGCTCCTGTCCTGGTGATCTGCTCTTTGACTGAATAAAGCTTTGCCACGTGTGTTCTCCTTCAAGGACTTTGCTTCTGGACCCAGACGGCCAAAAAACCTGTTGTGCCTTGGCATTTCCCTAGATATAATCGATTCAGGTTGCTAAACTGTCCTTCAGTTCACAGCAAATTTGAATTCCCTCTATGGAGGCTGGGGAGCTAAGCATGATCTGTGCTTTGCAGGCTAGTTTTTGCTGGAGAAAACATGGGCTCAGGCTGCACAGCCCAGGGCTCACCGTGAGCCAGGAGATTTGGGGGGGTGGTGGTGGGAGAGGTCAAAAGGGTGCCACTGATACCAAGCTCCAAAACATGACCAAAAGGAGACAAAAAGAGGCAGAGGTGTGCCGGGCCTCTGTAGCCTCCAAGCAGAACGGGTGCCTGAAACACGTCCTTGCAGCTAGAAGCGGATGAGCCTCGGGCCCTGTCTGCAGGTCCATAGCTGTCCTGCTCTGGAGCTCCTGTGCAGCGGAGCCTCAGATCATTGTCTTTGGAGACTTCTGCCTCCCCCACCACAAAGCAATGACTGAAGTATCAGGTGAAGCAAGCCTTTTTCAGAGCAAAGCTTCAGAGCAGCTGATATGAGAGGAGGAGTTTTCACTTTGGAGGGATGCAATATGTTGTTGTGCTGATGGCCCAGGAGGGAGGAGCAGGGGTTGCCACAGGATCTGCGTGAGAGCCCTGATCTGCAGTGGAAACTGCCCTGCTGCGCCAGCAGTGGGTGGTGCTGTGAAGAAGTCCAGAAACGGACAGTGAGGAAGGAGGTAGCAGATATCTGTGCAGCAGGTTCAGTAGCCAAAGCTCATATGAAGGTCTCCTGGAGAAGTTTTTTGCTTCAAATGACTTTAGAGCTCTTTATGCAATATCCTCATGCTTTTTGTAGGTACAGGTATAATTATTTCATTATGCTTTCCTGTGAAGTGTGAAAACTATCTTTACCAATCCTCTTAAATTAGTTAAATACAATATTCGGTGAGACAGGAGATAGAGAAATGTTAATTGAAACTGGAGAGGTGTTTATAGGGTGATACAGTGTGGCCAACTGTGACTAAAATTAATGTTCAAGGTTCTTGATAGTGATTCATATCCCAGAGTTTATTAAATATTTTCAACAGCAGTCAAAGCCACATTGAGTAGTCCACTACATTTGTGAATATCATCTTGCAGATATATGGCGCTCCCTAGGACTGGGTTAGCCAAAATCATTTTTAATTGGATCTGGTTTTCCCTGGGCTGCTGCAGGATACCTTTGAATGCCTTTCTTTATTAGCAGGCTCACAGGCCTGTCACATCCCATATGCCTTCTGAGGTCAGACTGAATCATTCATAAACAATCCTTTCTGTGAGTGGGATTTCTGCGGGCTTTTTACAGATGAGGGCAGAGCTCTTCCCCTGAAGCAATGAGCATGGCTTTGATGCTGCAGAGGCAACACAGACACGGTTTCCCTTGGCCTGGCTGCAAGGGGCTCAGCCAGTCCTACCATCAGTGGAAACCCCTTGCTATAACATACCGCAGGGCAAGTCGTCCTTTCAGTGGGATCCTCGCAAATGCCACATCTTCTTGCTTGAGCAAGTGCTTGCATGGTAGTAGAAGGGCTATGTGCACCCTGGGGTTTAGTCCCTCTCGTCTGCAGGAGGGCCGGATCCATTGCTGGCAGCATGTGGGTAGCACCCAACTTGGAAACTGGACAGGGCTGGCAGTAGGGCAGGTGCCTCCCTCCCCGGTCCCAGTCTGTCGCTTGCCCTTCTAGGGGCAGGCCAGGCCCCCTCCCTCCTCCTCCTCACACCACCTGGCTCCTCACTGTCCACTGCCACCAGTGATGCTGCACTGAAAAGAAAACGCTTCCCCATCTGGTGCCCTGAAATGACAGAGAGCTGCTGCTGGCTGCGGCCCAGCCTGACCCCCACTGCCTCGTTCAGCACACCCCCAGCACTGCCGCTGTCCTGCACAAGAGGCTGCTGAACTTGGACAACTGAACCATAAAAATGCAGTCCCTACCTTGTTAGAGGCTGCTCATTAGTAATGAAGCCCTGAGCCTTTCCCTCCGCCTTCCTGTGCAGCGGTGACTTGAGAAGGGAATCAGGCACGGCTCCTGGCATGTTGCTGCACGGGGACCTGTGGGTCTTCATGGGGAGCAGGGACCCATTTGCCCCCCCAGCAGGTCAGGGAGGTCTGCACATGGGCAGGCAAGGCACCTCACCTGTGAAAGTGTCTACTTTTTTTAGGGTAGCGAGTGACCCTTTAATTGAAATATTCCCTATCTTTGCACCCAGGTCTTTGTTGATTTCACATATCTGTCTCTGTGAATAGCAGAAATTAGACAGTCCACCTGCCATTTAGTCACCAGGCAGCCCATGCTAGCCTGAAGATATCGTTTCTCTAATTCAGTGTTGAGGCCACTCAGAGTTACACACCGTGCATGGAAAGGAAGAGGAAGTGCAACCTAGAAGCTGATGAGTGACAATGATACATCACATGCGACGGACTCTGCATTTCTGCAAATCTTCTGCTTGCCTAAGGCACCAGAAAACATTTTAAGGTATTGAATAGTGCAGCCAATAAGAGGCTGCAGTAATTTATTGATGTTCCCAGCTTGCCTTATTCCTTTCATTTATCTTTGTGCCTGCCCTGTAAAGCTGAACTAGCTAATGCTGTTATTTTTTTTTAATGAAGTTACATGAGCTGTTCACCTTCCACTAGGAGGGCCTGAGCTTTTTTTGAGGGTCCTGACACTAGTGAAGGTCAAGAAGCAACCTTCCTTTGCTTTGCTCTGGTGCATGATGTACAGACACATTTCTGAGGAAGGGACAGTGCTTTGGTGCAGATGGGCAGACCAGCCCTCCAGAGCCACTGCTGCAGTGGTGCTATGCTCCTCTAATCCCACCACACTTGGAGCAAGGGCGTCCCCTACTGCAGCCCCTAGGCTAGAAAAGCATGACTGTCTGAGCATATTCTGCAGTGCAAGATCCCCAGGGAAGGAAACACCTGGAAGGACCACATGCTCCTCTCTTGGCAGTGAGGGTCAGTTGCTGCAGACTCCAGTGTTGGGCGTAGAGACAGACACCTTGCACGGGACTTGACACGCTCTTCCAGATGGGGTTTGTGTGCCAGGACAGATCCTGTCCCAGAGAGTTTGGTGGGCATCTCTAACTGTGCAGAAAGCTGAAGATGCCACTCTGGTGGCCTTTTTATTCTCCCTAAATTCCTGATGCAGCAGTGGAGTGGGAGGAGATGTTTGCTGGGGCAGCACAGCGCTGTGTGCAGGGCTGGCCTGCCCCTGGCCTCTTGGGCGTCTCATGTGGAGAGGCACTGCATGCTCTGGTGTCTCCGCAAACCAGCCCGCTGTGAGGCTGAAGCTCCCAGCAGCCCTCCTCCTTGCATGCAGCGCTGCAGCTCCACTGTGTGAGCAGGTGACCCTTGCAGAGATGTGGTGGAGAGCTGGATGTTGCTGCCTGATGACAGGGGACAGGTGTCTAATGTGGGCATAATATGGGCATTAGTCCAGCCGCCCCAGAGCCCACGGCAGAGGAGAGGGATCAGACACTGCTTTACTCCCTCACAGCACTGACTGCAGCAGCCTGGTGGTTGCTGTGCCCATGGCCCTGCCTCTCCCAGTCACCCTCAGGGCTTTCTGCCCCATCTGCTTGTTCCACAGCGTCCCCTTGGTACTGACAGCACCTTCATGCTCTGCACCAAGCAGTTGAGGGAAGTCTGTCGTCCACAGAAGGTGGGCATCACTAGAATAGCTAGCTTTCCAGGGCAGGGAGGGATGTGTTGATCAGTTTAACATCCCATCACCATGGAGAGAGCCAGCTTCCATTGGAGGAGAATGTACTAAAGAAGAAATCAATTTCCCTTATAGCACCACCACAGCTAACACTAAACAAACTCATGTTAGATCGATGCCCTTCTATGAACTTGTAACTGGCGGGAGCTGCCAGGGCATGAAAACTCATTGCTTTTTGTGCTATTTTTCCATCTTCAAAACAGAATGCCGTTATGCCACTTCCAAGGCTCAGGCCATCTGGTCTTTTGTTATTGTTTTGGTGTTTGCTTCTCTGATTTTGGACTGTCCTATTTGTGCAACGGCTGATTCATTCATTTAAAAACAATGGAACAAATTATCCTTGCTGTCACTCCAGTAGATCGAGATCCACAGTGGGGAGAGAGAGAGAGTACAAGCTTGGTATACCAGGGAATACTGTCCTTCCAAATTTAAAGCCACAGAATAACTGTTTGCCTTCCTGGCAAGTGCCAGTACTCCCAAACCTTTGAAAATACAGATTCAATGGAATTGTTTTTTGCTATCATGAACCACTGAAATTTTCCATTATTTGAATTGTTTTTCTACAAACTATTTTTCTACAAATTTTTCTACAGTAAAAGGTGACAAAAGGAACCATCAGCAATTACCAAATCCCAAAGCACTTCCCTGGAATATTTGAAAATTAGCTAATGTTAGTCCTCAGAAATCAGTAACTATTTTCAGTGTTTCTTTCAAACGTATGGGCAAGTTGTAGCCTCTTCCCAAAAGTGCCAGGAAGAACAGAACTGTCTCCGCTGCTGTCTTTCAGACAGAATGAGTGGAGCCTCCCGCAAGTTTGTCGTAAGGACAGCTATCTACGAATAATCTTGAGGCATTAAATGATGTGACATACAGCTTTCACCCATCATGTTGTGTCTTCTGAGCACTTTGCTTTAATGCACTAATGGTAGAGAAGCACAGTCCCTTTGTTGCAGAGGGGTACGATGGCACATTAAACATGCTTGTGCATCTTCCTGTGAAGCTAATAGTCTTGCTGCAAAAGGAGACAGTCATGAATTTTTTAGGGTATAAGAGGTTAAAAAAAAATCAAGGCCTTTACATACAGAGAAAATTCTCAACAGATAAATTAATTTTCAAGCTTTCATGGCAGAACAAACAGCAACTTTGGATTTGCAACCTTGCTGCTTTTCTCTCAGAAGAACTTTGCCATTCAGTAGGCTGAGAGTTGGTTGAATCTGTTTTGTCTGGAGAAGTGTTTCAGTACAGGAATGAAATGTCATTTCCCTATTGGAAGATAAATCGGTAGAGCACCTGGGTTGTTACCTTGTCCATTGTGCTACTGCCCTCACATTTCTGGACCCCATATCTTGGTTCTTCATCTATGCCTCTTCCTGAAGATACGTAGGGCTGTCTCCTCTCTCCCTGAGTGCAGCCCCTGGTCCTTTCTGTCCCACAGCCTGTCCTGCCACGTGCAAGCGCTGGACACACTGGTGTGATCTCCACTGGCAGCTCGGCCCAGCTACTGCTTTTGCTTGGACATCCTCTGGGCCCACTTAGGACAGGGAGGCTGAAGAGCCAGGCCAAAGAGTCCGTTTGTCAGCCCGAGGAACCCCTGCAAGAAAGAAGGTTGGAGTTGGAGACAAGAAGGGAAGTTTTCCTGGTCCTTGGATCAGGGTATGCAAAGTGGATATTGCATTTAAAATGTGGAAGGACAAGTGTGTTTGGGTCATTACAGCTGCCTGGTTAACCTATATGCATGTTCACTTTTATAATTCTTAATTCTTACTGCATATTGCACCTTCTCTTTGTGGCTCTCGCAGTGTATTACAGACAACTTTACAGATAAAAACCTCAATACTTTGCTTTTGCTATGCAACAGATTATTGAAAATGTAACTTTGCACCCATTTGGGCAAATGGGGTCTACTGATTGTTCTGTGACAGAGGATGGAAGACTTTCAAACAGCTTTCAGGAGAAGTCAGCCTCTGAATCTGAGTGTTGCCTTATGAATCAAGGTCAGCTGGCACAAACCGTGCAAATGTTCCAAGCCCCTGGAGCTTAGGAAGGAATTTAGGAGGCTTTGAAGTGCTCTTGATCTTCAGAAGGACATCTGCAGCTAATGGTCTGTACTAGCACGCCAAGAGCTGTAAGGTTACATTGCTTGTGTCTTGGGCCTTCTCAGTCCCAGTGGGTTTCCTGGGCCTTTAATGCAAGTTCAGAGAAAAGCGAGTTGTAAAAAATGCACTCTCAGCCCAAGAGCTGATAATCTAGTGCTGGTTAAGTCAGGTGTAAAATGTCATAGTGGGGTTTTAACTATGGTGTTTAAATGCATGATAAAGTACAGCACACATAAGGATTTCTGTGAAAAGTTAAGTAAGCAGAGGATCTAGATGTCGCTGTCCAACTAAAGGTTCATTGTGCAATTGTATCCAAACAGACAAATATCTGTTTATTAGATATGCAAAGTAGCACAGTAGTTTACCAGATTGTTTTAGTTTTAACCCTAACAAGCTAAAAAAAAAAAAAAAAAAGACTTTACTGTGAATTTGGGATTGATCCAGGTTTTCAGGAACAGCTTTTTCATCTGTCTCCCTTCTCTCATTAGCTGATGGTGCCAGAATGTTCTTTGCTAATTAATGGCTGCAAAGTTCTATGAGGCCTTCAGATGAAAACATCTAATACAGTCACCTCTCAAAGCAAACTGCATGATATAAACCAAGACCTAAAGGCTTTCCTCTGCTGGGTACAGTTCAGATGTGGAGCTGAGATTGTGTTGGGGGGGGGGGTAAGAGACTGCCTTCCAGTCCTGAACTTGCTCAGACACATTCGGAGGATAGCTGCTTTGCTGAGTGCCTGCAATTGCTGCACAGACCAAATGTTTCCAGTCAGCAAAGGCTTCAGCTTGCTGCTATTTGCTCTCCATGGTTCTCCTGTTTAAAAGGCATAGTTGTCAGTCAGGGCGCAGGAGAGATACGAGGGGCTGATCTCACATCAGGAATAACAAAAAGCTTACAATTTACTCAACACCTCTGTGCTGAGAAATGTTCTTGTAAATTGGTCAGCACATGCTTTCAAAATGAAAGTCCTATTTCGAAGATGTGAAAGGAAAAGCGAAGCACTCCTGGTCAGGGAAAAGGGCTAAATTGCAACCCAGTTTTCTCATAGCTTTGTGCGCTCTGTCATTTCTGCATGCTCCACCCCGGCTGCCCAGGTGAGACTCGTGCTGGCCTTGCTGCATGCAACACCTGGTGGGAGCTGTTGGGTGCAGAGGTGTCATGGCTATCCCCAGGCAGCTCCCAACATCAGAGTTTGGCTTGCAGCTGCTGGCTTGCAGCAGCTCCAGTCTGAAATCAGGAAGACTAGCGAATTGGAGACTTAGTCAGCAGTAGGGAATTGCCAGACCGTGTTAGAGATGTGTCACTTTCTGACTTCTGTAGAAGTTAAGAAGCTGTTGAATCTCCCTTGTCACGTGTTTCCATCTCTCCCCGTAAGCCCAGTCTGTGTGGCTTGCAGTCTGTAATGTGTCCATCTGCTTTTGCAGAGGTTTCCCATGCAGCACGTGAGGTGCTGCAGCCCTTGTCCCCTCGGGCTCAGGGTCGTTGCGTGCTCTGGGACGCATCCATGAGTGGGAGCTGTGGGCTGTGTCTGAACACGTCTGGTAGCCACAGTGGTGGAGACAGCTCGGTATTCCTCCCTGTGAAAAGGCCACATGGCTTTTCACAGCTGCTGTTTTCAAAACGCGAGCTGGCTGTGTACTGCAGCCTGCTAAAGGCAGCTCCCACCACCAGAGCGCGGGGCACAGCTGGAGAGGGAAGGGCCTTGCAGAGCTCAGCTTCCACCAAAGCCATGAACTGTTTTGCAGTCTCCAGTGCTCTGTTAGGTCTCAGCAGGTCTCTCTGTGAGGCTGGAGGAAGATCATGTTGCGTAGAGAGCTGAGTCAAGGCTGTGGCCACACTGCTTTTGTGTTCTGCTGAGTGGCCCCGGCAAGGTGCCGCCGCAGGAGAGGCAGGATGTGCTGTATGCTGGCGAGGGGAATGTGCTGCAGCAGACCTGACTTTGCAACCCCCCAACCCCAAAACGTTATTTTTATTAACTAACAAGAGTATTAAAAATGCACAGAGTCACTGGACTGAGTATCAAGGTCCATGACAGAAAGACAAATTGGACAACTAATAGGTTATGTGAGTGGCAAGTTTTGGTGACAAGCTGACAGTGTGACACAGCAGAGTCTCAGCAGATGGATTACTCCGTGATTCCTGAAAGGTCATATTGTCAGTGTCTCCATCAGCAGGGAAGACTGCTTTTCGTTGCTGCCAAATGAGAAATGACAAGGGACTTTGGTACCTCGGATGTTAATGATGGACTCTCATACATGCTCTGAGTGTTCTCGTGGGTAACAAAGTTTTTAGTGACATTTCCAAACAGCTGCTCCTCCGAGGTGACCATTGCTGCCACTGTCCTGGGCGCTTGTGGGCCCATGCGGCATGGAGAGGAGCCTCAGCCAAGTCCCGCACATTTGCTGCCATCAGCTGCTTTTGACTGACGATCAGAGTGGGCTACTTGGGGCAGAGCTTCTGCAGGTGACGGTGAGAACCATACCCTCATGCCTGGCATTCAGCTGCCACTCTCTGCTGGCGTGCCAGGCAGCTGCCGCTTTTCATTCCCTTCACAGTCTTGTCCATGAGCGGCGGGTGGGATCCCGAGGAGCTGTGCTGGCTGCCGTTAGGAGAGAGGCAGCAGGTTTCCATGCTGAGGCAGGCTTGTTTCTGCCAGAAGCCCCAGGCAGGAGGTGCTGAGCAGAGCGTGGAGAGGCTTCCTTCTGCCCTAAAGAGCTCATGTGCACCATGTACCCTGATCCTAACCCCAGAGACCATGCCTGGCTCGCCTAGATGCACCGCATCCAGGCAGCTGGGTTTGGCTGTGGCCCTGCATGGTGGAGGGATCAGGTGATTGGCACGGGAGTGGGAGCAGAGAGGGCTTTGTGCTGGGCTTGTTGGCAGAGCCGAGGGAACGAGAGGAGACTGGCTGGCTGGACACCAGGATGGTGTGAGGGATAAGGTGCTGGAGGCCAGGATTTGAAACATGGCCTTGATCCAGTAGAAAGGGACAGATGCAGTGCCTTGATTACCTGACTCTGCTTGGCTGTTTTTGACTGGGAATCTTAAGCAAGGACAGCAACAATCCAGCCACCCTTTGGAAACAGAGCGCCTGGGAAGCAAATAATTTCCAGTAGGAAACAAGCCGTTACAGAAATAGCGGCTTTTCCAGGTGCCACTGCAGAGCCTCCCCAGTACCCCAGGCTGGCCTGGGACTGTGGGACGCGCAGCACTGGAGCAAGCCTGAGTCCAAGTCTCTCTACCCCACAGCCAGCAAGATCCATAATTAGACTGCGTATGTTTTGCATCGTCAAATTTTTTAAAAAATTGTTTATTATCTCTAGGTAAATGCTCATTGCCATCCTGTTTGGCTTGGTCTGTTCAACTCCTCACAAGCAAAATGATTTTCTCCCAGGAGGTATCAGCATCATGGTATACAGCATGATCACCTCCCATGGTTCAAGGGAGGAAAATTGTTTTAGACCTCACAACAGAGATCTATCTAGAGTTTTGTGCCTGTGACAATGGCAGAGCTGGTCCCTTGGCTGACCCACTATCTTCTGCTGAGTGCCAGCGAGATATGCATGGCCTCTCTGTGACTCATTGCTGCTCTAAGGTCGTGGGAATTTTCACGCAGAGAACAGTCACAAGAGGTTAGAAAGTCAAGTCCTCCCAGAGTCAGAAAGAAACACATTTGAAGGCATTTCTGTTTTCCCAGGTAGTGCAGGGACCGGACTTTCCTGACATTTGAATGATGTGAATGAGAACCATCTTTCTTCCAGCCTGTCCAAATGAAAGTAGGGTATGCAGTAGTGTGCAAGAGCTAGATCTAGTGCAGAGAATAATCGATCTGGACATAAGAGTTCAGAGAACTCTCTAGAGTCTTAGTTTTTTGTCAAATGGTCACTGGAGGGTTAACGGAATTTTGGTTTTAATTACATTGCTGGAGGGCACACTTACCCAAGGGAAAAGACATAATTACCAAGACATTTTATTAAGATATTATTTAATTTTATCGATGCGTCACAAGCAAAGGCACAGAAATGTTCAAATCAATATATTCTTGCATCAATGTTTAATCTGCTTTCAGCATTTTTCCCTGAACTATTTGTGCATTTGCTATTTGATAAATTGACTTACTGGGAATATGTGGAAAATTAATGAATTTCCAGCAAAATCACACCACATGTATTTGTTTCAGCAGGAAACCAGAATATGAACAGTCTTTCATCTTCTTTGGACAATATTTTTGGACCCTTCCTCTTTCCAGATCACCCTTGCTAGGTCCGTTTTTCCTTCACCACCATTTCCAAGCAGGTGTTTAGACTGCCCAGGCCAGGAGACCCTGCGTGGAGGGTGGCCAGGCCGGAGCAGTGCAGTTCACCCTATCACAAGGCATGAGCCGCGCTGCCGAGGAGCCCTGCTGGGTTTACCCATGGCTCACCGTGGGGGAGCGCGCCGGGCACATCCCCGTGCTGCTGAGCGGGGACTCCATGCAGGCTGCGCTGCACGGCTTCTGGCCCTGTTCCAGGTGACGTGAGCACATTTCTGGGTGTTTTAATTTTGAGGAGCACCTGAGACTGCACTGTGCTAGTAGCAGAGGTGTTTATGGAGTGCATCTATACAACCCCATTTGCCATTCTCATTCCAGCAGACAAAGTCTGCTTACACCTTATAGACAGAAATCCACCAACCCAGGGAAATGTTGCACAGGTCCTGGCCCATGGAGTGCCCCATGTTGTTATTTCCAAATGAGGATGACCAGAACACAAAGCCGTGCAAGCTGGCAGTGACAGAGAAATGGGATGAAGGTCAGAAGAAAACAGAGCTTCTGCAGAGCTTGTGGACCAGGGTCTAACACTGAATCCTACTTGCTGTGCTCTTGGAGCTGAGGCTGATACAGCACAAGGTTACTTTCTAATACAGACAAATTTAAGTGCATGATGGATTACAGAACAGTGAAATAAGAGCCTATTTCAACTGGTGTTTGCAGCTAGGAGAAGAGTAAAAATAGCCTTGGTGGATGGAGATACATATCGAGAAAGAAAAAGGAGATGTCTTTATGCCCATGTGTTTTTTGATCTTTTTCTTCAGCTTTTCACTTTGTGCTGCTTGGGGAGTCTGTCTTCTCTTTCCCAGTCCTATGGACAGCCAGTCCAAAGAAGGGATTCGGCATGCGGTGGGTCTGTCCACCCTTCCTCTCCTTGCAACAGCACTTGCCTTTCCATCTCTCCAGTGTTCTAGGCCCTTGCTCAGGGTTTTTCTAGGGCTGCGCTGCTCCCGTGCATGGGATGCTTTTCACACTTATATCCTCTGCTCACTGCCATTTGCATCCAATTGGATTTCTCATCGTTAGCTTGTGGATGAGAAATCTCAGATGTAATCTCTGATCCAGCTGGCTGCCAAATTACCCTGACTCCAAATGATTTGTCACAAGTGGAAGGATTGATGCTGGGGAAGTGCTTTTTGAGGTGTCTTTTATCTTCCCACAGGCACTCCACTGCAGCACAATTCCTCCGTTGTCTTCATCCATCAGCTGCCCCAAGTATATATATTATCTCCAGTTCAGCTGCTCCTGCTCCCTGCATGGCAGTCTCACTCCCTGCTGCTTTCCTAGACACACAAATGACACTTGCAGTTACAGACCCAGTTTCAGCTTTCCTGTGCATGAGTGGGCACTTCTGGGGCTGATTTTCATTAGCGCTTCCCAAATGCTGCCTCAAGGGGTCAATTTTGCAGGAATCCTGGCTTTGGCCCTTTGCACCCTTCCCTGCTGAATTGAGCCATCTTTTTTTCCCAGGCGCTAGCTGCCATCTGCACCAGCAGGTTAATCTGTTCCTCTTACCCATAAGTGCATTTATCACATGGAAGTGGCTCTTGTGGAAAATATTGATCAAACTCTGGCTGTTCCCTGGCTGGACTGAAACTGAGTGTTATGGTTGCTCAATTGCTTGGCATTTTGCTCTGCTAAAGAGTGAGCCTGTGTACGTGTGTATGTGCGGGGGGGCAGACTAGCTGCTGCGGTCTCCATTTCACCCTCCCGTGTTCCCAGCTGTGCTTCCTTCCGCAGCTGGTGGCAGGGCCGGTCCTGAGCACGGGGCTGGGTTTCCCCTGCGCTCAGCCCGTCCCCAGGCAGGCCTGTGCTGGCTGCGGCTGCAGGTCCTGGAGTGCGGCAGCAAGGGCAGCACGTGCGTGTTCAGAGGAGACAGCTTCTGGTGTCGGGAGTGGAAGGCCTGGGATGTTTATAATTCAGTAACAGACTCCACCACATTGAGAGCCAGGCATCTCCAAGGGCATTTGGATCTGTGTTCTGGCAAGCGAAAACGCTCTGGCTTATTATGCTTTAGACCTGAAACTCAGTCTTCTCTGAGCTCCCTCTCCCCTCCCAGCACAGCCAGTCTGTGTGCTGGAGCACGCTTGTCTCTATATTAAAGAAAAATACAATAATAACAACTCCTTGTGGCAGCTGCAGAAATATATGCTGTTTTGACAGCACCTTATTTCAGCACAGTGCTCTGAATGGCTTGTGTGAAGATCTCTTGCAGGCAGCTTCACGGCGGGAGAGCTGTGGCACAATGAAAACATGTGAGTCACCCTTTAAAATCACAGCACTTTTAGCACCAGGACCTGTCTCTGCTTATGGCCCTCTGTCAATGCCTGGCCTCGGCAGGGTGTTTTTCAGGCATTTATATACCAAAGAAATGGTGGCAGGAGACCCCTGGCCCTTTGACACCCTCAGCAACGTGCCAGAGGTCCCAGCTGCTCACTTGCTGCAGCATGTCTGTGCAGCTGGCTGCATCGCAGCCAGACAGCGCTCGACTCCAGGTCCAGACAGCGCTCGACTCCAGATCCTGAGGTGTCCCGGGTTTTCGGACAAGGGCCAGCGACATGGCAGAAGTGACCCGGGGCATGCAGCAACAGTTGCCTTCTTCTTCCCCAGCCTCACAGCGCTTGTGTCCGTCCTGCTTTCTGGTTGCAGTTTTGCTGTGGAGAGATGCAAACTCCCCAGGCAGCGCATCCAGGTGCAGAAGCATGTGGGAGCTCTCGAGACTGCCACCCTGGCACGGTGTGTCTGGCTGCTGCGCTCACCACCGTCGCTGCTGGACCCTGGATGTGTTAGCTGGCGGCAGGCGCTGGTGGCTGCAGGCAGTTTGAGCCTGCTCTTTTTCTGCACAATACAGCATACTGTCCAATACAAATTCACAAGAAGACCCATACTCTGCCAGTACATTAAAATTTAATTAGGCAGTAAATACTTCTTGCTTCCGAGCCCTGAGGATGAAGAAAGCCAGAATGTCTTTTTGTTTCTTAATGGGACAACTGTCCTCTCCAATAGGTTGTAAATGTTTTTAGTGACATTGGGCAAAATCCTGCCCTGTGTTTTACAGTAGTGTAGTTACTAACATGCCCAATTCTTGTCTGCATTGCCTCTTAATGCACCAGGCACAGGAACAGCTATTTTCTGGCACCAATTGGGTGGGAAGTTGAGGAAAGGCTGCCAAAGACTAACCATTCTCCATAGATCCTGGGGAGACACCGAAACTGCAGCAGGAGGCAAGGTGAGCCCCGAGCACTGCTAGCAGCCGAGTTTCACTCGAGTGCCTGTTTCTGGGGCTATGAAGGAGATGCTGATGCTCGGAGCCAGGACTGGGGCAGCAGCCTCTGCTCCTGGCCGCGGCACCCGTCCTGCTGGCTCAATGCCACCCTCCTCCGGCCTCTCATGGGGGAGCCGGGGCTGCTCACGTCTGCTGTTAGTCTGATAATTATTCACTCTTCACACTGTGGTGGGAACTCACAGCTTCCGCAGCCCAGATTTTTCTATCCTGGCCACTGTATACCCACACTAAAATTAAATACAGTCCCTTCCCCAGAAAGCTCAAAGACTAAAACAAACCCTAATGGAAAATACAAGACTCCTGTGATGCGGAGAGCATGGTTCTGCCAGAGAGTCACAGCTGAGATTTGCCTCCTGCTGCAGCTTGGACATAAAGCATCTACTTCCAGCTCTCCCCTGTGAGAGCTAAGCTCTGCTAGTGAATCTCCTTACCTGAAGAGATGTTTGTAAATTCTGGATATTGATTCTGAAAATGCAGTTCCTCCTTGCAATTTAAAGAAATGAAGAGACTCTTGAGCACTGAGAAAGCTCCCAGTTATTAAAAACCCTTTCAGCTTAAAGTATGTTAATGGGGCATTTTTTTGCACTGTTAGTGTCCCTTTGGGTGAAGGCAGGGGAGGATTTCACAAGACCCTTCCATGGAAACCCAGGGGATGTATGCTGCGGGAAGCTCATTAAAACACATTTCCAGTATCAAAAGGCCATTCTTAATCGCTCTGTGGCAAAATGCTGCTTCAAACATCTTTTCCAGCCAGCACACCTCACTCCTGGGACAATTTTTACCCAGTTCAGTAGTTGTTCTCCTCCCTCCTTCTGTGGCAATGTATCATTTACATCTTGATTTAAAACATAGCAAAAACTTGAAAAATAAACCTGCAGTAAAAGGCTAATTACAAGCAAGAGGGTGCAGGCTGCTGCAGCATGCTCTGTTTGCACGGCTGCCGTATTTGTGCTTGGTCTCACCTGCTGCTGGTTGGGGTTGTTTGGCTTCAAATTCAGACAACCTGGCCCTAAGGAGTTGAGTGGTGCTGTGCTTGTCCTGCAGCTGACTGGGGAGTGGTTATCCAGAGCTGGGAAAGCCAGGACGCAGATGAGCTCCCAAGGTAGGGTGCATTCCCCATCGTCTGGCAGGCAGTGAGGGTGATGCTATCACTTCCTGGAGGTTTGTGCTAACCTTTTGGGGACAGGTCTCCCCCCTCCTGTGGGATGTGTGGGCTCTTCCAGCACAAGGTGACCCTCAGGCCCCTGCTCTTACCCTTGGGTTTGGGGATAATTGTGGTCTGACCCAAATCATGCTGCTTCACAGAGCACTCAGATGACTGATAAAACTTCCTCTTTTCCTCAAATCTCATCCTATGTGAGCTGAAAGGAAACTGGTGGTGGGACTGTCTGGGGTGATGCACCCCAATGGACCAGTCTGAGTGAGAAGCTGGAACACCAGACAGGGAACATGAGCATTTAAATAAACATAATTGGAGCATACCAGATTGGCAGCTAGCGAATTGGCACTACTTTCTTCCTCTGTAATGCAGACAATTTTCTGACCCCGGTGTAGCCAGCTCATGCTGGGAGGTCTAGCAGCGAGGGGATTTTGGAGGCAGGGGCTGCTCTTTGTATGGGTGGGACCTGTTTGAAGCAACCAAGCCCCCCGAGCAACAGCATGTGCCTACCTTCAGCTTTGCACATGGGACTCATGAGGAGCACCCGGAAAGGCCTGTGCTTGCTCTGCCTTGTGCTGAGTACTGCTAGGCTGCACAGGCTGCTGCTGAGATCTCTCCTTGCATCTGTTCCTGAGACTTCGGAAACACCCTCCCCCAGCTCTTACTGTCACTATTTGAGACACTTGTCACTTTAAGAAATGTCTTCATTATTTTAAAATGAGGTTTTTGAGAGAAGCTGTTGTTATTTATAGATTTCTATCTGCTATCAAAGCACTTATCACTGTCATATCGCACAGCCTCCTAGCAAATGCCATGTTGATGGCCACTTTGGAAATGCAACTAGACAGGGAGGGCAGTTGTTCTGTGCCTCTTGCTGCTGGGCTGCAGTGGGTTATTAACACACCTGGATTGTCAGAGTTATGCCCTAGAAGAAGGGCAACTAGCCAATGTGGAGGCCAATCAGTTTTGGGGTGAATTTGCTACCAGGCAGTAATTGTCACCCCAGCAGTGATTAGAGGGGAGGTTTACTGAGGACTGTGCCTGTGACCTGGTGCTGGAGGGTGAGCGGTGCAGCGCAGAGTGATGTGGTGCCAGTGGGTGGCCGTGGGGACCTGCACCTGAGGAGCAGGCAGCGCTGGCGGGGACCCGCATGGTTGCATCCACGGCTGGTGCCCCGTGGCTGGGCCTGGGGGCTGGCGGGACAGATGCAGCAGCAGCAGCGCCCAGGGAACCAGGCTGGATCCAGGGTGGGTGCAGGGTGCTGGTGCTGCAGCAGCTGTTTTTCATCCAGGGACAATCAATTCTTCTCATGAAACAGCCTGTTAGTCACCCGTGGCTCCGCCTGGCTCTATGAAATTAAGTGCTGTGAGAGCAACGTGGAGGGGTTTTGCTGCTGCTGTGGTGTCTCTGGCTCTTGCACAGCAGGATTGCTGCCTGTATCTCATGGCAAAGGCTCCCCAGGGAATCCTTGTCTGAGCATCTCAGCCCTGTGCAGGGTGTTAACATATAATAAGGAGCAATAAGCATCCACTGGCTATTATTTTCCATTTACATGGTCAGCTGGAGCAGACAGCAGTTTGCAGTAGGGTTTGATATGCCTATATTGATTTTCTTTATAGATTAGAGTGATTCAAGCAGTTATAAGGTTAATTTCAGATGATTAACTCCACCATATTGTAATATTTGATTTAGATTGGCTTTCAAACACTTTCCACTTATTGATTTTCAATATCGTACTTTTAGCACTGCAGCCAAATGTCATTTAAATAAAAGGTTGACAGAGTAGAAAATATTCACAATAGACTGGAAAATTCCTCTGCATGCCAACCTGGACGTACCCCAACAGAGCGTGTGATGCCCTCACTGCTGGAGGGAGGAGTGAAGCACAAAGGCTCATCGTTGCCACGATGAGCCCGGCCTTTGGGCTGGCGCATCCCTGGGACAAGGGCAGTGCCGGCCCGATGGGTCTCCCCTGGGCAGACTGTTCCCGCTGGGTTGCTGCGTGGCCGCTCCTCACCTGCACAAGGATCAGCCCTTGCTCCCGGCACATCCGCCTCCTGCGCCACCTGCCCGACGAGCCGTGGGACCGCAGCCTCGCAATCACTGGCAGGGTTGTTGCCGTTTTGTTTCTGACATTAAAACTCCTTCTTGATAAAAATCAGACCGTGAAATTGTTGGATACGAGGAGAAGTTTAATCTGCTAACTTCTCCTCCCGGCCTCAGATAATCTTCCTGTCCTGAGGGCAGGTGCCAGAGTTTTGTGGCATAAGCTGAATAATAGGATTTTATTTGCATTGTCTGGAAGCGGCTGGGGATTTGGAGACCGTAGGAAAATTACTCATGTGATTTCATAGGGATCTTCCTCCTAAAAAATGTAAATGAGATGCTAACATCTCTTCTCATCAAGGGATCTTCACTTCCTCACCTGCCTGAGAAGAGCTCACAGAGAGCGCAGTTAATATTTCTGATACAGGTGAGATGTGAAATCCTAACAAGGAGCCAGTGCTCCTGGAGCTTGCCATGGGCCCCACTCATGGCACTGGCATCCAGCAAAATTTTCTGTTAATTTGGGGCTTTGCACGGTCCCCGACAGCAACTCACCCCTTTTGCCATGGCGAAATCCCTCATCCTCCAGCCACCCAGGTCTTCCAGCCACCCTGGTTAAACAAAGCAGCTTTTCGACAGGAAATCTCATCCTTGGGTGCTGGCGGGTCGAAACCTCCCAAATCATTCGGTCGCCTCGCATTCCCCCCTCCTTGTGAAGTCGTGCTCTCGCGCTAACCTGCAAGGCTTCCCGCAGCCTTGGAGGTGCGTCTTGTCCCTTTGCCACGTAAGGGAAAGCTCTGATTCCTCATTGTTGAGTGGAGTATGGTACCCTTTATATCCCTTGAGACCAGACTGTAAAAAATAATAGAATACTGACATTTAACCTATTGGAGACAAACATGGGTTTTTAGATATTAGATTGTTCTGAGCTAAAATGCACAAAGGAAAGAAATTACCAAAAATATGCTCCTTCTTGCCTATTTTACATTTCCGTATGGGTAATATGTGCATATCTCAGAGCAGATTATATTAATGTTTCTGAACATGGATGAGTCCAAAAGTGTTAAATGCTGTACACAGCAGCTCAGAGGGTGTGGGAGTGACAGAGATGCTGGCAAGGCAGGATAGAGGCAGGGAGCTGTTTGCTTTTTGTCACGGATGTCTCCTCCTCTCTTATACTTTTATTTTCAGCGGCTGTTTTCTTCTTCCTATTTTGGTGATGTGCAGAATACAGATGAGATCCAGTGTACCCAGTGATACTAGACTGACACATGCTCATTTTTGTTTGTCTTCCAAAAAACGCCCCTGATCAGGCTAGCCCAGCATACTCTGAAAATCGTGCTGGAATGCCAACAGTAGTCCCCAGCTTGCAGACATCTCTGGCGTGCTTATGGAGCACTAATGCCCTGTGCAAGGAAACATGACCGCAAGGAGTATGGCGTGTCGACCAGATTTACAGGTGCCACGGAGTGAAGCCATGTCCATGCAGCATCGCACCTCGCTGGGGAGACGGGAGCTGTTACGCTTGCTAGGTCAGGGCCACCCTTGTCCTGCTTCTCAGGCTGTCAGCCTTCACACCAGGGATCATTTTGAATATATCTGGTCTGAAGTTTGAGTCTGACAATTTATGATCTGACCTCTTCTCTCTTTGCTTGGGTGTCCTGAGCTGAAGTGATATTTCTTTCCATAAATTTCCAAAGATTTTCATGTATTCAAGGAACTCTCTCTACAGAGTGTCTGACTGGCCACTGTGATACAGACAGAGCTGATCAAATACTTATTTGTCAGGTGCATTATCTGATTAATTTTGCCATTTCAAATAATTTATTCATAAGTCATCTGCAATAACAAATACTTATATTGCCTTCTGACCAGCAATTATTTGCTGTTCCTGCTTATAAACCATTATATGTCTGTGGCAGCTGGGGCTGATAGTCTAATCTTTGGAACAATATTTCAAGAACACGAGGAAGTGTTCTGCAATTTCCTCAAAGGTCTGAAGAACATTTGTATTATCTTGAGATCTCTTCCAGAATTCTTTCAATATATACTTTCTGACAAAACGAGACTTCACAGAACCTGCAAAGGTCAAAGCCATTAAAAAATCTTTTCAGTGAGCAGTGCTGCAGATCTCCAAACACTTGTAGCTCTCAACAGAAAGAAGTTGAAATGTGCGTTTTCCATCTCTAGTTATTCCAGTCCTGTCCAGCACCTGTCAAAGAAAGCCAGTGTGGAGAAGACCTCTTGGGAGCCCCAGAGCCTGTCAAACCCGACCTGAGGAGCTGACTCTTGCATTGCTCCTGCGGGGATGGCTGGATGGCACGTGGCTGGCGTGATGCTTGCTAGGTATGTGCCCCCTTGGCCAACGGCATCTGGATAGCAAGGTCCAAGGTCCAGGGCTGGACAGGGAACGACAGTGCCAAGGAGGGATGTGGAGACCTTCACCTCACGCTCAGCCCCTCACTCAATTTTCTGTGTAGTTAGCTCTGTTTATAAATCCTGTGGTCCAAACAGCTGGTGCTGAACCCAGGAAGGTAAACACGCTTGTTCAAGGAACGCATGTCACTGGGAAGTTGTGGGGCATGCTAGATGCCAGATATTTTACACTACAAAAGAACATTTTCTCAATATTTGCTGGGATGTCTTTTAATCTGTATCAATGAGGAAAGTCATTGTCGCTTGCAATGGCTGCTCTAAGACTCATATATATATATGTATATATATATATGGCAAAGTCTTGTTGCTCACTGTTTTTACTTGCTCTCACCTCACTTTGTGGGACTCCTCAGAAGTTCCTTTCGGGCGCTTCTGGACTTGAATAATGTAAATACTTGTCTTCAGTGTGCTTTGCTGAATTCTTGTCCTACCTGCTGCCTCTCTTGTAGGCACGTATGTTGAATGAGAGCAGTTCCTATACAAGCCTGGATGGCACCCTGCTAATAGCTTTTGTTCTGCCGAATATTTATGATTTATTTCTACTCTCTGTTGCAGCTTCCTGCTTATCGGTCAGGAGTGGATCTGTAGGGATGCCTCACAACTTTGCTGCCTATGACCAGTAATGTCACCATCCTGTCTGCAATGCTTCCGGGAGATGATGTGAGAATGACATTGCCTGCAGCCTCTCTGTCTGAGCCAATTAAACAGAGAAATTAAACAATGTCCGAGTCAATTAAAAAGAGAAATTAAACAATGTGACAAACAGGAGACAATGAAGATGAAGCTCAGTGCTAAGTACATCTTAAAGGAGGACAGCAAGCACATGCAAAGCAGCTGGTGTCTCACTGCAGAGCTGCTGTGCCTCCCTGGACGTGCGCTCTTGCCTTGCTGGAATCATTTCGGGGGGGGGGGGGGGGGCTGGTAGCTGCTTGCCCTGGGCCCGTCATCGGGAGGCTTTGGCTCCGCAGTCCTGCCCCTCTGCCCGGCTCCTTCCGCAGTGGAGCCCTGCAGCCCCGTCCTGGGAGGGCCAGCAGCAGTGGTCTCTGGCGTGGCAGCTGGATGCTCTGCGCCAGGGAAGCGCCGTGGGCACGGGAGCATCTCTTCCGCTGGCGATGTTGCGTGTTGCAGCCTGCACCCCTGTTCCTACCTACAGCAACATGGCCCCTCTCTGCACCCGGAGTCACCGCTCGCGGTTGCGGACGCAGCATCCAGTGTAACGTGTGCTGGGAATGACTTCCCCTGAGCTTGTACCTGCAGTTAGGCTACAGTGTCTTTCCCTGAAAGATATTAATCCAAGGCTGAAGACTTAAAAAATCAAGTAGTGTCAAATCCGCAGCATCCCTGATGGCCTCCCCAGTCCAGGAGCAGGCCCGTGCCTTGGGGATGGCTCTCCAGCTGCCTGCGCCACGCTGCGTCCGTGCGCAGGGGGCAGCGCAGCAGCACCTGCCGGCATCGCCGTGCCTGGGCAGGTGGACGCTGCGCCCGGATGCCCGTTGGCGCCCCGGCCCTGGATGAGGCCGCTGGGCTGGGCAGCTGGGTACCCTGCTCCTGGCAGCTCACTGGACCTGCTTCAGGAGGTCTCTAGTTCTGCAGAGTCGAGCAGGTGAAATGAGACTCGTCTGGCTCATTTTGGCCTAGTCCAAGGTGAGAATACCCGGCAGGTAATGCTGTGTTGTGAGCATGCGAAGGTGTTTGGCATCCTTGAAAGGAAAAGTCGATGGCTAGACTGTCATGACTTCTCTTCCTGTCCATGGTGTAAGCAGTGGGGCTTTCCTGATTTTTTTTTTTTTTTTTTTTCCCCCCCCTCAACAGTCTGAGTGACTTTTCACTTCCAGAGCTGTTAGTAGAAGCAGCTAATCCAGATTACTACTTTGCTGTATTTAATTGGCACTTTCAACTGTAAGTAAAGTGATATACTAATCATTTTGATCTCTCTTCAGTTCTTTGATCTAGCTGTTGGTCTCAGGTGGGTATAGTGACAACACAATTAATTAATTGCAAGTTTATAATCACGCTTCTGCAGCATTCCCTAGTTCATTCTTGACATGTTACCAGTGGAGTTTCCAGGGTTTGTCATTAATTCTGGCGAACAATAGTGATTCCGAAAGCCATCCCTGGACCTTGCGAAGTACCCTAAGTCTGGGAGCAGAGAGTATTCCCCAGGGACGAGCCCAGCGTCCTGCAAGGCTCCACGTGGGAGCTGTGCTGCTGCACTGAGGCACCCCGGGACCTTGCGGGAGGCCACAGACCCAGATCAGTGTTTCCTAGAGTGTCTATGGGCAAGTGCTGTATGAAGGGCACAATGCAGCTTCCAGAAAAGCAAGAAAGAACAGAAGAGTACTTGGAGGAACAACCCAAATGTCCTTGCCATCGTTAACTCTTCTGTATCCTTCAGTTTGGGAAGGAATGAGTTAACTTCCTGCTGCAGGGGTTTGATCAGTCCCTGCTGCAGGGCAGGATGAGACCTAGCACAGGAGCAGAATATCCTCCGTTATACGCTCTTCCCTGAAACGTCTGGCAGGAAAGCAAAGCAGATGCGTCACAAACGTGATCTGTTTGTGCTGTTCCTTTTGCTTTGCTGTCTTCCATACCAAAGAGATAACATTACTCTTCTAACTCACTTGGCTGGAGTGACCTTGTGTCATGGGCAGGGATGGACAAGAAACCTGCAGATGGAGGCGGTGGTATTGAGGGAGAGGGCAGGCAACCTTCCTCCTAAGGCTGGAAGCTGAGGGACCTGCGAAGAGCAAACTCAGCCCTTTGGGGCCCAGCACACTCATGCCAGAGCCAGTTCTGCCCCTGTTTTCATGCTCGGACCGGGCTTGTTCAGCTTCGGTAGGCTCGTGCTCATGCTCCACGAGCTGTCAAATCTCTTTACCAGGAGAGCTGGTGGACAATAGAGTCTCATCTATATGTTTTACCTCCCTTAGAAAAAGGCAAATATTTTAGTATCTGTTGAAGAGTATTTGCATTTTTATGGATAAATTCAAGAAAAAAGGCACCACGCAATCCCAGTTTGCATCCCTTATTTCCATAGAAACTACAGGAGCCTTGATTGCTTTCATGTGCTTTTGATGAAAATTGAGTGGGGTATCTTTATCCTGCCATAAGGTGGGAAGAAAAATTGGCATTCACAATAATATCTAATGCTTCAAAGGATACTTTTGCAAAACAACTTGCTGTGGTTTATTAAATAACTTAGTGTTTTTCAAATAATGAAAAAGAAACTTTGTAGAAAACTTGTTGCAAGCCTTTGCTAAACCACTGCAGATTAACATCTGCTTGTGTGGAACAAGGATTGTTTAGTGGTACATGACTGATGCTTGTGAAATTGAGGTCATTCAGCTCCTAATCAAAGTTCAGACTCTAGCAGGGAGCAATAAAGAATTTATATATCATAATCTATACAAGTGCTTTTAAACTGTGGAAGAAATACAGTAAATAGTGTACCGGTGCGAGCAGACAGCTTTACTGTAGGAGCGGAGCTGATCAGTGTGGGGGCGGCAGCCCCTCGCTGGAGCGTCTGGCGATTAGCGGAAGCATCCGAGCTGATCCGCCAAGGCCGTGCGGGCGCCGGCGCTGTGGCCCGGCGGGACGAGCCTGCTGGCTCGGGTGATGCCGGCTCTTGTTTCGGTGTCGCCGGTGTGCTGTATGTCCCGCACCTGCTGTAAAAAGGGCAATTTTGTGTTACTGGGGGTGGAAATCTAGTGAAATTACAGCACCCTTCCCTGACCACCCTCTGAACTGCTGAAGGCGCCCCAGCAAGGCTGCGTCTGGCACTGATCCCCACGGCTGCTGGCAGCTGCCTTTGTCGGAGCGGAGACCTGGCTGCACCTCATCTCACTTGTGGCTGTAGCCTGGCTGAGTGGGGCTGCGTCCACCCTGCAAGGAAAGGGGCTGCAGGGCTAGCGCCCCATGGCCCGGCACAGCAGCCGCAGCGGGAGCTGGGAGCGCTCGGCCTGTCCGGCAGTGTCCCAGCCATCCCGAGGCGTTGCAGCCATCCCGGCTGCAGCGCGGGCAGGTTGCTCCTCGTGGCTGGGGCCTGTGGGGCTGCGAACCCTGCTGGGCTCCCCCCACTGCTGCGATGCAGCTCTGCTGGGCGCGAGCGCTCGGTGCCCCCGTGCTGCACGTGGAAGACGGCGCGAGCAGTCGGGGATCACCTCCCATCCCGCGGCTGGCAGCACGCCGGCTCCTGCCGCTTGACCAAGCGAGCCTGGGAAAATGCCCGGGAACGGACGGTGCCGATAGGGGCCCTCGAGCTGGGCAGCGCAGCTCTGTGCGGAGGAGTCGCTCGGCCTCGCCGTTAGCCCAGGGAGTTGTCAACACTCCTCCTTTACAACTCATTTTGCCAACTGTGTGTAGATATTGATCAGGCTTTAAAAACAACTGTTTTCCTCTTTTTGTGTGCAGAGGAAAGACCTGCACCAGCAGCTCTCCGTCCTCAGGTGCCCCGGCTGCAGCTCAGGGCAGCGTTAGCGGACGAGGAGGGCTGGCGGCGGGGCCGCGAGGACCGGGGCTGCTCCGCTCGGCTCCGTCGGACGGTCGCGCCCTGCTCGGGGACCCGCTGGGAAGCGCCTTGGCGCCTGGGCTCGTGATGGTGGCGAGACGCTTCTCTGCCGTTTCCGTCCCTTGGAAGAGGTTGAGCTTGCGGCACTTGTGCTGCTCGTCCTGACACGGGGCCATTTATATTTGATGGTGTTTGGATGAATTATGCACATAGCCACTAAGAGAAATTTAATGATGGGTTTCAACTTGTTTTTTATAGATTTCAGCCTTTGAATTAAGCACCAGTTCACTCTCAGTGCTACAGGGGATAAAGAGAATATTCCAGTCCCAGCATCCATCACAGCTGCTCCGCCAAGCAAAGTTAACAAGTAAACAGTAATCGCCCACAATTATTGCCCATTACGTGCTCTCTTCACCTGCGATCACACAACAAAGCGTGAGTGTAGAGCTACAGGAGGAGCTGGGTGGCAAGGAGCTGTCGAGATGAAATAACAGCAAAAAGACCTGTCAAATGCTGCCTCTGTGAAAGACCTAAATCCTCTCCTGATGGCCCCTCGGTGCAATGTACAAGAGCTACTTCTGTGTAATTATAAATTGTCTGCAGGGCTTATCTGAGAGGTTCAGCGTTGACATTACAATAATAGGGTGGCTGAGCTTTATTTAAGGGATAATGTTCCTGGCAGTGGTGTATACATGGCAATAAATGAGTGTGGCAGGTGATTAACACCGGCGTGAAGCTGACGTGGGCCCTGCTGCGTGGCCAGAGGAGAAGGAGCCCAGCAGGGCCCTGAGTGGCAGCTGGGGCCGGCAGGGCTCCACGTGCGACACGGAGCTCCACCTGCAACCACAGGACTGCATGTGTGACACAGGGCTGCACGCACGACAGTGGGGCTCCACACGTGACTGCAGGACTCCACGTGCAACCGTGGGGCTGCACATGTGACACGGGGCTCCACGTGCAACACAAGGCTCCACGAGCGACGGCGGGGTCTGTGCTGGCAGGGCGCAGCGAACGCACCCGGGACGGACGGGTCCCATGGGGACAGGTGAGCAGGAGGATTCACCCACCCAGCTCTGGACACGTCTCTGCACCATCGCTCCATCATGCTGTCTGCCCAGGCTCTCTCTATTACTAGCAGAGAGAAGGGTGATTTTTGGGCACAGTTTATCTGACCTGCTTTAGATGCTTACCTTATGGTGAGCTAAATTGTTCCCAGAAATGCCTTTTCTCTCCACTGACTTTAAAAAGCAGAAGGCGATGAGCTCAGATGTGGGCCTGTAAACCGGGAGCACTTGATCCCGCTGGAAATACCTGGCTCACGTTGACCAGCATTTTCTCAGTATGCTGCTCTGGTTCTACTTTATTGTAAGGATTAATTTTCTAAGGTTGAATTTTCTGCAGTGTTTCTGTAGAAATATTGGTTGGAAAGGGAAAGTGCAGAACACAAGCCTTGCACCTCTGTATTTAAGGCAGTTTTTTGCTTCCTTGAGTCGGATTTGCCCCCGAGGTAGACAGCCCCTCCGCAGGCCTCAAGCAAGGCACTTTCTCCTGCCTCCCGCTCCCCCCCGCAGCAAAGGGGCAGCGGCGCTGCACGTGGAGGGGCTGCCGCGAGCCCCGCTGCATGCGGGGAGGGGCCGCGCAGCCGCCGGGGGCCCGACGGCAGCGAGGTGGGGGCTACAGAGCACCAGAGCTTGCGACTTTGCAGCTGGTACCTGAATCTGGCCTTTTGTACCGGAGGGGAAAAAAAGTGGATGTGCAGTCCCTGACTCAAATGTGTCCCAGACCCACCCGGGATCTCTGTGCCTGGAGGCAGCTGTGATGCTTCGCAGCTGAATATCGTGGGAGGCAGCTCATCACTCCAACTCGGCTTAGGGTTGCAGCCCCCGTAGTCTTCATGAGAGCTGTCAGGTTGCAGTAAATTACAGGGATCTATTACTATTTTAAGGGAGGGGAAAAGGGCCGTGCTCCTGGCTGCATCAGCCGTGGGGGCAGGCAGATGCTTGCAGGATTAGCTCCGTGCGGAGGAGGCCGACTTCCCAACTGCCCCAGTAATTGGAAAGCAGTAAAAAGGCAGCGTGTCCTTTTTGTGGGCTCTGATCCCATCGCCAATCAAAGAGACTGATTTAGATCGGCCATGCTGCTGGGCTGGCCCCACTCTGGAGAGTTAGTGGTGTTATTAACTGGAGGAAATTCTACAGAGTAAGTATTAGCCTTGTGTTATGTAGAATTTTTAAGTGCTTCATTAATTTACAATTCTACTTTTTATTAAATTAATTTGCATTTTAATGAAAAAAATAAGTGGATCCAGCTCTCCTCTCAGAGGAGCAGCAACATGCAGCTGGTGTGTGAAGGAGCATCCTGAGCAGGGGCAAGGGGCTCCAGGTTCCCAGGCCCCTGCCCGGAGGCTGCTGCGGCCGAGCGAGGCACGGCGGGAGGCAAATCCCTTCCCTTTCCCAGCCCTTGTGGTACGTCGGGGTCCCCCCTGCTGTTGGGCTCGTCTCCTCTCCTCCTCTTTGCTGAAAATGTGGGCTGTGATGGTAAACTGCATCAGGACTCAGGAGCCTCTGAGGTCACTGCCTCTTTGGCCACATGGGGCCAAATCGAGAACTTCAGCTGAAATTAAAAAAAAAAAAAATTGTTGTCTGTGATGGGCACTTTGAAATGTGGCAACCAACGGCTCTCGTGCATGCCCTTGAAGAGCTCCATGGCTCTTCCTCACTGGGGACTGCTGCTCTTCAGGGACGGCTACATCATGACGCTCCTTGACTGACATTTATCAATTCTGGAGTGAGGCAGAGCATACTTTGGTAAACTAAATACTTTATAAGGTAAAGCCGAGATCATTCTGAAATCACTGATGTCAACTAACATGGCTAGCGTTTAAAGTGTGACAAAGGTGGCATTTTTCTCTGCAAGGATTCTTTTTCTACAGAGAATTTCAGACACAGTTAAGGCCAGTCTGAAAGTAAAAAAAAAAACCCATCAGTCCCCCCAGCTGCCCCGAGCCCTCTAGTCACTAAGTGACATCTCTGGTACCTCCACAGACTCCTAAACTCCGTAGTGGCATAAAAACATTTCCTTCAAGGTTCTGCAGTATTGCCTCAGAGAGTAATAATTTAATGATGCTAGTCTTCAGGGCTTTACTAATATAAGTTGACTGAAAATGAGATGTTCTCCACCAAACCATCTTTCCTTCCAAACTCTTTTATCATCCGATTTGCTATTAATTTCACATGTAGCAATCCCACAAGTTCTTTTTCCTTTTTAGACAGGCTAATTTAACAAGCCTTTTTATTTTAAGCTATTTTTTCTTCAATAGCATTCAAACGTTTGCTAAGAGACCTTAGACCCTGTGACCCTGTGGCTCACAGCCAGAGATGACTGCAGTAATCGTAAGCCACAAATATGGATCTCGGTCCAACCCGTGCACCCAGGAGGCGACAGTTGCTCCCAGGCTCCAGGAGCGTGTGAACGTCGGCTCCTCACAGCTGGATAGAGGAACACCAGGGGCATTGTGTGTGCAGGGGATGGGTTTTTTTAGAAAAGAAAATTGAGCAATAAACATCCAGAGAAATGAAACATTTAAACATTCAAAGTAATTGATACCAGGAAAAAATATGATAGGATGAAATCTATTCCTGCAATAAACTGCCCATTAGTTGGGCCATCAGAATAACCCTAATCTAAAGTTACGAGGATCCATTACAGATATAATCAAATACAATTTTCTATATTCCATGAATCAAAAGCACCATATGTATTAAGAGCCTAGTTTGTCTTTTTGTTCCTGCCTTCTCCTGGAACAGTATATATCTGATTTCTTGTGTTATATTGCTCTGATGTCTGCTAAGGGCACCGTGCCCTAGAAATTCACATTAAATAACTGAGAGTGAGCACTAGAAATGAAAAAAGTGAAATACTATCTAGACAGCTGGAAGTAAAAATATGAAAAGTGTTGCACTTACAGAAGGGAAAAAAAGCCTATTTTTATGACTTGAATAGACAGTTTGGTATAAAGAGAAATTCCTCACCCAAGATCAGACATACAGCAGGCTGCTGAAATGTCGTAATCCACAAAATGCCAGGATACAGCACAGATTTTAACTTCGAAGCGAGGGTAGGATGTGGGTACGGATGTGCAGCGTGACAGAGCGAGCAGAAGCTCCCAAATGTGCTGTACTGTGGCCGCTGCTGTCCCCCGTGTTTCAGCCCCATAAGTGCACTTGCCAGAGGACGCTCCTCTCATTCCCAAGGGTCTGATGTCCACGTTGTCACCCTCTCTCCACAAATCCTGGTCATCTCCTTCCTGTCTGTTTCTCTTCCCTATCCATATCTTCCTTTTTTTTAATCTTGTTTTATCTTGTATGCAGCCAGAGCATTTTTGGCTTTTTCACCATCAACCAGATTGCCCTTCTTCCACAGCCCCCTCCCAGGTCCCTGCGTTGCTGCCCTTGCCTCTAGCCATCAAGGCATGTCTGTATTCAGGCAAGAGACGAGTCGCTCCCTTTCCAGCTCAGGGCCATATCCCAGGTCCACCTGATGTCTTTGGCTGTCTGTACCCTTGTCACATCAACTGTCACCTCTGAAATATAGAGAGATTCAAAGATAAAGTGTCTTGTCCAGGCATGGGGAAGCGTGCCCAGCTCCAAACCCCCCTGCCTCTGCCCAGCTCACCTGCACTGTCCACGGCTTCAGCAACGCCTTGGCCCTGCACCTTCTCTTCCCTTCTGCTTTGCACCTGGCAAGGCAACCCCTGGGTGAGCTGTGCTGCAATGCTTTGCTGTACCTGGCACTGTTTTGTTTGCAGGCAGTTAGCAGGGGTTTTGTTCTGACCTGAAATGCCTTTGCTGGGGCTTGCCTTCCAGAGAAACCAGTGGAGAGTGGATGTTTATCAGAAAAAGTCTAGAGGGAACTGTGCCAGTTTGTAGTGATCGTAAGAGCTCACAACTCTGACCTGGAAGTTCCCCGTGTCTTTGCACACAATTTCCAGAAAAGTGTGTGTATGTGACCTCCACGTGGGCCCTAACACAACGTTTCTGGGGTGGAAAGCAGCATTCATGGCAACCCAGCCATCTGGAGCAATCCTCTTCTCCTCCCCACTTCATCAGTTCTCCAGCTGTTTTCTAATCTCATCTGGAAGAAAATCTCTCTTCTGTCTCCCCAGCCTGACCCATTGATTTATCTCTGCCTCAATTCTTCTCCATAGGTTCCTGTCCATAAGAGGGGATACTTTAGTTTATTCATCACACGGGACTTTTGTCCCTTTTCTCCAGTAATTTATACACTTCTTCCATTGCTGACCTGCATTATTTGGCTCTTCAGAACATTTTAGGCAACAGCCAGTGGGGAAGGCAAGCTCCAGAAGAGCAGTCTGACACTGAGTCAGAGCTGGTGCTCAGTGGGGTTTGCAATGTGCCTTCGGCTCCGTTGGTCTGACAGACCTCCAAGGGCTGCAGATCGCTCTCCTTGCCCCTGGAGCCATCTCGCACCCCAACACCTGGCTCTTGCCCTCTGCAATGTGTCACCTTGCAGGGCACTGCCGGTGCCTGGGAGCTCTCCCAGGATGAACTTGCCCTTCTTCTGGGCTGCGTGTCCTTGCCGCGGGCAGGCTTTGCTCAGAGCACCGGAGCGCAAGCTGTCTCCTTGAGCAAAGCAGGAGCAGCAACGGTCCTTTCAGGCCAGCACAGGTATCAGCCTTCAGAGCCTGTTGCAGGCTTGCTGCTAAATTCTAGGGAGAGGAACAAAAGTTTATAAAAGGACAATATTCTGCCAGTCCTTTAATCAGCCTGAGTCAATTAATGCACATGAGATGCTGGGAGAGCCCGGTGCACCCTCTGCAGAGTCAGGCAAGGTAAAGACTGCAGGGGCGCTGGCTGCGAGGTGGGTCCCATCTTTGGGGCCGAGAGGGATGCTGCCAGGGAGACAAGAGGCAAGAAGAAATGAAATCTGGTTTGAGATTTCTTGGCTTGAGAGATGAGGATCAGCCAGATAACAAGGCAGCATGCTCTGAGGGCAGAGGAAAAGCTCAGCACACGGATAGCTGCTCGTTAGCAGCTAGAGACGTATTAGCTCTCGACACCAGCCTCTAGCGCTTTGTGCTGGCCAGTTCAGAGGGAGCCTTTGAACGTCCCCAAGGAGGAGGGCTTGCTCCCTGCCCGCTGCTGTGGCTGCTCATGAGAAGCAGCTCTGAAGCTACGCTGCTAAAGGCTTGAGAAATTAATTTTGCCTGTCAGAGATTCAAACGCACGGGTGTGAACTAAGGTTCAGCAAGGTAAGCTAACCCACCTGGCTGCTCTCCAGCTCCAGCAACGCTGCTCACAACAGGGAAGGGAAGACCAACAAGTACCTGCCTGTGTAAGCTGGTGTTGTCTTCTGCATAAAACATGCCCTTAATTAATAGCAAGGATGAACCTGAGTCACTATCTCTGTTATCAATTTGTGGATGTGGTTGGATTGTCTGTCTCCCAGGACAGTAATATCCCTTCATCTTATTGCAAATTGCTCGCAGCATCCTTCTATTACACAGGCTTAATGCTTGAAAAATAGAGATTTAATACTCCACCGTATCAGACTAAGTGAGGTCAAAGCAATTCATATTCACGATCCCACAAAGCTCCCTGATAGTGTTTCCTGTGTGAAATATGGATATGGAGGTAATAAACTGGGGAGTCCTTGCCCTCTGCTTCGAATGGTCCCGCAGCAGCGAATGGCGCAATGGAAACCTCGCAGCCAGAGCATGCGACGCGTTTCCCGAAGGACAGCAGGTGGTTCTGGGCGCGTGGAGGACGGAGGGACGACCTGGGGATGTGGCCCTGCTGCTGGGCTGCATCACCGCCCCCAAACTCTTCCATTGCCTTCCCACCCCCGCAACTCCTGCTTCCTTCCTGGCCTTAAGAAGCTTCCACTAAGGGAATTTGCCTTTGACCCTGGGAAAGGGTGCCTCTGATGTGTCTCTCTTCTTTAGTGGGAAACATAGGAAAGGTTTATATCCCCGTTTTCAGGACCTGCAGGAATTCCAACAATCCTTTAAGACAGACCAAAGATGGTCTATACCAGAGATAGTCAAAGGCTATAGTTTGCTTGGACACTGAAAAAATGAGATTTTTTTTTTTTGGTATGTTGGAAATAATGAGACGCTCTGTAATAGGGCTGCCATGAGAAGAACAGATCTGAACATCTGCAAGATGCCTCGTGGGGGTCTGGCTATCCCTGTTCCAGCTGCGGAGGAACACGTCCTGTGGGGAAATGCTGGGACTGCGGCGCTGGCGCTGCCATGCCGAAGCAGGCTGCCTTTCTGCTGGCTTTTGCACAGACAGTGCTTGTCACCAGCACTGTCATTAAAAGATTACAGGTCACAGAAAGGATTATTTCTGAATTTGTAGAATTCTTAGAGTGCAGATACTGGACTAAAATTAACTGGTTCATTTATAGACGTCATGTGAGGGCTATAAAAATACCTTGATTACAGAAGGAGGGCTGGCTGCAGAGAGTGACTGAGGTTTTCCCTGCTGGAAGCAATCTATTGGTGGCATTAGGTCACACCAACAGGACTGTGACTCGCACCTATGCAGCAAGCGTTCCTGGGAAGGGAACCGTCAAGCGTGCACGGTGTCCTCTGTGGCGCCGTGACGTGCCGATGAGAGCTGATGGATGGCTAATTGCACAGGGAGGCCGATGTAATGGAACCGTTCTTGGAGCACCTCAGCTGCCGAGGTCAGCAGTGACGCAGAAGGCATAATCTTTCATAGCGTGCTCCTGGTATCCTACAACTCCTGCTGTAACGGACTAGCAAATTACCACCCTATTTAAAAAGTAGCAATTTATAACATTTTGATAACTACATGCTCCTAAGGCTATATCATCTGTGCCTGCTGAGAGAATGAGTGAGACGGTTCTCCCCCCTGCAAACCGGACGTGTGCGTGGAGGAGTACATGCCCGTGCACCCCGCTCGCCTCCCCTTCAGTGCACGTCTGACGCTCGTCCAGCCAGATCTTGGAAAAGCCCCCTCCCTCTCCGGCATGGGCTCGCTCGCTCCCATTCCTGTTCATTCCGATGTATTTCTGAATTGGGGAAGTGGCTGATAAAGCTAAGAACTTGTCTCAGATGCAAAGCAACCTGGACGGCTGCTTGAGCTGGATGCCGCAAAGCAGCGCATGTTCACACGGCCATATCTGAAGTCCTACGTCTAGGAGCAGATAGTGGAGGCCAGTACTCTGCCCGGAGGGCTCTGGATTGGGGTCCTGCTCTCAGAAAGACATTAGATCTCAGTAGCTCATTCACACTTAACATTTTGGGATATTTTCCAGACATACTTACACTACCAACACCCATTTCTTCCTTACCCGAAGCAGGGAAGAAATTGGCTTTTCATGCTCTGAGTGGGGAACGCAGACGTGTTGTTTTTGAATCACTGACAGGGCTCAGACGCCCTCCCGGTCTTACTTTTCCCTAGCTCAGCTCCCTGGAGCCCACATGGGCGTTCGGCAGCCGGATGCGCTAGGCAGCTCTGATGTATATGCTGTCTCTTATCAAACAGGCATTGCGTTAGTCCCCAAGAGGTGTCAGGATAGTTGTTGCCAAAGAGGAACTGTAATCGTGACTAAGTGGCAAGGCTCATGGAAAGCCCTCGAATCAGCAGTTTTCTCCAGACCTCTCCTCACCTCTGGCTGGGACCGCACCTTGGGGCTGTCCCACATGCCCCTGCCACGGTGCGTGTGCCCTGCCTGCGAATGCGCTCGCACCATGACGCACACATCTCGCTCTCCTGTTCACCCTGTTTTAAATACGTGCTGCCCCCTCAGCAGGTACATCTCTTTTGGTCCATGGGAGACATTGTTTTTTGCTTCTTTTAAAGAAGTAAACTGAAGAATTGAGTGCAAGAAGAATTTGCATGGAGACATTCATCCCTTTCAAGTATATAAATCTCACGCCCCAGGTCATGGCAGCAGGTCAGCTCTTCCTGCACAGATTAGGCCCTGTGCAATTTCCTTCACTGAAGTCTCTGCCTTCAGCAAAACTGCCAGGCACGGCATCCTAGCAGGAGGGGCACCAGCCGGATCAGAGTGCACTGGTCTGCGTTTGGGCAGCAGACGCATTGCCCACCACGCAGCAGTAATTAGCAGAGCGAAGGGAAGTGCCCATCCAGCCATGCGCAGGCTGCTGCAGCCCTGGCAGGGTGCAGGATGCCGGGTGCCCGCACCCGCCTCCAGGTGCTGCAATGCGAACCTCGTCCACAGAGTGGGCTGGGAGCTGGGAGGTGCTAGAGCGAGGTCCTGGGTGGCAGAGGAAGCTGGTGACAGTCCTGGCCTTGGTGGACATGTCTTCTGGAGGTGTTGATGCTGCAGAATGTGCAAGCCTGCAGCAATGCATGCTCTCCAAGAGCAGGTGTGCGCTTGCCAGCTAGGCGTGCTTTGTCCATGTGTGCAGGTAAATCCATGCCTCTGTGCTTCAGTACACATCTTCAGGCAAATGCACCTGTGAGAACATGTGTTTGATAGCAAGCTATTCCTGCATTAGTACCTCAACAACGCTTTTTATTAACTGTCTGCTTTCCCTCTAGAGTGATGTAACCCTGCTCCATGCAATAAAGATGAGTCCAATTAATCAGATGGATAAAAGTGGTTAATGCACCTTAGAGAAGTGTGATTTAATTGGAAACGATTATTATGTGCCACTCCTATATAAAGGGTGTGAGAATCAGCACTAATGACTCTGCTATGGACACAGCTTTTCATTGCTATATGGTCCCGTGATTTAAGTCTTTCTCTGGGTGTCCTTTAGTTTCCCAGAGATTTCAGGTGGGATGCTGATTACAACAACACACTGGGGATGAACAAGGCACATTACGATGCGTTTGGGCTTTCAGTGCTGTTTGTGCTGATTTTCCGTTTCCACGGTGCCAAGGACTCCCAGGAAGCAGCACTTGGCTGCACCTTGCCTCCTTGCTCACTGCTTGTCTCCTGCCTTTTTCTGAGTCCCTCTGTGCTCCTGGCGCCAAGTACAGCTGTGGGATCGCAGACCAGCCGGACCCTGGCGGTCCATCCTCAGATGGGATCAGGGCACTGTGGTGCTGCCTGGGCTCCCCAGCCCCAAAACCACACAGCGAGTGCCGGCACTGAGCAATATGCCAAATCCCTGGGACACCCCGACCCACCGATGCCTGCGGGGCTGCGGCCCCGGGCCGGGACGTCACTTCCCCGACAGGAAGCGATGTGGCCAGATGCGGGACGAGCCCGGACACAGCGGCGGCTGCAGAGCCGCTGGGAACCGCGCGTGGTGCCTGGCTGCGCGTCAGTCCGCTGCTGCTCTGCCCCCACTTAGGAGCGCTAAATTCATTCACAAACCTGAAAGAAAACAAAAGGTGCTCTTTTAAAGTAAAGGATGCCATTCACAGGTTCTATAATACTCATTTCATTTGAGCCCACTTAAAAAGGACCTTTAAGCATTTAGTTAACTCACTTTGATGCTAGATACAATTCTCCCCAATAAATCTCATTTTAGCTGTTGCTTTAAATTAAGCAGATTTCCCACCTGCAGGGCTGGTAACCAGCAGCCACATCTTTGGTGGCTTTCTGATTTGTTCAGTGGGAGTGCAATGTGCTGATCTGTGAACTTCATTCACCAGCCCTTGAGTTGGGCTGTGGGATGAACTCTCATGTCCTGCTGCATTTGCCGGGTTATTCAAACTCACATCCACCTTCCCAGGGAGGGTGGTTTTCTCTGGTGGTGTGGAAAGTGCTTAGCATTATCAGCTAACAACATGCAGATGTTCCTGTTTAATTGCTTTCAAATTGTTCATAATCAGGTCATAGTCAGGTGTGGAGCCGTGGTCCTTATAAACACGACCTCAATAAGCAGGCAGTGCCTGCTCCGGGGGCTGGGCTGGGCCCAGCCGCGGCGCTGCCAGCGCAGCCTCTTCCCGCGTCTTTGTGGTTTTGCTTTTGGCCTAGAGGGAAACTCGGAGAAGATGATACAGGGGAAATCAAACAAGCCATCCGGCAAAGTCGTGGCAGCCCCTGCTGGGGATTTGGCTCCAGCGCAGCAGGCGCTCCTCCAACCGCGGCCGAGCGGTGCCCCGCGCAGGGCAGGCTCCTGGCCCTCGCCCCGGCTGGCGGTCCGGGCGCTGCCGGCCCCTTGCTGCGCTCCTGGGCTGCGGACCTGCCTCCCTCGGGACGCCTGCAAACCAGGACGGCAGGGACGGGCCGGCGGGCGGGCGGTCCCGGCGGCGCCGGGCTTGTCCCACGCAGCGGGTGCCCGGAGGTCTCTGGCCAGAGCCGAATCCTTTTAAAACCTGTTCCAGCAGCCGGTGCGGAGAAGCCGCAGCGCAAGCTGAAGAGCAGGAAACGTCCGCGGCGGGCGGGAAGAGGCATCGACGGCCTGGCGCAGCCCCTGCCGCGGTCCCGCCGCCGAGCGGTGCGTGGCACCAGCCCTGCTGCTCCTCCGGGTGCACTTGCAAACTGAGCTGATTTAATAAACAACAGGAGTGTTTTCCCAGACCACATGCTGAGCTGTATTCAAAATACATTTGTATGAACATCAATTTTTAATGCAATTTATGCCAAATGTTGTTGCAAAAAGCAGCCGTTAACATGACATTAATTCAATCACTGGAAATACAGTACGTGCGGCTAAATGAAAACATGTTATTAGTCAATTAGATTAACTGGATGTAACTCTTCCAAAGGCAATGTATTATGGTCTCTACATGGTTAATTATGTTGTACAAATTACACGGCAATAAGGGTTAGCGCTGGACACACATGTGATTAATACATATGCAGAAAAAACAGCTTGCAGTTGACACTTGAACTCTATGAAAATTATATAAAATATGACTATCTTGCAAACTTGAAATAGCACATCGATAAAGAGAATTATGCTGAAATTATAATGGGAACAGGGCAATTTCTAAAAGAGCCAGGAAAGTCTTTGCTGAGAGATCACAGATGTTCATAGTTGCTTTCATAATGAGTTTTAATCTGCTTTAAAAAGATCATTTTAATTTCAACCAGAAATTCTCCTGGCCCTGGTGAAGTCCCTCCCTGAGCAGGAATCCCTCCGCGCCCACGCACGCGACGGCTTTGCTGCCTCCCCCTTGTTTGTGTTTTATGATGAATCTGTGCCCACTTGCAGGGGACCGTGCCAGACCGGCAGCAGGAACGGGCATCGTGCCCGAAGCGGCGCGACTCGCCGTCGGCGCTGCGGACCCGCCGCGCAGCGCCAACACCGCCAACACCGCCAACACCGCCGGCGGCGGGCGCCCGGCGCGGGCCGGGTCGTGCCCCGTGCCCGGCTGGTGACGGCGAGCTGCAGCCGCGGGAGGCCCCGCAGCGCGCCGGGCGGCCGCCGCCGTCTCCAGCTCCCCGAGGCGCCGGCGGGCGCTCCGGCCGCCCCCGCTCCGCCTCGCGGCTCTGTGGGGCGAGCCCGGCCTGGGCTCCGACCTCGCGACGGTCCCGGCCCGCGGGCCCTCGCGGCACCGCTGCTCCGGAGCAGCCCGGCAGCCCTGCCGCGGCCAGCTTCGAGCCCCAGGCAAGCGCCGAGCGCGAGCGCGAGCAGAGAGCGAAGCGCGCCGAAAGCAGACTCGCCGTCACCAAAGACCGCTATAAAATGATAACAATGTCAAGCTAGCCGATGATGTCCAGAGCTGCCTTGGGCAGCTTGGTGAGGGTCCGTCCGGCAGCGCCTCCGCCCCGCTCCTTCTCCGGCGCGGCTCTCCGGCGCTTCTCCTGCTGCTTCCCGGCGCAGCCCCTCGCCCGGGTCTCTCGCCCGGCGGGACGGAGCCGTCGGTGGCGCGCTCGTTGCCCTGCCCGGTTCCCCCCGGTTCCCCCCGTCCTGCTCTCTCCTGCCTCGCCGCCTGCCCGGGCGGACACCGGGGCTGTGCAGCGGGCTCCGGCCCCCGGCAGGTAAAGGCGCGTTTGGCTGGGGCCGTTCTCACCCGGGGTGCCGGCGCCCCCGAGACACCCGCAGCACATCCTACCGAGGAGCCGGGCGAGGCGCTTTTCTTCCTGTTGCTGGAATAACCATCGCAGTTCATGGAAAACGCGACTCTTTTCTCCTCTGATATTTAATCTCAGCAGCGCAACAAACCGGCGCCGCGAGCCTCGGAGGACGGGGCAGAGCGCGGGCTGCGTGGAGGAGCCGGCGCCGCTGCCTCCGGCCGGGAAACGGCCCCAGGCGCGGCGGGGCGAGCGGTGCGGCGCGGCGGCAAGGAGGGTCGGCAGCAAAGCCGAGAGGGGAGCAGAGCGCAGCGCGGGGCGGGGGGCCGGAGCCCGCGGGGCGGAGGAGGCGGCGGGTCGCAGCCACCCGGAGACGCGCGCGCGTCTCCCACCAGTAGACCCCCGGGGGTGCCCTGGGGTTCAGCTGGGCACGGCGGCCGGCAGCGCTTCCAGCGGGAGCTGGCGGGCGGTGAGCCACCTCGGCGCGCTCGGCCCGGATGTGATCGAGCCCTTGGAGACCTTCCTGTCTCACCTGCCTGGCGCAGATCAGAGGAAGGCTGGAAACATCGGAGACGACAACACGTAAAAAGCGATAGGAAAGTGAGGACTCTCCCCGCAGGCAGAGGCCGGTTGACCTGACCGCTGGCCGCAGAAAGACCGCTCGTGATCAGGGGTTGCTTACCTGAGCAGCGGCTGGTTCGCTGGTGGCTGCACGGGGGGCTGGAAGGAGGCGCGAGCTCCTGCCATTCGCAGGCCGATGAAAGGACTGCGCGCGCCCGGCGCAGCCCCTTTACCACCAGCTTCACCCACTCGGAGAAGCGGGAGCCGTTTCTGGCTGCTTGCTCAGAAATAAAAGGAGCCCAAAAATCAATAATTTGTTTACATTGTAAAACTTGTTGAAAATCAATTGGCTCCACATGTCGCAGATCTGATTGCATTTTGTTAGCGGTCACAGGGACTGGTTTTCCCTTGACACGCCTGCGCTCGTGCTTTCTTCAGTGCATCAATTGTACCAAGCTTTTTGGATAATTGAGACCCAGCAACAATCCCCTTTATAAATATTAACTCCGATATGCTTGGGAGACTCTGCCGCTCTTGGATGAATTTTTAACTAGGTTTTTAAATCTCTTCCTCCTCGTCAGAGGAGCGGGCGCGTTCCCCGGCCCCGTGCCTGTCCGCCCGGCTCCGCGAGGGGCGGCGTTGGCGGTCGCGCTGCCCGTGGCGCGGCACGGACGCCCCGGGTCCCGGCCAGCCGGCGCTGCGGCACGGCGCACGGTCCGGTCCATGTCGGCGTCGCTGCTCGTGGGCCTCCTGCCGACCCCTCGGGACGCTCGGGAGGGACGCGCACCGGCTCCTGCCTCCCTCGGCCGGCAGCAGAGTCCTGTCCAGCAACGCCGGCCAGCAGCCCGCGCGGCGCCTCGGCTCGCCGCGGTTTTCCCTGCGTTGCTTTTCCTGCGGAGCAGCACGGCCCCTTTGAGTCCGCAGCGAGCACGAGCAGCCACCGCTCCGCGTTGCTTCCTGATCGCCCGTCTCCCTGGATGCTGAAAATCAGCTCAGACCGGGTGGAAACGGCCCCTTCCACCCGTGCCCAACCTCACCAGCCGCGGCCGCCCGGGAGGATGTGCCGTCCCCGGCGCCTGCCGAGTCGTCGTGCTCAGGTCCGGGCGGGCGCGCGAAGGCACAAGGAGCCGGCTGCGGCCGCACCTGCCGGGCGGCCGGAAAATGGGCGGCTGGGCCGGTCCCCTTGCTGGCCTGGGGATGGGATGGGATGGGATGAGATGGGATGGGCTAGGATGGGATGGGATGGGATGGGAGAGGATGGGATGGGATGGGATGGGATGGAAGAGAACAGGATGGGATGGGATGGGCTAGGAGGGGATGGGATGGGATGGGATGAGATGGGATGGGCTAGGAGGGGATGGGATGGGATGGGAGAGGATGGGATGGGATGGAAGAGAACAGGATGGGATGGGATGGGAGAGGACAGGATGGGATGGGATGGGATGAGATGGGATGGGCTAGGAGGGGATGGGATGGGAGAGGATGGGATGAGATGGGATGGGATGGGATGGGATGGGCTGGGAGAGGATGGGAGAGGATGGGATGGGATGGGGATGCAGCTGCATTGCCAGATGCGCTGCCTTTGGCCAAGTCCCCCTGCCCGTGACCGTGCCGTACCTGCTCGTCCTCTGCGCTCCACCCTTCCCCACCCCTGTTTCTCTCCATCCCCTTTGTCATCTGCAGGGTGACAACCTCCTTGGGGCGACAAATCTGCCTTTCGGCAGGCCCCCAGCAAGGCTGTGGCCAGAGGGAGAGTGAGCAGCAGCACCTCAGACTGCCCAAGCGACACGAGTTTGCCAGGTCTCCGAAGGCTCGGCGGGGGGTTGTCCCTCTCCAGCGGGGAGGCTGCGGCCGCGGCCCCGTCCCAGCGTCCCCACCGGCCTTTCCTTTGAGCCGTCCGCGTTTGTCTGCGCCGCTCTGCAAAGCAGCAGGTCGGAGTCCGACAGCTCTGGCCTCTCTCAATTAAACTGTCTCTTTTCCCCTGCAATCAGGTGTTGCCTTCTTTAATATCATCTGAAAGTCTGTCAAACTGTGTATTTTCTTGTGAAACCTTTGTACAGCAAAAGACAAAAGGAATAAGGGAAGCTGTTAAAATGAAAGCCCTACTTTACATTTCAAATGCTCCAACAGATTTTTCCTCTTCTTTTTTCTTGGATGTTTAATAAAAGCTCCTGGAGGATTTCTTTACGGCGACGGCGCGCCAAGAGGGGCGCCGGGGAGGCCGCGTCCCTGCCCGGCCTCGGGGCCGCGCGAGCGGAGGCGGGATGCGCTGCCGGGAGAGGCGGCGTTGGCCTGACGGGCGCCTGGGAAGCGGCCCGGGAGCCGCCCGGAGCGGCCGCCGTCCCTCTCCAGCGGCCGCAAACCCCGGTGCCTGGCCGGGGCGCCGGAGCCCGCGCGGGCGGCGGGTGGGGAGAGCCCAGGGCGAACGCGGGGGAGAGCTGCGCTGCGGCCCCGCCTGTGTTACAGGGCTGCAGTTGTCTGTTTAAACAAACTGCAGCATGCTACGAATATTATTAAAATGTTCCACTAGTCGGTAAAAGCGCAGCTGAGCCTGAGCCTGCAGGACTCGCGTTTTGATTCCTCGGCGTCCGCGCTGGGAGAGCGGTGCCCGCTCGGTGCGGGCGCTCGGTGCGGGCGGACGGACGGACGGACGGACGGACCCACCCGGCACGTTTTCGCTGCCGTCTGCGCCGCCTGCCCCGGACACGGCGCCGAGCTGCTGCCGGGGCTGGGGGGGCGCCGAGGGGCAGCGCGGGGCCGCGTCCGGCTGCGTGAGCTGGCTCCCGGCCTGGGGGCTGCCAGCGCCCATCCAGCAGCGCCAGGGCAGCAGGAGGAGGAGGAGGAGGAGGAGGAGGAGGGGGAGGAGGAAGGGTCGCTCCCGGTGTGAGGGAGCTGGCAAGAAGCAGCACCGGCACCGGCTGCTGGAGCCGTGGCTGGTCCAGAGGCTGGAGCGCATCTCCGTGTCCATCCACCAGCGGGAGGAGGAGGAGGAGGAGGAGGAGGGGGAGGAGGAAGGGTCGCTCCCGGTGCAAGGGAGCCGGCGGGAAGCAGCACCAGCTGCCGGCACGGTTGGTGGTCCAGAGGCCGGGGCGCACGTCCCCGTCCGTGGGCGCCCGCGCTCGTGGCGGAGGCTCTCGGGGCTGCATCCCCAGTTTGCTGCGATGGGGACGGACGCGCGGCGCCCGAGCCGGCTGCAGCCAGGGCACGGCCACGTCTTTTGGGTCCGGATCAGTACTTCCCACCTGGAGGGAGGGAAGACGTGCCGCGGCACTGCCTGCAGACGCGACCTCCCACGGGTCGGCTCCTGCCCCAGCAACGCGGCGGATAGAGGGGGAAAACGGCATTTCTGACCCGCTGGCGGGCGACAGCCGTCCGTGAGCCGCCCCGAGCGGCCGGGAGCGGGGAGCAGGAGCTGCGGCACGGGCCGATCTCCCCTGTGTTGGAGCGTTCGGGGAGGACAGGTTGTTTCCTGGCTACTTGAGATGGCTGCAAAATGTAGCGGAAATGCCAAAACAGGCAGACTGTGGAGCGTCACATTTTGTTAGTGCCGCGTGGAGAAGGGTTGTCAAACCGGCGAACGAGACACGGGCAAAGTCTGCAACCAACACAAACTCTGAGGTTTATTCCCATCCAAAGTGTTGTGTTGTGAGTGGACGTCAAAGCCGGGACTCAAACACCTTTGCTTGCTGCCAAATACAATGTTAGAGTCTGGAGCATTAACCAAAGCTGATGGAAGTGTATTTATTTAAATTGTCAAGATAAATTAACTTTTAAAGCCACAATGAAAAAGTCTTAAAGGTCTGTGCCGCGAACCGGCAGCATGAATATTCAGGCACATGCGCTCATTGAATTAGTTTGTTGCAAACATATTTGGAGACAGCTGTTCATTTAATAATCAGGGATAATCACAGAAATAGACGACCAGTTACTCCATCTAAATTGCATGGTTAAAATTATAATTTTATAACTCTATGTCAGCAATTAGATTTAAAAGCTATAAAAATCCAGCAAAACCCAGTTGGGGGAAAGCTGCTATTCATTTAATGCAGAAAAGGCAAGGTCAGATTTGGGCTGCCACCACGTGTAACCAGCAGCAGCAGCCGCTCCGACGTCCTGCTTTTTGTGACACAGGCCCGACGCGCGGGGCTGAGCGCTCTGGTCCAAACGGCCTAAGGCTAAAAGCAGTCCAGGCAAGGGTTAATTTTTTTTGGCATTTCCTGTCTTCATTACAATATTTGTGGCAAGAATAGATTAATTCCTCCCATTCTTTTTGCCTTTCCAGCCTTTCGTCACGGGAACGCATTTCCCAGGGCTGTAACGTTTGATACTCGCTCTGAGTTACGGCTGCACCGTTTGCTGTAAAAGTTTGACTCTTTCAGTATGCTGCATTTTGTTCCTACCCCTGCAGGCTATAAACAACCCAAATTACCTTTTTCCTTAGCTTCCAAGAGGACTAATCCCCTCTAGCGCTTTATCAGTCAGTTGAGGAAGAGTTGGACCAACCCGCCAATCCAAACAGAATATATTGAAAAAACCCCATGTTCCTACCGCGCAGAACGGTGCCGCGACGCGCCCAGCGGCGCCCAGCGGCCGGTTTTGGGCTCGCCGCCCCCGAGCGCCGGCAGGGCAGGATGCTGCGCCGACGGCCCGGGGCTCTGCTGGGCAGGGAAGCAGCAGCAGCCGGCGCGGCCCTGGGAACGAAGCGGGTGCTGAGTGGTGCGAGGGGCGAGGGGGAGCAGTAGGTCCTTGCCCGAGGGGCCGGGGGCGGCAGGGGCGCAGCCTCTGCCCGGCGTCTCTGCCGGCGGCAGCCCGGGGCGGGAACCGGCTTCCCCGGCCCCGGAGCCTGGAGGCCGGCGGCGCGGCCGGCGGCGCGGGGCGAGGAGCGGCGGCGGGCAGGAGAGGGCGCGGGGCGGCCGGGGCACCGCGGGCGGGCCGAGGGGATCGTTCTCGTTCTGAGCCTGCTGTTTAGTCTGTTTTCCATTTAAGGAGCGTTTAATTATGAGAGGCTTTGTTTTTTAATTGTGGTTTGCAGGCGTCGGTTGTTCTGAACGCGTGCTCACGCCCGAGTCACCACGGGAGCTCCCTGGCTGGCGAGCCCGGGAATTTTAGGGAACAAGTCGCACAAGGAACCGTTTCAGCTTTCAAATTCCCGGTTTACGCTGTGTTTTACGCTTCGGGTGCCGGGAGCAGGAGCAACCAGCTGCCCGTCCCGGCGGCCGGCAGCTCCCGCCCCTGCGCCGCTGGGGGTCCCGGCCGGCGTGGGCTGCCAGGGTTGCTGCAAACCTCCTGCGCGGTGCGGGTTACGGTTCCTACCGACCGCTTTCACTATTCCGGAGGGAACCATCAGCGCCTTGTTGTGGGTAAAGTGACAATAAATGAAAGGGCCGTCAATTTGCAGTCTTGCCGCACAGCGGCACTCAACCCGGTTCCTGTTAACGGTCTGTTGTCCCCCCCGGGCCGAGGAGCCCCGCGCGGCCGGGGGGGACGGACGTGCCCCAGCCCTCGTCCCGGCGCTGCGCCCCACGCGGGTCCGGCCCCGGGCAGGGGAGGCGCCGGCGGGGCCGTTCCCCGGCCCTCACCCGGGCTCGGGGCCTTCTGGGCTGGGGGTGCTTGGGGGCGACGGTGCCAACAGCCGGCCACCGAAAAGCCCAGCAGCGGTGCCTTGATGTTAAGCGCCCACTTTTCCAAAGTTTCTGCAAGGCGCAAGCCCTGTAAGCGCCCAAAGAGAGGCCGGCCCGTCCACGGGGCCACAGCGCTCGCTGGGCAGGAATCCCCCTCGCAGCCCGGCTCGCGGCTCCCCCGACACGGGGTGCACGCTGGGATAAAAGCGGTGCCGGACAAACTCGGTTTAGCCAGAGCTGCACGTGCAGAAGCAGCTCTGCGCCAGGGAAACGGGCGCTGCTTTTCGGCGTGGGACTGGCAGCAGGAGGTCGGAGCTGCCCGCCCGTTCGGCGGCCGGGAATAACGCCAGCCCCGGTACGGGCCCGGCCGAGCCGGCACCTGCCCGGCCTTCCAGGCTTCGGGGTGCGACGCTGCAGGGCGGGAAAGGGAGGCAGCAACAGCGCAGCCTCGGCAGCCCAGGGCAGCGCCGGCCGGCCGCGGCCACGGCCCGGCACAGCACAGCACGGCACAGCACAGCACGGCACGGCACGGCACGGCACGGCACAGTACAGTACAGCACAGCACAGTACAGCACAGCACAGCACGGCACAGCACGGCACAGTACAGTACAGCACAGCACAGTACAGCACGGCACAGCACGGCACAGCACGGCACAGCACGGCACAGTACAGTACAGCACAGCACAGTACAGCACGGCACAGCACGGCACAGCACAGCATGGCACAGCACGGCACAGTACAGTACAGCACGGCACAGTACAGCACGGCACAGCACGGCACAGCACGGCACAGCACAGCACGGCACAGTACAGTACAGCACGGCACAGTACAGTACAGTACAGCACAGCACAGCACGGCACAGCACAGCACGGCACAGCACAGTACAGTACAGTACAGCACGGCACGGCACAGTACAGCACAGGACGGCACGGCACGGCACAGTACAGCACAGTACAGTACAGCACAGCACAGCACAGCACAGCACAGCACAGCACAGCGCAGCACGGCACAGCACAGCACAGCACGGCACAGTACAGTACAGCACAGCACGGCACAGCACAGCACAGCACTGTACAGCACAGCACGGCGCAGCACAGCGCAGCACGGCACGGCACAGCACGGCACAGCACGGCACAGCACGGCATGGCACAGCACGGCACGGCACGGCACAGCACGGCACGGCACGGCACAGCACGGCACAGCACAGCATGGCTCGGTACGGGACGGCACGACACAGCACAGCAAGGCACAGCACAGTACAGCACGGCACGGCACGGCACGGCACGGGAGGGCACAGCACAGTACAGCACGGCATGGCACGGGACGGCACGGCACGGCATGGCACAGCACAGGACGGCACGGCACGGCACAGCACGGCACAGCACGGCATGGCACGGGACGGCACGGCACGGCACGGCATGGCACGGGACGGCACGGCACGGCTCGGTACGGGACGGGGGCCGCAGGACGCGGCTTTGCGCTGCCTGCCGCGCTGCTCCGCTCGCGCGTTTGCTATTCGCTTTGCCCAAGGACAAGGAGAGTGCCGGGCCGTACCCCTCAGGAATGCAGTTTTACGGCAGTGGAGCTGTAAATAAAGGTCCCTCCGCGTCGCCCCGCGTGGCGACCTGTCGTCGCTGACCCCGCCGCCCGTGCCCGAGCGAGAGGAGCCCGCTGAGCGGGCAGGGCCAACGCGGACGTGCCTTGTGCTGGACAGCTCACAACAACCCCTGTGGCTGTTTCGACGATACATGTGAATGGGGGAAATCCTTATTTTTAGACTTGCATTCCGTGTTGGTTTATGAATTTTAAAAGAAGAAAATCTTCGTTCTCCGGGGCCGGATCGGACGGGGTTTCTCTCCGCCCGAAGTGTCCGCCCCGCACAGGACCGCCAGGGCAGAAACGCGCTCGCAGACCCCCTCCTGCAGCAGCGCCTCGGGCCGTGGGCGGGCGGGAGCGGGGCGCCGGGCGCGGGGCTCTGCCGCCGCCTCCGCCAGCAGCGGGCACACGGGCCGGCCAAAGCCGAGCTCGCCCGGCTGAGCGCACCCCCGGCCCCGCGCCCCATCTCCGGCGCAGCTGCAGCGCGCACGGAGAAGAATTTCCCTTTCATCACCCTTTTATTCCACCTTTTAATTCAATGCTAAGTCATTTTCCTTCTACCTTCTTTTTCTGTTTCTCCTTGCCAGAGAATTTTCCAAGCCCTTGGTATTATCCTTGTCCCTCTCCAGCTCTCATCTAGTCCTGCAAGACCCTCTGGAGAGAGGGTAATCACACCAAGTAAATTGACTTGCATTCAGTGGCAAAAAGCTTCATTAAAACCCAGTGAAGGTTCCCAGAGGCACCTTCAGCTCCCAGCGAAACCCGCACTTGCAGCAGCACGAGCCGGGGTGTAGCGGGACGGTGACGGCGGCCCCGCTGCCCATCGGCCGGCTGTGCGGGCGTCCCGGCCTGCGCCCCGGTGCTCTCCGGGGAACCCTGCTCCTTAACCAACACCGACACCGACACCAACACGGGCAGAGAGTAACGGTGCTGCACCAGCATTGAGGCTGCTGTGCGCCGGCCCGGCAACCGCTCGGCAGTGGGGCTGTTCCAGGCACGTTCTGCTGTTGCACAAAGGACAGCGGGACGCCTGCCCGCTGCTGCTGCTGCTGCTGCTGCTGCCGCTGCTGCTGCCGCTACTGCTGCTGCTGCTGCTGCTGCCTGCTACCCACTGCCTGCTGCTGCTGCTGCTGCTGCCACCTGCTACCCACTGCCCGCTGCTGCTGCTGCTGCTGCCACCTGCTACCCACTGCCCGCTGCTGCCGCTGCTGCTGCTGCTGCTGCCGCTGCTGCTGCCACCTGCTACCCACTGCCTGCTGCTGCTGCTGCTGCTGCTGCTGCTGCTGCTGCTGCCACCTGCTACCCACTGCCTGCTGCTGCTGCTGCTGCTGCCACCTGCTACCCACTGCCCGCTGCTGCTGCTGCTGCTGCCACCTGCTACCCACTGCCCGCTGCTGCTGCTGCTGCTGCTGCTGCTGCCTGCTACCCACTGCCTGCTGCTGCTGCTGCTGCTGCTGCTGCTGCCTGCTACCCACTGCCCGCTGCTGCTGCTGCTGCTGCTGCTGCTGCTGCCTGCTACCCACTGCCTGCTACCCACTGCCTGCTGCTGCTGCCAGTGCTGCTGCTGCTGCTGCCACTGCCGCCGCTGCTGCTGCTGCTGCTGCCGCCACCTGGTACCCACTGCCTGCTGCTGCTGCTGCTGCTGCCGCTGCCACTGCTGCCGCTGCTGCCGCTGCTGCTGCTGCCCGCTGCTGCTGCTGCTGCTGCCGCCCAGTACCCACTGCCTGCTGCTGCTGCTGCTGCTGCCCGGTGCTGCTGCTGCCGCTCTTGCTGCCCACTGTAGGAAAAGCTGTCACTGGCTGGGGCAGGTCATGGGGCACCTGGTGCGTGGAGGCCCACGGGCGTGGGCTCTGCAGAGGAGGCGTTTTCCTGCACAGCGGGCGGGCGAGCGCGGCTGAGCGGCCGTGGGGAAGCGCCGGGGCTTCCCGCGGAGGTCCGGTGTCGGGAGAAGGGGCGACTCGGTCGAGGGCCCTGCTGCGCAGAGCTGCGCTTTGCAAACCTGCAGTTAAGAATCTGTCAGGAAGAATAAATTGCTCTAGCGTGGTATTTCTCAGGAAGGATTACCTTACTACCTTAAGGTAACTTAGAAAGTCAGCTTCTTTCCTCCTACAGCAGAGGAGCAATTACCACTTTGTAAAGCTTTTAATTTTTTTAACATTGCATATAAATACTGCTGCTCAAGAGTTCAGAGGCAGGGATTTTAAATCTAATCCACATTTAACAAGGCTATTAAAGAAAATGTTTAAGCTGTCAGAATTTAACTGATTACAATATTTAATAAATCTTACCCCCAAAAAGATGTCTTTTAAAAAAAAAACCCAGCAAGAAGCCAAGATCACATGGCTTTTATATGCACACTACTGAGAGTGCTTTAATGGGAAATGGAAACCCAAAAGATGCAATAATCCTGCCAAAAAGGCCCAAATGTATTATAAAAATGTTTAAAGCTCCATTTGAGTTTTTCTAATTAACTTGATAATGACACCAGCATCCTCTCTCTATCAGTCTCCTGGAAGATCAGATGCTTCGCGGTTGTTAGAGCAATGCCGAGTGGCAGGAAAAGCTAGGATTGCTCCCTTTCCCTTTCGGAGCTACCCTGCGGCACACGGGCTGCGCGCCGCGCCGCTCGCCGGGGAGCGGGCAAACGCGGGCTCCGGCGAGGGGCTGCCCCGCGGCTGCCCGCCCCCGGCCGGCCGCGGCCTCCAGCCCGGTTGCCGGCCAGGGCTTCCTGCCGGCAGATGGAAAACGGCGACGGGCAAACGCTGCTGCTGCTGCTGCTGCTGCGCAGGGGCTGGGGCAGCGGCCAGCAGAGCGTGGTGCTGCTCCCCGGCTCCCCGGAGAGGCTCTGCAAGGCCCGAGCTCCCTGCTCCCGGGCTGTGCAGCTCCCTGCGCCCGGGGAAGCGCCGCTGGCCGGCGGCGGGGCTCCGCCGGGACGAGCGTCCGCCGGGACGAGCGTCCGACCGCGCGCTCCCGCTGCGGGGCGTCAACCGGGCTCCCCCCGCTCCGGCTCTTTGCTCCCGGAGGCGAGGGGCGCCCCGGGCTGCCGGCACGGACCCGCCGGTGGAGAGCGGGGAGGCGGTGCATTGCTGCCCACACTTGCCCTTAGGCAGAGCTGTCTGAAAGCCTGTCCGTCGCTCGAGGCCTGGGCAGCCCGGGTCGCTGCGCAGGGCCCTGGGAGGAACCGGGCTCCAGCAACTCGCCTCCCCTTGCTCTGCAACACACCCAGGAAGAGATCGTTAAACGATACGAATCTCTTTAAATCTTCTGGAAACAGATGGGCAAACGAAAGCATCTGTCTGGGCTCCTGGCAGTTGCTCAGATCTGTGTTTGGTGCCTCTTCTGCAGGCAGTGGCAAAGCAGGAGGCAGAGATGTGTAGGGAGAAGGTGAATCAAGAGCCAGGGCAGCTGAGCTTTATGGAGCCAGCTGAGCCCGAACGGGTGGTGAGCGTGACATCTGCAGCACTGTCCTGCAGCTCGCTGTGCGGGTCCCAGGAGCAGGACTCCACCAAGCAGCCACAGATCGATGGAGCTGCTTGTTCCTCTGCAGGTCCTGCCGGTTCCCGCAGACAGCACAGCATCCCCGCGGGCAGGGATAGACCTCGATGGAGCAGCGGTGCCTGGACGGACTGGTGGGGAGAGCCGCCACGTGCCGGTCTCTGCAGAGGGATGTCCTCTCGTTCTTCAGACGTGCAAAGGCGTGCAAGCAGACACGGGGTCAGGTGCAGCCCATGCTCTAGCAAGCCAGCCCCTGGTCTTTGTTCTGAGGCTGCTCTGCTTGTCGCTGGTCTGACGAGGGACGAAGGCTGAGAAAGTTCTCCCACTGAATTAGCTGAGATCCACATTTTGAGACTGCATTTCTTGTTGTCTGGGTCAGAGCAACAGCCCGGAGCTGTGGTTTGTATTCTCTAGGAGATATTAACTGTAGAAAATCTGAGGTCAAGGCAGAGTCATATAATTTCATGGTTGAAAACTCTGGGCTGTAGCAGAAACCTTGCTGATCGGATGGTCAGTGTTATAGGGGAAACGTCCCTGGAGGAACGCCGAATGCGTTTGGGCAGAGGGACAGCCCCATGTACCCTCGCATGTATCCTGAGCTTTGGCCTTGGCAGGCCGGGAGGGTGATGGGGCCCGAGCTGCCATTGCTCCAGACATCGAGTCTGGAGAAATGCTTTGATGGGCTCACAGGTCTCCTCGTTTTAGCTGGGTCCATGTGCAGGTGCCTGCTGCTCCTGACACTAGCACCTGGGGAATTTCTCCCTTGCTCCCAGCCTAGGCAGCAAGCGGCAGTGGGGAAGCACTGTTGACTCTCTTCATATGTCCACCAGAGTAGCCCCACAATCACTACTGCTGGCATTTGCTTCTGTTTGCTAATCGAATCCAGGCTTTGCTTTTCAATAGCAGGCATCTTCCTGAGCCTTTGAACTGTGTCTCGTGACTCTTGCTCCCTTTCTGCAACTTTCATACCTCTTGAGAGCGAGGAAGGAGAGCAGCTGCGATACTGCCGTGCTGTCTCCCCGGAGCCGTGCGGAGAAGCTCTCCTCCCGCTCCTAATTAGCGCCTCCGTTCGCACACCAGCCCCTTTGGCCACAGCTCATGCTGGGACTGTGCAGAGCTGCTTGTCGATGCATCTCGGATGCTCTGCCAGGTCCTTCGGTACAGGACAGGCTTCTCCTCGGAGGAGCCCAGCTCCGGGACGGCTGTCGCCTCCCTGCCACCTCCCCAGCAGCGACGCCTCTGGACAGCGCCCCGGGGCGTTCCTCCCCGCTGGTTCTTCATCCGGTTAGCGCGGGCTCTGCTCTGTGAGACGGAGCCAGCAGAAGTCTGTTTCGTCAGCGTAATTGCCTCAATCCGCCCAGCGTGTCCTCTCCTCGGAGGAAGAGCAGGGCTGCTTGGCGAGGGCTGCTCCGCGTTGCAGCGCGCCAGCCGGACTCACCCCGCCTGCAAAACCTTTACGGGGCCCCCATGAGCTTTCCTATAATTCTCCTCTGAGCCCGCGGTCACTCCCCAGCAGTTTATAAAGTGTCTCTGTAACTCCCCTGGGCGTAGCTCTTCTGACCAGCCCTCTAAATACCCGGTTCCTTATTAATCCTTTGGTAATTTTGCAGAGCACTGTAATTTCCCCCAGCTCCAAACCTGAATAAAATCTAGCAGTGGGTCGGACACTTCTTCCTCCGGCCTCTTCTCTGGATTTTTGGGCACAAGTTATTCAAGCGTGGGACACTGTAAGAATTATTATTGTCACTAGCATTGCGTGACATCCTCCGCTGGTAACTGATGGAAAGCACTTCTCTGTGTGTGATAAATGGCCATAATGGTTCTTCCCATGTAGGGAACAAAAATATCTACTGAATGTGTGTGGGAAAGGTATATATTAATTACTATCTTTGCTGTCCCTGTAGAAACAGCCTCTGCCATTGTTAGAATTTATTTTGTCACTAAAAATATGAAATCTCTGTTTTGTTACCCCCGTCAGAGTATCTTCTGCTGTCCTGTAACTTTTGTCTGCTTCTCGGAGCTCTCGACCCTGCTTGCCCAGAAAGCTATTTCCTTCCCTCCCATCCGCGTTGGACCCCTTTCCAGCCACTTCCTTGGCTCCCAGTGAGCCAGCCCCAGCCTTTTAACCAAAGCTGTCATTTTCCACCTCAAGAGCAGTCAAGTCGGGGACGCGCGCAGGGCGTTGGAAAGGCGTGTACCGACCACGGTCCGCGGTGGAGGAGCCGGTCGCCTGCATGCTTCAGCCATTGACCTGACCCACCTGCAGAAAGTGATGGACATGCCTGTCCGAGACGCGGGGCGCAGCAGGCGCGTGGCCACCGCACAGCTCTGTAGGTGTCTAGTGGTGGGTGTTCGGACACCGTCCTGTACTGTGCAAACTGTCCAATGCTTGACTCTGTCAGACACAAATTTGTTAGCCAGGTATCTTTTGGAGATAGGATCTCCAGGACCCTCCTGCGCTGTCTGTAGTCTAGCAGACGGCAGCGATGCCGACTCCTCTGAGCTCTGCTGCTCCTGCGTCCCAGCACGGCACCCTGCTCACTCTTGGCCTTTGGGGCTCCTGAACAGGCACAGCTTTCTCCAGCCTGGTGTTTTGCCTTCTGCTAGGGTTTTTTTTCCCCCTCCACTTTCTCCTCCAGCTCAGCACAACTTGCTTTGCTTTCCCTCATCTCGTGGCAATGTTAATCTGCCTTATTCAAGCTGAGATTTGCTACTACTTGTAGTTTTAATTCAGAAGCCCTTCCCAGGGCTACAGATCTGTGTCCTCGCTACGTTTCCCCGGTTCGGTCCAGCAGGACCACCTGCAGCTTGGCGTGCTTAGCTTAGAGGTGTTGCACGGAGCCCTCCCGCGGCAGCCTGCTCGGTGGGGCTTGGCTCTCGGCCTCGCCTGGGTTATCCTCCTCAAAGAGCAGCTGCGAGCGGGCTGGCTCAGCGCCCTGCGGGGAAGGGTCTGCTGTCCGGGCAGCCCTCCAAACGGGCATGTCTAACAGCGCTCCGGAGGCACCTTTGCAGGATCTCTGCAGCCACTTGAGAAGTGGCCCCAAAGAGAGCCCAGAAAAGGGAGTCTGGTCTGCAGCACGCCCTGCGGCCGGCACCGGGAGAGCTGCCCAAAGCGGCAAACGACTGCTGCTCACGAGCATCTGCTGTCCCTGGCCTGGGCAACGCAGAGCAGCTCTGACGGCTCGTGGCAGACTTGGCAGCCCTTGAGATGTTTGCCTGATGCAGCAGCTCGCAGCTCCGGGGAATTCATAACACGCGCCTCGGGGGATTCCCTGCCTTGCTGCAGCAGGACGCCTGGCCCCCGCCGAGGCTGGGCGCTGCCCTCGCGATAATGACTGCATTTCTGGAGCGCGTCTCCCGCCAGGCTGCACGGGGCGGGCAGGGACCGCGCCGAGAGGGAGCTCCCGCGGCGCGTGCGGGCTCCCGGAGCAGCAGCCCGCAACAGCAGACCCGCGGGAACGCAGCCGGCAGCATGTTGGCCCGGGAGGCGCCGGGGAACCGCAGCCGGGGGCACGTGGGCCCAGGAGGCGCCAGGGATGGGCTCCGAGCCGTGCCAGCTCCCGGGGTGCCGTGCGGCGCCGCGGGGCCAGCGTGCCGGGGGCCGGCAGGATGCGGGGCACCTGCTGCCCTGGGCGCCGGCAGGCTGCAGCTCGGAGATCTGTAAGGCATGTCGCTTTATGGAGGGTGGAGGGTGACGCTGCTGCGTGCTGCCGCTCTCTGCGCCCCGACCGATGCCTCGAAGGAGCCCGTCGGGGCACAAAGAGCTGCCTTTGCTGGGGCTCAGCGCACCAGCCGGGAAGCGGACGGCTGCGCTCCTCTCGCGGGGAAGGACAAGGTCCACAGCTGGTCTTACCTGTCCGTGCTGCAGGTTAATGCTTCAGCACAAGCACCTTGCTGCTCCAAGAGGAAGATCTGACCTTTGCTGAAAACCAGGAGAAGAGCAGCAGGGGAAAACATCTTTAAAAACAACAGGCAGGGAAAAATGCTAGCGATTTTGCATCTTGGCTTAAAAACAATCCATTTTAAAACTGAATTCCAATATCTGTTTGGGGAAATGGCTGTGAAAACTGTGTTTCCTTGTTCTAAATTTTGCATTGAATATAAAGAAGCAAAAGATTTCAGGAAGTTTACAAACAAATAACCTTTTCTAAAAAGTGGGTTTTTTAAAAAGCCAGCTCATACCAAAACACCAGCTGCCCTTGCTGCCACCCGCCCGTGCATGCCAGGGAGGCGCTGTGCTCCCGCGCGGCGGCTGGCGGCGACACGCGCACCCTGCTCACGGCTGCCCTCAGCTCCTGCACGTCCGCGCTGCCCCGCACCGCTCTTTCTCAGGTGCCGTAACCGGCGTGCCCAGCGGCGCCCAAGGGGCAGCGCCTCCGCCTGCGGCCGGCACTCGCCGGAGCCCTGCCGGTTGCTGCGGCCCCGGCCGGCGGAGCGGCGCTCCTGCCGCTGCCCAGGTCCCGCGCCCGCGGCGCCCCGATCCGCCTGGCCCTGGTGATGGGCTGTCCGCGCGCTGCACTGCGCTGATGCCCTTCTCCGCCTCAGCCTTGCCTTCTGGGGAATTTCCACCCGCACTTGCATTCATTAAAGAGGCTTCACGTATCGTACGGAGATGGGTATTTTGAAAAACAAGAGATCGATGCAAGTGTTGAGCCACTTTATTGGCTCATTCACTTATTAGCGAACGTGGCTCCCTTCTTGCTGTTTGTGCTCAGAATGGATTTTTATTGCTTAATTCTCTGTAAGTGAAGTGCTAGCAAATTGTAAAATCCTATTGCTTAACATGTAGCATTAAGTATTGAACTAGCAAAAGAATCAATTACAGGTTTGGTCGCTGATTAGCTTGACTTTATGGAATTTAACGTCAAGTCTCATAATTCTGCTCTTGAATTCAGCGCAAACGGCACGTGCGGGAGGGCTCAGGGCTGTGAGCTGCTCCGTCCCAGCTCCGCTGCCGCGGGGCGCTCCGGCGGGCCGGCCGGCCCCGGCTGTGACGGGACCCCGCGGAGACGGCGAGCCGCGGCGAGACGTGCCGGCCGAGCCGGGCCGGGGGCTTCCCTGCCCCGCCGCGCTCCTCCCCTCGCCGAGCAGAGACCGGGAGCGGGCCAAGTCACTCTCGTTCGGCATCCGAGCCGCTCGTGAGCCCTCCCAGCCTCCTGCCACGGGAGAAACGGGGCAGGAAATGGGTCCAAGCGTCTTCCAGGCGCAGGCAGGGCTGAGCTGGAGCCGCTTGGCAGAGGATCACCGACCTTAGAAAACTCTGCCTGGCTCCTGGTGAAACGTCAGTGCAGTGACTCGGGGCAAGGGAGGCAGGAGGAGGCATCCGAGCCTGAGTCAAAAGCCCTGGCAGAAACATTCACATCAATTGTAATCAGTGTGTGATCCCTCCCGGAAATTTTCCAAGAGCTGCAAGTGCAAGGAGGGAAAGCAGGAAAAACAGCGATTTCCGCAGCAAACGGGGTAAACGGTGGAGCGGGACGGGCTGAGCTGCGCGGGGCCCCGGCGCCGCTGCCGGCGAGGGAGACTTCCCACGGCGAGCCGGGCTGGGAGCCGGCTCGGCCCCATCCGCCGCCGCCGACGGACAAGCACCGCTGGATCGCCACGTGACACCGGCTCAGGTTAGATTCACTGTCCATTCCTCTAGCCGGACAGCCCGCTCCGTCCTTCCCTTTCGCCTGTGCGGGGACCCTCCACGCGCCTCCGGCCCCTCGGCAGGAAACCCCTGCGGCGGAGCGGCTGCACGGCGGCCAGCCGGGACGCGGCGCTCCGGCACGCGCAGGGGGAGGCCGGCAGGATTCCCCTGCCGGCGCTGGGATTCTTGGAGGCTCCTTCTTGTCTGACGGAGCTTATCCCCCTTCCAGGAGCAGCTCTGCTAGCACACTAATTTGTGCTGAACTCTGGCAATCCCCCTGCATCCTGAATGAGCATGGTTTGGGAAATTAGTTTGTAGGAAATGTATCAAAAATATCATGTCCTCAAGCAAGACATCTGTTTTTGCAGCCAGCAGAAGAGAGGCTATGAACAGCAGGAGCAGCTCCGCGGTCAGCAGCGAGAGAAGGGCGGGACGAGCGGGGCTGGGGCTCGGGATGGAGGGGGACGCGGTGCTGGTGTCCCAGCGAGGAGCGGAGTCGGTCCAGGCTCCGCCGGTCCCACCCCGTGCTGGGCGCGAGCCCGCGATCCGCTCTGCGCTGCGCTGCGCTTGGCGCGGTGCTGGTGCTCGGCAAATAAGAAATAGCAATAATGATTATGAAAGCAGTGTGCGTGTGCCCCTGAGGCCCTGCAGACAAACTTTTACATCAGAAACCAACTGGAACATTTTCCCCCTTGTCTAACTCACAAAATATGCCCGTAAAAACAATAATTTATCTGTACAAGGGCAATTCCCTAGGTATTTAAACAAAGATGGGGAGCTCCTGACTCAATCCAGCCTTAGTGGAGAGCATGAGACCTGCGGAATTCCTGCTGTGACTTTCCCGGGACTTTGCAAAACCGCAGAAGCCTTTTACATTTGCATATCCAAAAATCGTTACACCAAATACTATTTACTGCTTGAGGTTAAGCTCTGGGGCTGTGCTGGTCCCACCCCAGCTGTCTCCCAAACTTGCTCAAGGCTCCCCCCGGCTCCGGGCCTGCTTCACCTCCCGGTCTGCAGGACGGTGCTTCTCCCTTCCTTCAGGTTTGACTTTCCTATCATGGCTTTTCAACGCACTTAAATCTGCGCGGTGTTTGAAATGCAGCTATGTTTGTCGGAATTCAATTACCCCTGAAGATTACACAAAGATTATCAAAGTTGTAAACAGCAGAATATGCTCAGAGATCAATGAAGCGCAACAAAGGCCATATTTAACCGGAGGAATAAAAGTAGGAGCAGGCTGGCAAACTGCGACAGCGCAGCGTGACGGCGCGTTGGGAGGTAACCGGAACGGGCGTTGCAGCCCCGCGCATCCCCATGGGGCGCCCGCACCCCTCCGGCCGAGGGAGCCCCGCGGCCCTGCGGCTGCGCCCGGGCCGGGCAGCTCCCTGCCCCACGGCGATGCTCTGTCCCATGGCCATGCTCTGCCCCACGGCACAGCAGCCTGCCCCATGGCAATGCTCTGCCCCATGGCAATGCTCTGCCCCACGGCAATGCTCTGCCCCACGGCACACCTGCCCCACAACAACCCTGCCCCATGGCAATGCTCTGCCCCACGGTAACACTTGCCCCACGGCAACACCTGCCCCACAGCAATGCTCTGCCCCACGGCACACCTGCCCCACAACAACCCTGCCCCATGGCAATGCTCTGCCCCACGGTAACACTTGCCCCACGGCAACACCTGCCCCACAGCAATGCTCTGCCCCACGGCACACCTGCCCCAAGGTAATGCTCTGCTCCATGGCATGCATGCCCCACTGCAACACCTGCCCCATGGCAATGCCTGCCCCACTGCAACACCTGCCCCACTGCAACACCTGCCCCACAGCAGCGCCTGCCCCATGGCAACACCTGCCCCATGGCAATGCTCTGCCCCATGGCACACCTGTCCCACGACAATGCTCTGCCCCATGGCACTCCTGCCCCACAGCAATGCCTGCCCCACTGCAACACCTGCCCCACTGCAACACCTGCCCCACAGCAATGCCTGCCCCATGGCACGCCTGCCCCACAGCAATGCCTGCCCCACTGCAACAGCTGCCCTCCGCAGCGCTCTGCCCCACGGCACGCCTGCCCCATAGCAATGCCCTACCTGGGGCGGCACCCTGCTCTGGGCAGGGGGCTGCTGCCTGGCTCCAGGGGGTCTCACGGGTGGGCTGCCGCCCCCCGGGGTGCGCCAGCACCCACCGCCCTGCCCGGCAGCGGGGGCCGGGGGTCCAGCCCCACGCGCCCCGTGGTGCTCGTGGCTCTCGGCCGCCGCGCTGCTCTTCCCCAACATGCTGCGCTGTATCGGCCGGTCAGGCAGAACGACCGAGTCCTTCCTCCCGCTCTGCAAACTAAACGTCGTTTTCGTCGGTGCTCAGCCGGGCGGCTCCCGTGGCCCTGGGGGGTGCCGGGGGCTGTGCGGGGCAGCCAGGGCCCCGCGTCTGTGGCCCCCCGTCCCCCCGTCCCCATGTCTCTGTGTCCCCGTGTCCCCGTGTCCCCACGTCCCCCTCTCCCTTCGCCCCCACATCCCCATGTCCCTGTGTCTCCATGTCCTCGTGTCCCTGCAGCCCTGCGTCCCCGTGTTCCCCATGTCCCCACGTCCCTGTGGCCCCTCCATGTCCCTGAGCCCCCACGTCACCCATGTCCCCATGTCCCCGTGTCACTGTGTCCCCACGACCCTGAGCCCCCCCCACGTCCCCCATGTCCCCCATGTCCCCATGTCCCTCCATGTCCCCTATGTCCTCATGTCACTGCATCCCTGCATCCCTGAGCCCCCAACGTCCCCACGTCCCCAGTGTCCCCACATCCCTGTGCTCCCATGTCCCCATGTCCCCACTCCGGCCTCACTCCTGTCACCATGCCGTTCGGGGCAGGCCACCTCCCCTTGTCGGACGCGGTGGGGTTTCCAGGAGAAACCCTGCAGCCCACATGAACGGTCTGCCTCCCGCCGGCTGCAGCCAGCGCGTGCCGCAACTCTCCTTCCCTCTCTGCTTTTCTTTCTCTTCTTCTTCTTTTTTTTTTTCTTTTCCTATTTACTTCTACTTTAATCTGCATATTATCATCAGTGCAAAGACCTCTGAAATAACATCTGACAAATGATGCCTATTAAAAAAAAGCTCTGCACTGTCCTCTTTCACCGCCTTCCAATTTGGACTAGCACTATAACTATGCATCAATAGACAAGCAATATTATGTTAAGAACATGATAAAATACCAGCAGCTTCATAATGGCAGCAGCCAAATGGTAATTTCTGCTTCAGAAATTGGTCATTTATTTTGCTGGTCTGTTCTTACGTTCAAATTAGATGAAGTTTAATATACTGTAAAATTGAATGTATTCTATCCTTTTCAACAAATATGGCATGTATGAAATGATTTATGGGTCTTACAAACCTTAAAACGTTAAATAATCTCCTTTTTCCTGTGCCTTAAGTCAGTGGTGCCAAATAGTTTAAGTATAGAGAATCAAAACTTTATTAGCTCCCATCCTGATCATCACTTTATTTTGCTGCATTTACAGAGGCAGGAACAGTATTTACCATATTAGACTGAGTTCTAGAAGCAGCCATATTAATTGGTACATTAATTTTACCCTATTAACTGTAATTGGTAGGAAAGCCACTCTTCCCGGGTGAACGTTGTAATCTGTGTTTTAAATCTTTAATAAAGCCACAACGGCGCAGTAGAGGCCAGAGGTGCTGCGTGGAGTGCTGCGTGCTGTGCCGCGCTGTGCCGTGCCATGCTGCGCTGTGCCGTGCTGTGCCGCGCTGTGCCGTGCCGTGCTGTGCTGCACCGCACCGTGCGGTGTTGTGCTGTGCGTGCTGTGCCATGCCATGCTGTGCCATGCTGCACCGCGCCGTGCTGCGCCATGCTGTGCCGCGCTGTGCTGTGCTGTGCCGGGCTGTGCCATGCTGCACCGTGCCGTGCTGCGCCGTGCTGGGCTGTGCTGTGCTGTGCCGTTCTGTGCTGTGTCAAGCCATGCCGTGCCGTGCCATGCCGTGCCGTGCCATGCCGTGCCATGCTGCACCGTGCCATGCTGCACCGTGCCATGCCATGCCATGCTGCGCCGTGCTGTGCCATGCCTGGTCCCCTGCTGCCGTCACCGCCGCCCCCGGGACGGCCGAGAAGTGATGCAGTCCGGTGGTGGCTCCGACCCCGTGCTGGGTCCAGCCCCGGCCCCGGGGCGGCGGACGAGGGCAGGAGCAGGGGCCTCCCACCCTGGCCCGCAGCCCTCGCGGCAGCTCGTCCCCGGTGCAGCCCCGCAGCAGCCGCAGGGCGACCGAGGCACCTTCATTCTCTCCATTTGCTCTCGATGACTTTCCTGCTCCCCTGCCGACGCTGCGGGGAAGCGATCCACCCTTGCTCGCTCCGGCGGGCGCCAGCCTTGCTGAGCTCGCGCGGTGCCGGCGGTTCACACGGCCGCTGAGCTCGGAGCGGCTGCAAGGCCGGAGCCGCCTGCGCGGCAGGTTTTCGGGGGCCGCGCGGTGGCCGTGCCGCAGCCTCCCCCCGCCGAGACCCGCGCTGCCCCCCTCCCCAGCGCCCTGGCACAGGGTGCAGGGCTGGACCGGGCGGACGCCTCCTGCATCCCGGTTCAGGAGCCGGTGCAGCCGCCGGCTCTTCGCTCTTGCGGCTCTGGGGCGCCGAAGCAGAGCCCCCCCCCCTCTGGCCCAGCGCGGGGGGGGCCCGGCTGGTACCGAGGTGCCGGCGCAGAGCTGGCCGGTGTCCGCGGCACCCAGCACCACCGACCTGCCACGTTTAGAGACTTCTGTAATAACATGGGCGGGGAGAATAGACAGGAGGACAGGGAAAATTCAAGAAGACACAGCAGCCACCCTTCCTGCTCCTAGAAAATAGCTGGAATTTATGCCCCATCTTAGAGCACGATCCCGGTGCAGAGATGCTAATCGGCGTTTCTGTGTGTGTGTGTGTGTGTGTGTGTGTGTGTGTGTGTGTGTGTGTTCTTAAAAGACAGTGGCTGCATATAGCTGACAGCTACAATATACTGATTTTTGCATCCATGCACACACAGTCTGGCTTTGCTTCTATCAAGGAACATTTCTTATGGAAAAGTAGCTAGATTTCTGAGGTGAAGAAACAATTCTGCTCAAGACTGAGAGCTGTTTAGAATAAATGCCAGACACTGAGATGGAGACATTGCATGGAGACTTAATGCTGGTCACATCTCCCTTCTCTGCCAGTAAGTCAAGGATGTGTCTTTGCTATTGTATTTGGTGACTCATCTTTCAAACAATCATCTCTGGGAGAATTTTGTGCCAAGATGAAAAAATAGCAGGATCCCAGAAGTGCGCCTGTGTCTTTCTCCGAGCAAGCCCTTGGACGGAGCTGGGGCAGCTCTGCGCCGGCCGCCACGTGGTGGGCAAGGGCGGCCGGCGTGCCGGGGCAGCTCCGGGCCTGGACCCGCGACGCAGAGGAAAGGAGCGGGAATTCAGGAGGGAGCCTCTGCACGGAGGGCAGCGGCTGCGAGGCCACGGGCCGTGCCCGGCCTCCTGCCGGTCTCCCTCACCCGGATTCGGAGCGGCAGCAGGGCCGGACAGGCCCCTGCAGTGCCGGGAGGGGCGCGGGGCATCCCCAGGAGGGAGACAGCCCCAGGCGCCGCGGGGGACCTGGGCACGGAGCAGCTGTGGCGCTCCTGCAACACGTGTGTGTGCTCCTGCAACGTGTGTGTGTGTGTGTGTGTGCTCCTGCAACGTGTGTGTGTGTGTATGTGTGTGTGTGTTCCTACAACGTGGGGTGTGTGTGTGTGTGTGTGTGTGTGTGTGTGTGTGTGTGTGTGTGTGTGTGTGTGTGTGTGCACGCATGCGCTCCTGCAATGTGTGCTCCTGCAATGTCTGTGTTCCTGCAGTGTGTGTGTGTGTGTGTGTGTGTGTGTGTGTGTGTGTGTGTGTGTGTGTGTGTGCACGCTCCTGCAACGTGTATGTGCTCCTGCAATGTGTGTGCTCCTGCAACGCGTGTGTGCACGTGTGCTCCTGCAACATGTGCGCTCATGCAACAGTGTGTGTGCCCCTGCAACAATGTGTGTGCTCCTGCAACATGTATGTGTGCTCCTGGAACGTATGTGTGCTCCTGCAACGTATGTGTGCTCCTGCAACATGTGTGCTCCTGCAACATGTGTGCTCCTGCAACGTGTGTGTGCTCCTGTAACATGTGTGCTCCTGCAACAATGTGTGCGCTCCTGCAACGTGTGTGTGTGTGCTCCTGCAACATGTGTGCTCCTGCAACATGTGTGTGCTCCTGCAGCGTGTGTTCCTGTGACGTGTGTGCGCTCCTGCAACACGTGTGTGCGCTCCTGCAACATGTGTGCGTGCACCTGCAACGTGTGTGTGCACTCCTGTAACATGTGTGCACGCTTCTGCAACATGTGTGCACCCACCTGCTCCAGAGCTGGAGCTGTAACTGCATCCGACCAGCAGCTGAGGGAGATTTCCTTCATCCTAGCAGCAAAACATGCAGATTAGCTGAGTAAGTGAAGTGCTGTATGCTAATTAATTCAACAGACTCACTGTTCCATAACATAAAACCTACACAAGGAGGATGTGCTGGAATTAGCTTCCTGTGGAAAACATTTCCCTGCTGCTTAACACAAAATTGCGCAAACTTAGTAAACACTTTACGAGAACGTCAGCGCTTCCCTCCGGCTAATACCAAAGGCGCTGCGAGCGCGAGCGCGGTGTGGGCTGACTCGGAGCGGCATCCCTCAGGCAGGGCAGGGCTCCTCGGTGGCGCCAGGAGGAGTCTAGCGGCAGACGTGTCGCTGGTGATGCCGAGACGTGGCAGTACGTTTTATCTGCAACTGGGAGGCAGCCCGGGGGGGCGCGGACGGCCAGACGGCAGCGCCCGGGGCCGCGGGCCGGGAGAGCAGCCCCTCCGCCGGCTCGGCGCATCCCCGCTGCGGCAGGCGCAGGCACCGCGCCGCCGGCACGCACACCCGCCCGCCCGCGGCAGGACGGCTCTGTCCTTCTCCGGGAAGCTTTAACAGCTCGTCTGCAACCTGCTTCTCTTAAAGCGCACGCGATGCGTGGAAAACACATAGGTGTAAAGTGCACTCACATCTAAAATGAAACCCAGCCCCGAATCATGTCTGCTTGGAGTGCTCCGTGACCCGGGGGAAAAAGCAGCCCTTATGCAGGCGAGGAGATAGCGCCGTGTCTTCATGAGCAGCGGGAGGGCACCGTCCCTGGCACTGCGTCTCCGCTCGCACGGCTCCTTCCTCCGGCTCCGCTCGCTGCGACACCTCCGCGCCACGCCGGGCGTCTGCGCCGGCCCGTCCAGCGCTTGCCAAGGGAAGCCGAAGCGAACCGCGATGCCGTCTGAGGGCACCACCAGGATGGCTGATGGGGCTACGGAGAGCAAAGCCCGGCTGCAGGAGTGTTTGCTACCACCGGGGCACAGCTGGGCACAGCGGGGCACAGCTGGGCAGAGCGGGTGGAAGCGGCTGCTTCAAAACGGGAAGCAAAAGGCTTCAGCAGAAAGGCTGTGGCAGCTGAAGGGGCCAAGGGAGGAAAGGAGCCCTGGGAGGAAAGGCAGCAAGCGACGTGCTGGGTTCCCAAACATCCTCTGCACAAGCACGTGGCTTAAATCCTCACCAGCCCCACGCTCTCGAGGAGACCACGGGGCCACTGTGAGCGTACGACGGGGAGGGGGGCGTCATTTGCCTCGGCTCTGCGTGTCTTTATTTGAAATGCACCTGAAAATGGGAACGCCATGTGGTTAGAACGAAGTCAGTGGTGAAACTCAGCACAGAAAGCAGATGGAAAGCTGGAGTTCCCAAATTACCTGTGCAGGACACCAAGCGCATGGGAACTGGTGAAATGCCTGTGCTCTTGCAATTCATGCCCTTTAATGGAAAAAGCTCCATCTCTACATATAAGATCCTTTAAGAAGGTGCAATTCAGCTTGTTCACTCCATGTCCCTGGGGCAGCAGGACACAATCTCTTCTGCTGCAGTGCTTGTGTCAACAGACAAGCCGGTATCTCTTTCTGGAGCTCTGTGATCTTCCAGTTTGTGTAATAAAGAGCTCCTAGCACAGTCTGGGACGCCAGGACCATGACTTTAGCTCATATTGCTGTGTAGCTCTTCTTTTCCTGCATGAGAACATACATGCAGAAAGCATGAAAGCAAGCACATGTCTAATGTATGTCTCTGGGAACCTTTCTTTTTTTTTTTTCTTCTTTCTGAGAGTAATTCTCATGTTGTAAATCTGGCAAATCTACTTTGCCACACAAATTGCAGTACCTGGAATGAAGACACCAGACGTATGATTTTATTATTAAATCCTGCTAGAAGAAAATGTTAGTTAAGCTATTTCTCTATCTCACCCTGTAGAGATGGCCCCTGACCAAATGGATAAGGAAAGAATTTGCTGTTGTTTATGCACCTCAGCTCAGAAGCTTTAGCTATTGAGGAGCCGCAAAGTCCTTCTCAGCAGGACCTTTTCTTTTGTGAACTCTGCTGGATTGTGTGAACTGGAAAGTGGCCAAATTGCAGCCCAGATAAAGAGAGCCTTTTTGCATAGTCACTAATGAGCTGTCTATTCAGGATGGTATCCTGCTAAGGGGAGCATGTTGTGGTGCCAGTGTTTAGGATTAAGAAATTACTGCAGTTAGCTCAGGAGATGCTCAGGTCTTTTGAGAGAAAGCAAACTTCTGAGCAGAAGCCTTTGCTAGACAAACAGGTCGGCCCACAAAGGGCAGCCAAAGTCATCAGTGCTTGGGTAAAGCACTGTAAATTGCTTGATCTCCTTCAAGGAGATCATCTGCTGAGAGTGGCTCATCTTCACCTACCAAGCCTGGTAGCCTCATTAATCCGCTGGTGCACATCCCTGCGTGTGCGGGCCAGCCTTTGAAGTTGCAGGGCAGTGTGAAGCCGACTATCAAATTGCTGAGAAATTAGATGAAATTAGCAGGAATTAACCCTGTTGAGGCACTTCTTCCCAGGTAAACCAGGAACGTTGAGGAAATGGAGCACGTCTGCATCCTCGACCACAGGGCTGAACCCGGATGGGGGGAGATCTACGCACGGTGGTGCTGGCAGCGCTGGTGCGGGGCTGTGCGGGGTGGGGAGGCCCGTCCTGACCCTGTGTCCTGCAGAGCGCCGGGACCCCCTGGCCACCCTGCAGAAGATGTCACCACCTTGGAGCCAGGTGACATGAGGAACTGTGAATTTTGGCTGCTGCCCTTGGCTGCTCAGTCACCAGGCACGTTCGCTTTGCGCTCTCCTGCCACGGGCAGCCTCCTCCGCCGTGCAGCCCCGCCACAGCCCCGAGGCTGTGGCGTTGCAGAGCAGGAGAGCCCCGCAAGGAAGGAAACTGCTGGGCTTTGGCCAGGCCCAACAAAAGCTGCAGGTCAGACTTAGAAGGTTTGTAGACAAAGTTAAAACCTAAACAATACTAATTGGAGGGTCTGAGGTCCAGGAAACCATCCTGTGAATGGAAAGATTCCATGAGAAATGCTAAATTTGTCCAAAGACTTGCTCTTAGTCACTTACTGTGCTCAAGTGAAATTCTCCAAGAAGGGCGTGTGGTCACCCTCAGTGACCTGTATATTCCTCATGCCTTTCATTAACTGCACCTTATGCTCCAGATAAATTTCTAAGATAAAAGCAGAAGTCATCCATTAGCTTTTTCTCATTAAACAAGATTTAACTTCAGCTGCTTGCAATGTGCGGGGAAAAGCTCATTTGCTGCCATGAGACTGCAGCGCTGGGCACGGTCCCTGGGAGCAGCTGGATCGGACGTGGCCTGGGAAGGTGGCAGGAGATGTTGACGCACAGGGAAAGACGCAGCCAGCGCCACGACCCACCACGAGTTGGGCTTGGTGCAGCTGGGGTGACACGGCTTTACCAGTGCACGGACAGGCCAACCGGGCCACCCCGTAGGTGCTTCCCTGTAGGCCTTTGTTTCCTTGCGGGAACGTCTCCCCTCTGCCACGGCGGTGCCTTTGCTGTGCCTCCGCTGATGGCGGGGTGCAAGCCGGATCGCTCGGCTGTAGCTGCTGCTCGGGCTCGAGCCAGAGCACCGGCGCGCTCGCTGCATGGTTAGCCCCACAGACGCTCGCGACAAGCTTTGAAGGATGCTTATGCTATTAATGGGGGCATGTTTATAACTGTTTATCTCTGTCAGTTGGGTGGAAAATTGCCAGATGTGTCGTTTGCCCTCATTACACAGACATCTCTCTTGTTATCTGGATCAGTGCTTTTAAGCAGTGTGACACCACCAGAGAAAAGCTCATTTCTCCTGTGTGGGGTTGATGTTTGCGGGATTCTGCCTTCAAGCAATCTGGAGAGACACTCGGGCAAGTCTCCAAACAGGACAAATCTCCATCGCCTGCGATTCTGGCTATTCGTCCTGCAGAGGGAGAAGCGAGCAGCGTAACGGAGAGCGTCCCAGGGGGAATGCACGCCGGCCAAGGCTGGCGAGGCTCGACGCCCCGCTGCTGGGCTGGAAAGCCCAGCCTTGCCCTTGGCAGCCTCACGCGGACTGCTTTAGGCCACGTGGCTCTGGGAGGCCACGTCTCCACGTCGCCTCTCCGGGAGCAGGATGCTGCCCGGGCAGGGGAGTTGGGTGGCCAGGCCGGCAGCCTTTGCAGGAGAGGCCCAGGGCAGCCGGTCCTGAGCCGGAGCTGAGCCCCGAGCAGGGTCCGGGTGGGCAGAGCCCGGCAGAGGCTGCAGGCGCTCGCCCCGCGCCTGCCGTCCGCCGCGCCGCTGGCACGACCTGCCAGCAGGCGTAAAACGCCCCCAGCGATGCCCTGGGTCTGCAGCGTCTTCTCAAACACAGCTCTTAATGCCAGTTGCATCTTCATTTTATAGGACTAATTACCTTCCTTGTCGGGTATAAAATTCAGACAGATACACTACCTCAATAAATAACCTGCAAGTGTTTCCCGGAAGTTAACACCACGCCTGCTTTGAAAGCTTCAGGGAACCGCGCCGCGCGGCGCAGACTGAGACGTCTCCGTCGCTGTAAGACGCGGTCAGGAGTGGGCTGGGGCCGGCCAGGGCCTCCTAGAGAGCCCCAAGCGCCGAGGGGACGACAAGGACCTGCAGTCAGGCACACGTCCCTCGCAGCAAAGAACAAGGGAGAAAGATAAAGAAGGGATTAAATAGAAATAAATTGTCCCCAAATAAAATTTTGTCCTCGTTTCGCACGAGGCACTGAAACCTCTGCACAGACAGCTCCTCAGAGTAGAGCCCATTATGCTCCACACTTTTTGCCTTGAAACATAAATAGCTGCCTACCATGTAAGTGTTTGTTATGAGGAAATGTATGTGCTGGAAAAGTTAGACATTAAATCATTATTTCATGCAGAAAGATATTGCTAAAGGGAGGGGATTACTTACTGTGTTAGCTCTGTCCTTCAGCTGCCGTACCTCTCCGCACACAGGGACTTCAGCCGCAAAACGTGGTGCTGAAACAATTCCGGAGCCTTCCAGTCCTGATCTCCTCCGAGACCGGGCGGCGGAGCGGCCCCCGACCCCAGACCCGGCCCCGGTCCCGGCCCCGGTCCTGGCCCCGCCGGGGGGCGAAGGCAGCGTGCCGCCCCGGCACCCCGCGGGCAGAGCTGGGTCCCTCCGTCCCCGCCACGCGGGACCCCCGGCTGCCGCAGGGCCCCCGGCATCCCCGGCCTCCCGCTGCGTGCTCTCCGCTCCCCTCCTCGCCCCCTTTCCTCTCTGTTGTGGCGCTGAAGCAAACGAGGGGCCCCGGGGACATGGAGGGACCCTCCTGCCTCTGCCTGCGGAAACGGACGGGGCAGCCTCGCGGCACGGGCGCTCCGGGCACCTGTCCGGTGCTTTTTGTGCAAAGGCTGCCTCTTCCCTTGGGAGCCACAAGCGTCCTTGTTTGCAGCTGCTGCTCTTTGAATTGACTCTCCTTTGCCTGGTGACCAGACGTTCAAGCCATAGTTTCACCAGTGCCAGAAACCAGTCAGCAAATTCCTCCTGTCTGCAATGGAAACCTTGTCCCACAGTCACATTTGCCTTTTTCTGTATCTGTGTCATGCAGCATAACCCACCCGCGTCCTTCTCCATCATCCCAGTGAGTCACCAGTTTACAGCAGAAATTCCTATTTGTAGGTACGTCCTGCTCTGCAAAACCTGCTGATCTGGCAGCCTCTGTCCCCACAGGAGATGCACGTGGGTGACTGCTCATGTCTGTTGGGCTACTAGGCTTTATGTTGCACCTAAAAATTACCAAAATATCTCTGTTGATGTTGTAAAATAATAATGAAGTTTTCAAATTATTTCTTCTGAATTCAGGTCTTTTACCTGAAGCCAGAAAAGTTTCTTAAAAGGCAGCAAGACTTTTCTAATCAGATTTTTTTTTTCCTAGTGAGTGACTCACAGGGGGATAGTTTCTGAGTTCAGGAAAAAGCAGAAAGTGTCATGCAAGCTAGGGAAGAGTAAGAGTAGCTGTTTGTTTTGATGTTTTCGGAGGTTGCACCCTGTTGGCACTGAGCATAGTAATGCATTCATGCCGGAAAAAGGAGTTTATTCATGCTGACAAAGTGATAACAGGCCAGTGTGGCTTTACAACCTGACCATCTGAATAATTCCCATGTTGCCTCCTCCCGAGGCTCTGGTATTACGGAAAAACTCCTTCTTCTGTTACTTGAAAGCTAATGGCTGGAGCTCTTTACCTGATGCTCTGATGTCCTACAGTTGTCGATCTAGGTGCAGAAACTTCAGTGTTGTGCATAGGATAGGGAAGAGCAGCAAGCTATGGCTCTTATATCATAATCTAGTGTGTTATCCTTAGCCAAAGGGCTCTGTTTGAAACCTGGCATCAGTGTATACAGAACATGTTGCATCTTTGCTGGTACCTCGTCAATCTAGTTTGCAAGACATCCTGGAGGATGTGACCTTGGAAGGCAGGCGGGATATCGACCCTGCATAATAATAGCATCTCGGCATCACTGGCAGCCTGTTGGATTCAGGGCAGTTAATAAATAATGAGGATGTCAAAGATAACAGCAGGAAAGTGGGAGCAAGTAACAACTTTACAGCCAGCTTTCTGACAGCCGCCTGGCAACATCCAATTAAAAGCACGCCCCCATCCAGAGGAGCAGGGCGCGGGTCCAGCGCCGGACCCGCTGCGGCGCTGGGATGCTGGCGGGATGCAGTGGTCTGAAGACACCCCGCAGCGCCCCAGGGTGCAGCACTGTGGCCCCAGGGCGCGGGGGAGCAGGTGAGCCAGGGGCTGCGGGTCTGCTGGCAGTACCCTGACACCGTGGAGGAGGGCTGTGCTGAGGCCAGGGCTGCACCAGTGCACGGGCAACACTGGGCCAGGGCTGTGATGGAGCCAGGGCCATGCTGGAGCATGAGCTGCACTGGAGCAAGGGCTGCACAGGGGCCAGAGCTGCACAGGCACAAGGGCTGCACCGGCACAAGGGCTGTGCCAGAGCAAGGGCTATGCTGGAGCAAGGGCTGCACCAGTGCACGGGCTGCACTGGAGCAAGGGTTGCACTAGATCCAGGGCTGTGCCAGAGCAAGGGCCGCGTCAGGGCCAGCATTGCACAGGGGCCAGGGCTGCACTGTAGCAAGGCTGCGCTGGAGCAAGGTCTGCACTAGATCCAGGGCCATGCTGGTGCAAGGGCTGCACTGGAGCAAGGGCTGTGCTGGTGCAAGGGCTGCACAGGGGCCAGGGCCGCACTGGTGCAAGGGCTGCGCTGGGCCCGGGGGCCCACGCGCGAGGCCAGACCCGTGGTGCAGCCAGTGCCTGCCTGCTCCAGGCTGGCGAGAGGAGCACTTCCCTTCCCAGTCCGTGCTGGGAACACGGGAGCCTTGTGGCTGGCTCCTCTGGACTAAAACAGACAGATATTTGTCTGAAGGGCCGGGTTGCATTGTAGTATAATCGTATAACTCAAACATTAGCAATCTGACTGAATTTGAGATGTAATTGATCTTCTGATGACTTTTTAAACATCTGGTGAGAAGGGACTGCTTTCCAAACAGCAAAATCTACACCAAAATGATCTTGATTTGAATAATAAGTATTCCGTCCTTGTTTGGTAAATATACCCAGTGTTAACGGTGCTTAATGGTGCCTGTAATTGGTGTCTAAAGTTATTTAAAAGTAAATTTACTAGAAAATAATTAGCAATTTTATAGTTCACTACTTCCTAATTTTGTTGATAAAAGTTTTTCCGTGGTTTTATCAGATGACACAATAAGGCCGTGCTATGAAATAGCTTTTTTCAAACTGGCAGGGAATTGCATGCACAAAATAAAATAAAAACATTTTCCCCCTAATTTCTTTCCCTGGCAGCCAGCCCCTCTTGCTCTCCTTTTATTATGCAGTGATTTATCTTTCATCAGCAGTGAGTGATGCTCTCCTGGCGCGGTGCGGGGGGGGGGGGGGGGGGGTCGCTCCTTGTGGCCCCGGAGCTCTTGCCCGAGCTGCGAGGGGGACCGTCCCCGTCCCTCTCCGGGTGCCCAGGCTGAGGCTCGCTGCGCTGGCAGGTTGCTGCCGCCGCCGCGTTGGCTGCTCCCGCTCTGGCCTGGCGCCGGAGGGAAGTCGCCCCGTTGCTGTGATGAGCCAAACGCCCCTCGGGGCCGGGGCTGCCCCCTCCCCGCGGCCCCGTCCGCCGCCGCTGCCCCTCGCCCAGCCGGAGCCCGGGCAGAAACGGAGCGGAGAGCTGCAGCTGCGACAAGGCTTTATTGTTTAGCGCTGTGGGTTCAAGTGCGCCGTGCGAGGCTTTCCGGTACAGACCGACACGGGCAGGCGGAGACGTGCGGGGAGGCGGTGACAGCATCTCTGGAGCACAACTCTCCATTTTCAGTCTCTGAACCATAAAGTACCAGCTTTTCCAGAACAATGAATCACCCAGTCTGTGTATAAAATTAAATATAATTTATGCTTTGCTAATTGAAATCAAATACAAAATTCAATTTCCTGTGTATTGTAATGCTGACATTTGAATAGTTTTAAAAAAAAAAAAAGAGCTATTATCCTGACTCTCTCTCTCTTAGCAGGCCGCTCTCTGGCCAGAGAGAAAATAATTCCTCTGCCAAGTCACTGCAGCCGAGGAGACGCGCGCGGCCAGTCCCGCAGCCGGCCGAGGTCGGCGCTCCCGCGACCCTGTCCCAACACGGACCAAAACCCCGGCGGAGGCGGCCCCGCCGCATCCCTCGGCCGCGGCGGCAGCGGGGCCCGGGGAGAGCGCGGCGTCCCCGCGCCGACCGCCGCTCGGCTGCCCAGCATCGCGGCCTCGGCGCCCGGGCCGCAGCCCGTACCAAAACCAAACCTCTGCGTGCGTGGCGAAAAGAAAGGGAAGCCAGAGCAGCGGGCGACTGCCGGGCCCGTTCCCCGCCCGCTCGTAAAGCGCCGCCGCCGCCGCCGCCGCCGCCGCGCGCTGGCCCGCCGCGGGTGCGCTGCATCCGGCGCGGCGGGGCGGCCCCCGGGCCCCGCCGGCAGCCGGCGGGCCGTGCAGCGCGTCCTCCCGGGGCTCCTTCCCCTCGGGCCGCGGACGACGGCCGGGACCCGGCGCCGCTCCCCGCCCGGGCGGCCCCGGAGCAGCGGCGCGACGCCCCGGCCGGGGGCTGCAAGGCGCAGGGCAACCTGCTGGGCTCGGACGGGCTTTCGGGGGTCTTTCAGGCTCAGAGAGCTCGCTCGGAGGAAAACTGCCCCGGGTCGGCTGTGGACGGGGGTTGAGCGCGCCCAGGCTTTGGCTGCGGAGGAGACGCCCGGCACCACGCTGGTGGCCGCTGACATCCGCGGTCAGGGATGGCCACGTCCCCAGGAGCGGGGTGCCTGCGGCGGGATCGCCGGGCCCCGGGCGTCCCCCGGGCTGCGCTCGGCGCCGGCGGGTGCGAGCTGCCGCGGCCGGGGGGCTGCACCAGGCTGTGAGCGCGGAAACCGTCCTGCGCGTCCCTCGGGCGAGGAGCTGGGTGCTGGGTCTGGAAACAAAGCCCTCGTCCCCGACCGAATTCATCAATCATCTTGCACAAGTTGTGTAACAACAGTTTTCACTTAGGAGATGAAATGACATTTTAACAACATGTGAAGCAATTTAAAGCTGTTCCTATTACATACTTCCAATTTTCACATAATAATTTTTAGATTTGCTGTTTTGTATCAGGAGCTGTTTTAAATCTGATCAGGCTAAAAGGAACTGACGTTACTTTAGCAGGGACTTTTGTGACGCCCCTCTAGCACGGCCCACAGCGTAAATTTTCCAAATGAATTTAGCTCTTGTTTTTACCCAGTCCGAGGCACCAGCACCACTGTTGGTGTAACGAACCACGTGACAGACCGTGAAACCCAAAGCAGGTGCAGCTTGTCACCCAGCATAGCAATGATTTTGTTTGGTTAGTTGGATCAATAAGGATTTCTTGCCACCTTAATCAAAACCGAGTCTTGGTCTTCCTAAAGAAATCTTAAGCTGCATCACTGCTGCTTTGGGACAGCCAGGAACCCAACATCGCAAAGGCGCTGGGAGGCAAACACACCGCCACGCTCCCCTCGAAGGTGGCTCACCACCACTTGCTAAAAGGAAGAAAAGCATGCTCGACTGGCCTTGGAAACCACCCAGAGGAAGGAAACGTTTCCGCAATGGTAGCTCTGCATTTTTTCCTTTGCTACCGCTCTCAGTGTTTTTCTCTCAATAACAGTCAGGGAAAACAGTGCAGCTGCGTCCAAGTGCTGCCATCTCACTCTCCACCGATCCCAGCATGCAGCTCACATCACACTGCTGGAGGATCCAGGTGTGATATGGGTTTGTTTTATAGTTGCTACCAGGACTTGCAAATTTGATTGGGTGTACATCTTGGTCATTTCCACTAGAAAGCACACATTTTGTGCAGACCAGTGCTCACCCTGGGAATTAATTGCTTTTTTGTTACTGATTCTGAAGTAAAGACTAAGGCTGCTTCACAATTTTGCAGACCTAGCTGTCAACAGTAAGGAGCAGAGCTCTGGTGTCCAAGGTACAAGTGAGCTGCAGTCCCAGGGCCAGTGCCTGGGCAGCATACACCTACCTGGACATACCATGAGGTTTGACCTCCCCACCGCCCCAACACCTCGGACCTGCAGGAACAACCCTGCTTCCAGGGACATGCCTGTTTCCAGATCACAGACTTCTTCCTGGGCAGGTAGGAGCGAGCTGCCCGGATGGGACATGCTATACGGACACACGCTGCTGCGCTGCATCTCTGTCAGCCTTGCTGGATGGTGTCCACCACATCATGCTGAGCTAGTGCCTGAGAATGGTTTAAGGACATGATTTTCTAGAGGACCATGGGTGGATTGAGGGGAAGGCCCAGATTCTGATCTTACTGAGCATCCAAGTAAATCAGAAACAATTCTCTTCCGCCCGTGGAACTACATCCAGCAGCAAGAGGAGAACTGGGGCCAAGGCTTTTTTGTGGCACTTGGTAAATACTAGTTTTAGTGCAACAAGTAACTGGAAGGTCTGGTGCAAATGAAGTTTCTGTACATAGTTCCTTTGCAGCATAACTGGCTTTATTCCTTCCACACACAAACACACGAGTGTGTGCACGTGAATGCACATGTCGTGAAATTACCAGATCTGATGCTGCTGTTCAGGCAAAACTAAAAGCCAGGGCAGAAGAAATCAAATCTATTGGTTTGTCTCGTTGCTGCTGGATTTTGCAAGCCACCTTCATGCTCAGCTGGCAGCGGCAGGACGTGCTAGTCCCGCCAGCCCGGTTACGAGGGACACACCAGCAGCCAAACGCCAGCACAAAGCATCCCCTCACCCCGGGGGCTCTGCTCCCTGCAGCTTCTCCTCCTCCCACCCATTCCCTGATCCTTCACGTAGCAGGAGGGGAGAGCCCAGGCCCCAGTGCACCCTAGAGCTGACATATCTCTAAGGTTTCAGAGCTGGAAATGCTGTTCAGCTTGACTTTAACCTTGACAGCACAAGAGTCCCATTCTTACCAGACTGAGACTGCAGCCCCATGCGAGTTTTGCGTCTCTAACAGTGATTCACATCTCAAAAGAAAAGAGCTTTTTTCCTGATTTCTTGGTTCTACTTATCGCTTTCTTCCTGCTCCCACTCAAAATCTTGGCCTGTCATTTGGTAAAACATAACATTGAAAGGTTTGTAAAACTTCCGCAGTCTATGGATGACATCCGGGTCTATTTTGGGGTGAGTTCGACCCTTGGACTTGCCCAAGCACCGGGGAGCACTGCTGTCCTCTGGCTTCTTTAAACAGGGGAACCCCTTGGTTTTATTAAAATAAAAATGTTTCTCTGTCACAATCCTCTTGAGGCCTAAGAAATCCTGGACCTTGGCCATTTCCCCAGCCGGGTCAGTGATGAGCCTCTCGCCACTGACAAAAAGGATCTGGGACAACGGGAAATACTGGAGCCAGTTCTCCAAGTGCAGGGCATAGATCCCAATGCGGATCGCACTCCAGGAGGCATCGATCAGCCCCAGGGTCCGGTTCTTGAAGGCGAGCACCTCAAAGGTGGGGATGTCCGGCTTCTTGGAGAGTGTCTGCGTGTAGTCCGAGATGGCCCGGGTGACCGGGTTTCTCACCACCACGATCAACTTGGTGTCCTTGGCCATGGAGTGAATGCGCTTGGGCGCCTCGTTGGTCACAAAGTAGCTGGGGGTCTTCTCCATGGTGATCTGGCCCTCCAGGGTCTTGGGCATCACGTTCCTGCGCAGAAGGAGAGGAGGAGAGGGGAGAGGTTAGTGACGGGCTGGGAAGGCGCCCGGTTTTGGCAGGACGTTGAGGAGGAGGGACGCTGGACCCGCACGCCTCGGGTCAAACTGCCTCTGGGCCTGTCTGTCCGAGGGCCCTGGGCACAGCGGGCGCCTGAAGTGTTAAATCAGCTTTGGTAGCACATTATACAGTCAGTTCACCATAGGCATATGTAGACGAAAGTTAATTGACAATAAACCTGTACAATACCTGTCTGTTCAGCAAGCCATCTGCTTCCATTTGCTCAATTAAGTCTATTCACTTCAGAGCCTTGTACCAGAGTGGTGCAGTTAGGATTACACAAGACCTTTTTGTTATGATGACATGCTTTTAAATGTCGCAGCTAATAAAACTTAATACAGAATAAGATCCCTTGCTTCTAGTACAATAATTAAATTTATTTACTATCTTGTGTGCGAGAAAGAATGACTTTTCTTTTATCTCTAATTCACATGCTCTGTCAATAATTAATTGCTGCTGGGTTTTGAGCTTCCTGTGCAAGCACTTTTATTAGCCAAAAGGAATTTGCCTACTGGATAAATTAGCATGTAGCAAGACTTTCCTGGATAGCATATTACCATATTGTAAAATGAAACTGCAGCCAAGATAGCATTTATATCTAAGAAAATGGAGAGGTAAATGCTTTTCCCAGCTGCCCCCAGTTAAAGATTATCATAGCAAGCCGGAAGGTATAAAACGACGTCCTCTGTAACCGCATTATAGCCTCTTTCAAACCTCCGTAACGGCTGGGTACTGCAGCGGCTGAAGGGGCACGGACACGGCGCGGCTCCCTGGCACGCGGCCCCCAGCTGGCCCCGCTCCTCGCTGGGCAGGGCTCCGAGTCCAGCACCGTCCGCCGTGCCTCGCGGCAAAGAAACATGCCCGGCTAGGGCTCTCACAACCTGCGAAACATCCCATCTCGCGCTGCTGGCAGTCGTCCCGCTGCTCCCTGCCAGGCGCCTCGCACCGCGACTGGCACGCGCAGGGGAAGCGCCGCAGCCGTTTTCAACACCCTCTTTGCACAGAGGGTGACGAGGCTGGACAGAGCACGGGGCAAAGGAGAGGCAGCCACGGTGCCTGCGCCTGTGTCCGTGCCGGAGGGAGCGTTAGCTGGGCCAGGGTTTCAGCCCCTGCACTGTGTGTTCAAAGGTTTCATCAGCACAGAATTCGGATTTTTAAGTGCATTTTAACAATACTTCCATTTTAAGCTTTTCACATACTCGTGCACATGCACACCCACACAAAATGCAGTTTGTCTCACTGGGTGTTTGCTAAGCCGTCCCAAACACGCGGTGCTGCTCGAGGGCTGCAGCGCCCGTCAGCAGGGCGGGCTGGGGGCTCCGCTCACCTGGAGAGCACGTGGCACCGACCACGGCTCCACCAGCCAAGGTGGCAGACGCAGATGCTCAGGGTCTTGCAGGACTATCCCTCCACATGGCAACTATTCTTAGTACAAACGCATGGCAAGAAAACAATGCAAGCAGGCTGGAGATGCTGCCCAAGGTGCTCCTACAGCATCGACAAGTGCAGCAACACGGAGGTCAAGCAGCAGAACAACAGGAACCGGCCATCTCACAGAACGACGTGCTGGCACAGAGCGTCCCGGGGCCCCGGGGGGTTTCTCCCCAGCAATGACACCCCTCCTTGTCCACTTCCCTCTCTGGGCTTGGGGTAGGTGCGATCCTACCACCTGCAGCTCCTTCCTGTGGTGCTGGTGCCCAGCAGCTGATTCCTGCAGACCCACGCTGCGCAGCACGAGTCCACGGGGCACTCCGCGACATCCCACCTCTGCCTGCTCTGCCCAGCCTCTTTCCAGGCTTTGCTCCTTCTTTGCATCATGCATTCAGGCAGCAGATATGCTACAAACAAGGACTGGTAGGAAAGATGCACATTGAGGTGTGTTTCTTTCATAGACAGGCTTGAAAATTTCAAATGAGGAAGGATGAAAACACGAGGAGACTGCAGAATTAGAGGCTGGCATTCCTGTGGGAATCCGACACCCAGATTTAATGATCCTGTAGGGAGGCAGCATCTTTTGGGGCTATCTATGCAACAGGAAGGTCCCAAAACTGCCATCAGTGATTGAGTCCTGAGGTACGGACTCCTGTACATAGAGGTTGCTTCATCTGGGAGTCCTTCGCCTGAAGGCGCAGCCATGCGAGTGGCACTAGGAAAGTGCCCGTGCACAGAAGTGAGACAGGGCAGTGGGCTGCGTGCGCAGGCAGCAGCTCCCACAAGGAAAACAGGAGCCAAGCGCTCCGCACGGCTGCCGAGAAGGAGAACATTGCCAACGGTGAGGCCGGGGGCTTTCCTCTCCGGGAGCGGCACGCAGGCATGCTCCAGCTCCCATCGGAGGGGCAGCAACACCATGGGCTGCCAAAAGCAGCTGCCGATGACTGACCCTGCAAACGCATGTCGCCCCACTCCTGGAGCTGCACCGGGGCTCCTACCACCTTTCCGTCTCTGTGTGATTGTGGCTGGTGTTTGCGTGGGAATCGCAGTCGCACAGCACCACGTCTCCGAAAGCGACTGACCGACAGTAACTCAACAGCAGGATGTGACCTGCTGCACAGACCTCTCAGCAGCACAGTCCCGCTCTCTGGCCACGACAGATGCTGTCTGTGTGCACAGAGCCGGCGCCGACCAGGCCTTTCTGTGTTGCCCAGAAAAAACAAGCGTGGCTGTGTAAATCTTCCTGTGTGATGTTCTTTTAAATTGCTTAACAAACTTGGACCTAAAATGCTAGAATTTCTCCTTGGAAATGAGTCCTTGGTCTTGATGCAGGAGAACAGATGAAAGGGCCTGAGGACAACTGGGAAGCTGAGCGAGGGGCTGGTGGCTGCTGGGGGATGTCTCAATGCAGCCTGCTCCCCCGGCCACTCTCACTGCTACCGTGTGTGGGCCCGCGGCCAGGGGGTGATCCACGTCCTGTGGGTACGAGGGCCACGTCGGCAGCACATCCAGCCTCAGCAGTACATGCACGTACACCAGGTCCAGCCGTGCAGGTGTGCCACACTGGTGCGACATGCCGCCTTGAGCCTGCATCCAGGGACAATGCGGCGAGCTAAACAACTTTGTAAATTATGCTTAGAAAAATGGCACTGGAGAGCAGGCCAGCAAGGATTTCTGAACAATAACTATCTTCCTGTTATCAGGATCCCCCTGCAGATGAGGGTTATGCTCCAAACATGCTCAGCTGCAGGGGCTCAGGCATCTTCCCCAGTTACTGACTTCTGCCCTGAGCAATACTGTGACAGCAGGGACGTTCCTGGCTTGGTTCTCTGCACACAGATCTCCGATTCTTCCTGCTTATTCCCCATGCTGCACACATTGGTGTACAGGCATTTCAGAGAGCCAGTCAAACATGCAGGTTTCTCAGGAGAGGTGCAAGAGGATCCTCCATAGCCATGTCCCATGCTGTCTCCCCAGCTGCATGCACCTACTGGAGGCCTCCTGACTTGAGCGGTGTTTTACTGACTCCCCTGCCACTATACCACTCCCCTTCCCCCATCTTTCCTAGTTTAAAGCCCTCCTTACCAGGCTGGCCAACCTGTTGGCAAAGACACGCGTGCCCCGCTTGGTAAGGTGGATCCCATCTCTCCCCATCACCTGTCAATCTTCAAACAGGGTCCCATGCTCATAGAAACCGAAACCCTGTTGCCAACACCAGCAGCGCAGCCAGTTGTTAGCTAGGAAAATCCATCTACTCTTCCCCATCCTTCCATCCTTCCCCCTCACAAGCAGGAAGGAGAGGGGAGAAAGTGACCTGGGCTCCCAGACCCTTGACCACCACCCCCAGAGCTCTGAAGTCCTGTTTTATGGTTTCCAATTTGCTCTTAGTGTCATTAGTGCCCACATGGAAGATCAGCAGAGGGTAGTAGTCCGATGCATGGACCAGCCTTGGCAGTCTTTCCACGACATCTCTTATGCGAGCCCCTGGCAGGCAGCAAACCTCTCTGGACAAGAGATCAGGTCGGCAGATAGGTGCCTCTGTCCCCTGCAGCAGGCAGTCACCCACAACAATCACTCACCACTTCTTCCAGCTGTTCCTGCACAGCACCGGCACCAGGTCTGTCAGGCCAGTTGCCTCCCTTGGAGCCATGCCCAGCTTCTCCTCAGCCTGGAGGGCACTAAACCTGTTCCTCAAAGGCAAATCTTGAGGAGGAACAAGAGCCTTTCTTCTTCTACCAGAAGTGACCAGTTTCCAGCCTTCTTCAGTGTTACAATGTAACATTTCACACCACACAGAGCCCTTAACAACTCTACTGCAGGGAGGGCTGGGGACTCCTGGAGCTGCACAGTCCCCAAGAATACCCTGTCAGTCTCCTGCTCATCTTCTCTGATGCTTTGCAGCCTACTGACTTCCTCCCATAACTCCTTTATTTGGTGATGCAACTGGTCAACCACAGCACACCTCACACAGGAGAGCTGACTATCAGCCCAGGCCCCAGGCACCTCCTGCAGCCTGACACCTGTTCCTGCTGTCAGAGGGTCTGTCCGGGTCCAAGCTTCAGACACAGCTGATGCAGCAACTCCAACAGCCACTGGGGAACGTGCTCTGCAGCATGTCATGACCACACCTGAGGAAGCACACACTGCTACAAGAAATGAAAGTGCCCTCTAGCACCCTGCTGCCTCTAGGAGCCATGTTCTGGGCCTGGCTCTTATAGAGGCCTCCCCTAGCAGTGACTCACAGGGTGCTTGACCCACCCTAATCAAGGGCCACCTGCATCCAAGACCTCAACTCCCTCTGAGCAGGGGCAACCCAGAGAGCTCATTAGCAGCACCTCCACCTAGCCAGAGCTTCCCAGCAGAACTTGAGGCCTCCGGTAGTTGTCCTTGCCTAGCTCCCTGGCCCCCTGCACCTGCTGCCGGGGGCGTTTCCACCGCGCTCGCTTCTTGCCCTGGCATCCAGCCCCAGCCCCAGCAGCCCACGCGCCGGGCAGGCTACGGGATCGCTGCTTGCATGAGCCCTTGTTTGCCCTGTATTGCAGAGTGAGACTGTGATTTGGGGGGGTTTTAGATGACAGAGCTTTAAAGGAGATGAATATTAACCTGAACTGAGGGGAAACACTGGTGCTGTCCTTCAGCCACCCTGGCATGCCCTGCACCCTGCCAGCTGGCAGGGGCTGGTGCCGCTTGGGAGCGGGGATCTTCCCCTCCTTCCAGGCACTGCGATGCAGTGGCAAAAGCCCCTTTGTGGGCCCTTCTGTAAACAAGTGTTTTGCTCCCCTCTGCTCTAGGGTCAGGGCAAGTTTAATATTAAGCTTACTTAGCTTTTATTTTAAATTATGGTTTCAATAAACTGTTGCAAAATAAAATGCCTCTAAGCCTTTCCTCCGTGGTGAGGATGCTGCAGAAAATATGCTCGAGCAAGTTACAGAGGCTGATGTTCAAGTATAAAACAAACACGCCAGGGGTTATGAAAGAACCACGAACAAACTATTAATTACAACAGCCCCTTCAGATGATGTTATCACAATAAACAGGAGCCAAGAAATTGCAGAGCTAATAATCTGCAAGGGTTGCCACATTTAAGGACTGTGTTTAATTCCATGCACAATAAAGACAAGTGGAGAGCTAGGTAGGCACAGAGGAAAGACAGCAGGGAACTGGTGATGGAGGAACAGAGGAAGGGAAGGAGGTTCAGCTCCTGCAGCACAGCTGTAAGGGCGCGGGAAGGGGCTGAGCACGGCGACGCTGTGGGGCCAAGCGACCGCGGGAGCAGCCGGACCCGGCGCGGGAGGATGCTCCTGGGGCAGGACCTGCCCGGCTGCGGCTCTGCCCGGGGTCGCCTCCTCCGAGCGGCAGCGCTGGGCAAGGCTCCTGGAGAGGACCGGACCGCGCAGCCTCTTGGGCACCCGCCGGCTTTCCTGCACCATTTCTCCTCGCTTCCCTCCCAAGCGGGCTGATGAAGGGCACCGCGGCATTGCTGACCCCCTGCGGTACCCGGGCAGGACGGGGACGCGGCTCCTCGTGGTTCTGCCACCGGCCCCCGCTCACCCTCCCGCCCCTCGCCTGCCTCTGCCGATACCCACGACGGGTAACGGCAATGACGGGGACACGTCCGCGGGCTGGGTCCTGTGGGAAGGCGCGCGACACAGCCAGCAGAAAGCCTTCGCGTGGGGGGACGTCACACACCTGTAGGTAGCAGCATCTCCGTGTTGTGCAATGTCAAAATAAACTTCCATTACCTTTTCTGAGCTCAGACCCAGCAGGTACCTGCTACCCCCAGGAGAGGCTCAGATACGCGTTATTTGGGCGCGCAGCGGGGCGGTTGGTATCGCTCCCCTTCCGCGCTCATCGCACAGGGCCGTGGCACGGCCACTGAGGAGCCCAGGCTGCTCCGCGTCCCCCCCGGACCGTGGGGTCCCCGGCTGCCCCTCGGCCCCGGCGCTCCTGCTGCCGCCAGGGGCAGCGCATCCGTCCGCCTCCGCCAGCTCGGGGCACAGGCTGGCTCTAAGCCCTCGCCGGAAAAACGTGCTGCAGTGATTGCTCTTAACTGCTGGCTTCAGACAAGCTCTTTATTTTCAAAGGATACATTTTATAAATTTGTGAATTTGCATGTTGCCAAAAGCCCCTTGCGGTTTATTTAAATCCAGATTATCTTGTTTATTCCTTCAGTCACAGCTGTCATTTATCTCTGTGTAGGCAGCTTGTTCACTATGTTGCAGGTTTCCTGCAATCCCACTCAAAAGGAGTCTTTGTTAACTGCATTTGCATGTTCCCACCAAGAGAAAAAGTTCACAGCCACTCCCAGGGCTTGCAGAGCTGCAGAGAAGGACGTTGACGTGTCCGAGACTGCTGTCCAGAAGAGGCAACGGCCAGGTGCTGCGACAGCATCACCATCTCTGCTGCACTTCGCTGTGCAGCAAACATCTGCTTTTGTCTTCAGAAAAGACAAACATGGAGTCATTTTCCATTTCATTATTAACACATTCCGGTATAATTGCTTGAGCTGTCTACTGTGACCTGCCAGTAATTCAGCAGGCGTGGGACTTTCAAGGGGAGAACAGCATTGCAGCTGAAGGCTGCAATATGCATTAAAAACAGAACCTATTTGCTGTAAGCCCTCAAGTCAAATCTCTTGTTGAATTTGTTCAAACATAAATTTACAGCTGAATTTACATAGGTTTAATGTTTTATAATCTTTTTGGTCTGTGAATCTATATTCAAGACTGAGTGCATTAGCTTCGAAATATTGTGCTTAACGCTGAAAATAATTTTAATCTCTCCAAAGTCCAATCCTTTGCACATCACTAAACCTCAGAATCCAATCCCTTCTAATAAGCGACACTAAACTTGCATCTGCCACTGCCTAATAGATTCATACTGCTCTCATTCAAATGGCTCGTGCATGTGTTTTAAAAAACATTAAACAAATTGTAAAGAACTTCAGAAAAAGCTTTTGGTTACTCGTATGTTTCTATTTGAAAGAAGTGGTGCCAGTTCGGAGGGGGCTGCAAGAGGACGACTATCCCTCTGGGAGCACAGTGGAAACTCAGCATCGGACTGCGGAGGACGGCGTCAGTCTGTCCTGCTGTGGAGAGGGGCTGACCCATCCACCCCGCGACCCACAGCTCTGCTCCTGCAGGGTCCAACGTACTGTCCAGAAATTAAGGGCTACCCAGCATCATTGCTCTACCTCGGCAAGAAAAGCAGCTCTCCTTTGTCCAAAGCTCTGTCAAGCCGTTTGTTCTGTGCTGGCCCTCTCTCCTGCCACATCCCTGCCGAGCTTCCCCTGGGCTCTGCAGGACGCTGGGAGCCCAGGACCAGGGCACGCAGCCGGAGCAGCGGCCACCCTAGCTCCAGCTGCAGCCAGGAGAGGAAGGAGCAGCAGGGGCTCACGAGTGCCAGGCGGCCCTGCAGCAGGGCCTGCCACGCGCTCCTGCTGTGTGCACTGCGCTCCTGCTGCGCGCTGCCCTCCCCTGCTGCACTCGCCTGCACGCTCCCCTCTCCTGCTGCACTCCCCTGCACTCTCCCCTCTCCTGCTGTGTGCTCTCCTGCATGCTCCCCTCTCCTGCTGCGCTCCCCTGCATCCTCCCCTCTCCTGCTGTGTGCTCTCCTGCATGCTCCCCTCTCCTGCTGCATGCTCCCCTGCACGCTCCCCTCTCCTGCTGCGTGCTCCCCTGCACGCTCCCCTCTCCTGCTGTGCTCCCCTGCACGCTCCCCTCTCCTGCTGCGCTCCCCTGCACACTCCCCTCTCCTGCTGCGCTCCCCTGCACGCTCCCCTCTCCTGCTGCGCTCCCCTGCACGCTCCCCTCTCCTGCTGTGTGCTCCCCTGCACGCTCCCCTCTCCTGCTGCGCTCCCCTGCATCCTCCCCTCTCCTGCTGTGTGCTCTCCTGCATGCTCCCCTCTCCTGCTGCGCTCCCTTGCACGCTCCCCTCTCCTGCTGCGTGCTCCCCTGCACGCTCCCCTCTCCTGCTGCACTCCCCTGCATGCTCCCCTCTCCTGCTGTGTGCTCTCCTGCATGCTCCCCTCTCCTGCTGCGCTCCCCTGTATGCTCCCCTCTCCTGCTGTGTGCTCTCCTGCATGCTCCCCTCTCCTGCTGCGTGCTCCCCTGCACGCTCCCCTCTCCTGCTGCGTGCTCCCCTGCACGCTCCCCTCTCCTGCTGCGCTCCCCTGCACGCTCCCCTCTCCTGCTGCGCTCCCCTGCACGCTCCCCTCTCCTGCTGCGCTCCCCTGCACTCTCCCCTCTCCTGCTGCACTCCCCTGCATGCTCCCCTCTCCTGCTGTGTGCTCTCCTGCATGCTCCCCTCTCCTGCTGCGCTCCCCTGCATGTTCCCCTCTCCTGCTGTGTGCTCCCCTGCACGCTCCCCTCTCCTGCTGCGTGCTCCCCTGCACGCTCCCCTCTCCTGCTGCGCTCCCCTGCACGCTCCCCTCTCCTGCTGCGCTCCCCTGCACACTCCCCTCTCCTGCTGCGTGCTCCCCTGCATGCTCCCCTCTCCTGCTGCGTGCTCCCCTGCACGCTCCCCTCTCCTGCTGCGCTCCCCTGCACACTCCCCTCTCCTGCTGTGTGCTCCCCTGCACGCTCCCCTCTCCTGCTGCGCTCCCCTGCATGCTCCCCTCTCCTGCTGTGTGCTCCCCTGCACGCTCCCCTCTCCTGCTGCGCTCCCCTGCATGCTCCCCTCTCCTGCTGTGTGCTCCCCTGCACGCTCCCCTCTCCTGCTGCGCTCCCCTGCATGCTCCCCTCTCCTGCTGTGTGCTCCCCTGCACGCTCCCCTCTCCTGCTGCGCTCCCCTGCATGTTCCCCTCTCCTGCTGTGTGCTCCCCTGCACGCTCCCCTCTCCTGCTGCGTGCTCCCCTGCACGCTCCCCTCTCCTGCTGCGCTCCCCTGCACGCTCCCCTCTCCTGCTGCGCTCCCCTGCACACTCCCCTCTCCTGCTGCGTGCTCCCCTGCATGCTCCCCTCTCCTGCTGCGTGCTCCCCTGCACGCTCCCCTCTCCTGCTGCGCTCCCCTGCACACTCCCCTCTCCTGCTGTGTGCTCCCCTGCACGCTCCCCTCTCCTGCTGCGCTCCCCTGCATGCTCCCCTCTCCTGCTGTGTGCTCCCCTGCACGCTCCCCTCTCCTGCTGCGCTCCCCTGCATGCTCCCCTCTCCTGCTGTGTGCTCCCCTGCACGCTCCCCTCTCCTGCTGCGCTCCCCTGTGCTCTCCCCTCTCTTCCCCTCCGGAGCCCGCCCTTCCCTCAGCAACGGTAGCAGAGCAGTGGAGAATGGTCTTTTGTTGCCATAACAACGAAGGTGCTAACATGGTGTTGACTAACTGCAAGCTGATATGATCAGAGAATGGAAGTATCGAGTTGCTATGGTAACCCAAATGCCGAATTTGAAATTGTGTCAATAGCAAAGTTACCAAAGAGGAAGCAAATGTAAACAGCAGTTTGGGGAACGCAGGCCTGACGCTGGCCCGAGATGGCCCTGCTGCCGCAACAGGCGTTTTGCCCGTGCAAGGCACCGAGGAACCCACCGAGGCCCGGCTGCAGCGCGGCGCCGCGTCCCGCGGGACCCCCGTTCACCAGGGGTGGAGACCGCGGGAACGGGGAACGTGGGGCAGGGCTGCACGCACGGGGCTGACCCCCCGGGCTGCCGCCTGTGCGCCCCGCCTCTGCTTCCCGTGTGCTTCCCGTGTGCATGCGGGCGCTGCTGCGAGGCAGCAAGGACGGGCTGCAGTGCTCCTGCAGCCGGAGGGAGGCTCTGCCCGCGCCGTGGGGATCCAGCCGTGCCGTGGGGCTTGCACTGTGGGGCTTGCATCATGGGGCTCTGCCCGTGCCGTGGGGTTGTATCTGTGCCGTGGGGTTTGGGCCATGGGGCTCTGCTTGCACTGTGGGGCTCTGTCCATGCCCGTGGGACTCTGCCCGTGCTGTGGGGCTCACACCATGGGGCTCTGCTTATGCTATGGGGCTCACACCATGGGGCTCTGTCCGTGCCATGGGGCTTGCACCATGGGGCTCTGCCTGTGCCAAGGGGCTTGCACCATTGGGCTCTGTCCGTGCCATGGGGCTTGCACCATGGGGCTCTGCTCATACTATGGGGCTCACACCATGGGGCTCTGTCTGTGCTGTGGGGCTCACACCATGGGGCTCTGCTTATGCTATGGGGCTCACACCATGGGGCTCTGTCCGTGCCATGGGGCTTGCACCATGGGGCTCTGCTTATGCTATGGGGCTCACACCATGGGGCTCTGTCCGTGCCATGGGGCTTGCACCATGGGGCTCTGCCTGTGCCAAGGGGCTTGCACCATGGGGCTCTGTCTGTGCTGTGGGGCTTGCATCATTGGGCTCTGTCCGTGCCATGGGGCTTGCACCATGGGGCTCTGCTTATGCTATGGGGCTCACACCATGGGGCTCTGTCTGTGCTGTGGGGCTTGCACCATGGGGCTCTGCTTATGCTATGGGGCTCACACCATGGGGCTCTGTCCGTGCCATGGGGCTTGCACCATGGGGCTCTGCCTGTGCCAAGGGGCTTGCACCATGGGGCTCTGTCCGTGCCATGGGGCTTGCACCATGGGGCTCTGCTTATGCTATGGGGCTCACACCATGGGGCTCTGTCCGTGCCATGAGGCTTGCACCATGGGGCTCTGCCTGTGCCAAGGGGCTTGCACCATGGGGCTCTGTCTGTGCTGTGGGGCTTGCATCATTGGGCTCTGTCCGTGCCATGGGGCTTGCACCATGGGGCTCTGCCTGTGCCAAGGGGCTCGCACCATGGGGCTCTGTCCGTGCCATGGGGCTTGCACCATGGGGCTCTGCTTATGCTATGGGGCTCACATCATGGGGCTCTGTCCGTGCCATGGGGCTTGCACCATGGGGCTCTGCCTGTGCCAAGGGGCTTGCACCATGGGGCTCTGCCTGTGCCAAGGGGCTCACACCATGGGGCTCTGTCTGTGCCGTGGGGCTTGCACCATGGGGCTCTGTCCGTGCCGTGGGGCTTGCACCATGGGGCTCTGCCTGTGCCAAGGGGCTCACACCATGGGGCTCTGTCTGTGCCGTGGGGCTCGCACCATGGGGCTCTGTCTGTGCTGTGGGGCTTGCACCATGGGGCAGGGCACCGCCAGCAGCATTTGAGCCCCTTTCCCAGAAGCAGGGGACGATGCCTTTAGAGCGCAGCCTGTTCCTAATGTGATTTTTCATCATCAAGCCCCGTCCAGAGCCCAACGATTGCAAAGAAAGGGATTCTGTGTCTCCACAAAATGTAAAATCTTTAACGGCTCATTGGCATGTGCATAAGTTGGCCTGGATAAGAAGTTACTCCTGAGAGTCTGCTATTGATTCTGTCAGGGATTCAGAGGTTTTATAGGCATCGCTCAGGATCTCTTTAGTACTTGTACCTTCTTAATGGCTCTCACCACCGATAGAACCGAAAATATCCCCCTGCGCACCGGGAAGAGGCTGAGCCCATGCCAGGAGACAGCACTTCCCTTCCCCGCCGGAGGAGCGCGGCTGTCCTCCAGGCTCGGCCAGGCAAGCCTTCCCAGACAGTCCTCAGCAAGGACAGCTTCTGTGCTTCCTTGCACGTGTGTAGGAGGTGGAGGAGATACCAGGCTAGGGGAAAAGGTGGGTGAACTTCACCAGGAAGGCTCCTCTCCTCCTACCAGTATGCAACAAAATCAGTGGGCAGCTGGCTGAGTAGCAGACGGAAATATAAATACACTCTGATTTCACTGGGACCATCTGGCTCCAGCATGATAGGCGGGTAAGACCGCTATAATCATGGGCAGAGAACTAAGCTGATCCATTAAAGTCTTTTAGTAGAAGCAACTATGGAAGCCACGTTAATCCAGCAACGTTATGTGAACAGACATCACAAGGTTAGACCCATTCAGCTGCAATTAAAAATAACCCTCACTGTTCAGGCTGGCTTGGGTAGCTATTTCATTGTTGTGTTCCCCAAAGACTTCCATGGATATAGATTGTTGATGCTAGCACAATGCAATCTGAAATTATGATCTTAGTGCTAAATCTTGCTTTCTCCTGTTCTTTCCTCAAGTGGATCTCCTCCAGGACACGGCTGTTGCCTTGTGCTGAAACCCCCTGCCCATCAGACAGCACTGCTCGCACAGCAACTGGGAGGCTCCATGTCAGGCAACGCCGCCACGACGGCGCTGCCGTCCTCCCGGGGCGAGTGCCCTCCACCACCGGCTTCTGCACCAGCATTCACGACAGCGAGCAGGAGCCGGCTGATTTCACGAACTGCTTGGCCTGTGCCAGTAGCTAAAAAACAACCACAAAAGCTCGGCAGGCTCCTAGCATGACTGCAAGCGCTCGGCATCTCCCCGACTGCACACATAATCACAGGTGACTTGCAGAAACGCTGCCCTCAGCAGATCACTGAGCTTTGGGCAAAGCAACCCCAGCTCTGCTGGGTGGGGATACGTGCTCAGTGTGACATTCTTTTACTAGGGATAAATTTGACCTGATCTGTCCAATTTTAGCATTTAATTTATTATGGTTCAGCACAGCCACGCAAAAGGTTGGAAATGTGTATTTCTAACCTCACTGCAGTCAAAATAATTTTGATTAAATCTCACTACTGTACTCTACCGAAGTGCTGCGATGTTGTTCACTGGGCATATCTCAGAGTCGTCGAGCAGATTTAATTAATGTATTAATCACAGTCATAGGTAGCACTAGCCTGAACGCCCCATGTCTTGCACGTGTCTAGACACAGGGGCTCTCGTAGGTCCTGCCTCTGCTGCCCGAGGATTTTCAAGTCGAGGTATCTGCTGTGCTGAGCCTGGCTCTGAGCTTTCCCCACAAGACCCAGCTTCCCTTCAATGCTCAGGTGCAGCTCCCTTGAACGCCAGCTCACTCATGCTTTTTTATTATCATAAGAGGAAGGAAAAAGACCGGTGACTTGGTGTAAATGACTTGGTGTAAATCCTAGCGGTGAGAGAAAAAGCAGCCAAATTCGCAAACGCATTGACCTGCCTGGGGGAACTCTGCAATGTCATCTCCACACTTGCAGGAGACTCGATCTTGCAGAAGAGGTTCAGGAAAATGCCACGGGGAAAGAATAGCTATTAAATCTAATGAGCAAAAAGATATAAACTAGCTGTGAAAAGAACTTGGGTGTCCCCACAGCCGGGACTCGGCGTGCTCCGTGGGCCCTGCAAGGTGCGGGTCGGCCGGGGGCCGGGGTGGCTGTTCCCGCGCGCCCGCGGGAGCCGAGCGTGAGCTCAGCGCGTCAGCTCGGCATCAGCCCTCTCCGCGGATGTTCGTGCTGCCGCTCCGCATGGAAATGACTCCAGATAACAATAGACCGGGAATGGGAGCGGGGTGGAGTGCCTTCCACGCATCTGCTTGGAAAGTACAAACACAGCTACAGTGGGATGAAAACCTGTCAGCGGAAAAAATCACCATGCAAGTGATCAAACCTCACTGCCAGTCCTTGAGGAAAGCCAGATCCAGCGTGTCCCGCAGTGCCGCTGCCGGCCGGGCCCAGCTTGCGCTCCCTGCGCTGGCGTGATTCCCACGGAGGGGCTGGTGCTGCGCCGGGCGCGCGGCCGGGCCGGGTGGCACCGGGTGGCACCGGGCGGCACCGGGCAGCCCGCAGCGTCCGCCAGCCTCCCCGCCTGGCTCGCGGGCGTCCGCACAGGCTGCGCGCGGACCGGCACGCAGAAACACTTCTGTACACCTTTGCTTGCCGATTGCTAAGCAATAGCTGTTAATAACATCTACCGCTTACTATTGATACCGCAGGCTTCAGTTCCTGGAAAGGCCAGTTTAATATGGAAAAGATACAGCCGAGGAGGTGAGGACAAGAGGCACAGTCCAAACCGCTCTAAATATTGATTTGACTAATTTGGGCATTTAGACCATTCCTGTTTCCCCAGAGATGGGCCTTTCCTGAGAAGGAATAATATGGATCTACATCGTGAGGAGTTCGGTTGCATCTTCTGCAAAATTTACTTCTACCAGAAAAAAAAATCTGGAAATAACGGCTGCCTAAGTGAAAGCACTGCTTCTGTATCATGCTAAAAGCTTTTCAGGGAAAAGCAGTAAATAAATTCCACTCTTCAGATGTATCTGGATGTTATCCTAACGCCGTGCCATGAGTAATAGGAGACCGATCAACAACTAAAAGGTTAGGAGCTGTTATGGAAGGACAACAGAGGAGTAATATCTGCAGAAGAGGTCGAATACCCAAGCGATGGCACGTGTCCCGCTGCTGAGCTCCCGCGCGCAGAGGAGCCGCGCGGAAGAGCTCCTGCCCCACCGACGCTGGACGGCTCGACACCAACAGCCGGGAGATGCTGCCAGAGGAGCTCCTGGCTCTTCACAAAGGGCCGCAGGGACACAACCCTTCTACGTCCTTAAGTCTGTGCAATGACGTATTTGGTTTCCAGTTTTGGATGAGATGGGTCAGTGCGGACTGGTGCATGTGCCAGCGAAGAGGAGGACGGGGCGAGGGGGGCTCCCGCAGCCAGATCCTCCGGAGGCAGGTCCTCAGGGGAGAGGGGGTGCCGGGGGAAGCGGAGCCAACCCCAAATCCTTCCCAATAGATGCTAGCTGGCCAGACATTCCCATTTGCAGGAGTCCCTCTGCTGTTCCAAAACAAAACATCCCGCTTTTTACGTGGCACAGTGAGGCACGTGCAAACACTCGTCCCGTCCAGCTGCAGACGCTCCCCACGGGACACGTGCCGAGGGCTGCAGGGCCGGGCAGGCGCGGCTCTTCCGACCCAGGAGCGAGCAACGCCAGCCAGGCTGCCACTGAGGGCACAGCTCTTCATTATACGTGCATGTTGATTATTTTGGGGTTTAAGCTCATTTATTATGCATGCAAAAATGGTAATACACTGGCATCTGAATGTCTTTTAGGCATACAATATCCTTATTATTCAAAATGTTTTTTCCTCCATAATTGAATGGTTTACCTTATTATTACTTTATGTTAATGACCCAGCATTTCCATTTTTCTATAGGATGCTTAATTGTAAGCGAAGTGCAATCAGAATCAGAGATGCCATCTGTAATTGACGGCATCATAATAACAGCCAGCGCTGCAGGAACAAAGTACTGAAATAAATGGAACCAGGGAGAAAGCAGCCTCCGAAAATATCCGGGAAGCTGTTCTGGGCCGGGACGAAAGCACCTCCATGCAGCATCCGCTCTCCCTGAGCGGTGACAGTTTGAGCATTAACACAGATAGAGTGCTATTTATATCAGTTTGTACATTTAATCAGTTTTTTTGCAGTTTTCAGCGAGATGTGAACTATATCCCTGTCCAAGGCATTTGGTTCAAATCAGCTGAGACAGAGAATAATCAAGATTTATGATTCTCATTCTGACTCGGATCACACAGTCAGTGCAATTGGTGCAGCAGAGCTGAGTGACATGCCTTCACTTTCCCTCGCAGAAGGGATTTAACGTCCATCTCGCCGCCTGTCAAAGCGGGGCCGCAGCTCCCGGTGCGGGCGCGATGGGCTGCGCCTGCCCCGGCCCCTCCGCGCGCCGGCGTGCGCGGGCCCCCGGCGCCCAAGGGGCCCAGCCGCCCAGGTAGAGGTTGTTTGGCAGAAATGAGTAAGACAGCAGTCTGCAAAATAAAAGTGATTTCATCTTGTTCTGCTGCTCAGTACAGCTCAGAGCAGCCGAGAGGATGAATCGCTCTTGGGTGCAGGCGACCTCCCCGTTAAAGCGTGTCTTTGCTGGGGGAACAACACGCAGGTCAAATACACCTCCTCCGCTGCGAGGAGGAAACAGAGAGAATCAGGTCTGCAGCTGGCAAGAACCCTGTGCGCGGCTCAGGAGGCAGTTTCCAGCAGCCGAAGGGGTTGTCGGCACCCCAGCGATACCTCTATTTCCAGGGGCCCAGAGCCGCGCTGTCCAAAACCTCAGCTGGGGATCAAATGTTCAGATGAAAGTTAAATGATCCCAAAACAACTCTATTAAAAACCAGCGCCGGGCGATGGGAAGGAAGCAGCCGTGGGACTGCCGGTCCCCGGGCGCCGGCCGGCGGGATGCTCTCCCGCCCCAGCGGGCGCCTGCTGGCCCCGGCGCGACGCTGCCGCGAGACGGAGCCTCGGCGGCCGCTGCAGAGCGAGCTCGCGGCTCCGTCCGAAATGCCCAGCGAGGCGCAGCTCGGCCGACCTGCACGATCCCTCCCGGCGGGACAACGGAGCCGGTCCCTCGACCTTCATCTGATCAACCCTATCTTCTGCTTCGGGCTCTCGGAAAGAAAGCGCCGTGACGCTGGTGCGGCGCCTGGCAGGACCGGCGGGTTCGTCTGACAAGGGGAGCGCTCTGGTCTGCAGCAGGCCGTGAAGCAGCAAGGGAACCTGGGCTCATCCTACCTCCCGCCGCCGAAACCTAGGCAGAGAAATGTGCCAGCCGCGACGGGAAGTAAATGCTGTTTGCTTGCAATGCTGAAATCTTCATGCAGGGACCATGTCAGTGCAGGCGCCTGCTAGTGCTTCGCTTCTTCAGCGCGTGTTTAGCCACCTCTTCCCCGGCACGTGCGGGCCCTGTGCCCCGCTGCTCGGGTTCAGCCAGGATTTGGAGTGCAACTCACACATGCAGCATAACGTTCAAGTAGGTGAAAAACAGACTGGTTCCACTCCAGTCAATAGAGTAAACAATTCCTGGTGTGGATAAACAGAATTACTAGTGCTGAAGAGCCCTGGGCAGCACTGCACACTCTGATTAGTGTAAATGCTAAACACAAACCAATTAACACTCTCTAAGACTGCTTATCTCGTGTCACTTAGTGCTAAAATAAAGCCTAACACTAAATACACATATTGATTTAGCCATTAAATGTAGCATCACTCAAAATAACTCATTATATTATTGAGAAAAAATAAAGTCACCTTAGTTTTCAGAACCAAGTGTACTGTGAGCAGTGATTTAATTGCTTCACCCAGCAGTGGAAAGTTACTACTGATATTCAGAGCGGACTGACACATCTTGGCCTGAAAGGCGCGCGGGGGCCCGGCCGGGGGCTGCGCTGCCGTCTCACCGCAGCCCGGGGTAGGCTGCGCAGCTGCTAATGACACTGCTGCTCGTCTGCTGTCACCACGTGCGTCAGCTGCCACCCCATCAGCCTTGCTGCCGGAGACCTTTCCTGAGCTACAGCTAGACGCCGCCGGCTCTCAGAGAGCGGCGATCCTGGTCCGGGAACAGCCAGGGCCAGGTCCGGTCTGGTGCTTCAATGTTTGTTAACCGAGAAGCGACCGGGAGCGGGTGGCACGGCAGCTGCTGCAGCGGGACCGGCCAAGGCTTGTCCATCGGTTCCTTGGTGCCCTTGGCGGCGCCAGTCCCCCTCGAGAAAGGAGCAGGAAGGCAGCGGGCAGCAGAGCGGGGCTGTGGGGCCCTGAGGAGCTCTGCCCAGGCCAGAGCCGGGCCGGCTCCCGCCCCGCTGCCGCCGGCGCCCGGCCGCCCGGCCGGCCACGCCGGGACCCTGCGCGGGAGCAGCCCGCGCTGCCACCGCCACCATCGCCACTGCTGCTGCCACCGCCACCATCACCACTGCTGCTGCCACCGCCACCACCACCGCCACTGCCACCTCCATCACCACCATGACCGCCGCCGCTGCCACCACTGCTGCCACCACCACTGCCACCACCGCCATCACCACTGCCACCACCACCACTGCCACCACTGCCACCACTGCCACCACCTCCATCACCACTGCCACCACCACCGCCACCACCGCCACCACTGCCACCACTGCCACCACTGCCGCCACCGCCACTGCCACCGCCACCACTGCCACCACTGCCACCACTGCCACCACTGCCGCCACCGCCACTGCCACCGCCACCACTGCCACCACTGCCACCACTGCCACCACCTCCATCACCACTGCCACCACCACCGCCACCACCGCCACCGCCACCACTGCCACCACTGCCACCACTGCCACCACCTCCATCACCACTGCCACCACCACCGCCACCACCGCCACCGCCACCACTGCCACCACTGCCACCACTGCCGCCACCACCACTGCCACTGCCACCACCGCCACCGCCACTGCCACCGCCACCACTGCCACCACCGCCACCACTGCCACCACCGCCATCACCACTGCCACCACCACCGCCACCACCACCACCGCCACCGCCACCGCCACCACTGCCACCACTGCCACCACCGTCACCACTGCCACCGCCACCATCACCACTGCTGCTGCCACCACCACCATCGCCACTGCTGCTGCCACCGCCACCACCACCGCCACTGCCACCTCCATCACCACCATGACCGCTGCCGCTGCCACCACTGCCGCCACCACCACTGCCACCACCGCCATCACCACCACCGTCACCACTGCCACCACCACCGCCACCGCCGCCACCACCGCCACCGCCACCACTGCCACCACCGTCACCACTGCCACCACCGCCATCACCACTGCCACCACCGCCACCACCACCACTGCCACCACTGCCGCCACCACCACTGCCACCACCACCACCGTCACCACTGCCACCACCGCCACCACCACCACCATCACCACCGCCACTGCCACCACCATCACTGCTGCCACCGCCACCACCGCCGCTGCCACCACTGCCACCACTGCCACCTCCATCACCACCTCCATCACCGCCACTGCCACTGCCACCACCACCACCGCCATTTAACCACAGCCGCTCCATGGATGCGATGCAGGAACGAACTGGCCAGGAGCGTGACCCACCAGGATAATAAACGGGGCCGCCATAAAAGTTAATGTCCCTAGCATTTCCTTCTGGGCTGCTGCCTTTCGCGCTAATTGAAGCAAAAAACATTCCACTTAGTTAAAACGTCTGTGTAATACCCTCTCTTAAACACACCTGCAGATCAAGGTCAGGGCTTCACTGGGTTCAAATTAGCGGCTGTCGGTGGGATGGCGGCAGCCCACGGGGGACGGGGCAGCGGGGAGCCGGCGGCAGCACCGGCACCTGCATCCCACGAGGGGGCAGAGCCCGCCAGAGCATCCCGCCCCGCCAGTGCCGGGGGAGAAGCGGGGACGGGACGTGGGGCCACGAGTGGGCAGCGTGCGCTGTGCACGCCGCTAGTTACGAGGACGAACACTGCGGTCGGGCCAGGTGTCCCCTCTGCAGACAAGGTTAATGGGATGTGAGAGGCCGCAGCTGCCACCGCACCAAGTGAGGAGGACAGCAGCACTAATCAGCCAGAAGCAATGCAAAAATGGTTATCTCAAGCTGTTTGGAGGCAAGGATTAAAAATAAATCTCCCCGAGTTTAATATTCTGCCAGTCAGCTCCTTTTTGTAGGTGGAATCTATTAAAAAATTAACTTTCTCCTAAAATGCTAAAGTATTTTTGACATTTAACAGCTTGCTTCAAGCAAAAACGTGCAATAAATAGAGGGGAGAGCTAATTGGCTCCAGTACACCCAACATCCGGCCCTTCATGAATAAGTAATACAGAGCCAGTGCACTGATGGCTCAAGCAGACCCATGAAATTCCTGATCAATGATGCATCTGCTCCAAGCTCTCATGTTAGTACAACATAACGGGGAAGTTCCCATCGCAATCCAGCAGAAGAACAAAACCAGCCGCACACTGATTCTTTAGACCAGCGAGTGCCAGAGGGGCATGCGCTGTAATTTCATCTTACTGAAGTCTACACTTGGAGATACTTAGTTTGCTGCAAGATAGAGAAGGAACTGCTTGGCAATGTATTCTTCTCAATAAAAATTAATGCTTTAACAAGAAGCCAAATAGCTACAGCTAATGTACTTCTGAATGAGATCTAAATTTTATTCATAAGCATCAGTGTCAGGACTAAAATAACATTTTTATGGACACTATGAGCATAAACAGCTCTGCTGATTCAAAAACAGAAACTGCACTTCTGAATGAATCAACTCATTCATTTGGAACAAAAGCATCATTTTAAATACATGCCTCAAATAAAAGAGAAAGCCAGAGACAATATTCTTCTTGTGAGCCTGCTTCCAAGACATGCACTGCAGAGGAGAAGGGGGATGAGTTCCTGGCAAGGGGGTGGTGGTGGGGAGTCCCAGGGAATGTGCTGGGGGAGAGGAGATCACTCAGGCGCCGTCTGGGACACGGCTCGACTGGGGCAGGAGCACGGTCCCGTCTCATGAACCATCTACATGTGGAAAGGAATCAGGGGTGGGGCAGAGGGGCACCACACTGCAACTGAGCGCCGACATTCGGGACTCGCTGGCTCTGGTGCACGGTGAACCGGCCTTCCGTCATTTTGAGGTGGATTGCACCACCTTTGGAGGCTTTTCTGGACTCCTGAGTACCAGGTGTTGAGAAACTAGACGGGATTAAGAGAAAATAATCTCAGGGCTGATGCCCCTGTGGATGCTGTGGCTGGCCGTGGTGATGGCCCTGCTGGGCCCTGGAGAGCACCGTGTCCTTGGCACCAGCCGCTGCTGCAGGACGCGCCACGGCGGCAGAGACATCTATGTGCGCGGTCTCGGCTCAGGCACATTTCTCAGCTCTGGACTCCCCGGCTGCTAGCGCTGGCTCACCCGGCTTTTCCTAGATGTGCTCTAACTGGTGTTGGTCTGTGACGTATTGTGTGAAGGACTTTCTAGAAGCTTCGTTTGGATTCTGATGTGGATATTGATAACATACCAATAGCCATTTCTATACCAACAAAGCAGTTACAAATGCTTCAAAAGCACAAGTTAAAAATAGTCATAAAATTGGAAAATGTGGAGAGCCTCATAGCTAACAACTAACTGATAAAAGATCTGCAGAAAAATACGTCTCGGAGAGTACACTCATTATGGACAGATAAGTAAGTCAGATAGATGTCAGAGAGCACTCCGGCAAAAGGAAAAATTTATAGACGTGTATGACAGGACAAGAAAATGATAATATTCTGGACCAACGGAAATGTTGTGCTTCAAGTCCGGAAACAATGAGCTGCAAAACACAACCAGCTCTGCTGAATGATGGTGGCGAGCTCCCACAGGACACAGCCAATATACCCACGACAGCAGGAATGTCTGTTTGGAAAGGGACAGCTAGAGTGGTTTGGCTGTGTAAAGGGGACGGGATGGGGACAGTGACGCAGGAGAGAGGAAATCATGGGGCTTATTTGAGAAGCCCAAGCGACGGGTCTAGATAGCTCATTCTTTTGTGGTACTCTTAATGAGCACCTTTCCGGAGATGGCTTCTTCCAGCTGCCAGCAATGGCCAATTCTGTTAAACCTCACCAGAGCCTCTAACCAGAGCGAGGTCACGTCCCCGAGGCGCTGCAGCACTGCCCTTACGGAGGACGCCGGGAGCTCCTGCCCGCCCAGCACCACATGGTGTGGCACGCATGGGTGGCCGTGGAGCGACACTGCATCCAGAAAGACCCCAGGGAAAGGCCAACACTGTGTTGAAAAATGCACGGCATATTCAGGGACATGAGATGTTCAGATCTGACATTTCCTGAGCCATATCCAGAACAGCCTGCAGGGAGAAGAGCAAAAGAGGTGCAAAACAGGAGAGGACACGGCTCAGCCAGGCATTGCCTTTTGCTGGGAAAATGTTTTCAAGACAGCCAGTTCTTGCAGGAAGACGATGTCAGATGTGCAGCCCAGGGTACTGTACAATCTGCACTCTGGGTTATTTAATGATGTTCTGGGGCTCTTTCAAGACAGGTTAAATTCTTTGCTCCTGCTCTGGGAGAGCAAGTTAGGCAGTAATTGATGTTCTCCTAACAACCGGAGACAGGGAGCGGGCTCCTAACAAGGCCTCCGGGTGCCGTGCTGAGCAGGCAGCGCTTTGGAGCAAGCCGTGTCCTGCTCCCTTCGGAGGCAGAACGGTCTGGAGGTCTCCGGGAGGTGAGCACGCTCCACACACGCCTCCCAGCGCCTCCCAGCAGCTCCCAGCGCCTCCCAGCAGCTCCCAGCAGCTCCCAGCAGCTCCCAGCGCCTCCCAGCAGCTCCCAGCGCCTTCCAGCACCTCCCAGCAGCTCCCAGCAGAGCCGGCCAGCCCTGACCGCTTTGCACTGCTCCCAGTTTCACGCACTGGCCAGGCTCAGCCCCAGCCCCGCGCCGCCCTGTGACTAATCCGTTAGGTAGCCCGGCTGCTAATAAAACTTCAGCGGGCGCCGGACAGTTTGCTTATTTTACAAGGCCAATTAGGGACTACGCAAGAGGAAAATCACCGGCTCCCAGCGCCCTCCTAGGGGAAGCAGGACCCAGCAAATGGAGTTAATATTGAAATATCACAGAGCAGGTGATTCCCATGCGGCCCGAGGAGGGAGCGCGGCCGACCGAGGGCGACGCGGGGCGGTGAACCCCGCGCCCGGCCGTCCCCGGCTCTCCTGACGAACGCAAGTAGCTCGGAGGCGCTCGGGGCCGGTTCTCCCCTCGCCGCCCCGCTACCGCCGCTGAATTTCCTGCAACCGGGGTAATATATCTGCGGCCACAAATGAAAGATCAATATTTATTTAACACACACACTGCCCTTTAGAGGCCCTTAATTGTAAATTAATCATCATTAACTGACAGTGATGGAAAAGGCTGAAGGCTCCAGTCACGGCTTTCCCCGGCAGCGGAGACCCGGGGCGGGCGCAGCTGCGGAGGGGAGCGGGGACGGGGGACGGGGGACGGGTCGGGGTGCGGACGGGGACGGGGGACGGGGGACGGGGGACGGGTCGGGGTGCGGATGGGGACGGGGGACGGGGGACGGGTCGGGGTGTGGACGGGGACGGGGGACGGGGGACGGGGGACGGGGGACGGGTCGGGGTGCGGACGGGGACGGCGGACGGGGGACGGGTCGGGGTGTGGACGGGGGCGGGGGACGGGGGACGGGGGACGGGTCGGGGTGCGGACGGGGACGGGGGACGGGGGACGGGGGACGGGTCGGGGTGCGAGCGGGGGACGGGGGACGGGGGACGGGTCGGGGTGCGGATGGGGACGGGGGACGGGGGACGGGTCGGGGTGCGGACGGGGATGGGGGACGGGTCGGGGTGCGGACGGGGGACGGGTCGGGGTGCGGACGGGCGCGGGGGACGGGGGACGGGTCGGGGTGCGGACGGGGGACGGGTCGGGGTGCGGACGGGGACGGGGGACGGGGGACGGGTCGGGGTGCAGGCGGCAGGAGGCGCTGCAGCCCCCGTGCTGCCGCGGCCGCGGGGAGCGGGGATGCTCCGCGGGCGGCTGCTCCACCATCCAGGCGGCGCAGGGACCCCCGTGCCGTCGCCCGCCGCGCCGGGGGGCAGAGCTCGGCGCCCCGAGGACGTCGGCCGGCAGGGAAGCGGCCGCGAGCCCTTGGCAGGACGCGTCTGCGCCTTAACCCCGCTCGCCCCGCAGGGCCCCGGGGAGCCCGGCCGGCGGCGGCGGGAGCGCGGAGACCCTCGTCTCCCGGGGACGCCGCTGGGCCGGGCTGCAGCGTGGCTCCCGGCGCGGGTCCTGGCGCCAGCCCGACCCGTCCGCAGCACGGGTCCAGGAGCAGGCAAGAGCTTGGTTACATCCCGGGAGTTTTGGCTCTTCCTGGGAATAGCAGTGATATAAATAAACGGCACGGAAAGCAGCGAGCGGCAGGCTGCACAAGTGGGGCGAGGAAGGGCTGCGTCCCCCCACGTGTCCCGCGGGCCCTTCCACGCGCCCTGCCGTACCTGCTTCCCGGGGCTCGGGAAGACCCGCAGCGGGAGCCGGTTCGGCGGGCGCTGCGCTACAGGCAGCTCCCAGGCGGCCGCAGGGACGAGGGCGACATCTCACTCGCGCGCCGAGAGCGGAAAGCTGGTGGAAACCACCCAGACCTCCTCCCGCCCGCAGGAGCGGCCTCGGCCGGCGCTGCCCCACGCGGGAGCGGGCATGCACCCGCCAGCGCGGCCGCCGCTCCGCTCCCCGGCTCCTCCCTGCGGCGCCGGGGAGGACGTCTCGCCGCCCGGCAAACCGGCGCGGGGCGGACGGGGGCCGAGCTCTCATCTCAGGCTGCCCGAATGGTAGAGGCACTTGCAAAATGCATTTCTGTGTAGGACGCCAGCGTGCAGTTTTCCAGGAAAAGGCGATGTTCCCATCCAAAGCCTTCACTGAGCAACCGGTCTAGAGCTTGCCAGTTCCTGGTGCCAGGCAGTGGGACTGGATGATCTCAGCCAACTCCCGTCTTCGCCTTGTTCTCCCTAAAAAGATGCGTGTTTCTCCTAGAGCTTAGTTTCTCTTTGGGATTGCTTTGTGAGCAGGGGAGTGGAAGCGGCAGAGGATCAATAAGACCCAGATCTGCTGCTTATGAAAGGTCCACACGGTCTGGAAGTTGTTGCCAATGGCAAGGTCTCCGCATTCACGGATTTTGCCATGGCTTTTGCAACAGCGGTATCAGCCTGTGAAACTTTCACTGGGTGGAATCCGGACCAAAACTGCAGAGGTCTGAGAAGAGGGAAACGCTAGAAGCGAAGGGGCCATCCGCGGAGCCGGGGAGCGTTGGCCGGGCTGAGGACAGCCCCCAGGCCGGGGAAGCAGCCCCCGCGCAGCGCTCGGGTTTACCGCGCTGCTTGCAGGAGGCAGTGCTGGCAACAGGCTCTAAGCCCAGAGGGTTGCTTTTCCCTTGGGTGTGAGAAGCTGCTGTTTGTTTCTTTTCAGTTGTTACAGAAACACAAAACAGGAACAAATGCCAGTTCCTCCTCCTTTGGCTCCTAGGTAAATGAGCTGTGAGCCTGCCTGCGAACGGGGGCGTGCGGGAGCGCAGCCTCGGAGAGGCGAGGGTGAGCCCCACGCTCCTGGGCAGCAATGCTGCTTTTCAGACCGACTTGCCCATCAGAGGACTTTGGAGATATTCACCTGTGCGCTCTGCTCTGGCGGGTTAAGGCAGCTCTGCCCTGCATTTCTGTTGTTGCGGTGATTCAGCAACAAAATGCACCTGACTCTGGGGTGGCGAGTGCAGCTGATCCCCAGGGTGGGCAGGCTGAGCAGATGAGCTGGCAGAAAGAAATGCAAATTCCCTTTCTATAAGGACAGCAGTGGCATGAACGCTGACTTTATTAAAATGCAGAATTATTTCAGGTCCCTTTGTTTAGCTCAGAGCCTGGAGGTAATTTATGCACAAGGATGGAGCAGCGAGGGCTGTGCTGAGCTGCCTGGTGCCAGCATTTCTTGGCTTGCGTTCTTGCTGCAAAGGCTTTCCAGCTCTGGCAGGAAGGGCTCTGGGAAGCCCACGCTCTTCCCCGCCTGCTCTTGCAGAAGTTTTCCTGTCCCCCCAGCCCCTCTCTGCAGCTCCTGGGGACTGGGCCTTTAGCATAGAGGCTAATTAAGTGCTCACTTATCAAGCAGGCTGGTTCTGCTGCTCCACTGTGCCTTTCCCTCGTGGTCTGCCCTTCCTCCTGCTCCCAGAGAACAGCGCCTTGATTGCACGCAGGACCTTGACATCGCGACATGGGAGACACCACCTCTGAATGCTGATGCATCGCATCCCCTCGCTCCATCCTTCAGTTTCCCTTGGAAAAGAGGTTGGAGCCTGGCAGGAAAAGTGGTTTGAGTCATGGCAAAATGAGGAGATCCATCCTCTTCTGTCTCCAACACCATGGGGTGCAAGCCGCACCTCTTCTCACACACAAAGTGCAAATGCACCAACCCCTTGCAGCCACTGCAATCTGCACCACCGCTGGATTTGGCCCAGGTGCCTTCAAGCTGGGAAGCTCATGGACTTTGCAGCTCATGAATTCGTTTCAATCTTGGATGCTCGTTCCTGGCAATGCGAGACACTGCAAGCTCTGATCAAAATCTGGGGCTTGGTTGCCTCTTCTGCTGCTTTGGCCTTTATACTGAATTGAAGCAAGTAAGAGCTGGCAGAAGAAATGCCAGAACCTGGCACAGAGATGAAAATTAGTTTCTTATGATGAAATATTAAAATTCAGAGGGAGATGGCCAAGCAGTTCACTCCCCGAACACAGCACCCCAGAGCAGCTCAAAGTAAATATCATTGTCCACAGTATGCAGTTGATCTCATCCCCAGAAAGGGACCTGGACAACATAAAAAGGGGGGTTTCCACAAGCCACGTGAGATGGACAGACATGGCAGGGAAGGAAACGTTGCCTGGGGTCTGTTTCCATCCCGAGGAACGGGAGGCGCACGCCTGGGGCGGCCAGGACACGAGGCAAGAGGCAGTACCAGGATGCTGCTGGAGCTATGAAACGGGAACATATCCAGGTCTGGGAATGCAGGACCTGAACAGGATGGCCGGCTGAGCTCTTCCAGCAGGGGAACTTAGCAGGGTTTTGCCACAGGGCATCAAAAACTCCATCTACTTCATATCTGAATGAATGTAATTGCTGAGGCAAATGAGGTCTCCTGGAAATTGTTGACAGAGAGGTTTATTGAGAGGAAATCTTGCATCAGGTTGTGTGCTCTTGTTTTGAGGAGCTTAAACGATGTCCAAGATCATGCTAGACTAAATCTTTGGCTCCCACTGCCACCCAGGAAGTCTCAGCTCAGCTGATTGGCATTTTCATCTGCATACTAATGCTAGGCTTATCATCAGCAAGAAAACATTCCCAGCCCATCGGTCCATCGGTAAACATCTGCAATAAAAGTAAACGTGGGAGGAAGTGACCCGCCTCTGATGTCCCAGAGGAGAGCTTGCCCTGCGCCGGCACTCGCGGGATTCGCTGTATCCGGACTGACAGAACATGAGGGCTCTGCGCGTCATCCCCAGATCTGCTCATTTGGCATTGGGATGCGCGCTGCCGGGGCTGCTCCGAGAACAGCACAGCGTGTTCGACACAAAGTCTAGCTCCACTGAGCCAGGTTTATTATCTGATAAAAGCTAATACCCCTAGGTGCTATAGGCAGAGCAGAAGGCCTGCTATAAACAAGGGAAGGAGCAGGTGAATAAATCTTAAGACTTCTGCTTTCATGCAAGTGGGCTGCAGATTTAGGTTGGAGCATAAGAACGGTGCTCTCTGTGCGACTCCTGGGTGTAAATTACACCGAGTCACTGCATACATTGATCACTGGCCCATCATAGCAGCTGGTAAAAAGCTGCAGGCTTGCAAGAGTCAGAAGGAGAAATAAGGACGCTATAAATGTATGCAACGGAGCGGCTGAGAGCCAGTCGCCCTTCTGAGGAGAGAGGGACTATTCTTAGGTGGGTATTTTGGATGCAGTTCAGCCGAACCTGCCTTTTAGCATTTAAGCGCCTCTCCCCGTCGCGGCACGACGACCGGATCCTGCCCGTCTGCGCCGTGGGAGTGCGCGCTTCCGCGGCGCCGTCTGAGACGGCACCACATGGCGCCTTGAGCACGCGCCAGCGGAGCGGCGCCCGGCACGGCGGCTGCGCCCTGCCCGGCGGCCAAGCGCCCTCCCTGCAGCCCTCCCTCCCGCCGCCCGCCAGCCGAGCAAGCGGAGCAAACTTCACGGGGATCACGCGGCCCTGAGCGACGAGCAGCATTGCAAGGCGCTTACAGACCCCGCTTAGCTTCGGCAAACGCTCTGCTTTGCTAAACCTCCTCACTTTTGGTTTCTCCGTGTTTTGATCTCTTCGCTGTTGCCAATTACTATGCAAAATAGTAATTTTAGTCATGTTAGTTCCCAGTCCTGTTAGCAAACAGCCAATAAAATCTCCTGCATTTGCCAAGTGAGGGAGGGCTCAGCACGGAGAGCAAGCGCATTTCTGACCCTCCGAGGGGGCTTCGCCGGCGGTGCCAGCAGAGCCTTGAAGTTGCACGGAAGGAAAACGGTCGCGGCCGCAGCAGGAGCTTCCTTCTGGGCAACGACCAGTTTCGCTCGAGCGGAGGAAGGGCCGCCGCGCGCCAGGGCCTGCGTCGGGCACGCGGGGACGCAGCCCCTCTCCCCCGCTGCGCCGCAGCCGCGGCTCGCTCGGGGCTGCTGCCGTCGCGGGGAAGGCAGAGCCCAAACGCATCCTGTCTAGGAGGAGATGCACACCAGCGAGCCTCTTCCCGGGGCGCCGCGACGTGCCCTGGCTTCCGCGCGGAGCACGCGGAGCGGCCGGAGCAGCCCCGGGCTCCGGGGAGACGTTGCTGCTTAGCAATGAGGGTTTTTTCCAGAGCAGAATTACCCAAATGTCACCAGCGCTGGGCGGAAAGGGCACTTCTCCGCGCGGCTCCGCGCGTGCCCTGCTGACATTGCTTATCTGCCCGCGGTCCCCCGCGGCCTCCGCCGGGATTCGCCCGCCTCGCGGGGGGCTGTTCGCGTTGCCGGGAAAGACAAGCCTCGACACTGGCCCCAGCCGTCCAGCAAGGCCATCGCTCCTGCGCGATGCCCGGCTCCGAGAGGCTTTGCCGCGGGGAGCTGCGCCCTCCGGCTGCTGCGCTCGACGACGGAGCAGGGGCCCATCGCTGCAGCAGGAGCCGTTGGAGCCCGTGGCACTAATGGACCCCGCTGCTAATTGGCTCCCACGTCGCGTTGTCCCCGGAGGGGAGGACGCCCGGCTTGCTGCCGCCCCCCGCTCCGGGGCTGGCAGCCGCGCCGCGGCGGTTTGTCGAGTCGGGGTTTGCTGCGCTGCTCTGCAGCTCGCGGGCGGGCGGGCAGCGGGACGCCTGCCCCGTGCGAGACGAAGCTCCAGGGCGGAGGTGTCTCCGCCAGCGTCGACCCGTCCAGCTGCCGGCTCCACGGACGGCTGCATCCTTGCCCTGCGCGGGCTCCTTTCCGCCCAAACGTCTCTCCGGGTTGGAAGCGCTGGCCGGCCGTGGTGGATGGGGATGGCGGCTGCCCTGGGCAATCGCATGCTCGCGTGCAGAGAAGCGCAGAGAAGAAAAAAGCCATAATCCACCCTAGCTGCTGCTGTGATTTCTTATCTGCTGTGCCAGCAGCTTACTGATGCCTGCCTGGGGCCTGCGCCTGCTCCGGGAGCTAAGACAAGTGGGGCAGCTGGAGGCACTGACCGGCGTCGCCTGCTGCCCGCTCCGCAGCGAGCTGAGCTGAGCCCCGCTGCAGAAAGGGGGAGGCAGGAGCCTGCCGGGGCGGCCCGGCCGCCCTGCAGCAGCGGCCTCCAGGCCCTCCATCTGCGGGGCAGGCGGGAGCCCGGTCACGCAGGAGACATCTGGCAGGGCAGCGGCACCGCGCAGCGCTCGCCGCGGGAGGCAGCAGCCCGTCCGGGGGGGCCGCAGCTCCGCGGCGCCGGGCCGTGCGCAGGGCTCGGTGGGCGATGCTCCCTCCCTCGCCGCGCAGCCCCGGGGACCGCGCGCCTGTCTGCGCCTCCCTGCCGAGGCGCTCCGCAGAGGGCACGGCTTTCGGGAAGCTGGGATGTCTTCCTGTAAGGCTACAAATTCTTGTGCGTCAACCCGTGGCATGATCAGAAATGCTGTGCTCAGCCTTTCTGAGTCCCAGCGCGCCTGCTTACGATACCCCTCGCACCTGAGCGGCCACACCGTCATGTCGCGGCCGCAGCAGGGGCCGGGGAAACGGTGCGTGTGAGGCGAAGCCGAGGGCTGAGGAGCTGAGCCTGGATTTCGGCTCGGTCACGGCGCCGGGGGTGCCAAGCCGGGTCGTGCAGACCGTCAGACTTCAGGACACGGACGTGGGAACATGCCATCACAAAGCTGCAGTTAACAACCGTTTTGATATAGGGGAGAAAATTTAAAATCCTCATGTTACAGCAGAGGAAAAACATTCCTGCGTTTGTTCAGGTGTCTCTGTACACCCCTGTCTCTGATGAGAGAGCACAGTCCAGCAGCCTGCAGTTGCTAGAAGAGGCACATGGTGAGAAGGTCCAGGGAGGAGCATGTTCAGCTTCAGCAGGAGCCTCCTCCTGCTCCCTCTTCCTTCTGCACCCCGGCTCTGCGGGTGCTGAGCCCTTGCTTTAGCCACCAGCGGCGCAAGAGGGAGCCCTGCAGAGCCCGGGCAGCAGGACCTCTTGTGCGCCGGTTTGCTTTGGGTCCCTCGCTAATCCTGTTGGCTCCAGTGGATATCTAGACAACGCCTGACCTGACGGGCCCGTGTCTGTGCTTGAGCTGAAGCTCCCCAAGCCCTAGAGCCGGCGCCTCGCCGCTCGGTTCTTCAGTGCAGCCTCATCTGAGGGGCTTCGTAACCGCAGCTTCACACAACGTCCTACACTGGGAAGCAATAACCTGTGGCGGACGCACAGGCTCGGTGAAAAGCCTCTGCACGCCCTTTTGTTTGCAAAGGATCCAAACCTTTGCGGCCCAGTTACCAGCTATGCCTCCTACACATCTCTAGTCTATTTACAGACATAAATCCTCAGCATATCGAAAAAAACGTTCCGCTTTGCCAGCCTGATTTGTAAACCACTTTACAGTAGCCCACAGCTTTGGTACAGACGTTTTTTTATGTGGCACCATTTGTGCTTCTGAAGTTAAGCCTGACTCAGCAGTTCCCACATGAACCCCCTATTTCAGGGCTTATTGCACAAACATAAAGCCTTTAGCACATGTTTTAGGGACAACGAGACTCATGTCAGGGCACGCAGTAAATGACCAGAAAAGACCCATTCCCCAGAGGACTCTGCATCTTGGCCGTCTCTCTAAACCTTTAGGCAGCCTCTCCGCAGCCCGAGTTCCCGAGCCCTGCGCAGCTCTGCAGCCTCTTCCCAAACCCCGACCCGCATCCCAGCTCACAAGCTGTGCCAGTTCTCAGCATCGCGCACCCGCTGCACCGTTACCCGGCACCTCGCCCCCCGGTATCCCCCTGCCGACGCAGCTGGGGGTTTCTGAAAGCTCCCTGGAGCGGGGCTCCCCGCTGAGCTCCCGGGAGAGCAGGGGCCATTTGACCAAGTGCAGCAGGGAGAACCTCAGGGTGCTTCCACTCTGCAAAGGGAGGGGAAATAGCAACTTCTAAAAAGTCCATTAGCTCTCTGTCAATTAACTTCACTGAAGAAGGTAATTACCTTATTACTTATAGTACTCCTGGAGCAGGCAAACATTCCTCCTTACTGTCATGCCACAAATTATTCCCCTGCACTTAACATCCAGCCCAGCATCACACTCGGTTCAATGCAACGGCCAATATTATTTATTTCAGTAACCCCAGAACAGCAGGCTGCCCTAGACTCAGCACAGCATGAACACATCCAAACCTGCACTCTTTCCTGACAGCTTAGATTTTCCATAACTAACTTATAATAGGAAAGACTGAAAATCAGAACTCCTCACTCACTCCCTGCTCCTCTCCATGGCAACAGCACACACACGTGTCTGGCTGCTCCGGAGGGAGGGTTTCGGCCAAGACTGGATGAGACCTGGGTGCAGACTGCACCGAGCCCCTTTTGTCCGTCCGCACTGGGTTTGGCTGTTTGGCCATTCCCGCTCCTCTCCTGCTTTTCTACAGACGTGTGTTCCTGCAAACCCTGCCGGAGGGGTTACACTGCGCTGTGCAGCTTAACCGTGGATCTCGGTGAGGGGCGGAAGCCAGCGGGATGCTCCGGGCTCACAGCCGGACACGACACGTCGCCCCGGCCGGCGGTGCCTGATGAGCTCTTCTGTGGTTTTTGGCAAATGCTGCTCTGTTGTTCCCGGGACCGAGGGCTTATCAGCCTCATGCCTCTTCTGCGACAGGCACAGTCCCACGTGCACGAGCTCCACCTTCAGAGTAACATGTTCTCCTAAAGGCGGCCTTGCATCACAGTGTATGTGGCAAAGCAGTGTATCACAGTCATGCTGGGATAGAAAATCTCCACTAAAAAAATCTCCATAAAAAATAAAATAAAAAACTTCCACTGTAATCCTATTAATGCATCTCCACACAAGTCGGTATCTCCTGAAGAACACTTCCCATTAAAAAAATCAATTTAGTATTCGACTTTCTTCCTGTGGTGCATATTGAAGTGGGATTTGACAATGATGGAAAACAGATTTGTGTTAAATACTGCCAATAATGTCTCATAGCTCAAGGTTACAACTCCTTGTGAGCGACAGCTGCTCGTAATCCAATGCTTTGAAAATACTGCACTCCGCTATCAATTATCTGGAGTTATTAGGTTTTAAAATAAACTGCACATCCAGACTTCAGGCCACACGTTTTTCCCTGCGGTTGCTTCACTCTGTCCTGGGTTTCTGAGGTGGCTTCTGCCAGCCCCGGCGAAGATGCCCCAGGGCTTCGAAAACCCGCTGCTGGGCGGCGCGGCGTGCTGGCTGGCTGGCTGCGTCCTCGTGCCCCGCGCCCACGTGCTCCGGAGCTGAACCGAGCTCCAGACTTCGGAGAGGCTTACAGCAGACAGGTAAGCCAGCTTAGCCTCTTCTCTTCGGCTAAGCACAAATTGCAGGTTTGGGATTCACCAGTTTAGTCGGAAATTTCAAACAATTGCTTTTCTTTCTCCAGTTTCTCAAAGTCCACAGAAAAGCAGTTTGCTTTGTGTCCTAAATCCCATCTTTGATGTTTGACAAAAGCTTTATTTTCTTTGATAAACAGAAATGAAACTAAATATTAACAGAGCCTTTTCATCCTCACTTAAGAAAGCAGCATTGTAGGAGAGTCGGAAGATCTCTCTGAGCATCTTTTTATTTCGAGGCTACTAAAGCATCAGCTGAGCCAGCGTCTACCGCTGTGACTCCCTCCGCCATGAAACGCCCGGACAGAGGCACTACAATAGCACGGCTATCGCGGCTGCCCCATGCCGGCCTCGCACGCCTGCTCCCCGGGTTGATCTCCGCCGTGCTGCAAGGGACAGGGGACACTAGCAAGTGCACGAAGGGCTGGATTTTGGCCCCTGCATGGTGATGCACAACTTTACATGTCTGCAGAGGAGGCACTGCCACATGCCAGGGAGCCAAAAACAACAGCCACAACCAAGGGATCAGAATGTGGAACTAGCGACTTAATTGATAAGATTTATCTGACAGGTAAGAAGTGCAAAATGCACGCGCGCTTGGGAAGGAGGGACCAAGCAGCAGGGATTCCTATGCACACATCCCTAGGCGTTTTCTCAGTATATTAATTTGCAAGTCAATAAAGCCACATAGAAGCCTTGCCCTAATTTTGGATTGCATTTTCGAAACAGTGTTCCCTGAGAAAAGGATTTGGAGGTATGAGTCATTCCTGCGCATTACCTTGCCTAAGAAATGGCAGCAAAGTTGACCAAGTGCAGAAAAAGCTATGAGCTGATCATAAAGTGAGCCATACCTGAATGTTTTGCAGACCACAAAGAGATTTGTTGGTCCTACAAAAGCTAGAAGAATAATGAACATTCCTGGCTTCTACCTATTAGCACTTTATTAAGCAATTACAGATATAAAGACCTTTCTCTTATATAAAGCACTCCTGCATCATCAGTAACAGCCTACAAATATTCTAGAGGCATAAAAAGAGTAATTAATCGGTGGCACACAAGGCTGTAATGGGAAGAAACTAACACAAGGAAAATGCAGACGAGTATCGGAGAAACTTTCCCACCACCAGAACATGTTAATTGGAGAACTGCCGCCCCCGGGACAGGGGAAACTCCACGGCGTGATGCAGGTCACGGGTCCCTGGCAGACATCCCAGGGAGCTGGCTCACGGGAGACGGACAGAATGACCCAATACGGACTAGCTTTTCCCAGTATCAATCACCGGGCGATTTCTAATGATGACTCGGTACTCGGCTGGTTCGCACAAGGCAGCGACGTGCTGCCGGGGTCCTGCCCGCCTCGCGAGGGCATTTCCCACCCAGGCCCTCGCTGCTGGCCTGGCACGGCATTCGTCGTGCCACGGATGAATCCTGATTTCCCTGGCCGCGGCCGTGGCCGTTCCCCTGGCCGTGGCCGTGCCGGCCGAGCGCGGGAGCCCCTGCGGTGGGTCTGTCCCCGCTGACGGCGTGTGCTGGCGCTGGCGCTGCCGCGCCGCGGCCAGCAAGACCCTGGAGGTGACAGGCAGTGATGGCAATGGAGGTGGCTGCAGCGGGTCCTGCCCGTCCCCTGGGAATAAAAACAGTTTAACAGTTTTGATTACTCTCTGCGCATATAGTAATGCTCGGGGGCAGAAACAGGGGTAACTGCAATTCTACAGCGGATTAACTGATAATAGCAGCTACTGCCTTGCCTGGGAGCGGCGGCGCATGGAAAGCGCTCACGGGAAGGACCAGCTCCAGGCAAACATCAGTCTGCCTGCGACAGCTCCCGAGAGCGCCCTGCCGCTCCGCACCGCAGCCCGCTCCTGCGCAGCAGCTGCGAGCAGGAGCTCTGGGCTCCAGCCAGCCTTTGAAAGAGCAAAAACCATGAGGTGTAGGAAAAAAATTACCACAAGTCATAAATTCTATTTTTTTCCAGCAGCTTTGTCAGAAATTTGGACACATGGTATTGAGCGCAATAGCATTACCGGACCTTCACTGACCTCTCAGGAGACACCTGTAGACACAGCGAGCCCTCATTATGGATCTCCCAGTTCTTGGCTGAGGTTGGAATTTGCTGGTCATGGTGACCCCACCGCTTCCCTGTCACGTCACCCCAGCAGCTCTGACTGTGCTGTGCAAAGCCTGCTACACCACCACCACCACATAATTCATGCATTTTTCAAGGTGACAAAATATGTCCACTGTTACTGCCAGCCCTCCTTTAACCACGGAAACTCAGCTGTCCTGTGCTGTGGTGCCAGCGCTCCCTGCTTCCAGGTGTGCTCTGCAATCATGGAAACCAGCACAGCTCTTTATAGCTACGCAAGAAAATCCATCCAAAGGGTTGGGACTTACTCAGCTGCTGCCTGCTGTTCCCTCTGTGCACTTAGGAGGCTGTGCCCTGCCTGTCTGGATGCTGGAGGTGGAAAGCAGAGAAGACACCATCTGATTCTACAGTAAATGCCAGGAACTCGGTGTAGTAATGAGTGTCACTAACACAGGCTCGGAGTGCAACTTGTGCAGCTGCAATACACGGCAAGGTTACCTTTACCTGCCATCGCGGGGGAGGCTGCGCTTGTAGGACACGTCCCCTCCAACACTGACAGATCATTTGCTCCGCCTGTCCTCTTGCAAACAGATGTCTCTGTGCAACAGAGCAGCCACCCGAATGCTAAAGCAGTGCGCTCCCGGCGCTCCATAAAGATCTTGTATTTGTTCCCAGAAGTTAATCTTTAAAGATTTTTAGAGCAATCAATAACCGGTGGATGCATGCAGAGCAGGCTGGAGCTGTGTCAGGTCCCCGATGCTGGCGGGGCTCGGCGCCCGGCCCCCCAGGCATGCCGTGGTGCACCCCAGGCTCCGCGGGGGGGCACCGAGCCCCGCGGTGTCGGGGGATCTGGCCATCACCGAGGCAGGGGTGCCCAGGGCGCCCCGAGTCCCCTGGCACGGAAGGCCAGGCCCGGTGCATCCGGCGCCTGGGGGCAGCGCAGACACGGCCAAGAACCGAGGGGATGTTTAGCTTCAATCTAGCAGAGAGATTAGCGCGGAGAGCGGGGCGCTCGGTGCCAAGGAATTGGAAAACCGCTTCATTTGCATTTGGTAAACAGCGTGGTGCTGGGATGTGCTGCTGGTGGGGACAATGTGTGCTGAAGGAAACGTGTCTCTTCCCGTGGACCGTATGGCGCATTATGGTCCCACGATGACTACTGGAAAACCAGATGCCTTTCCACAGACACTGATAATGACTCACTTCATGCTCGCGGAGCTCCTCCGAGCATCTCCTTAGACCCCTGTTCATCTCCTCTTGACAAGGAGACGGCGGTGAGCGTCCCCTGCTCCCTGCCAGGGTGCTGGTTCCCCGGAGCCTGGCGAGGGCTGGGGGCTGCGTGCGCTCCCCGGGACTGTCTCAGACCCGGGCTGCCCATCGGTTCTGCGTGCGTCCCTCACGGAGTGCCAGGACACGAACATTTCCAGAAAACACCCCAGGTCACAGCAACCCCCTCCCAACCCTTTGAGTAGCATTTCCATATTCATGAGCCTTATCATTCCCCTCACAAACTGCTGTGTGAATGCAAGCAATTCAAAAAGCAGAACCAAACAAAGACAGATTCTGAAGCCATCAGGGAATCAGCAATATAGGTTCTCAAAGACTCACTTGCCCTGTGCCTGCTCTGCTTACTTAAGCTTCTGTTCCAGCATTGCGAGTCCCAGGGCAATGACTTAGTCCCAGCAAGGCTGGTGCAGCCTAATGTCCCTAATAACAGCTCCTGCATAGTGGCTGGGACCGGGATAAATCCTTGCAGTGTCTGCAGAGTGAGGCACTTGGGCTTTCCACATGCAAAGTAACTATGAGGGCCAGCTCCCTGCTAAAGGAGGGTGGGAGAAGAGCGGTTCCCAGTGAGCAAGTGGTGGAGGCAGTGGGTGCCAGGATGTACACTGGGCAAGCCAGCGCTGGAGCAAACCTCCAAAGTTTGCTGGATAAATGCTGCGACCGGCGAAAAGCCACTGCCAGCAGCGGGCCTGTGACGGGCTCGCCTGGGCAGCGCGCTCCGGCTGGGACGACCCATGCAACCTTGGCTGTTTGTGACTTTCAGCCGTGTCGGAGCGTTGCATTTAGCATTTTATTAAGGAGACCCATTATCATTTGAAAAACATTCCAGACTTTGTCAGTGCTTATCCTTGTCTGACTCCACAAAGCTTGTTCATGCTTTTATCTCCTGCAGACTAGATTACAGTAATGCCTTGCAGCTTGCCGCTTGCCAGGAGGACTGATTACCGGCCCTTGACTTTGTAAGGCTGTGCCACGGCAGCGTGGCGCCCGCAGGAGCACAACCACGTTGACCAAGCGTGCCTTCACCTACAGGCTTGTTTCCAAGGTTGTGCTTGATCTTAGAAACTTCTTGAAGGAAAAGGGCTCTGGCTGGCCAGCTCTAATGAGCGCAGTGTACAATTAGTGTTGTTACTGCCCCCGTCAACCCGTGGCGAAGTGTCACCAGGGCTCTGCGCTCATCACAGGTTTCATCTGAAGGAGGTTGGGCCCAGCCACAGCTGAGCCTTTGGTACTTCATCTGCCGCCTTCCCGCCGTGCGTGGAGCACAGCTGCTCCAAACGGCTTCCTGGGTTTTATTGCCTTGCTCACCCCTTGCTGCAGGCAATCATCAGGCCCTGCGCTCTGGAGCGCAGCTAGTCCAACATTTGTGGGAAGAAACGTCTGTTCATGTTCTGCGTGGCCTGGCACGAAACTGCAAGGGACGCGGCTGCCCTAAACCCTCTCCTCCCAGGGAAGGTCCAGCACGGCACTCGCTCCTCCCGTAACGATCGCAGCTGGGCGCAGAGCAGCCGGCTGGCTGCTCGGCCCCTTCCCTCCCGCCTCCCCTGCAGAGAAGGAAACACGCCGGGCACCGTGTAGCCCCGTCACGTCTCGTCTCCGCTCCCAACGGCGCGTTCCCGTTCCCCTGCTCCCCACGGCCCGTTCCCAACGTGTCCAGGGCTCATGGGCTGGCAGCAGCCAGGCTGCTCTCGCTGTGCTGTTCTGCTGCATGCTGTATTAATTCTGGCTAATAAACCTACGTTCAAATTACAGACCCGCCCAGGGGTCAGCGATTTGATGGCTCTTCTCTCCACCAGCCTCACCGCAGCCAGCCGCGGACCAGGCATCCCCCTCCCGCTGCTACGGACAGGGATCGTGCCGAGGATCGCGGCCGCCCTCGGGGCTGGGACGGCCCTGCCGCGGCTCCCGCGGCCCCGGAGCGCGCCTCTGATCCGGGGGGCCGGGGAGCGGCCCTCGGGCGTCCCTGCCGGCGATGGAGGCCGTGTCCCAGCAGCGGTGAGACGGAGACAAGCTGTCACCCTCTCATCAGTGCCTGCAGCTCCTATTTTCAGGGAAATGAAATGATAGCACGCACCAAGCAAAGAAGGTGGATTTATCGCCGGCGCTGCTTAGCGAGCAGGAGTGTGGTGCAGGCTTTGCAGAGGCAGCGCTGCTGTGCGCGGCACGGGCCGGGCCGGGGCACGGGGACGCACCGCGGAGGAGGACGAGGCACGCGGGAAGGATTTACCTTACCCTGCCCGGGGGTATCGTGGCTTTATCAGCCCGATCCCAGGGAAGCACAGAGAAACGTTTACAGCCAACAGGTTCACTTCAGCACGCCGCAGCTTGTCTGCCTCCCCCCACAACTTATCTGAACTCTTCCCAGATGGCTTTTATCTTTAAACTACTGTACAGCAACACAAAAAAGACAACAATAATTTAAGATCCTCTTTGACTGCAGGATAATGCCAATTCACTCTGCCAAAGGATGGTACTTTCCCTTCTTTATATGGCTTGTGGTTTTTTTCTGTGTATGCAGATAATCTCGTGCTCTCATGCTCCTCATAAATGCAGCCATAAACTTTCCTCCCTCTGCCCCCTCTGGAGCATACAAAACCCACAGGATAACCAGTAAGGATCCCAGGAGGCCTCTCCAAGGAGGTAGCAACTGAAATGGGGCAACCAGCAGCATCAGACTTTCAGTGTCCTGGCTCTCTTGGTCTTTCAAGCAGTCATGGGGAGCGGAGCAGGCAGTCGCACTGCCCGTGCTGCTCCGAACGGTCATAAATCCCCAGGGCACAGACTTTGGGATCTTTCCTCAGCCATTAAACTCTTGTCTGGAGAGCTCTCGATCTAAATGTTCGTGCTCTTTGGATTGCTAGGTGTAGTTCCAGCCTGGCTGGCTGCAACTGTGCCTGCCATCTGGGGAGGTCTCCACGGGCGCCGTTCCTGGCTGGGAATGTGCTGGGGAGCATGTGGCCTCCTGATACGTGGGACTATCTGGCTTGAAGTCAGTTCCTTCTTCTTCTATTTCAGAGCCTGCCCAGTTTGCACCGATGCCTCTCAGATGCTCTCTGGAAGGAAGTTCTGCTTAAAGACTGACAAGGAATGGGTTTCTTCCCCCGAAGAGATTTCGAAAACATCAAAAATTCTTCCCATACTGACAAAAGATCAAAATCTTGGAAATGTTACGAACTTGCAATGCATTGCTTGGGGCCTATAGAAACACAGCTATTCCAGAAAAGCTCATTTCAGCCCTGTCGGTTTTGTCTTTGCTCACATTTTAGGTCTAAATTAATTAAACCTTCAAATGTTGACTGTCCTTTTCAAACCTTTTCACTAGAGCAGTCGAAAGTGCTCTGCCAACTATAAAACTTTTTCCCCAAACATTTTAAAATCTGGAGGCTCATCAAAATCAACTTTAGTTTGCAAACTGTTTAGGTTTTGACTTAGCAGATTTTTTGTGGCAAAAAGAATGGTTAAAAAAACATTCCCAGCCATCTCTGCTGAAGATTTTGGGAGAGCAAAGGGGACTGGCACAGATTGCTGATGCTGAGCCAATCTCTCTAGCACCAGGTTATAAGCATCCTTCTTCTTTCTAGAGTGCAGACAAAAACTGCATGTTCTTGTAAAAGCTTCGAGCCATTAAAAAGACAAAATGGTACAATGTTTAACAGCGCACAGTCCCTGCTGGTGGTTCTCCATCCTTGGGGTTGCACCTTGGCAGCTTGAGCTACGCTAGCGTCCCACCGCCCTCGGACACAGCTGGCGTGGAAGCACATCCTCAGCCGAGTAGCAGGGAGACGCCGCCATGGGAATCGGGGTGCCTCATCCTCGGACATCAAGCAGGTCTTCCCCCAGCAGCAACATAACAAAAGCCTCTTCCTTAACAGCAGAAATCTCCTGTCTTTCTACTGTTTTCTCAATTCATCTTTAAGAGTGGGAATGAAAATCACCACTTTGCATTTTCCCTTGGCCAGAAATCCTGGCATCTCATACTACTGGGAAGGGACACAGATCCCCAGGAGTCTAGGGCTCGCTGCAGCTCTGGGGTCCATGATGTCCATGTTGGTTTTGACAGTGGGACTTCAGGTTCTTCAAATGCTCTTGAAAATGTCACGCTTAACCTTCCCTGTCCCAGGAACTGCATAGGATCTCTGGTTTCAGTGCTGCATCCACAGCTCCTTCAGCAAATATTTCCTGGATTCCTCTAAAAAAGAAGCAGCTTTCAGTTTTTCCAGGAGTCTTCCTGCTCATTACAGGTGCCTCCATCCTGCAGATGACAAATCACTGCCTGAGTGTATGGGCTGCACAGCATGTCTCTGGTTGAGTAGAGATTTCACCCAGAACCACATCCCCATGAGTTATTATCAGTTTCATTAGATTAATGATTGCAGAACCACTAACAGCATAGCAGATGAGGCATTTATTTTTGCATTCGCATACAGTAGCAACCAGTTGCATGGTTTTGCTTAAATCAGAACCAGAGACTGACTGGAGACTGACAGAGTGAGGCATGATTTCTTGCTGGCTTTAGCAGCCAGGAGGCAGATTTATGATGCTTAAAAAGATACAGACTGGACTGGGAAATGGACAGAAATCTTCTTGGTCTGTGTGTAATGACACCCAGAACTGTAACCCCTTGAGTACTATAACCTTCCTTCTAGTCTATACTCAGGCTTATGGTAAACTCCCCTAAAGCAACGGGCCGAGGAAATTAAATTACAAAACATTGTCTCACTGCCTAGTCTGCCGTCTCTGTTGTTAACAGCCATGAGTAGACCACATAGAGGGCATGCAGAGATGAAGGGATTGCTTGCACCATTAACACCTCTCATGATAAATTATACGTAAAGTTTTACTGCCAGGTCTCAAGGAGGCTGCGAACAGGAAACACCAGGGAAATGGTGGAAACGCAGATCTAGAGAGGCAGGGAAGGGCGGGGAGCAGCCCGAGCCCACAGATGGAGGCAGGGCAGGTATATCCCAGCTCCTCCAGGTGCGCGTGCTGCCCCAAGGCCCGACACGAGGCGCCAAGATGCTGGATCTGGTGGGCGCCAGGTGAGGGAGGTCGGGGCAGTTGGCTACCTCAGCCCTGGGGAGGGGAAGCCCAAGACTCCCGCGACAGCCGAGTCAGCTAGGGCTAATCCTGAGAGCTAGGCATGACCTTCTTGCGCTTTCTCACTTCAGCATTTTAAATGTTTTCCTATGCTACAACCCAGCGTTACAGGGAATAAACGCTATTCTTCATCCTGAAACCTTCTCTAGCACACAAGTTACCTCTGAGTGAGCTGACAAGCACGGACCCTCTTTCCTTTGGGAGTGAAGAACTACTAAAGAGGTTTCCACCAGCACACCTGCCAGCAGGTGCAATCACAAGGCTCGTGCTGCACCGGCGCAGCAGAAGTGGGACTGCCGGAGGGTGCAATCGCGAGGCTCGTGCAGAGCGCCATTCCTCAAAACCCATTGCATTTCTCTTTAACAAACGTCAGTGAAGCTCAAGGCCGTTACTGGTATCTGTGAATGCTTCCTTGAAGCAGCAGCTATGCAGTGGCAGTAAAAGAGATGCTGACACAGCCTACGTTTTCTGTGTTCATTCAGCCTAAATCTTTTAGTGCTTTGCCCTTCGCTTGTGGCTGCTAGAGGCAAACGGAAGGCAACAAGAGCAGGCCAGCGTGCTCGGGTGTGCGGCGGCGCTGACGCGAACGGGTGCGCGCATCCGTCCGGAGCCCACGCTCGAGCCTGCCGGTGCTGCGCCGGGAACAAACCTGACGCTCCCCAGGAAGCTGCCACCCACCTACATCTGCTTCCTCGTGAGCATCTGCCGGCGCGACCCTGCGCGGCCCGCGGCGGCCGCGCTGCCAGCCCCTCTCCTCAGCTGTGCCTCTTCGAAATTCCCGAGGCAGAGCATTAATGCTCTTGGCTATCGCATAAACCCGAGGCAAGCACAAAAAGGATCGAGTAAACGATAAAATGGAGATGAATTTTAGGGACTAGAGGGATTGAATAAAGAAGCTATGCACAGGAAAGACACATTTTGACAAGGGCTAATATTTTTTGTGGAGCAAATAACTCACTAATAACAGATATGGACATTTAAAATGTGGTATTAGGAAGAAAGCCCTGTTTTCCCTATTTCTCGTTAGAGCCCCTGACAAGCACAACGTTCGCACTGTGCACTCGGCATTGCGTTATATTTAAACATACTCCTCTTTCTTGCCCTTCCTCCTCCTCCCTGCTGGAGCCTGGAGCTTTGAGACTGGATCATTGCTGCAGCTCTTAAAACGCAGACAAACTCTTTCACCGTACAAATGACGCAGACAGCCCGTCCACAGACTGTAAGCGCAGAAGCGACGAGGATCATGTACTCTCATCCCCCATCGCACTTGATACTAGCTTGTGCCCGCTGATCCCTGCCACAGAGGGAACTTCCTCCTGTGAGGAGATGCTCTTCAGCTCAGCATTTTTAATTATTTATGCTTGTGTGGTTACCATGCATTTGAGACTATCTGAGTCCATCCCAGAGGAACGCGGCACACCGAAGGACTTCTGAAAACTCTGTTTGAACTATGATTGCAGGACCTGCAACCTGCAGGACTCCCATTATGCTCGCCTTCGTGTTTTTAAAGGACTTTGCCACAGGGCAATCAGGATGCCTTTTAGAGAACGTGCTTCAGCAGGCTCCCAGTGCACTTTCTGTGCCAGGCCATCTGTCTGCACTCCCCGTCTCTCCTTGCCACAGCCAGAGATTTGCACAATTGAACACATTTAACTGTCACTGAAATCTTCCTACCTGGAATGACAGTTGTAAGCCTTATCTGCATTTAGGAATTGTGCTAAGCCAGCAGATCCCCTGCATATTCTCTGTTTGAAAGCACACTATGAAAAGCTCTGGCAGCAGGGCCACATACAGGGAAAGCCCTACATCTCCAGGCTACAGATTAAGCTTTGCACCATATAAGACATTTCACTATTTGATTCTGGAATTTGGCATCGAACCAGAAGAGCGCTGGGTTATCTTAAGCTTCATAAATGCAGAGATAATGCATTAGTAGGGGAATTGTTCTTAAGTCAAGGGTTAGAGGCACATGGAAAAAAAAAGGTTCTTACGGGGTGCTCTCCCATTAACTTTGGTGGGATGAGTGCATGCTTACGCACCCCACCCTTGGGAAACTGGAACACACTGGTATTAAGCTGAAGGGCTTACTGAAAAACTACAGCAAACCAATTCGTCCAAGCTCCTAAGTACATAAAAGCATCAAAAGGTAAAAATGTACACTAAACTACGGTTATTAATTAGGATGATGGACAGGGACAAAAATCTAGTTACACTGTTTCCTTTGCACAAATGCAAAAGCAGATCTGAGGGACAGAATCTGGGACGTTCAGCACAAAAGGCTGCTCTGGGTGTTCGTGGCTCGCGCAGCAGAGGCGAGCTGCAGACTGCCAGCCTGGCCGTACTGAAAACGTGCCAGAGGATCGTCTAGGTGGATCCACGTCCCTACGAACACAGGCAGGAAGGTGGCAAGCAAGTCAGTTCTGAGTTGGTGCTCACCCTGGATTGCCCCTTTTTGCAGGAGATGGTGAAGAGCTGGTGGATGGTAGGAGCTGAACAGCTAAAACAGGCAGGCTTGAAATAATCTTGACGAGAGAAGCGAGGCAGCTGCTCCAAGGCTTGTGCCAGCCTGGAGCTGAATCTCGCTCCGGGAAAGGTGCTGCAGCAAAGGAGACCCTGTGTCTGATCAGGAAGCTCAGTCAAGAGCTGGAGTGTTTAAACAGCAATAGGAAAAGAACTGGGAAACAGAAAACAGGAGAGAGCAAAAGGCTTTTAAACAGTGAAAATGTTCTGCTATGGAGGAGGAGGACTGAAGAGGGAGGATTAGCCATCTATAAATACAAGCAGCACTGAGTTAAAAGGCTAATTAGAATAGCAAAAAGAAATACAGCAGCACATTTCAGAGACTATTTCAACTAACAAAGAGTTTTTCAAATCTGTTTGCAAGAGCGAATATGAAAGAGAAAATTGGATCCCTATGAAATGATTGCAAGAATTGGAGGAGGAAAAAGGTAATGGCAGAGCTCTTAAACAGCTAGTCAGGCTCCCTGACATCTTCATCTGCTGCAAAGGGAGAGGGAAAGATGACGGGACTCAGTTTTCGTGCCTTGTGAGGGAAAAAGGGCTAATAACAAAGGCTGGTTTGTGAAGAGACCGGCACAAAGGGAAAGCCAGGTATTCGTCCCTGAACAGGCTGAAAGGAAGCGAGCGACGCAATTATTTCAGGCTTAACTGGAAGGGCCGGAGCAGCCGCCTGCGGACGCCCCTGCCCTCGCTCAGACCTGGGGACAGGGCGCGCGGCAGCAGCCGCCCCGGCGGGTGCAGGACTGCGTCCTGGGACGCCCCACGTCTGCCCAGCCGCCGCTGCGCGGGAGGCGGCTAGCCGGCTTCAGACCCGGCGCGGGGCGCAACGCATCTGTGAACCATCACCTCCAGCCTCAGCGTGCGTCAGAGATTGCTTTCAGCTTCCCCAAGAGCTGCAAGAGATGGTCCGGGAGGTCCTAACCTACCAAACGCACACGTACAGACGCACGGCCCCCGGCGCCCTCGCCCTGCAAACCCGCGGGGCCGGGCCGGGCTGCAGAAAGCAGGGCTGGGGGCCGCGGCCGCCCTTCCCCAGCCGGGCCGGCTCCGCGCTCCTTAGCCCAGCGGCTCTACCGAGGCAGGAGCCCGGCAGGTCTCGCTACCGACCGCTCGCAGCCTCCCCCCGGCTCAGCTCGTCCAGCGACAGCCGTCACCCGCGCGTGACCGGTCCTGCAGCTTCTACCGGACTGTGCCACGGTGGGGCCGGAGCGGCCGCGAGGAAACACGTCTGTTTCTTCGCACAGCGCGCTCTGGTTGCCCCCGTCCTCGGGACACGGGAGCATCCCAGCCCTGCGCAGGCTGAGCGGGGAGCCACCCCGAGACACGGTTTGCATCTGCCGGCCAGGGGCAGGGTGGCAAAAAGGAGACTGTGCCTGGACCAGAGGCCAGTTTGGACTCACGTCCTTCATTTGCGCTCCCGCCAGTTCGGGCTCCAGCACCAGGGCGTCGTCGAGACCCCGCTGCGGTCGGAGAGGAGGGACTGGCTTGCCCAGAGCTCGCAGCCAGCTGAGGGCAAACGGGGTGACTTTTATTCTGCATCTGCTCATGAGATCACTGGTGGCTGCTGCGACCACAGCCACAGGTCACGATGACATCAGGCCATTAACGGGACAAAAGGGCGACGGCTGGGGACGGTCCAGGGACCGGGGTGGGGAGACGGTCACCAGAAGCAGACACGGACCGACGCCGTCTCCTCCGGGTGGACGGTGCTAGCTGCCGGGGAAAGGGCCGTCTGTCTGGGAGCTTCCCGAAATTAAACTAGTTGCATTGCCCAGCAAATCACAGCGGCAGCTCCGATCCTTTGCTCCTGTGAGGACACGGAGGGCTTCGCAAGCCCTGATTAACTCGGACTGCTGCGACACGGCTGCGAGGCAGGTACAGCTCGATCCACGGAGCGGGGGAGTCGGTAGCCCTGGGACCGAGACGCAGAGCCCACGGGATCTCGCGCTGCCACGAGCCCCGCTGCCTCCCCGGGGACGATCACAGCCCCCGAGCTCCCACCCCAGGGCTCCACTAACTACTCGTCCCAGCTCCCTGCACGCTCGCGTCCATATTCATTGCGACTTTCTGGAATAAACATACGGCAAAACCATCAGGAACAGTTTTGCTCACCAATAGCCACCAGCGGCAGCCCCGCGTCCTGCCCAGGTCAGGGCAGAGCCCGTCCGCGCCTGCCCCGGCTCCTCCTCGCTCCTGCCCGGGGCACCATCCTGAGCAGGCAGCGGGGCCCAGCACGTCCACGTCAGGCTACGGCCGGGGCACTCCCCGCATGCGGCACCCTTGCTGAGGCAGGAGACGGCGTTTGGGTCCCGGATGCCCCAACCCACTTGGCTCTGCGTCCCTGTCCTCTCCATGCTAGGGGTCGAGCATCTCCATCCAACAAGGAGCCCGTTTTCCAGGCTGCATTTTCTGCAGTATAGAGCACAGTGGAGATAAACAGAAAAATTCACCGACAGGCACCTAAATAAAATATTTTTCAAGTGAGTTTCCCATGAGGTGTCAGCAGCTCTTTAATATTATGCTGCCTTTGCTGGCTGATCATGTCATCGCTCCAGCTGGCGGGGAGAGCGGCTGCCAGCTGCCTTAAGGAAAAGGATGCTAGCAACATGCTTCCTCTCTCCTGAAGAGCTCTGCTGGCCGGGCCTCAGCACTTCTTGGCTCTACAGAAGACTAGCTTCTTGCAAGGGGCAGCAGGACGGTCAGCAGCAACCGTGCCCAGCCCCAGCTGGCTGCCCATCCCCAACGGGGAACGGAGCAGCAGGTACCAGTCACAGGGTGTAGAGGATTGCTCAAAAATGAAGAGTTTGGTTGGCTGCAAAGGGGTGGAAGCGGATGTAGCCACCTGCACCACTGATGCCTCCAGTCCTGCCCAACTGGTGGGCTGGGACGGCCACCCCGTCCCCCGGGCTCTGCCCGGCCTCCTCCGGGGGAGCGGAGGAGAGAAGCAGCACCGCTGCACGCAGCCGTCACAGCGTCCCCAGCGGGCCCCATCCTGCTCCCCGAGCTGGGGGTGTTTGGAGATCACTGGGGAGAAACGCCAGACGTGCTCGCCCTGCCCTGCCCCAGGCATCCACCCGCAGTCGGGTCGGGTCGGGCCGGGCCGGGCCGGGCAGCAGACCCGGCCCCGACCGTGTCCCGGGACGTGACGCTCTGCACCGCTGGGTCACCGCTGGCTCTCCCGCGGGCGGGGGGAGCTGCGCGGCCCGGGGACGGCGGCTGCAAAGCTCAGCTCTAAGAGCGGACTTCACCTTAGCTGGAGAAAACCCTTTGCCCTGGGGCAGAGTCACCGCTTGCATACGCTCGCCAGGTCACAATTTGGCCATTTGCAATCTGCCCTTTCTTGAGGGGAGGGAGAAATTGTCATTTCCTCTAATTACATGGTAAATGCCAAATAAATGCCCTACCCTGTATGGTAATTGCAATGTCAGTGAGTGATTAACGCCAGCTCTGCGAGCTGAGGACGTGCACAACGTTTGCGAGCGGCAGCAGCCCGGCTCCGCGAGCGACGACGCTCGGCAGGGCGCGGGACGCGTGCAGCCGCCGCGGACGGGCGAAGCCCCGAAGCCCCGAAGCCCCGTCCGGCCCCGGCCCCGGCGGCTGCCTGCAGGCGCCCCGCGGCGCTGCTCGGGGCAGGGCGCAGCCTCACCGTCCAGCCGGCCCCAGCGCCCTCCTCCCCGCGCTCTGCAGACTGCCCGCTGTGACTCGCGCTCGGCCGAGCCGCGCTCCGAGCGCGACGGGTCGGGCCGGAGAGCGGCCCCCGCCGCCCCCGCCGCCGGGGCTGGACCGCCCTGGCCGCAGCCACCGCCGCGGCGCAGCTCCCCGCCGAAGAACAGGCTTTCCAGCTGGGCTATACGTGTGTACGAGGGTCTCAAACAGTGACACCTGCTAATTACATCTTAGAAAATAACAAAAGGAAATTCTAGAAAAAGCTCAGCATCCAGCATCCCCATATAGGCGCTGGATTTTTTTTTTCTTTTTAACCTTTTAAAAAACTCCCCAGTGCTGCTGGCACAAATGCAGAGTAACCTTGAATTATACGTAGCAGGGCTGGCTTTCATTATTTATTAGCAGATCAATTAGAATATTCTGTTTGCAGAAGAATATAATCCAATATGTACTTCAAGCACTAACAACTAAATATATGCTTATTTAAAAATCAATCTAAAAGTCAAGGTTTCCTTTATAAATCCTTACTACAGATTAAAAAAAGGCTTTGAGTGTTACCACCTGCTGAACACCATAGTCTCAAGGAGACAGTTATACATTTTAAAACATCTCAGATAGGAATTGATTGTAAAAGGCAAACAAAGGCTGAAAAACCCCGGCGCGGAAGGGCTCCGCGGCTGGTTCGCGCGTGCGCCGGCTGCAGGGAGCGGGCCGAGGCGCCGGCCTCCCGCTCGGCCGGAGCGTGCACGGCGCGGGGCGCGCGCCCGGCTCGCTCCGCGACGCAGGATCCCGGCACGGCTGGTTTTTCATTGACTTGCCCGGGTTGACACGGAGCCAAAGCGCCAGCCCAGGAGCTCCGGGCCCAGGAGCTCCGCACCGGCCTCTCCTCGCTCCCCAAGCAGCAGGTTTCCAAGATTAATTGTCATGTATTATTTATTGACCCCAGGGGTGACCTTGGTCCTGCGCTGCTTCGCTAGACGGCGTCTCTGCACCTAAGCGATGCTGAAATGCAGCCGACCCGGGCAGGGCCGGGCACCGGCGGTGCGGGAACCGTGCTGCTGCCGTGCGCCCGTCACCCCGTCCCCATCCCGCCGGGGCTGCTGCCGTGCCCCCATCGCCCCATCCCCGCACCGCCGGGGCTGTGCCGTGCCCCATCACCCCGTCCCCATCCCGCCGGGGCTGTGCCGTGCCCCCGTCGCCCTCGGTCCCGCGGGACGCCCCATCACCCCGTCCCCGCACCGCCGTGCCCCCGTCGCCCTGCCCTCGTGCCGCGGCTGCCCCACTCCCCAGCGCGATGCCCCGTTGCTCAAGCTTGCTTTGATCCCCCCCGCGTTAAGCCAGGAGCGGGTACCTTCGCCAGCCAGCGAGCTGCCACGTTCTCCTTCTTTCTTAAGCTCTTTCTTTTTCCTCTTTCATTTTTAAATCTTATCTCCAGGTAAAGAGGGTATTTGCTGGGATCAAAAGGTGACCTTTAGCAAGGTTAGCAGAGCCTCAAACAACACCCCTGCGAGTCCACGCACACTCGAACATTAAACGGAGCGATTCTCTGATCTCTCGAGCCGCAGCGGAAAAGTTGTTTCACAAAGATCTGTACCAAAACTCCAGGCAGTGGGCTGAGAAAAACTTTCTTTAAAAAAAAAACTAGAGTTAGGCACAGGTTGTCCTCTACCTTCTAAGAAAATAATCATTAAAAACTTTGGAGGTATTTCTTTCTCTGTTAACAGTTCCCAGTTTCTTGCCAATTTCCTGGGGCTAAAAGATCCCTGCATATCGCCCATCTTTCACTTATCTAAATAAAATCACTCAAATGCATCTTAGGAGAAGCGTTACTGCTGTGGAGGGAGGAAAGAGGCAATCAGAGTGATTAGAGACTGATTAGCAGTCTGAAAACACAGCCGCAGAGACAGTGCCATGGACAACACCGCCGCTGCTTCCTCGAGAGAGGAGACGGGACGGAGACGCTCGAGGCAGAGCCGCTCCTGTGAGCGTGGTGTCACGCTGGGAATTGCACCGCCCCGGCATCACGTAGGGAATTGCACCACTCCGGCATTACCTGGGAATCGCACCGGGAATCGCACTGCCCGAGCATCAAGTAGGGAATCGCACCGCCCCGGCATCGCACCGGGAATCGCACCGCCCCGGCGTTACCTGGGGCCGGACAGAGGCCAGGGCCAGCGGCGCTGCACAGCCCCAAGGACGGGAGCGACCGGACCTGCGCGGCAGGGCTGGTCTCCCCCGGAGCACCACGTCCGGGCAGACCGCGGCGCCTTGGGCCCCCTTGGCTTCGCTGGGAGAGGGGCAGAGGACCAGTGGCACAAGCTGACGGCTGGCGCGTCCGCTTTCCGACGAGACCAGGCTGTTTTACCTGGAAGCTGGGATCGCTCCAGCTGCCGAGGCAAACCAAGGCCTGGTGACGCCGTGCAGCAGCAGACGGCTGAGCACCGCAGAGGGGCGGCTGGGGCGAGGGGTGGCCGGGATCGCGCACCCTCCTCCGTCCGCGCCGGCGCCGCGCGGGGCTCCCGCAGCCGCCAGCAGCCGCGCGTGGGCAGGCGGACGGGGATGATTACCCGCGTTAATCATTTCCGCGCCACCGTGCACGGGGGCAGCCGCGTGCAGCCGGCTCCGCTCCGCTGCCAAGCGTTTTGCACCAGCTCCAGGGCGGGCAGGGGCACCGAGCGTCCCGCCGAGGCAGACCCCGCGCGGCCCCAAGCCGGCCGTGCCGCGGCCGTCGTGCACACCAGCCCCTGCAGCGCCTTCCGCACCCGGTGCCCAAACCAGCCCCATGCACGAGGTCGGGAGCAGAGGGGTTAAAATGCCTTATTATTCCTTTTACAGCTAGGCTCCATTATTTGTAGACTGAATTTCCCAGAAGCCAAGGCTTTTTACTGGCAGATCTGCTGTAGAACCGTGTTATTATAGATTGCAAGTTCCTTAAAGGTCAGATAACACAATACAATTGAATCATATTAGCGAGTGTAGCGACTTGGTATTTTACTAAGAAAACCCATAAAGTGGATTGTTTGTTGCAGAGAAACATACATTGTATAATAAAGTCAGTGTAATTGTCTCCAGAAACAAACAATCAGTTTACAAGGAAAACCTGCCGGTAATTGTGGGTCCTCTGCGCAGCTGCTTTCGGAGCGAGGCATCGGGAGGATATTGAGTGCAGATATTGCAAGTAGGTATTTTACAATTTAGGTACAGTACCTAAACACATCGCAGAAGACCTAGTAGGGAAATAAACAACTTCCAAGTGTATTGTTGAGAGACAAATATTCAATACTTCATTTAATGTATGGTTTGCAGTTAGCGGTTAATCTAAGACAATGCAGAGGGAGCCATGTTTCACACTGCTATTAAGGAAATGCAGAATTGATCGTGAGAATGATTGAAGATTTCTAAAGAGCACAATTCCCAAGTCAGTGATGACCCTTCCTTTTTTTTTTTTTTTTCTAATTTGTCTGTAATCTACTCAGACAAATCCTTTTATCATGTTTATTTCCTTTCCAAGTTACAACCAGCGTGATTAATTACTTAACTTTGCAGCCCTGTGTATCCTGCTGTACACTCCCATTTTTCTTCCTTTTAAAGTGGTTTTCCACCCCAAATAGCCATATTTTCTTTTTAAGCGTCTTTACTTTGTTAGACTGGAACTTGCTGCTAATAACCTATCACATCAGCTGAAACCTACAGCAGAGATTTCACCACGACCTGCCGAACCACCGCCAGTCCCGGCCTTTGATTTCATAGTCACTTCTGAAGATAGCGGGCATAATTAGTCACTCCACTTCCCGTTACAGAACGGCTCAGATACTTTCCATGGTGAGGCATAAGTCTTGGGGAGAGGAAAAGCGCAAGCCGCTTTCTCCAAAAATTTCAGCACTAGTTACACTCGCTCAGGTCACAGCAGCTATTCTCAGCGCTCCGGCGGGCCTGGAAATTCTCATTTGGTTCTAGATTTAATCTCATAATGAAAAAGGAATTGGAGCCAGTGCCTGTGTTTCAAACTACCCTTGTCACAGAAAGAAGAAGAAAAGTCATTTTTTAAAAAAATTGAATACACAAAGCCACATCTCCTTCCATCCGTCCTCAGAGCCAGCGCGCACTGTTCGCAATCTGGACGGAGCAGGCGAGGGACGTTGGGAGAGTCGCGCGTCTCCCTCCCTCCCGGTGCAGGGTCTAATCTCCTTCGCTGCCGAACACCACCGCGTCCCCGCCAAACAGCAGCGAAATACACGTGGAAAAGGAATTAGATTTGAATCTAGCTTCCTCTTTCTACCTTGCCTTTCCCTTTTCTCTACTTCGGTGCTCTTCAGTGTTGTAACTAATATGATTTGTGTTTAGCACGGTGTGAAACAAGAATGATTTACGGGGCTGTTAGCACCGCACAGCTACCTAACGCCATCCCAGCCCCCGGAAGGGCGCTCCAGCCCCAGACTGCTACGAGAGCTTGGGCTTCGCTATCATTATCTACGAGCCCTGCCCGCGCCGCCACGCCGGGCTCACCCTCGCAAAGCCCGCGCGCTCTCCTCGCGCCACGCCGCGCTCGACAGCTCCAGCCCTCCCCAGCGCCCCGCAGCCAGGCGCTGCCCGCGCCCTTGCGATGGGCTCACGTGCTGCTTTTAAACCGGTGTCTCAGCTCAGCTCAGCTCAGCTCAGCGGAAGTTGTGCCTTGGCTAGAACACGCACGGGCGCGCTCTCTGCCTCTCATTACCAGCAGGTAATGCAAAGGGTCTGCGCGCTCAGGAGCCGATCAGAATCGGCTCCTTTAACGTTTTGAAAGGACCAGCATTTTCCAACCGATTTAAATGACTTACGTGCCGGTCACATTGAGAATCTCTGGGACCGGGCAGATTTTACCCATAGCTTCTAAACTGGCTCCGTCAACAGGGATCCTGCACCTCTGCACGAGCAAATGCCCTTCATTAATTCTTAATGCTGCCCCAAGTACATTCAGTGTCCTCTCCTGCTTGGCAGCCCTCGCCCTGCAAAGCGGGGCAGACAGCAAGCAGCTCCCTCCCCTTCAGAGTTTTTAAAAGTATAACAAGAAGCCGAATGAAAGAAACTCATTTTAATGCCACAGAGGGAATTGTTTTATTGCTAAAGCAGCAAATAGAACTAATTGAATCTGCTGGAAAAAAAACAGAGAGGAGGAAAGGATAGGTGCAGTGCACAGACAGAAAGGGCGAATGGGAATCTGAATATTCATGGGCCTGGAAACCGCAAATCCTTGAATGCGAAATATCTTCATAACTGATAACGCTGCCACAGGTGATGCATCTACAGTGCTCAGAGACAGAAGTCTGGAACGCCTGCATTTGCAATATTTTTTTTAAATAACATTACGGAACAAGTTCTCTGGTCCATAAAGCTGCTGCGCAGCAGCCCAGTAAAAGAGCACAGGCGAGAGCCAGCGCTGGGGGCCGGGGCGGGTTTCGCCTGCAGCCGAGCGCAGGGCCAGGCCGGGCCGGAGCAAGGCTCCTGCGCCGGCTGCATCCGCCGGGGCGGGCGCCGTCGGGCTGCGACAGCGGCTGCGCTGCTCCAGCCCGGCTGCCGGGGCTGCAGAGACTGGGGCAGTTAATCCCAAATCACTTTCCATTTCACGCGCAGCCAGTTAAACCTGCCACAAGCTTTTGCACTTGCTGTCATCAGTGACCCTTCGTTCTCAGTGGCAACATATATATTAATGCAGGGGCTTTGCATTTTAATTAAGGCAGCACGCGTGTTCTTTATTACAATACTAAGTCATTCAGCAAGAAACACCAGGGATATAAATCCTGTTAATGAAGAAGGAACTACATATCCTGCACTGCACGTTGAAGCACAGAGGCATGGACATAAAATGACGGTTACCGAAGTGCACGTGGGCGCTCCCCAGGGAGAACGACGTCGGAAATGCAACGTATGGTCCAGGGGGCCAGGCGGGGTTCACCTGGCACCGCCGCAACCGCAGGCACCGAGCCTGCGTCCCGCGCGCGCGGCCAGCCAGGCTTCGCCGCTTCAGTTTACTTTTTTTACTCCCCCAACCCGTTTGCGGCTCGAGCCTCCCAAATCCCGCGACACGGCAGCCCGCGACATGCTCTGCACCCGTCGCTCGCGTCTGCGGCGCCACGTCGCGAAGCGCCTCGCCGGCTGCCCCGGGGGTCCCGGCCCCGACCCGCGGGAATCCCGCCACCGAAAACGTCGCCCTCCCGCGCTCGACAGCTTCGACTGCAGCGTTCGTAAGCGAGATCCTCAAACGTTCTTGCAAAAAAAGCATTTTTTCCACCATTGCCTGCCTCAAAAAATGGCTGAAGAACTTCTTTCCGGATTTTCCAAATTAACCAGTCCCTGGCAGGGACGTGGATGGTCTCCCAGAGAGACAACCACATCCCAAGATGAGAGTGTTTCGGAACATTACATGGAATTTGGGTAATTATAAGACACCTTGATGTAGCTTTACCAGCAGTGGCTCCAGCAGAAAAGCCTGTAATGATCTCATAACACATTTCCCCTGCTGCTGTTCCAGCCTCAAGAAATCCAGAGTAGTTTGAGCCTTAAATCTGTCCCAGCCCTTCTTCTGTCATTAATTGCTAGGCTATTTGTATTACACATTTTATATACCAAATAGATTCCAATTTCATGGTGGACTAGATTGCAGAAATGCCTCTTCTAATCTTTTTAATTCTAAAGTAGTATAAAACTTTAATATTTTCTAATTTACCATATCTAACAATATCACTACAATTTAGGAGCAATAAAAGTCAAGCTACCGTCAACGCGATAAGCTTGCAGCTTGAGTTCCCAAGTTCAATCAGTTAACCTAGGAGAGCAATAGCTTCCCTACAATGAGTAACGACGCTGAATAATATTTAGAGAGAGATAAACCCCTTTTTGCATAGGAAATTTCGTTATGATTTGCTGGGTCTTAGAAATCCTCAGCTTGACACGTGAGTTTACCAACGCCTCGGGCGTTTTTGCACAGTGCTTTGATTTCTTCCAGGTTTCCAGAGGATTTTGAGCCGAGTAAGGAACCCGTGCTGTTCCCGACCTAGGCACGTGCAGCACGCCCAGCGGCACGGAGCGATTCGCACGCAACGGCCGGCACCGGGGCCGGCAGACGGGAAAAGCAGCCCCAGCAGCAGCTGCGGGAGAAGAGACCAAACCCAGGGCCCGCGTCCGGGGAGCGGCGCCGCCGGGCCCTCGGCCCCTCGCTGGGGGAGGCAGGTCCCGCTCGGCCCGCTCTCGCTTTCCTCGATTTACTGTGGCACTCGCTAACCGAGAGCGGCGAGGGGGAAGGCCGCTGTCCCGCTCCCCTGCGGACCCTCGCGCTCACGCCTGGCCCTTAACGCCAGCAGTTTCCCTTTCTTCGTGTGTTTTCAACAGCTCGGGTAGGAGAAGCAGCCTCCCTCCTGGGGGTCCCTCGTCCCCGCAGCGTCCCCTCCGGCCCCGGCCCCGCGCCCGAGCTCGCAGCCCACGCACCGCGACCCTCCGAGCTCGCGGACGGCTGCGAACCAGCCCGAGGGCAGCGCGACCGATGCCCGCGGGCGAGGGCGAACCGGCGGCCGGCTGAAGACCTCCAACAGCAACCGCTTCGGGAGCCGGGCTCTGCAAGCGGCTTCGTGAGCCAGCGCTGGGGACGTAAAAGGGTCGGGTTGCTTTCAAAACAAGCGGGACCGGAGCTGGGAAGCTCCTAATTAGTGACTTGGCCAAACGACGCCGTCCCCGTTACCCAGGGGCCGCCCAGGAGACGGCTCCTGCCGGCTGGCTCGGGAGCGGAGCGCGCCGGTGGGGCCGAAGGCGCCCTGCATCGCTCCGGAGCTGCCGCCTCCCTGCACTGCCCTTACCCAAACCGCAGGTTTGGGTCTTTTCCTGGCCGGGGTGAGGGCAGCTCGCGCCGTCGGCCGCCGAGCCCAAACGCGAGTGCAGCCCCAGCTTTCCACGAGCGTCCTCGCCCGCGCGCCTTCGTTACACGAAGGTCCGTCAAGAGCAAATACAGGAAAGGCAGCGCTGAGGCCGAAATAAAGTTATTTGCAGACGTGGCCGAACACTAATAGATAGTATTTCATATTAGGGTACCCATCTCAGTGCAAAATGAAAGGAAATATGGTCCAAAAACAAAGGAGAGCTATGAATTCAGGCTACCAGAGCAATGTTGCCCCGAATCAGAGCCAGAATCGTTACCTGCTAATAAAGGAAGGGGCCAAGTCTGCTCCAGACCGGCTCCGGAGGGAATGGAAATCAGACTTTCGCTTGAAACGCGTTACGGCAATCTCTGCAATGCAAAATAAAGTCTGGCAGTCGGAGTTTACTTTTACCCAAAGTCAAGTCTTGCTTTGCAGGTTCATAGCTTTAACCGACGTCCCTTTACTACTTCTGCTTCCCGCCGAGTCTCCTTTCCTCGGTTTCCCCACGGCACGGAGATCGGACCAGACGACCGCCGGTATGTTTGGGGAGGATTCTACGTTACTGAGCTGTAAAATCGACTATGAATTTTTCATCCACCCTCAGCATTTGGCCTGTTTATATTGCCAAATAAATTCTTTAAAGAAGTACTGTACTTCACAGGAGAGCTTGTCAAGGTAAATACCTTCATTTACATAAAATGTGACTAGCAATTGAAATGTTAAAGTCGTAAAGAGCAAGTTTATGATCCATCCTTGATGCTTGGATGTATAATATGACAAGGGGGAAAATAGTGTGCCTTGCAACATTTACTAAATTGGTGTGTTGACTCTGGGGATGAAAATGGGAGATTTGAAAGAACAGGTATTTTTTTCATAAATATGAATCCCTTCCACAGCCTTCAAACGCTTTGCTTTTTAAACACTCTCCTTCAACTCGGAAACAGCAGCTACCTAAATAAACAAACTGCAGAACATAGACCCGGGCGGGAACAAAGCACCGGGCGAGCGGAGGCCCCGGAGCGGCGGTCCGGCGGGGGAAGAGGGCGACTGGCGGCGGAGCAGCCGCGCACCGCCGGGGCCCCGGCGTCCGGCGCCTCCCGCCCTCCCCAAGGCGCCACTTGGATATTCTAATTTACGGCCCGAGGCGCAGAACGTGTCGTTAGGTGCCAGGTAGGAGCTGAGAACTGACGCCCGCCCGCCCGCCCCTCGCGGCCGGCGCGGGTCCCGGCCCCCCGGCGCGGCCCACCCTGCCCCGGCTCCCACCTCCCGCCCGGCAGCCAGGGCGACGCCGCCCTTTGCTGGGGCCGAGCCCCGTCCTTGCTCTAAACAGTAATTTCTCACCGCGCTTGCAAACGCTCTTATAATTTAGGGTTTTACGTTAAACTTCTTAAAAGGGACTGGAAACCAATTTAAACCACTTCAGATCCTAAATAATACTTTCGAAAAAGTGAATAAAAGGATAAAATGGACTGCTGCCTACTTACATACCACGGTGAAATTATAATATCCACACTTAATGCTCTGGAAAGTTTGATAGTGTATGTTCCTTACCTGAACTCCGCACTAAAATTTCAGCCATTCATTCATACTCTTATCCTTCTCAATTCATTGAAACCACTTCAAGCAAAAATCATTTGAAAGAAATTACCTCTGTGTATTACACCACGAGCGGTGAGAAATGTCCCACATGAGCCTCTCCAGCCCCCAAAGCAATAAAATTTCTGCTGAAGTGCATGATATAATAACTCAGGGAAAAGAAGTCCCCATGACAACTAGGGGTAGAAGAAATCCATGAAAAGCAAAAGATTCAAACCTCTCTCAATACAAGGTGCCACCAATTTGTACCGGAATTTTCACATTGAAAATCAAAAGCCTTTGTCCATAACTTTCTTTGAAAACCTGTTGTTGCTTCTGAGCTGGTCTGTGCTTCTAACAAAGCAGAACAAGCCTCACTAAATCAAAAAGTGAACAGAGGTCAGACGCTTCATCTAAACCCATGAATGCAACCAGCTGACTCCTTGCCTTTCGCTTTTCCAAGGGGGCTGTTTTTCCCCAGGCCTATTTCTGGATTTTTTCTAGTATCTACATGCTTCATGTGACACTGCACTCACACAAAAAGCTAAGCTCAAACTCTGACACTACAAATAACACTTAAACCATTAGAAGCAAAGCACTCCAGCATTTACTTAAATGGATTATTGAGCAAAATCCTAGAGAAAGTGTGTTCTCGAAAATACAGTGCAATAGTTAGATTATTTCAGGCCTGGCAATGCATTACTGTTCCCCGAGCGCTGCAAGGGATGTTCCACAAGGTATTAGAGGAAGCGTGTCTGCCTCGCTTAGCTGTTCTTCCGAGCCGTGGGTTCGTAATTCTCTTAAGCGCTTTTGCCTTAAAAAAGCAAGGGCTGCTCCTGCTGGCGGGTGCCCGCGGTCGGGGCCGGCCGCAGCGGGAGCGGAGCGAGCCGCGACGCCAGGACGGGGCCGCGGCGCGCCGGCGCACGGCAGCACCGCCGCGAGCTCTCCGGCCCCGCGCTGCCCTGCGCCGAGCCCCACGCCGGCCGGCGGGTGCTCCTCGCACGTCGCGCGCGGTGATCGGCTGCAAACGTTTTCCGGCAGGCAGAACTCGCGGCGCTGCAGCTCTCCGCGGCCGGCGCGTCGGCCCCGGCATGTTTCTCACTCTCTTTGCGAGGAAGGACGAGCCCAGCGGGGAAAGGCTCGAGGTGCCCAACATCGCTGCGTTTCTCATCGCTGCAATCACGTCGCCTGTGGTTAGCCATCATCAGGTGATAAAACACTGCCCAGAGGCCCGATTCATTCCAGCACCCCATGCCTTCATCTGAAACCGAGCAGAAAGGCTTTGAGAAACCTGCTGGCAGACAAGGGTGGAGAGGGGCCCCTGGCCCAGCAGGCATGAGGAGAGGAGAGCAGGGAGGCCTCCAGGGCTGAACACGGGGTGGATGCACCCTGGCAGCTCTGGGTTCAGGAGAAATCCAGCCCCGACGCTGCAGCGGTCCACACGAGCCTTCCTCTCTGCAGCCCCCAAAAGAGTGAAACGCAAGGAGCCCGGCCCCTGCTCGGAGCCTGCAGCCTGTAACCCAGGTCTGTGACAGATTTTATCGAGAGCTGGATCCATGCATTCCTGGACGGTCTGTGCTGCACGTGTGTGTTTGCTTTGCATGGATGCACTGGAGGATCTGGGCTAGAAAACCAGTGCCAAGATCTAATCCAGACCTAAGGGTCTGGGGAAGGGGACACAGTATTGAAAGAGCTATTGTTACAAGGAAATACTCGTACAATCTTCTGCCCAGATTAATCCCAATACACTGGATCCACAGAACAGGGAAGGCAGCTGAGTCACCGCATTTCAGCAAAAGCCAACTCACAGCAGGTCCCAGAAAAATCAATACACCTTCCCTAACTCACCAGAAGTGCAGAGGATACAGTACACAGGGAAGGCCTTGTGCAGAGAAATACAGCGGTTACCAAGCACCTGCAGCAGCGCCCGTCGTCAGAAGCAAACCCCAATCTGTCCGTCCACCCCAGGGGGGCCCGCGGTGCCCATCGGCACCGACTCGGCGCGCTACTGGAAGCGGACTGATTTTCTGAACATCCTGAGCTGAACGGAGTTGCACAAGCATTACCCAGCGACGCTCGGAGCCGATGCCAGCCGCGGGAAAGGCATCGCCGCGCCAGCCCCTGCTGCCGGGGCAGGACGGCAAACGAGGCCGCCAGCCGCATCCAGGAGGAGCGCAGCCCGTTACGGCGATAACCGCGCGCGACGGCCGCTCCCCAAACGCAGGCGAGTTCAGCATCCGCCGGGACAGGAGTGAGCGCATCGGCTCCTCCGCCACAGCCACCTGCTTCTTGGAAACACCGGCCCGAGAGCACGTGTTTACTATGAGGGAGAAGGGCTCCCTGCCACGGTATTAGTCATTATTTGCATGATGGCAGCAGCTCACAGAGTAACATATAGGCCTGATTGTTATGGAGCACCCTCCAAAAAACCCGACAAGCAGTGAAAACAGCACTAGATATGCAAACCTTTCCATTGCTTGTCGTGGTGACTGCTCCTTGAGCAGGGCTGCTCCACGCATAACACTAAGCCCCTGAATAAGTGCGTAACGTGTGGAGGCCCAGGACAGAGTAAAAGGAACATGGTCTAATTACAGAGGCATTGCAACGAGCAGTTGCAGCTGTAAGCGAAACTGCTTCAGTGCTCAGCGACCTCCAAAGTCTTCCCGCAATTCCTCCGTCCCTGTTGCACGCTCAGAAAGGCTCACGCGCTGCACATCTGGCTGCCGGGTATCGCTGCTCGGGGCCCAGCTCAAGCGCGGGACGTGCCCGCCGGGCGCCGGCATCGCGCTGGGGAGAGCACGGCGCCTCTGCGAGCGCGGCTGTTCCAGCCCGGCCGGGCTGCTGCCCGGGCTCCCCAGCCGGGGCCGTTCCTGCAGCGAGCATCGCCCTGGGCCCATGAGGGAGCAGACCGACATCTCGACCCCGGGTACTGCCGGGAAGGCAACAGCAATTCCCACGGGGCGACGGGCACAGCTGTGAGTTAGAAGGAACGAGAGGGCGATGAGGAGCCATCAGTAGCTCACGAAGGAGACGCAGACACCTGCTCCTGCCAGAACCCGACACTCCCGCACCGGGACAATGAGTTCTGGCATATTGTAAGGGATGGAGTCAGCAAAGTTCATCACGGAAGATAGTATTTACTGCCAGGTATCAGTGTCCCTGATTTAAGAAAAAAGAGAGAACTGAAGATATGCAAGTAATACATACAGTTGCCAAACTCTTAATTAAAAGAAAAGTTACAAATCACTTCCCGCTTACCCTTTAACACAACATTCTGCATTAAGAAAAAAAGAAACCTAGGAAACATATCAAAAGTTAACATATGTTGGGGTATTATGTACAATTCAAGGAAAACTGCATCACTGAACTTGTCCTTCAGACAACCCAACATTAAAATGTATGGAATTACAAATTACAATTGCACAAACAATTCTGGCAGCACAACATTAAACTACTAAAACAAGCCTTAAACCCAGTTCGCATCAGTACATGTGTAGGAAGACTCAGTTCTGTAATTTCCACACAAACTTTGACTGCCGAGTTAAAGCAATCACAAACAGCACAGCTTTTCCTAAAGGTTACCAAGAAAACAGAACAGACTGCAGAGAACCGGTGTAACAGGCTCTCTACATACAGCATCATCCAATATGCAGAAAGCTATATTTTGCACTAACTTCAGCTTCTGAATACTGTCCTGATATAGATCCCGGACACTGTGTTTATAGCTAACTAACCTCAAGGCAGCAAACACATGAATAATGCAGCATGGTACGCACACAAGAGAAATGGTAGCATTTAGGTGTTGTCTCCATTTTATAGATGAGGAAAACCGCTCTGAGACCAGCCCTCAGCTGTGTTAACAGAGTTTGGACTCGAACACAGGCTCCTCTTCCCTGCAGCTCTGCGAGAAGGTATCCTCAATAATGAATGACAAAGCAAGGGACGCTCGGGCTCTGCTGTTTCCTCATTTCATTACATAAGAAAAAATGAACTTGGCCACGCTAAAAGCTAACAGCGTATAATGCATAAAGAGAAGTATGTTATATGCAAAATATAAACAAGTGATAGAAGTCACTGTAAGGAGATGCTGATATAAACACTTCAGTGGCTGCTTTTTTTTTTTTTTTTTTTTAAAAGACATTTCTGTGGCTAGAAAAAATCCCCAATTACTCTACCTGGGACACAGCTGCAAGCAGTCAACCTTCTTAGTGTACTACGCCAGTTAATCTGAGAGGTTCAGGAGAAAATTCCTGCTAATGCAGATGGCATTCCTTTTATTTTATTTGTATTTGTACAGCACCAAGCACACCAGCTTCCTAGCCCACAACACCAGCGCAGTACCAATACAGCACAAGCAGAAACTCATCGGTCCCGCTGAGACACAGGACGTTTACTGCTGTGTGACCTGTTCCGGCAAGGCTGAAGAACTTCTACAAAGAGGAAGGGGAAGAACGCTGTTTGGGTCAGGCAGCTGCCGAGATGGTTTTAGGTTAAACAACCAGGGCAAACGCACTGGGCCACAGCAACAGTTAAGCAGCAAATGTAATGTATTCAGCCCATGATTGGAGAATGCATCCCTTTCTCTGGCCAGGAACTTCACAAATCAGCTCTTACCCAATCTTTTCATTTCCTTCCTCTCCAACAGTGCAGCATATCTCTAATGCTAGAAATCAGCTAAACAAGTCGCTGAGCTACTGCAAGAACGAAAAAATTCAAAATGCATTCTGCAAATAAAAACCTATATGTGTCTTTTACTCCAGGAGAGGAGTTACACCCACTCTCTAGCCCTTTTCTTGTAGCATGGCTTTAAAGATGAAAAGGCAGCTGCTTGCTATATTCAGTGCTTGATCTTCTTCTGCCTATTTTGAAGAAAAATCAAACCTTTTTATATGCCACTCTCTAGCCTCTTCCAACAACTTTTTAAACTTGTTTTTCAAGGCAAGCTTTCCTGCAGGAAAAAAAATCAGTAAAATAAGCTACCAGGTCTGAAAATATATATTATAAATAAATAAATAAATAAAATAAGCACAGTCAATCCTTCATTCCTTCCCCATGTTGGTACAACGCATTCAAAACACTCTGAGATAAATGTGCTTTCATGGTGCTGATCTCCTGTTTGTTGAAGACCCTCAGAAAAATCCCTCACCGTTTTAACAAAGTCAGGCAGATGCTATGCAAAATAAATGTTATGAAGACTTTGCTTCCACAGTTTCCACAGAACATTGCCTAGAGCTGCTCAGATTTAAATAGTTATCATGAAAACAGCCTACGCTGTTTTTATAAAACTGACCAGATAATCCAGGCAGTAACTAACTTGCTGCACCTGACATAATATTTTCCTTATTTTTCAGAGTGGGTAAACAACTCCTACACAAAGCAAAACAAAAAGCCAGAAATTAAGTGCTTAACCATAAATTATTTTCTTCTTGGAAAGCAACTAGCATGGGTTTGTTTTAATCATAAACTAAAGAACTACAGTAATTTGCAAGTTACGCTAAAGCACTGCATTATTTTTAGTTCCACGACAAAAAAATTAAAACCGTGAGCCACCACAATTCATTCATTTACTAAAAGTGCCAAGGCACTTAATTAAATTGCTGTAGTTCAGTATTTTTTCAAGAAACAGAACTTTCAGCATAAGACTAACTTTGAATGTTACGCTGTGCACTACAACAAGATGTAGAGGCAACAAGATGCTTCATAAATACAATTAAGTCTAGTCAAGGGAAGAAACTTTCTGAGGCTGGAACTTGTTGAATAAAGAGTAAATCTTATTTGTGATATCAGCTCTGCAGCTTGTATGGAAGAAGGAATCCTTTTCCAGTTCAAAACCTGCAACATCACCTGGAACTTGCAAGCTTGTTTATTTCACTAATTATTAGTTACTGACCTATTTAGATGGGTATCGCGCCAAGGGCAACCGAGCTGCCGCGGTCTGCTCCAGCGCTCTGCGCACGGCAGCTGTAGAAAAGGGATGTTCCTACACATCCCCCGCTCCCCGCCAGACCGCTCCCATCGAAATCACAGCTTCGCCCTGCCCGTCCTGGCAGCGCGGCCCGTCTCCGCGGCCCCGCCGCCGGCACCCCAGCCCGCGGCGCCCCTGGGACCCCCGGCGCCCCTGGGACCCCCGGGCGTCTCCGCGCCGCGGCGGGGCGGCCCCGCGCAGCCCCGCGCCCTCACCTGTACCACTCCAGCCCCTTCTCGTAGTTCCTGTCGAAGAAGTGGGGCTCGGTGCCCACGGCGCGCACGTCGGGGTGCGCCCGGATGGCCTCCAGCAGCGCCCGCGTCCCCCCCTTCTTCACCCCGATGATGAGGGCTTGCGGCAGCCGCTTCTCCCCGTAGTCCGGCGTGGTGCTGCTGCCGCCGCGGCTGCCCGGGCTGCCGGCCCGGCTCAGCTCCTCGTCCGTGGTGCTCGACTCCTGCGGGTCCCGCTCGAAGGCTCCGCTCTGCGCCGCGATCACCTCCCCGGGGGCCAGCGGCGTCCGCAGCCAGGCGCCCGCCGCCTCTTCCCGGCTGCTGTTGGAGGCCGGCGGCGGAGCCGCGGCGGCGGCCGGGGCCGCGGGGCTGCTCGGCGGGCTGGGCGCGGAGCGCGGCGCGGCGGGGGCCGGCGAGCGCGGTGCTCCGGGGGCCGCCGTGCCCGGTGCTCCGGGGGGCAGGGAGCGCGGCGCTCCGGGGGCCGCCGTGCCCGGTGCTCCGGGGGGCAGGGAGCGCGGCGCTCCGGGGGCCGCCGTGCCCGGTGCTCCGGGGGGCAGGGAGCGCGGTGCTCCGGGGGCCGCCGTGCCCGGCGCTGCGGGGGTCGCCGTGCCCGGTGCGGCGGGGGCCGGCGAGCGCGGCGCTCCGGGGGCCGCCGTGCCCGGCGCTGCGGGGGTCGCCGTGCCCGGTGCGGCGGGGGCCGGCGAGCGCAGTGCTCCGGGGGCCGCCGTGCCCGGTGCGGCGGGGGCCGGCGAGCGCAGTGCTCCGGGGGCCGCCGTGCCCGGGAGCGCGGCCGGGGAGCGCAGGGCGCCCGGCCCGGTGCCCCCCATGAGGCTGTAGCACAGGTAGGTGAGGCAGAGGGAGAGGCTGCACATGCAGAGGAGCTTCCGAGCCGGCGGCCCCTTAGAGCTGCGCCCGCCCGGCACCCCCGGCTGGGCGGGGGGGGACATGGCTGCTCCCCGCTCCTCGCCCCGGGCACCGGGCGCACATGGTGTCAGCCGCCGCCCGGCCGCCCCAGCGGCATGGGGCGCCGCCGCCCTCCCGCCCCGCCGCCGCCGCCGCCGCCGGGGGGGCGCCCCGCATGGCACGGCCGCCGCCGGGCAGCGGGCGCAGGGGCTGGGCCGGGCCGGGCTGGGCTCCGCTGCCGCTCCGCTCCGCGCCGCGCCGCACTGTTGCCGCCCGAGTTCCTGCTGCTAAACTTTGTGCCGGGTGGGAGGCGGGAGCGCGCTCCCGGCGCGGAGAGGGCCCGCCCCCGCCACGGAGAGCGCGCCGGGCCGCGGAGCGCCGCGCCGGGCAGCGCCGGCCACAGCGCGGGGCGCCGCGGGCTCCGCGCCGGGCACAGCGCGGGGGACAGGCCGGGCGCAATGCAGGGGACAGCGCCGGGGACAGCGCGGGGGACAACGCCGGGCACCGCGCGGGGGACAGGCCGGGCACCGCGCGGGGGACAGGCTGGGCTCAGCACTGGGGACAGGCTGGGCTCAGCGCCGGGCTCAGCACGGGGCCCCGCCGCCGCGGTGCTGGGGCACTGCCCCCCGCGCAGTGCTCGCCCGGGCGCCGAGAGGGCCGGCTGCAGCCCTGCTGCCCCGGGGCGGCTGGGGACGGCATCCAGCAGCCCCCGCCCCGCGCCCCCACCTGCTCCCCAGCACCACTGTGCTGCACCCACCCCTGGCCAGCGTTCACCGCCCCGGGGAGCTGGAGGCAGGGCTGGCTGGAGGTGCAGCCTGCTCCTCCGCATACCTTTCCCTGGCAGAAATCGGGGTGCCTGAGCTCCTTGACCCCTTGTTCCAGGCTATTCTCCTCCAGCTCCCCCAAAGTGCTTTCCCTCTTGCTCCCCTTTCCTCCAGCCCGTGGCTCCTGCCCAAATCCTCCAGCTCCCCAAGGCCTCACCCGAACAAGTCCTCTGCTCCAGACCAGCAGTGTCAGGCTGCAGGAGAGCTGGGGATCCCCTGGCTCTGATTCCCTGAGGAGTGGGGGCAGTGCAAAGAGGTTTCATAGGGCAGCCCGCTTTCTCCTCTGAGCGTGAGGAGAGATGACAGCCAGTGGGCAGGGGCAGTCAGCAGCTTCTCTGCTGGTGCAGAGAAGCTGATGGGCATTTGGAGAACAGAGGACTCACGGTTGGGCTGCCAGGAGCTGCACTAGCAAGTGAGGCCAAAGGCCAGGGGCAGAGGTTCACCAGCTCTGGGGAAGGGTGCATTGCACAGACACCATCACACGCTGCCCTCCCGGGAACAACGTCCCCAGCCTTGGTGGAGCGGGCTGGGCTGAGATCCTCCCTCCTCACGGCCTTTCAGGAGCAGCCACCATCCCTTCCCAGAGAGGCTGCCACCTCTTCCCAGCTCCACATGTTGGCACTCCCCACCTCCAGTTCTCAGCTTTGGCTTTAGCAAGGGTTTTGTGAGGGGATGAAATGGCTTTTGTGTCTTTCTCAGCCTCCTCCTACGCCACATTCTGGGATCTCCCGGGGGTCTCTCCCTGTGAATATTGCACTGTGGCAACAGGGCACCTCCCAGCCCTTGGTGTGCTTGCTGCTGTGGTCCCCTTCGGCAGGGAAGCGCTGGGATCGCCTTGGTTCAGTGGGGAACTGAGGAACATGGTCGTTTGCTAAAGCCCTCACAGGTGAATGAGCAGAAATCTGACCTTCAGCATCTGAACTGCTACCCCAAAAGCACCAGCACCATCCGAATCCTGCAGATTACCTGGAAAGCTCCAGTGTCAAAGGTGTCCCCTGATGCCAGCACCTGGCAAAACTGCAGAGAAGCTGCATATTAACACAAACAAGAGCCACAGCCGGGCATCTGAGTGAGCGCTGGAGAAGTGCAGGCCCCAGCGGAGTGCCTTCCCGGAGTTACACGTCCCACCGTGCAGAGGTGCCCTGGGCTCCGGCTGCCTGGGAGAGAGCTGGCTGAGCTCCCTCGCGCTTCCCCAGCTGACAAGCTGTGGCCTAGATTTTACAGGGAAAGTCCAGGGATTGCTCCAAATCTTGCTGTTAATGTGTGAAGCTCAGCAGGGAACACCTCAGAGCAATGTGCCATTGGAGTCTCAGCTGTGCTTGATCTCATGGCAAAAGCAACATTTGAAAAAAATATTGAGTGCAAATATTAACTAGATACCCAGTGCTGAGAAAAAAAATATTCATCAAATAAGATGAAGAGCATAGACTTTTCCCATAATGAACAAAAGCTCAATGCTGCTCTCAGCTGGACATGTGTTCTCTCTGTGCAGCTCCAGTTCTGGTAGGGATTATTCCGTTATAATATATTTTTTATGATACACAAGAGACCTCTGAAATGCAGCGTCGTGTGTCCTGTAAATCATTGCCTGTAACTCGTGGATTCCTTTTCAACTGCATTACAGTAATGGGGATGTTAAGGGGCTAACTTGAATTGACAAAGGAAAAGTCTTGCATCCTTCACTCGCGGTCTCATACCTTGGTAATGAAAGGAGGCTGTACTTGGCACAGCAGTGTCCAGGTGGCCAGGCTGGCCTGGGGGTGTCACCCTGAGCTCCGGGGAGCCAACGTGGGAGCCACGTTCTGCCCCTGCCTGGCAGCTCCAGAGGAAGGTTGCGGGTGGGATGACCAGCATATTTAGCAATCCAATTGGGATCTGAAATGAAAATCCAGAGCAGGTATAGTCTGGATCGTTTTGGAGGGGAGCATATGCTGCAGCACTGGGGAGAGATTCACCCTCTCCAGAAGCCTTGGCCTGTGTGGGTTCGCCCCGCTGCTCTGTTCAGCTCACGTGCGTGTCCTTAGCCCAAATATCACATAACTGTTATAATGTATATAGATGTATCTTGAGTGAATAGCTACAGAGATGAACCTCTTACGTGGAAATACGTTTACTTCACCTCGGAGAACCCACTGAGCATCTGCTGGAGTCAGTAAGACTGCTGTCTGCTGAATTTGCCGGTACCACACCAATGTTGTTAGCCCTGCAGACTCAGGACTTTTTCTTGCACCAGGTTTGTGTGACAAACTCCCAAGGCAAAGTTGACTAAAAGTAGTTACCAAAATTCATTGCAGTGGATGAGCCATTTTTACATGTGATACAGTGATCCCCCTCCACACACAAAAAAACCCCAGAGAAAATTGTTTTGAAGTTCCAAAAATGTACGATAAACCTCAAAAAAGATACCATTTAATGAAGAGTTGCAATATTTTGGCCTTTTTTGAACTGAGCACATATCTAAGCCCCAGTGCTTTCCAAAATGCCCCAATCTGACATTCTAGTGTCTCTTCTCCTGTGATGTGCTGCACAGAAGACTAATAGGATTTGCAGGCAAACCATACATAACAGAGAGAACATTTCTTTTTGGGCACCAGCTTCCATCCCAGAGGAAATTTTACAGCTAGATTGTAAAGCTTTTAAAACAAGCGGTTTAGCCTTAAATGACTGCTATCCAGCCTCTGACTCTTTTTATTCATTCTAGACTGTGTGTTTTTCCTGTATGGATGTCAAATGCATCCATGAGCAGATATGAGTGTTATCCAAGCGTCTGGTGGTGTTCAGTGACTGGATGCAATAGGAGCTGATGGAGTGTAACACTTTATTTGACAGTTCTGCTTTTAAGGACTTAGGTATTTACACTGCATACCTGCACCTTTCTATTCATATTGATTAGCAACATGAGTGTCTCCCAAACATTCAGCAAGTGTCCCATCCAGAGAGGCCAGCTGGTGCTGTCAGCTCAACATGGGACCCAGAATGGAATAGACCGGTGGGCCATCTAGTTCACTTACCAAATTTTGGCAGGGATCAAGACCAGCTGCTTTGGAGGACAGTGAAGGAACTCTGTAATGAGCAGCCATGGAGCAGCCTCCCCTCAGATGCAGTTTCATCTCTGAAACTGCATTCATGCAGTCTTAGCCCCTACCATTTAGCGTGACCTGTGCCTGTCCCAGCCTGGGAGACATGCCTAGGAGGCTCTCATCTCCAAACAGAAAGCAGCACCGAGATCCACGCTAAACTCTTGGCTGTGGTGGTATGTAACAATAACTCACAGCAGGCAGCTGGGAACCCTTCCCTGCACTAGCCATCAGGGCCTGACTCAGCATGTACTAAAGGCAAGACTCTAATTAGAGCATTTTTTTCCCCCATACTAGACTGGAAACCCCTTTCTGAGATGTTGGGGCACCCTCCAAGCAGCACAAGGGCGTTGCCCCCCTTGGTGGTCCCATGCAGGGCTGGCAGCCTCGCTCAAAAAAGGAAGCAGAGCTCTGCTCCAAGCGGAGAAGGGTCGGAGTTGGCTCGTTCACTGTTCAGATGTGGGAATGGCAGGTACCTTCCTCATCACCTCTGCTCCAGGACGGTAAATTTAGAGTGCAGCAGGGGCAGAGCAGGGCTCCAGGGATGACCTCTGGACTGAAGAGCCCATCTGAGGACAGCAGGACATATTTAGCCAAGTTGGAGGAAGGCTGGGGGAGCATATGGCTGCTCTCAAAATACACCAGCAGATGAGCACCAAGGAAGGAGGAAAATGGCCTCAGATAAAAGACGGTGCTGGCACAAAAACAAATGGCTATAAATTGGCACGAATATGTTTAGGCTGGAAATTAGATGGCTTCTAACCATGGGAGAAATGCTGTTCTGGAACAGCTTCCTGAGAGGACTATTGGGGGCAAGGCATGCAATTAGTTTTAAGATTGAGTTTGAAATGGACTTCATAACATGGTTGCCAGCAATTGCAAGGAAATAGGATTTGATGGCCCAAGCTGTGCCTTCCAGTTCAATGCTGCTGTGGTGACTCACAAGCACTGATTTGAGAAGAAGACCTCTGACAGGAAAAGGCTCTTTAATCTAGCAGACGAAGGCTTAACAAGACCCACTCATGGGGAAACAGAATTAGAGACATTTGGGTGAAATTGAAAGTATCTATTTTTGAGAGGGACGGTAATTTACTTCTGTAATAATTTGTGAGGGGATATGGCAGGTTGCCTGTCTTGCCAGGCTGTACACTGAGCCTGGAAGTATTTTAAAAGAAATGATCCTACTGGACGGAGCAGTAAGCCGGGGATACGGTCCCTGGAGGAGCGTCTCCGGCCTGCACGCGGGGGCTGGCCCAACTGGACAGTCACGACAGAGCCTTGTGCTTTTGACCTGTGAATCTCTACAATTCCCAATAACTTCCCAATTATTTCTCCTGCTAATAAGTAAGCTCCAGGGATTATTGTCTTTATTTCCTGACTTTTACAAACCATTTTTTAATATAATCATTCCTACAAAAATATTTTTCAGAAAGCTTTGTAGGTTAACATCTTATAATTCTTCTTCATTATTTACTTGTCATAAGAAGCAGTGAAACACCTTGGAGATTAATTCACATTGTGCCCTACCTCCTTCAGGAAGTGAATGGAGATTGTCAATGTATACTGATAGAAAGTAAACAGTAAAAATGCAATGTCATTTAAACTAATCCAAGACTCTGCACTCGAGATGTTTTGCAGTGGCATTCCACAATGTCAAAGCATTTTCCTGTTCATGGAAACAGCTTCAGCTTTAGAATAAGTGTTATTCTGATGGCTTTTAGCAGAGGCTTCTGTGATCTAAACTGCAGATCTTAGGAACCTATATCCATCTTTATTGCCTAAAATTAACAAAAGGTGGAGGAAGAGCATCTCTGGACAAGGTGCTTAGAAACCAAATCCCCTGTTTTATCAATGAATCATTCACACTTTCTGTAAAAAAGGGAATGTGCTAGGGCTCTTAGACTTGGAAGAGGGTGTGTGTAATGAGTATGTTGTGGTATATGATTTATACAGTAAATAGTCCTGAAAACCTTGTAGTCAGAGGGGAAGGCATTCAAATTGAGAGCTGGCAGAGAGCCATAGAAGAGATTAGACAAGGGGCAGTCTCAGGTGACACAGGCATGGGAAGGGGCTCTATGTCCTCTCCAGGTCCCACCAGCCCTCCCAGTCTGCTTTTCTATACATGCCGCATGGCCAAGAACTGTAAAGGCCCCGGCTCCACCTGCACGTGCCACGGGTTGTGGCAAATGCTAGAGAAAACAGGGACTTCTGGGCTGCTTTAGTTCCTCCTGTGAGTGTTTTGATAAGCCAGCCCTTAGGAAAGAGCTGCGAGGAGACTGAAGCCAGGATTTTTTCTCTACTTATCAGCTCCTTCTAATCCTCCCTGTGCATGCGGTGATGGGACTCTCCCCTCCTCTCCCTCGCTCTTCCTGCAAGTCTGTCCTTGCTCGTACACCTCCGAACAGCTGGCTTTCTATCTGGACCCGCGCAGCAGTACAGGGAGAGCTGGCCTCGCTTCTCTTCAGGGGAGAGGCTGCGCGTGGGAGATAGGGACGGAGGAACGTGAAAAACAGAGCTGCCACGCTCGCAGCGAGCCCAGTCCTGGGGCTGCCAGCACGGCGTCGACACAGCCACAGTTCCCGACAGAGGAGCAGCGCGTGCTGGGGCCGGCAGAGCCCTCCTGGAGAAGCAGCTCTGTGCAACGAGGCTACAGGGGCTCAGCCTCTCGGAAGCCCTGCTGAGGGACACCTAGGCCATGATCTGCCACGGCCAGAGGTTCAGACCTCCCACTGTTCCTGAGCATCCTGCTCCCCTTCTGCATGTCCCAGTTATTGCTCAGGATTACCGAGCCCACCAGTTCCACTTCACAGCTGCCCCTGGTCTCACTGGCAGGCACGGGAGCAGGCCCTTTGGGAAGGGTATTAGGGGAGTCCTCCCAGTCTATCAGGTACTTACTCGCAGCGTAAATGGGTGAGTAGCATTATCTGCCCATTATTGGGAGATGATCTCTTCTAATCTCTGCAGAATTAGGACCAGAGCTTGCAAAGGAAGAAAAGCCCATTGCTGACCACGGGACAGGATGGCATGACAAAGCTGCACTGAATGCAAGTACAAACTGGCTGTCTCTGTCCTGCACTAAAGCAGTGATGGTGGTAGGAAAGGGAGAGGCAGCAATCTCAGAGACCTCTGCAAGGTGGCTGAATACATAATCACTTCGCTATAGAAATAGAAACCGAGGCAGGGACGGGGGAAGAGATTTGCCTGCGGCCACAGAGCAGCTGTGGTCCCAGTCCTGGAGGGAATATCCAGCTGCATCCAAGCCCCAGAGCTTCTCAGCATGTCAGGGTGGTGCATGGCCAAGAGTACAGCATGTTCCCATCTCAGAGGCTCCCAGGGCTGGTCGTACCAGCAGCAGAGCCCTGGCCCTGATGGCCAGACCCGCCCCTGTGAGGACAGGGTCTCCTCCAGGGTGGCTGTGGCAGCGCAATGTGCAGAAGGCGGGCATGTCCAGGGGCTGATGAGGACCACAGCACTGCTGGTCACAGTGATGAGGATTTCCAGCACAGCCAGGAGACCACCTGGGCTCTCCACCTCTCCGTCGGAGCAACTTGACTGACTGCTGGTGCCAGGTCACTCGATGCTGGAAGAGGTCTCTGGCCACCACATCGCTGGGGCGAACCCTGAGCGGGGAGGGAGTGGAAGGTATCTGCCAAGGAGCGCAGCGCCCAGGACCTTGGCTACAGCTCAGCTGCAACACTACCTGCTGCCAGATTTGCATCAGGAGGCTGGATTAGAAGCATTTTGCCAATACACACTGTGATTTTTTAAATTACCAGACGTATGGCCTGCTCCAGGAGAAAAATACATTGGCGAGGGGGTTTGGCCACCCAAGATGTCTGCTGCGCCACTATGCTGCAGCTTCCCGTAACGTCACCCCCTCGGATCCAGGATGCTGCTTGAACTTGCTCATAGGCCAGCTTGTTTACGGTAAGATATCAGCACAGTCATGCCAGCTTCCCAAATCTGCCTCAGGTAGCTTGGCACACACCGCTCCGAGGTGCTTGGGACCATGTTACCATAGCAATCAGATGAGCTGCCTGCAGAGGCAGTGGCCAGCCTAGCCTCTGTGGGAGCGTGTCCAAGGGGACGCAGCTCTCCCATAGTCCTAGCCCCGGGAGCTTTGCCAGCAGAGATGCTCTCCCTCTCCATTGCATACTGATGCTTGGGCCATGGAGAAAAACACTGCCTCCTCATTCACTTCATCCCTCTCTGCAGAAGACCTTCTGGTGGCCAGCAACACCACTAGCATTTAAGCTGTTCAGTTTGAGCTGACAAACTTGTACCAGTATTAGAACCTGGTTCTACACCAGAACTTGTGATTCTCCCCCTGCTCCATGGCTGGTTTTGCAGGAGCTCACTCCATTGGGCTTGGCTTTGCCCAGCAGAGCCCACCTCTGCATTTGTGACAGAGGGAACAGGAGGGATGGACACTCACGTGGTGGGCTTTCAGGCAACCTCAAAGAGACCTTTGTTTAGCCCCTCTGGGCTGCATGGCCAAGAGGCGAGGAGAAGTAGGAGCAGCTGGGCAGGCTGCCGGTCCTGCTGACAAGAGAATGGGGCACTGCAGAGGGATTTGCCTCATTGGTCCACTGGCAACTGGGAAGAAGACAGCCACTTGGATGGAGGTCTCAACTATGAGCCAAGGAGCTCTGCCTTGCATCCAGTTCTTTAAAAATCATAGTTTAATTCATCTCTAATTAGCTGCAGACCAGCACAGAACAGCAGAGGGCATTCAGTGCCAGAGCAGGAGCCTGTTAGCAGGTTCGCTTTTCCCTACTCCATGAGCAGACCTTCTTTACAGGACACAGGCATGTGGCATCCTCAGTCAAAGATCAGCATCCTTGGCGCTTGCTCAGAGTTGCACAGACAGCAGTCCCTGCCCACATTCGCAGCTGGGCTCGGTCTGTCCGTGGCTGGAGGGTGGATGGGAAGGGAGAGGCAGCGGGACGGGCAGGTTGCAGCGCCGGGGGGGTGTGAGCGTGTGCATGCTCGCTGCATGCTGCAGAGCCCTTGGATACGTGTGGTCACAGCTGCTGTGCTGGGTCAACAGCCCTGCTCCTGCCCCAGGGTATTTAAAAGGCGTCTCTTTAAAAGCCGTTCTGCTTCCTGCCAGCATGCGTGAGCCTGCCCCTCTCCAGCCTTCCTGGCCCCGGCGTTGCCCTGGACAAGGCTCAGCAGGAGATGCCTCTGATCTCGCAGTGAGGGACGGAGACCTCCTCGAGGCATCCACTGCTCATAGCTCTGCTCACGCTGCGTGCCGCGACCCTGCCGACCACCGGGTACTCGTGCCAGCAGGGCTCTCACGCTGCTGCGATGGCACGAGGTTGTCCCCACTGAGCAGAAATCAGCGTTTACAATACCCAGCAGTGAGGCTACCCTGGGACTTGCCCACGATCTGCTGCACTTTGCTGGCAGGAGCAACGCTCAGGGTGAATCTTTGTAATCGTCCCTGTTCCTACTCAGACTTCCCTTTCTCCTGCTCCATTCCTCCCCCTTTCCTTACTTGCCACTCAGCAAAGGTCTGATAATTTCAGTAGTTTAATCTCCACTCATTAGATGGGTCCTCCACCTCCCTCATCATTTCTGTAGCTCTTCCCTGAGCTGCCTAATTTATCATTCTCTGCCTGGTAACGAGGCACCCAGTGTGCTCCTGGTAAGATTTATTCTTTAGAAACACCCATGCCACCTACTACGCAGGCCTCTGCTCTCTTGCTTAGGGACTCTTTTCTTGTAGGATTTTGTATGATTTTACTTGGAATTGAAATGGGATTAATAAGTGATTATTCCTTTACTGGATTTTGGTACCACCTTTGCCTTCCTTGATTCTTCTATCTTCTGTAGTCTAGAAAAAGAAACCTCTGCTGGTGTATCCCTCACCTACTGTAATGCAAATAATACCTGAATTTCAAGAGGGAAAATGAACGATGTTCCAAGCCTTATACGACCAGCTAGACACAGGGCTCTGAACAAGAGAGCAGTTAATGTAGCCTGGGATGGCATTGAGTGAAGTCTGAAGTAATTTCTTCTCTATCAGAAATGAGACATTCTTGTTCTCTTGCATTACAGTTATTGTTCAGATATTAAATTTCACAAACCTGGCTGCTGTTTTACCATTACCTGGCTAAGCAGCTGGCTGCTGCCGTGGGATCAGAGCCTCCTCCAGCCAGCAGCACCACGGGCACGGTCAGAGACATCCCGGAGAGCCTGCTGCTGAGCAGAGAGGCCGTTGCTACCCCCTCCTTCCCGGGGGCCCAGCGAGGGCGGCGGCCTTCCCAGGGCTTCACGGACGGGCCATGCCACATTGCCGCACTTGCCAAAGGTGGGCAGCGGGATGCAATCCTGAACCCCTTTTCCCCTGACGAACGACGAGCGTCCCACAGAGAGCAGAGGGAGGAGCAATTGCTAAACTTCCCAGTGGGTGTCTCTGAGAACATTTAAGCCTTGGTTAAGGGCAATAAATAAGAAAGAAAGCAGAGAGGGAAAAAAGGCTTTTCAGATAGTTTAGTTCAGAGGAGCCCCTTTGAGCCTGCAAGCGTTCAGGGCTTCTGTCTCTGAAAGGCTTCGCTGGGGACTGCAGGGCTGTCCAGGACTGGCATCCCACCGCTGCAAACGGCGGAGCACCAGAGTATCGAGGGATTAAGGAAAGGACCAGGAAGCAGCTCAGTGCTGCAGGGAGAAGTCTTGGAAAGAGGATATAGGATCTATCTTCAGTAGATCAGGTCTTCAGCAGACTGCACAAAATGGGAGCTTGTCACCCACTCTCCCACTGGCATATGATAAACTTTGCAGTTTGAGCTTGTCCCCTGCTGTGCTGGCTTAGAGCAGAGGTATTCAGCGTGTGGTTCAGTCTGGCTGTAGGTGCGATTTCTAGGCAGAGCTGGCTCATGTAAGACATCTGGCTTTATCTGGGAGCAGCGAGGTCTGGTGGTGCGCCAGCCAAGAGACGTTTATGAGCCTGTGACTCCGTGTGTCAGGACAGGGCGTTCTCCGCAGCGAAGCACACGGGCCACGTTCCCTTCTCGAGCAGTGCCGGAGAGGGAAAATAGCCCATGCGTCCCCAAATCGCCTCCCTCGAGGCTGTCAGGAACCGCAGCAGGGCGGCAGCCCTCCTCTCTGGGTCGCTGCGCTTGGACCGCGCTCTTCCCTGTCCCTCCTCCCCTTTGGCCTTCCCTGGCTCCGGTCGGAAACCAGGGCTCGGCCTCGGCGGAGCCGGACACTGGCCGTCTGCTCCGGGCAGGAGCAGGAGGCGCCGGCTGGGAGCGCACGCCGGTGCCGGTGCCGCGCCTGCCTCCGGCAGCCTTCGGCGTCTAGCCGAGATTGCCAATGTGGTCCAGTCCTGCCATCGCTCTCGCTGCCGCCGGCACCGGTTCGGTTCCCAGCTCCTCTCAGACCTGCACTCTTCATTTTGGGGTGCTCCAGGCTGGAACCAGCGACCCGGGAGGGAAAGCAGCCTCCCTGATGAGGATGAGCTGGAAGTTTTCACACGGTGTTAATCAAAACTCGTCTGCAGTGAAGATTCCCCACCCTCCTTCCCATCATACTGGTTGCAGCAAGTGTGCTGGGAACCAGGCTCTGGCGCTTGCTTTCACGTGACTTGTTTCGTTCTCCCTTTTCACGTGTCTAGCTTTTCAGCTTTCTGTCACAGCTGAGCAATATAACCAGTCCTAGCCAGGTTCTGTTTTTCTTCCATGACGTGATAAGTGACAGCTCATTAAACTTGAAAGAGTATCTAAAATATTTGGGGAGGTAAAAAGAAAAAAAAACCCACAACGCAAATGAAAGGGGGTTGGGTTTTGATATCTAGCGTTTTGTGTTTCAGAAATCCACCATGCAGCGAACTGAAAGCAAAGTGACCACCTAACCAGCTACTTAAGCGAACTTCAGATTAATCTGAGCAGAGTTCCTAAAAACTCAGACAAAAAGGTTAAATAGTCCTTGTCAGCCCATAAGCCTCTTCTATAGGGTAGAATCAACTCTAGCCCTCGTTATGGAAAACAGTCAAAATAATGCAGTGATGCTACCTCCAAGAGAAAATAGATAGTGCAAGTTATTCCATCTTCCCTTTCAGAGATAGCAGTTTAGAAAAAGCTAGGCTGTTTACAGAGAGCATTTTGCTTCCAGTACTTTCTGAAGTAAGTGAATTTTGAATTAGTTTAAATGCAGGATAAATCAGTGAAATAGGAAGATCTTTACACTCCAATAAGATGCTATTACTCATAAGTATATTGCACTGTAGCTTGTGGACTAAAACTATCAGTGCGTGACAGGACAGCAAGGGCATGAAACACAGGGGATCCATGAAAATTAGCAAAGCACCTTCCATATGAAGAGGTAATTTGGGATATTGATTTGTGATGATCGCAGTGCAATGCTGAGACAACTGCCCAGATCCTATGATCCTAGCTGCTCCAGGCAGCTGTGAAAACTCCAAAACCATTTCCAGGAACAATCTGTATTTCTTCTGATTTCACATTAGAGGCTGAAGCAGGAACAGAGAATTAAATGTTGTGTTGTTGTTAAGAACACTGTGTCCACCGTTACTTTTGTTTATCACATCCATCATACTGACAAGGAAGAACCACGGCCAGGAGCTGGGTCCCTTGCCAGGCACGCTGAAAACACTTTGGTGACAGGGTCTTTTTAATGAGTTTATAACCTAGGTTAGAATAGGATGCACAGGTTGGCAGAATACACAAAAAGGGTAGAGAGGAAGGGTGGAGCGGAGGCTTCTGCGGAGAAGGACTGTTTGAGCATCACCCACAGGATGCTTAAAGAAATAATAATTTTTCTTTTTTACATCTATGACCTCACTGATGCTTCAGAACAAAGCCCCTGGATTTTGCTGTGACTGACACATTAGAAATATCATGGAGAAAAGGTCTATCAGCAGAGGGCAAGGAAAGCTGGAACGAGAAGGGTGTGAGCATCTGCAGCTGGCCAGAGCAGAGTGGCACAGGCAAACCCTGTGCCCTGCTCCCTTTTACACAGGTCTTCCTCACCATGAGATGCCATCGGGACATGTCCTGCTTGTGGCAGCAGAGCATGGAGCTCCCCATGTCTCCAGGGACAGTTTTTATGGTATGAACATGATCAGCAACTCAGGAGGACGCCCCTGGGAGGGCTCTGAAGGTGGCCGGACATGACGTATCCTGCTACACGCAGGTGCCCTCAAGAGCACCACTGAGCAAGATGCACAGCAGAGGCTATCATTTCTGAACGTTATCCTTGGACATCTCTCCAGAGAAAGAGCCTCCTCGGGCTGCAAGTGCAGGTAGAAGCTGGTTAGGGAGGAATGGTATTTTCTCTTATGCTGAGTCTCCATCAACCACAGTCCTCACTGGTTTTGAGCATGGAAAGAAGAGGGTGACCTTCTCTTGAGCTTATATCTGGCTGTTGTGTTTCTGGGTCTGTAACAGACATGTCTGAGAAAGGAAACATAGCATAAATGAAACTGGATGCAGAGAGGCATGGAGATTCTCTCCCTGCTCCCTTGACATCTTTCACCCTACTCCTCACGAGCTGCTTGCATTTTGTGTCAAGAGGGTGATTCTGCAAATTAAATCAGTTCCTGTCTCCTCCTTGTTGGCATGGCAACCCAGGAGGATAGATGACATAGCCTTGCTACATCTCTCATGGCTCTTGTCCCATCTGCATGCCTGGCTGGAAGCACATCCCAGCTCCTGCATGCAGGTGCTCCTGCTGATCCAGGCAGATGGTGCAGAAATCCAGGACGGTGTGACTCTCTGGGCCCAGCTGCCCAACACCCAGGCTCATACTCAGTCTGGTTAAAGGGCCAAGCTCAGCTCATGAGGAGGCAGGTGCAAGCCACCATGCAGAGAGCTCGCACCTGGGCCAGCAGAGGCCCCGAGCATCCGTGAACAACCACAGCAAACGCTGCACATCAGCAGCCACCTCCACGCTCTCAGACCTCCCAAGCTTTGGCAGGGATCAGATTTTCCCTGCTGTCTCAATAAATGAATTTAAGCATTTTCCAGCTCAGCAACTAGAGCCTTTGCTAGTCTTGCATTTATGTTTGATTAATGAGATAGCCAGTAATTTCAACATCTCTTGAGGTCTCTGTCTTTCCTGAGTAATTCTGAAGTTATTGCTGTTTACATAGAAGAAAATCACATTGCCTCACAGAGAGCATTACTGTGGTGATAAGAGTGGAAACTGATCCTCCGGGAGCAGAGGTGGTGGCACTTCCAAGAGTTTCAGTGAATGCCCATGTTTTCCCAGCAGAGAAAAATACCCCTGACTTCTGTGGGCTGAGCGCTGCTCACCCAGAAATGCTGTTTTGTTTCTCCCAGGCTTGGACCCCTTCCTGTCCCATGAAACTGGAGCGCGGGAGGTAGCTTATCTCTGCTCCCTGCCCGTGAGCCACACTAACAAGCCCAGGGGGGCCAGGACTCTCATTTCCATGGTGAAAACCTCTTACTTTGGACCTGAGATTTATGGATTCCTCCAGGCTGGGGTTGGGAGGATGAATTTCCACTTGCAGACTCTGATTTTCAGACCCATTTGAGACAAATCCATTTGCAAAATTATCATGTTAAAAGGTTCTAATTATGAGGGACATGTTGGGAAGACAGCTGGGATTTGCCTTCTGTGGTTCCCACTAGGCCTGACTGGCCCTGGTTTTTCTCACATACCAGCATAAATATGGAATACTGTTACCATGTCAGAGCAATCAGGCTGTTGTCAAGACAAAACCTGACCTGGGAGGAGAATGCAGGCAATGATAATTTGAGAGATACTTATACAAAATCAGGGCCTGTTCCTAAGATGTGGGATTAGTCTTGAGGCTAAACCATACAGATTTCTGTAGGTGCAACCTTGAAGCTGCTTTGCCTTTAGCGACAGAGCGCTGTAGCAGTGCCACGCACAACATCCCATGTCAGTTGATTTTCCATGAAGAGTCTGAAGCCAGTTCAGACCCTAAGGTCTGGTTAGCAAGGGCTGTTGTTGCGCAGGCTATCTGGCTCCAGGGAGCCTCAGTCACAGTCTTTTCCGTGTGCTGCAGTAGCTGCTCTGGACGAATCCTGCATGGACAACAACCTGCAGCTCCATCCGCGGCTCAGCACGGGGGGACGGCCGCCGGCTGCGAGCCGCAGCACGGGCTGGGCCAGCCGCAGCCACCGCGGCCGCTGGGGCAGAGCGGGGACCCCCAGCTGGACAGGTCTTCTGGCAGCTCTCCCACATCCAGGGAGCTCCAGCATCTGGCTGTTGCTCCTTTTCTTCCACTGCTTGGGGAAAAACCTACCAAAAAACGCTACATCCAATGAGCCCTTGGTGTTGGGATTTAAACAAGGAGTGAGAATAGGGTCTGTATTAAGGCCCATATACGATCCGTTTGTTCTCTACATCTTTGAGTCATCCAGTTAAATCTGGTTATTAGCTTCTTTCCTAAGTGTCCTAGTCAGCCCAGCAAGCCCCAACGGTTTTATCAAACACTGGGTGACTGGGAGTGTTTTTGGCTGAAGGCAGCAGAACTTGGCTCTGTCACACAGGTGTTTCTGGTATGGAAACCCACCTCCGTCAGCAGCAGTGCACAGCACCTGGTGGACCACGGCCAGCACAGTTGGCCAGCCAGGGCCCAGTGGCGAGGCTGTAACGCGTGAGAGAAGAGATGGTAACGTCTGCACACGAATTGCTGCAAGACTCCCAGGAGCAACCTGCTCCATGCCCTGCCTTTGCTCCCCTCCAGGCTATCTCAGGACAGAGGGCTGAGCAAGGACATGAGACCGATCTCAAACCCGTGTCTCCTCCCTCACTGGGTGGATTTGAGGCCCAACTTTGCCAGCAGTGAAGGGTTTCAGGATCTCCCTCTAAAAGAGCTTTTCTCAAGCGCTCTCTTGTGGCTGTGTATGAAATAATTTCAATTTAATGAGCTCAGTTAGTGCTGATTAATTGAAAACAATTTAGCACAGGTTCCTTCCTCACTGTAAAAACATTGTGGTCTGTCCTCTCATTTCTCATGCTCTACCTCCGGGATCGTCCTCCTCCCTCCCTTCTCCCATCACGCCGCTTACACAAGTTACCCGTTCCCTACGTGTGCCGGCCTGGAGAGCCACAGCCTCAGACTCCTCAACTCCTGCGTCTTCCCCTGAGGGGGTGTACCCCCAGCTGCTCCCGGTACACGTGGCCCGTCCTCAGCAGAGAGGCTTGAGATTCCTGCTGCGATATGCAGCAGCGTTTGCTGAAAAACAGCAGCTCCCTGCGTGTCACAACACCTGCAGACACAGCACAGCTGGCGGCACCACCAGGAACGTCCACGGCGGCGCCCGGCCGCGGCCCCGCGCACGGAGCGGCAGGGTGGCGAGAGGAGCTCCCGGCTCCCGACCCGCTGCCAGCGCCTCTCGGCGCCGCATCTGTGCACGAGCTGCCCGGCGCCCGGGCATCTGGGCAGGCGAGCTGCCCGCGAGCCCTTTCACGTCTGTGTCCTGCATCCAGCGTGCTCTGAGCTTCATCTTCTTCGCAGCGTTCACGCTGTTGGTTTTTCGTTCTCATGAAGCCCAGCTACACAGCTTTGAAGTCCCTTGGGGCTTTTGAGGCGCTCACTGTAAGGAAAATGCCTACGCAATCCTACCTCAAATCTCCGGCCAGTCTGAGGACCCTCAATCACGCATTTTTATCAAAGGCCCCCAAACTGCAGTTTCTTTCTGCTGTCAACTGCACTGCTTGTCCCACAGCCCGTGCAACGCACACCAAGCTGCGAGTCCGCAGCCCAAGGGCTTCCAGCACCTGTACCAGAGAGGCTGGGCAGCACAAACCGCAATTAGCTCTTATCGCTAAGCAGTTCCCATCCCTCAGCCAAGCCCATCAGCTCCTCTCCGCACAGTCTGCAGGGGCTCCCCCAAAGCGATTTCCTTTTCCCTGCAGCAGATGAGCTCTTCTCTGTATTAGCACGTCCCGGCAAACTGCTGCCAGTCATTGTACCTTTATTCTTGCATTGGGGGCTCCAGCTCCCCGCAGACCCTGGCGTCCCAGGGCTCCACTCCCATCCTGCGCCACCGGGCTGCTCGTTACCTGCATAGTGCTGCACTAATTCCTTCCTTTCCCATTTTATCCTCCAGGCTGTCCCAGAGAGAGCTCAGACTCCACCTCGGTGTTCGCACGGTTTTAACGCTGGTAACGTGTCCTTCTCTGGTGAACAGGGCTGGGCATTTTGTTTTGTAATGTCAGATTTCTGCTCTAGAAAGGTCTGCTCCCTGAGGAGGCGTGCTCACTTGCCATGGGAACACCAGCATGGCTGAGCAGACGGAAAGTTTGTGGGTGATTTTTGGATACTCCGGTGACTGACCTCTGCAGGGGTTTTGCGCTCTCTTCAGGACACTGCTGCAACTCCTCGGAGAGAACGCTCTAGATTTCACCCTTTGGTTCTGTAGGGAGCACCATGACAGAATAGTTATGTCTCAGGCATAAACTAAACATCACTTATCATTGTTATCTCCCAGGCAAATTAGCCAGCGGCTAATACAAACAGCGCCAAGCCGTCCAGCTGCCGACGGAGGCTGCGGAGCCACGTGAACAGAGCACAGGGCCGGCTTGCTCCACGCTGCAGCAGGAGAGGGGACCTGGCTGGTGGACCCAGGCAGGCGGCTCCAGGCACAGCAGTGTCCCCCCACCTGGCAACATCCATGGCCCTACACCCCACACAAACCAAGAGAGGGGGCCAGGCAGCCTGCGCAGCATCCTGGGGGCTCAGTCCCCACGGGCACCAGGAGCCGAGGGCAGCCTGCATCTCCCAGGAGCAGGTCCCCATCAGCACCAATTGCAGACACCAGAGGCTCATTATCAACGGGAGGAACCGTTACTTTAGATGAACGAGCATCACCTGAGTCAATCACACCCCGAGTGATTCGCCAAACCAGGCAAACTCCAGCTGAAATGCAATTCATCTCTTAGCCTTATCGCCTTGTGCTGTTTGAACCTGATTTACTGTTATTGGCAGTCAGCAACCTTTGCCATTTATATTCAATGCCAAGCTTCAATTTACAGTATACTTTCTGCTTCAACTCACCCTGGCCTCTATCTCCACCTTACACATTAATGCAGTATATGCATGGAATTCATCTTGGAATTTATTTAAAGAATGTCAGCCACGCTGGCTTTAATACATTCCTTCATCAAAGCAGCACAAAGCTCAATTTAAATGAAAACTAGCAAATTACAGACTGTTATCTAAGCCAGTACGCAGTTTAGTTCTTTCAAACTGGAGATCTCACAAGCTGGCACAGAGGGAGATCGGCATCACTTTACGGATCCAGGATGGTCCCAGTCACATTTTGGGGGAATCCATGTGAAAGGAACAAGGAGATTAACTGTGAGCTTGCAGCCGAATGTAATTCGTCTGGTTACAGAGGATAGTCGGCGACGATGTGCGAGAGGCCTGTTTGCACGTCCCTCGCCGAGCGGGGCTGTCCCTCCGCTCCAGGCATTGATGGAGCCTGACAGCAGCAGGCGGTTGGCCCGACGGCTCCACACCCGTCTCTGCAGGGAGATGCTGCACATGCCGTTCTTCACATCTGCCCGGGATGAAGATAACACGGTCCCTGCCTTGACCAAGCCGGCTGCGAGATGCCCTGCTCCCAGACTGGAACGTAAAACTTCAGCAGAGCACAGATTACTTGGCAGCTGCCGCTGCACCTTTGCAATATATATGGGATAAGAAATGACAGACGGGAACGGAGCTGTGGGGCCCAACGAAGATTCAGGCAAAGGCGAGAAGGATGACAGCCTTCCCCACTCCCCCAGCTGCCCAGCGACAGCGCACGCACACTGCTGCTTCTCAGGTCTGCAGAGAGCGAAGAGAAAGACACACGCTGCTTGTAATAGCTACTGAAATATTAAACTTCGAGGGAAAGCGTTTCTCAAAAGGGCACACGCTGCACGAATGACTAGAGATCATGCTCTGTAATAGCATTTAGCCTAGACTAAGGGCAAAGATTAGCAGCTGAGCACACAGGAGAAAACAATAACCGTTAATTAGTACGAAAGCAAGAGAGCTCTGTTGCTCCCCTTTGTTGCCTGCTGCTGTGTTTGGGGTAGGGGAGGGTAAAGGGAGAGGGGTCTCGTGGTGCCAGGATTTTCCTTAGCACCTCTGGTGTGCTTTGGATTGGTGGTTTTGCTGCCTTGTGCTCTGGGTAGTTGGAGCGTGCTGGGCTGGGGAGGTGGGGTGGGCTGGGGGGTGTCTGCTTTACCGGCGCGCAGGGAAGAGCGTTTGCAAGGCAGCAGGCTGGGCACGCTGGCGTGCGCTCTGCGGCGCTCAGCGCCCTCCCCGTGCACCCTGGGGAGGGGAAACCTGCCCTGGCTCCAGCCTGAACCCACGAGCCGTGGAGCTGCGGTGGCTGCAGCTTTCCTTGAAAGAGAGCAGAAAATGCATTTGTTCATAGACAATTGGAGAGCGGGGGACGAGCCCCCGGGTCCCGCGGGAGGCAGCGGGTCGGGGGCTGGCCGGGGCAGGCAGGGCCTCCCGCGGGGAGCTGGCTCGCGCCGTGGCACCCCGGAAGAGGAGCCCCGCGGGGAGGAGCGGGGAGCCGGCGTGGGCCGAGCTGCGGCCAGCGCGCGGCGCGGTGCCCGCCGAGGGCTGGCAGGGAGGGAGAGGGGGCGAGAGGCAGGATGAGGGCAGGCTGCCCGCTGCCAGCCCGTCCGCTCTCCCAGGGCAGCGGGCGGTCGGGGCCGGGCTGCGCCTCGTGCTCCTTCGCCCGGTGCAGTTCAGTGCACCGAAACACCGCAGGGCGCTGCCCTCGCCCCGGAGCAGCAGGCCCGCCGGCTTCTCCCCCGGAAGCGCGGTCTGTCCGGGCTGGGGACAGCCGATGCCCCGCCAGGCTGCTGCAGCGGCTTTGGCACGCCGGCACCCGCAGCGCTCTGCCCGGAGCCTGGCGCGGAGGAGCCAGCCGAGCAGGGCGCGGGAACGCGGGTGAGCGCCCAGTCCCTGCCTGTGCGGACTCTGGGCAGCCCAGCCCAGGTCTTTCGCTGGGAACCCAACTTGTCATGGGGAATTCAAAGGTTTCTGAGCGCTTCTCCAGCTGTTTGACACCTACTGAGGAGGGGACGGGGGACGTGCGTGCTCGGTGGTGCAGGGAGAAGCTTTTCTGCAGAAAGTCAGAAGCAAACAACAAGTATCATTGAAGGAATGTGCTGCTTCACACATTTTGCAGCAATTAATATTCTTCTGGAGAGCCAACCATTGCTCCTTTGAGAAGGGGACAAAAGAAATATCATTGACAAGTTTTTCAGCCTCATTACAATATTCTGTACATCAAATGTGCGCAGCGTACCAGAAAATACAGATGTTGCTGCTGTCATTTGGGATAACCTGATTATCCTTTTATTTCTAGCTTTGTTCAAAATAAATTAGCTGTGGTAGTCTGTTCAGAGAGATAATTATAGTCAGGCTAAGCACCAGAATGCAAGAAACCTTTGCTAGGTCACAGGCTCGACTGAGGTCAAACCAAGCTGAAGATCCGAGTTTGCACATCCCACTCGGTCAGGATCTTTTTCCCTTCTCCTCCCCTCCCGGCCCGAGCTCTCCTACATAAACTCTTCCAGGCGAAGGAAGGAACGTGTGTCGGAGGCGCAGCGGCTGCTGCCGCCCTTGTCCCCCGGCAGGGCCCGCAGGCGAGGGCTCGTTTTGCAAAGCGCGGCTCAAACGCACAAGAAAAGAGCAGCTTTTGCTGCCCAGCTGTTGCCAAGGTCCCTGCGGGCACGGCATCCGCGGCGAGTTTTGAGGAGTCGGCCGAGGTCTGGGCAGGAAGTTATTTTCCCTGCGTTGGGACTAGCTTGGGAGAAAGCTCAAAGACGCTTTGGCTTCAGGCGACCTGGCTCCAGCCAAGGCTCCTGCAGACGTCCAGGCCGGTGCCTCCGTTCCGGCGAATGTTTAGGTTGAGAACTGGATTGCTTCTGGGACCTGATTTGCAGTCTAATTAACACACAGATTCAGCACACTCTGTGCACCAGTTAAATGCTTTCATTCCAGTCACTAACTCTGCTCATTTTCTTTAAGAATAATAAAATAGTGAAGACATTTTCTTTTTAAGGCTGATGTTATTTTAACAGCTGTTGAACATGCCAGTCTTACTAGAAGCTGTTTAATTCTTCCAAATTAGGCCATAGTCAAATATCTGTTTTCTAACTCTAGATATTTAAAGCCCAAATGATTAGATAATCTGGAATACAAATGAATAAAGCCTGAGGAAAAGGAAAAACAAGCCCCTTTAGTGAAGTCCCTTCCCATATGTTCTGACAAAAATAATGCAAATAAATGCAGCTGCAGATGTGTGGCAAAAGACTAGTGTGTAACCTTACGGCAGTTGTTTCAAAACGTCGTTTTGCCTGTGCTCAGTACGGGATTCCTTTCGGTGGCGCAGACACCGGCTACTTCGGGCTGATTAGACTACGAGCTGGAATGTGGCGGATTCAGTGGAATTGCATGAGGCCAGATGCCGTTAATTAGTTCTCCCGCCTGCATTAGGAACCCCTGCTGCATGTCATTAACGTGACCCGCGGCTTCGGGCCTCTCCTGTGCCCCCCGCCCTCCGTCGACGCAGCCCTGCTGACGGGAGATCGATCCCGGCTCCGCGCCGAGCGAGCTGCGCGCTGCAGCTGGATCGTGGGGAGCCGCTACGGCCTCGTGCTTGATGAAATTACAGTTCAGAAAATTTGCTGTCTTACGAATCAATACTAAATGCATGTTGCCCTTTCCAAGGAACAGGGCTAATGCGTTTGCTGAGGACAGACCAAGCGGGGCCTGGCAGAGCGGGCGTGCAGAGGGCTCTCGGGGCTGGACAGAGCGACACGAGTTGCGCTCGGCCTCGGCTGCCCCGGGGGCGGCACGCGTGCCCGCAGCAGCTCCTCGGGGAGGTGGGAAAGCAGACCGCTGCCTGGCCGGCGCGGGAGCCTTCTCTCCCCTCCTGCTTCTGCGCCGCTCTCCGCTCCCGCCGAGCCTGCCCGCCCGGCTGCTGCCGCCGCCGCAACTGCCCTTGGCAAATCATGTCGTGCCCGGGCGCAGAGAAACGTTATAAACGGCACGCTGAGGCGGGAGGGGAGGGGTGCGGGCGCCAAGTCTCGGGGTGCCCAAAGAGGTACCCCAAGGCGGCAGGAGCGCCCTCGCGCCCGGCATCGCTCGGAGCAAACGCGGGCGCTTTAGGGCAAACGGGCTGGGCGGGGGTCCCCGGCACGGCCGAGCCCCTGCCCTCCCGCGGGCCGGGGCCGGGGCCGAGCTCGGCACGGCTGCGTGCCCTGGGCTTGCGATCTTCCGCGCGGGAGGCGGGAGGCCCCCGGACGCATTTCTCCCGGGAGCTCACGGCTCAGCCGCCGAAGCAGCGGCCTCAGCGCCGCGCACAGCAGGAAATAGGGGACGCTGCGGATTTGCAAGGAGGCTTCCCGTCGCGTGTTTAAAATGGACTTGCTCTGCAAGGGGAACGAAGGGAAACGGCAAGGGATCAGGGGCTCGGGAGGACGGACGTGGCGGGGAGCAGCCCCGGAGGCGCCCCGGCTGCGCGGGGCCGGGCGATGCCCCGGCGATGCCCCAGCGATGCCCCGGCCTGCGGCGTCGGTCGCCTGGGCAGAGCGCGGCGTGCGGGATGGCGCCGCTCTTCTCCTTGCGGGCCGCGAGGGGAGGCGAGGCCGGCTGGCTGCCGAGCGCGGCTTTGCTAGGGAGCTGGCTAGGATCTTTGTCGTTCGGTGTCCGCGTAAAACACTTCCCAGGGCTGAAATTCTGCTATAGAAAAGCTATTTATCAAAACGTCCCCTCCCCGTTCTGCTGATGCACTAAGCAGGAGTTGCCAGCACAGTTCGGCAGCAGGCTGAAGGCAATGTGATAGATATGTGGCTAATAATCAATCAATACTTTTGTTTAGGCCTCTGTCTATCAGTCTGGCACTGTGTGAACTAATTAGATGATAAAATGTGATGAATGTGTATTAAAGTCAGCTTCTTCCTGTTAGCACTCCAGGGACCCTTTCCATTTTCTAGCTGACCTTTTAGAGCTCAGCTTTATTGTACGTGAACGCAATTAAATCAATTTGTCAGATATTTGCATTGCTCCTGCTAGTTCAGAATTCAATTAGTCCGTGTCACTTTACCGTCCTTGCGAGCCTCTGCAGCAGCGCATTTGGAAAAAAAGCGTCTTAAAACCAAAACTCATTCTGCGCGGGTGCAGCTGCTCTCTGCGGTCAAGGGCCGCAGGGGAGCGGGGCCAGGCGCTGCGATGGCTTCGGCTCGCAGCCGGCGCGGGCGCCGCGGGCAGGCTCTCCCGCCCCGCCGGCGCCGCGCTGCTCCGAGGCGGCCGGCCGGCCCGCGCCCGCCTGCCCGCCGAGCGGCAATCTCGTCCGACGAACTTACTCTGGCGCGGCGAGCGGGGCCCCAGCGGTCACCTCCGTGCTGCAGGGAGCTGAAACAATATCCAGATGAGAGCCAACCTCGGCAATTATTTTTCTTCCTGCTGCTACAAAGTGATGGCTCCTTTACCCATGTTTGATCTGCCAGCAAGGAGCTCTGATAGTTACGATTCTGCTGCTTGTCCTGAAAGCCTGTTTGAAATGAGCACGTGGGAACGCGCCTTCCCCCGCCGCTGCGCTTGCACCGCGAGTTATTTCTTGCAGCGCAGCGGCTGCGTGGCGGCGGGCTGCCCGGGGGTGCGCGAAGCGGCGGCCAGGCAACGGCGGTGCGGGAGCCTCTGCAGCCTGCACGAAGCCTGCAGCAGAGCAAAAGCCCTCCCTGAGTCCATTCAGTACGTTTATGGGGCAGGTTTAATCGTGGGAGGAGGAGGATGGCGGCGGGGAGGCTGGGTGCTCCTGTCCCGCCAGGCACCCGCAGGGCACCGGGCCACCCGCCGCCCGTTCGGCGGCCGCTGCCAGGCGCCCGGTCCGGACCTGCCCCGGCCCCGTGGTGCAGGGGCTGCCAGTGAGCACCCGTAGGGGCCACGCGGCCGGTGCCGTGCCGCTGCATCGTCGCAGCGGTCGGCGCGGGGACGCGTCTCCGGGGAGGTGGCGGCGTGCCAGCTCCACGAGCACAGCAGGACCTTGGTACAAGTCGTGCTTCCTGCCACGCGGGATGTGCAAAGGATTGGGGCATCGAGGTAGAGCCTTGTCGTTCCCTGCCTCCTCCTGGAGAGGGATGGGTGGCTGTGCTACAGCTCAGCGGATTTCCTGAGCTGGCGGAGCCGGGGACGGGAGTCGGGATCTCCGACGGAGCTGTGAGCGTTTCATTTGCCTTGGGAGCGATGCAAAGACCCAGCTGCAAAAAGGTCGGGCCGGGCCGGGGAGCCGCGGGTCAGTGTGGGCCCACACGGGCCGAGAGCACCAGCCCTTTGTGGGGCTCCCCGGTGCGGTGTGGTGCACTGGGGCCGTACAGCGGTGCAGCAGCATGGTGCAGCGGCGTGCTGCAGTGCAAGAGTGTGGTGGTGCAGCAGAGTGGTGCAGTGGAGTGATGCAGTGCAGCGGCATGGTGCAGTGGCGTGGTGGTGTGGTGCAGTGCGATGGTGTGGTGGTGTGGTGCAACAGCGTGGTTCAGCGGTGTGGTGGTGCGGTGCAACAGCGTGGTGCAGTGGAGTGGTGCAGTGGAGTGGTGCAGTGTGATGGTGTGGAGGTGCAGCGCAGCAGCATGGTGCAGCAGCGCAGTGCGGTGCGACCGCTCGGTGCAGGGATGGACGCTCACTGGGCCATGCCTCTTCACCGCGGGGCTGAGCCCGTGGGGGCTCTGGGCACGCGGCACTGGAGTAGGCGGAAGGAAGAGCCAAACTGGTGAACCTCACCTGCAAGTGTCCTTGCTTTGCTCCAGCACCAAAGCTTTCGGCGCTGTCGCCACCCCTTTACCCTGGCACTTGTGTTGTTTGCACCCTTTATGTCGGCTGGTGCTCGGGTGCAGGCACTGGCGAGGTGGATGCATTGGCTGCTCTTTGGGAGCAGCAGGGAGAAGGGGAGCGGCTGCGCTCTTGCACTTCACAAGCACGTTGTGCTTTTAGCTGCAGCTGAGAGAGGAGAGACAGAAGCTTCCTGGATCTAAATATTTGGAAGACAAGAGTTTTGCTTGCACAAGCTCACCTTCCTCCTATGAGTTCTGGCGGTGATATGAATATCCAAACTATGGCAGGTATAATTAACAGATGGAACTAGCTAATTATGTCCTTTGCATGTAAGTAGAAGACGCAACTGTTAATTGCTATTTGCACGTTTATTATTCCAAGCACTGGGACTGCTGGCATTTACTGAGACACGTGCCCTGTTTAGAAACAAACAAACTGCACTCCTGTCTGCACTGTGGTGCAATTTAAGGCCTAATTAATATAAGCTGCTACGCTGCCCCGCTGCTTTGAGAGCGTGCGTGTGCCGGTGTCAGCGGCAGCCCCCCGACCCGGCAGCCGACAGCGCTCTGAGCCTGGAGCGTAGCTGCGCGGCACGTGGGTAACGCTGCAGCTGCGCGAGGGTGAGCGTGCAGGGCTGCATGCGAGCAACCAGCCATCGCCCCGCTAGCGGCAGCGGCAATGCTGCACGCGCTCCCGATGAGCCACGCTGACCTCCGAAAGCACCTCTCCACCCACTTGGTCTGGAGACTGTTCCGGAGCCAGCATGCAAATCCTGGACAGCTGCAGGAGGACCTTCATTTGCCGTGCGCGTCTGCCAGCAGCTCCGAGATCGGAGGAGCAACCGTGGTTCAGAAATTTCTTCCAAAATCCCCTTTTCCTCTGGAGTGTCTGAGCACTTTTTACACTGAAGGCTCTCCAGTTTAGAGCAAGTCCGACCCATGCCCATCCCCAGCTCTGCTCTGAAGTTAGCAGCAGGAGCAAACCTTCTCACGGGGAAAGCTGTCGCTCGGAGCCTCTCCCCGGCCCTGGCGAGGACCGACCCAGGCTGTGAGCAGTGACGGTGTCTGCGCGCTGGGGCCTGATGCAGGCGCTGCCAGGAGCCACGAGAGATCCAGCCCTGCCTTGGCGCTCCTCCTTTCACCCAGACGCCCTGACCCTGCACGTTGGAGAGCCGGTGGCTGGTGCAGGATGTCCCTGCTGGGGGACGTTTCCCGCGTCCCTCCTTCCCTGGCGGAGAGGAGGAGGTTTCTGTAGATGTGAGCGGCTGCTGCGCGGGCTGGCGGGCGCAACAAGTCCCCCGTCCGCTCCCGGGACTCTGCCCTCGCCCCCGGCCGCAGGCTCCTCTCCGACGTCCTTCGCCTGTGCCTCTGCTGCTGCCCTCTCCGCCGAAGGAGGCGGCGCGTTGGCGCCGTGCTCCTGCTCTCGCTCCGCGGGGCTGCGCCCAGCCCGGGTGGCCCCCGACCCCCGGCGGCACGCGGCACCGGCGGCTTTAAAGCCTCTGTTTCTCCCTCTCTCTCTCTGAAATGTAATAAGAAAAATAACAACGATATTTTCAAAAGTAACGATTAAATCTCTAGTCTTGAATGAGTATTTGTTTGAGACCAGTGCTCAGAGCATGCCTTAGCGCTGGGATTAGTTATATAAATACCAGAGATGAATAGCAGAGGAATTTCTACCTTTTCTATTAAAGAGTTGAGATGGATTTCAACGACCACACTTACATCAGGGGGTCTGAGCTAATATTCTCTAGGTGAAGGCTTTTCTTTGTGATTGGAAAAATCAGTTTCTGAGATGCCGCTGTTCCTTGGCGAAGCAGGATGTATTGCACCAACCTGCGCTGTGCTATTAGCGGAAGGTTAGAGTGCATCCCACCTGCTGCAGGTCCCGCGGCCCAGACGGGCTTTTGTAGCCCTCTGAAACGAGCGGGAGAGCAAGGATACGGCCAGGGCTCTCCGGCCCGAGGGGAGCGCGGGCTCCTCCGAAGGGCCGGACTCGCCGTCCGAGGAGAGCGCCTCCGGCTCCCGCTGGCACCTGCGCCGAGCGGGTCGGGCCGAGACCCCCGCCCGGCCCCACTCCGGCAGGCAGCTCTGGCGCGAGCGGGCGCTGCCCTGCACCAGCCTCAGGTTTTTCGGAGGTTGGGCTTTGCTTGGCATCTCCAGCGCAATCACCTCTTCTTGCAGCGCGGGGCGGTGCTGGCCCGCCGCGGTGGCTCGCTGCCTTGCCGCTGCTCGGTGCCCAGCTGCCCTGCCTCCTCCTCGCGGCTCTGCTGCCAGCTCCCGCGTGCCCCCGTCCGTCCCTCCGTCCGTCCGAGGGGACCGTGCAATTGCAGAGTGAAAGCAAATGACTCCATCAAAACGTGACCTTTGGAGAAAAGCGCCCAGTGAGCCTGGGACCCTTCCTGGCGCCGTCAGAGAAAGCTCTTTGCAGGTGAACACATCCCTGGGCTCATTAGCAGGAGAAAGAAACTGGCCTGGATAATCCTCTAGATAATAGACAGCAAGGAAGCACTTGGTTCTGCCAAAAAGGGAAGAGCCCCCCCTCCCCAACCCCCGCAGCATCTCACTGGCAGGGTTTAACACAATAAAGCGAAATGTGCTTCCTGCCATGGAAACGAAATGGCCCAAGGTGGTCGAGCTTGCAGGGGTTCCCCTGGAGAAGCAGGAAACAAGGAAGCGTCTAAATGCATTTTCTGACCTGCAGTACTGATACCTTAAAAATGCCTCTCAGTGGGGGAGCGCTCGGAGGGCATAGGAAAGAGCCTCAAGAAAACAGATCTAGAAGATGGAGAAAAAGTAGGTAAAAGCTGCAGAAGGACTTGTGTTACTGGAGACATACAACCTCAGAAATACCAGTAAAAAATATCCCTGATCTTCCCTTAATTGCAGTGTTATGTGTCCTGCCCTCCTCTCAGCATGCTCTGTCCTGGTTCCCCTGCCGACACAGCAGCTCGCCAGGAAGCCGCTGAGCTCCTCGCCCAGGTGTCCCTGTGCCATCGCTGCACCCTCGCGCGGGGAAGGGATGCTGCAGGGCTCGCAGGGCAAACTTACGGTCAGAGACTCCAGATGCTGATCTCAAAACGGGAACTGCAAATTATTGCCATCTGGCTTCCCTCTCCTTCAAAGTAATGAGCTGTGGTGCGAATATTCGGATGCTCGTGCTGGTAATTGAAATAGCTGAGGAAGGTCATGGGATGATCAGCACAAAGGCTCACGCGAAGCACCTGCGGTCGCCCCTCGCTGGCACCCTTGTCTCTGCCGGGAGAGCCGCTCCCAGGACCTGCCTGGTGCCCCGGGGCCCGGCCGGGGACGAGACCCCGTCTGTGCACGCGGGGGGGCCCCCAGGTCGTCCCCGCTCTGTCCGGACGATCCCCCCCGTGCAAGGTCGGCTCTACAGGGGAGAAACTCTGGCCGTGATTTCTGATTAGTGAAGCAACTGCCCCATACGAATCCCACGGACTGGACAGAGTATATCCAGCGCTTCAGGCTAACGGAGAAACGCAGCCACAGAGCAGAGCCCAAAGGCCCAGGCGAGGCGCATGGCCCGTGATGGATGCCAGCTGCCGGGGTTCAGCTCACCGCAGAGATGCTCTTGCAGCGCTGCCCTCGTGCCGCCCGGCCCTGCCCTGACGCCGCGGCGGCGGTGGAAGCGGACGCAGCAGCTCTGCCCTCCTCTCGCTGCAGCCGCGCGCGCGGGAGCCCACAACCGGCCGGGAGTGAAGGGCTGCTGCACCGTGCAGACGGCAGGCAACGTACCCAGCGGGGCGGGGGGAGAGCAATGCTGTGGCACACTCGTGGTTACGGTTTAAGAAATCTGCAGGGAATTAATGACTGGGGGAGCAGCTGCGTGCAGGCGCTGTCCTCGCTGCACGGGCATTCGGAAACCCTCCGGGGCTCCTGGAACAAAGAGGAGCAGAAACAGCGATAAATGTAATTCTGCTGGTATGGACAGGGGTTGCAGAGCTGCATAGCCCTAGGTACTTCAAAGCAAATTAGCCATAGTAATCCGATAACTAGTCTGGTGCTAGAGAAAGATCTCTTTCTTGTGGTGCCAACACCCGGGGGCGCACAAATAAAGTGCAGGGACGGAGGTTAGACATGTTTCCAAACCGCGCTGTCCTGCCTGAGCAGCGTTGCAAAGCAGGGACGTGGGGCCGGAGGGAGCACGGAGAGCGTCTGCGGCGCTTGCTGCACGCTCGGGCCCCAGGTGCACACGAGGCGCTGGAAAGCAGAGCCTCTGCGGCATCTCCGAGGGCTCTGCCGCCGCGGGCGAGCGCTGGCCCAGCCAGAAAACCTCCGGCGGGGCATCAGGCGAGCCGCGCTGGTCCATGCTGGGCCGCTACCGAGTTGCCGCGGGGCTTCGCCCTGCGGGACCGCTGGCTCCGCGGCCCCGGCTCGCGCAGGGACCCGGCTCGGCCGGCGACGACTCCCCGGGGCACGAGGAGCAGCAGGTAACACAACTGCCCCGTGAGGTGCACTTTGCTTTGGGAAAGGGGCTGCGAGGGAGGGAGCCGGTGAAATGTTTATAAGGACATGGGAGATTCTCGCATTATACACGAGGCAACAGGCCCCCGAGCCTGGGAGCGCATCTCTCCAGCGCGACTCTTTGAAGCGAGCGCTGCAGGGAGAGCGTGTGCACGAGGTGCCGCGCGCCACTGGCGCGTTGTACGCCTTTATTTGTCCTTGGTGCTTGCAGCAGAGCGCTTGCGGCGCGGTCCTCGAGGTGGGCACCGGCCGGGAGCCGGGCGTCGCGGGCTGCGGGAGGGCTCGAGCACCCTCACGCACCCTCACGCACCCTCACGCACCCTCACACATCCTCACACATCCTCACGCACCCGAAGCAGGTCGCCAGGCGACAGAGCAGTTGATTTGTCAAAAGAATAAAGTCGGAGGAGAGTAGAGGAAGGATGCGTCTGATTAACGGTGTTCAGAGAGCGTCTGGGGCCAAGTTCTCCTCCCAGAGTCTCCAAGGCAGGATTTCTCTTCTCTGTCCTGCGTCGAGTCCTCCGGGCAGACCCGAGAGCAACCTTATGCATTTAATCAGATTTCTGCTGTAAGTAAATACCATAATTTATATTAATTGTTTTCTATTTCCTATAAAGGGCTTGGCCTTTTTTGAAATTGTAGTTAACTTTTGTAGATACTTAATAAATATATTCTATATAAAATACCAGTGTGCTCTTAAAAAGATGTTTAGGAGCACTGGGTGTTGATGTAGTATCTGTTTTATGAAAATGGATATCAGAAGTATCTGCATGAAGCATGGGGGACCAAAGGTATCAAAACCAATCTCTTCAACCTTAGCTCAACAGTGAAATTATGCACTGAAAATTTTAAAAAGCTAGCAAATGCAAAAGCTAAGTTTTTAATACTGATATTAATTCAGACACAGTTGGATTTAACTTGTCCATTTTACATAATATGTCTTGATATGCACTTTGTCATGAAACTCAAAACAGGAAATATTTAATGTGTGCAATATGATGAATTTTGTGTTCCTGTTACATATTTTGCATATTTTTGACTAATGACTTTTAGAGAATAGTTTAGGTGTTGCAACACTATATTCTTGGAGCACAAAAAGGGAGTGATAACATGGAAAAGAAGGGGGAAAAAAAGAACTTAACAGTAAAGCTGCCTTTAAAGTCCATATTTCAATTCCATTTGGGGCAAGAGTTTTCTGCAGATGTGGTTAACTGGATGACAATCGCAACAGCAAACCGGGAGGGCCAGCAGTGTCCAGGGCTGGCCAAGGCTGACAGGGCACAGCTGGAAGCTTTCCGCAGGGGGATTTAGGGAGGCTCCATGATCAGATGAGCTCAAGCCCACAGGTGAGCATCTCCAGGAAGCATGAGGCTGCAGGGCTGGGTGTTAGGGTGCAGCAAGTGTTTGGGCCTAGACCTGGGGTGCTGTTCAGGTATGAAAAAGCTCTTCTTGACAATCTGCATTAAAATATCTTCTGTCCTAAAGAACTGGAATTACCAAATGCCATAACTGCAGGTTTTAAAGGCTCTAAAGTTGCTTCTGGGAGCTTATAGATTGATCAGGCATCAATACCTGGTAATTTGGGTAAAATAATCATGGAGCCAGGTGGAACCAGGAGGTCTTGTTCTTGCCGAGGCTCTGGTGAGGGCAGGGAGGTCTTGCCTTGTGGCTGGGGAGGTGGTGGCAGGAGGAGACCCAAGAGAAGCCCCTCGGGCCCCGGATTGCCCTGTGCTCAGCTGGAGCAGGGGGATGCTGCTGTTGGGCTGTGGGTCAAGGCAGAGGCTGGGCTGGGGAGTCCTGGGCTAGTGATGATTGTAGGCAACATGAGCCCTTGCCGGGATGGCCAGGAAGACCCATGGGGAGCATTAAGTCAGGCCAGGGAATAGCTGGTGCCAAAACAAGCGGGTGCAGAGAAATGCAAAGCATTACCAAGGAGGCTTGGTGCTGTGGCCGGTCCTCTCACCCGGGTGGTGTGGGACAACGAGGAGCACCTCGGAGGCTTTGTGCAGTCTGCAGCCCCTGCGCCTCTGCTGGGTATGGGGCAGGACAGGGCTCGGCTCGAGGGCCGTGACAGCGCTCCGAGGAAAGCAGGCAGGGTGTCCCCCCGCGGAGCGGTGAGCAGGAGGGACGAGGCCAGGTACACGCTGACGATGGGAAACAAGTCTCCGTGCTACCTGCAGCTGAGCTCCAGCGATTGAGACCAAGACCACGGTGAGATTGCAAACGTGAGCATCTGAAGGATGGACGCTCCTGTGGGAACCAGGAACGCGATGATACTTAAAGCTAGCAAATTTGGGAAGAAATATGAGTCATCACGTGCCTGGGCTCAGGTCAGTCTTGCACTACAGAGACCAGCAAGAGGTCTGATGGGGGGTGCAGACACCTCTTGCCACTCCACGTGCGTCTGGTGGCGGCCGGGCCGTTTCGGGGCCGCCCCGGCGAGGCAGGAGCTGCTCCCGCACGATGCGATGCGCTGCAGCCCGCTCCGTGCACTTCTGAAGCCGCCCCGCCAGCAGCATCGCCCTCGGGGGGTGTCCGATAACCTTTCCGCCCCACTCTGGGCGGGCCAGGGTGCCTTTCCGCTCGGAGAGCGAGTTTTGGCCGGACCTGGCGGCCGCCCCAAGCGGCAGGGGGGGCAGAGGAGCAGCGGGAGGGCATCGCCCGGAGCCCGTGCAGCGACGGGGCGCTGGGGCGGCGCTGAACGCACTGCGCTGATCCTCCGCGCTCCTCCAGCGGCGGTGAAGGCGCCGTACGGCAGCTGGGGCTGGGCAATCCGGCCGCCGACCAGCCGGTCGTCCCGACCCAAACCCAGCGGGAGTCAGCCCTGGGTCAAGGGGCAGCTCACGGTACAACGGCGCTTAGCGCGGTGACGCCGTCCCTCCCTGCACCCCGGCTTTGCCCTTCATGCCTAGAGTGGGGCTCGTGGGGGTGGGATTGACGGGGCTCAGGAGCACGGCCCAGCGCCACGCAGGATTGCCCGGGGGGCTCACCTAATGCCTGTGCACCTGCCTTCAGAAAGTTATTCATTCTAGCTGGGCCTGCTGCGATAACGAAATGTTTTCCTGAGGTCAGGTCTAAATTTTCCTTTGCTGAGTTTGTTCCTATTTATCCCTCCCTGCACCACTCCAAGCAGCTCTTTACAGCGCTGTGAAGAATTACAATTCTGCACCACAAAAGCAGGAAACGGAGCTATTAATTTCCTTGCAAGTCTGCAGGGCCCTGGCAGAATGGACGCTGCCCTAAGTAGCGTTTACCCGTGTCAGGGCAGAAGGCAGGACGCATCCATCGCGCGGGGCCAGAGCCGCCCCACGCCGACGAGGGAGCCTTGCGAGGGGCCTAAGCAAAGCACGCCCGGGGGAGTCACGGCAGCAAGCAGGTGAGCGGAGGCACCTGGAGGAAATCCTCCTCTTCACCGGGGGCCTGAGGTGTGCATGAACTGCATGACTGACAAGCTGAAAAGCCAGACATAGGGAAGGGGCGGAAAGTGGGATAGCTAGAATTGTCTAAACACCCCAATTCTAATAATTGAAGCAATTGTGCATCATCTGAAATGCCAAGATCTTGACAGGATAATGAGTTAAATCTGAGCGTGTGCATCCAGTGACATCTCTGGTGTTGCTCAGCAGAGCTGCCACGTCCCTGCCGCTCTCCATCCCTGCCTGCTGCAGGCTGCCACGGCTGGGCCCGCTGCTCCCCGAGGGTCCCAGAGCCGGGTTTGCAGCCAGCTGGGTTACGAGGGCTGCACGGCAGCAGCGAGGGCACCGGGCGCGAGTCGCTCGGCCAGCCTGGCCGGCAGAAGCCGCGCTCACCGCTTCGCCCCCGTCCAGCCCGTGCACCAGCGGCTGCTCCGTACCCGCCTGGCTGCCCGGTCGGAGCAGCGGGGACGGGTTGTCTGCCCGGCTCGCAGAGGGATGCCCCAAGAGCGGAGCCCGCTGCTCTCCTGCCCACTGGCCCATTTGGGTGGTGTTTATATGCGATTCGGTGGTGGTTTCCACACAAACGTCCCTCGGGCGCTGCTAAGGACCTCTGACGCGGCTTCCCACCGGTCGCGCTGTGGGGTGGGGGAGTTGGGGCCCCTCGGCCGCAGCCGGCCCGGCCCTCCTCGCACCCCTGTCCTTTCCACGCCGCGTCCGGTGGGGTCACAGCTGCTCTGAACAGGTTACCTGCCGCCCGATGCCTTCCAGCTGGTTGGATTTGCATGAATTTTCCCACTGAAAACCTTCCCCCTGGCAGGGCCCAACAGGCTCTGGCTACTCGAAGAGCCCGCAAGCTTTAGAACAGAGACGCTACTCCGGAGGGAGCTGGCTTTGCAAGACGATGGATTTCAGTCTCTCTCTGCTTGAGCTTATTGAGGAGGGTGAATTTTCATGGACATCTTTCCTCTCCCCGTCTCGCTTCATTTGACTGTCCCCAAAGCATATGCAGCTGGAGGATCTGGGAAACGGGACACTGAACCGCAGCAGGTCCTAGGGAAGAACCGCAGGAGGGTTAATGTGCATGCAAACACCCGCAGAGCCGGGGCGCGTGCGGGGGCAGATGGGGCTGATTGCACAGCCGGGGCCCGGACCTGTGAACGAGGCAGTGGCTGGACCTGGCCACGGACCAGCTGCCCCTCGGCCCGTGCCACGTTTTCTGCGAAACAAGGGTGAGAGCGTGCGGAAAGGCTGCGCCCCACAGGGAGCAGCGTGCCCCCGCGGCGCAGGACGCCGGGTAGCTGGTAGCGCTGCACTGTTACCGGCTGCTGTTGGCTGCCGAGAGCCGCCGGGAGAAGCAGCAGCTCTGGGCAGGGACCTGCCTCCGTCTGAGTCATGCAGACGGAGCAAGCAGCTCCTAATGATGTGGCCTTTCCCGACCCTCCTGTTCCAGCAGCTCCTCAGCAAAGAGCATTTTACACCGCAGAAGAGTGTAAATAGGATTTGTCACATCATTAAGGACTGCTCTAGGACACCTCTGATTGCCAGCGCCCGGGGCATGGCTGCCAGCGCACAGGGAACGGCAGGTGCCTGCTCTCCCCGGCGGCTGGGCCGGGCACGGGGCCGCGGGCGCCGCCGGCAGGTCCGGCGCGAGGGCCCGGGTGCTGGCGAGGCGGGTGCTGCGGGCGCGGGGCGGCCGGGGCTCGGTGCCCCCGGGGCTCCCACTCGGCAGCGGGCGCTGGTGTCTCTCCGCTGCGGCACCGGGCGGCAGCAACGAAACCTCGAGCGCGGTCGGGGGAAGCGCTGCAGCTGGGTTCAGCGCGTGGCCCCCGAGGACGAGCAGCGCCTGCAGGAAGGAGCAGGACCCCGCGTGCTCGGAGCCGCTGCAGGAAACGCTCCCCGAACAAGACGGAAGGGTGGGGAGGAGGCATCAAAGCTGCTTTGCTGAGTCACGTTGCAGACTGTCCCCCGGCGAGAGGTCCCCGTTCGCTGCCTGAGAGCGCTCCCCCGGCAGGGGAAGGCGCCGGGAGCTGCTCCTGGCCGTCGCCAGAGGCCTGGCCCGCCGCGGAGAGCCTGCGCTCCCTGCCGAGGGAGCAGGGGGTGCAGCCGGCCGGTCCGTGCCGCGCACACCGCGCTGTGCTGCACCGAGCACCGTGCTCGCCCGCTGCAGGAGCAGGGACGGCGGCGTCTCTGCCTGAGCACCCCTGGCCGTGCGATCCGGCCAGGCGGTCGGCCGAGCAAGCCGAGATGGATCAATCGGCGCTCGCGCCCCCTCTGTAACTCCGTTACGTCCCCCAGGACGGGTCTGAAGCGCCCAGGCTCGAAGCGGGTCGGGAGCAGGCGCTTTGCGACCGGAGCGGCAGGCTCGCCGGGGACCCCGAGTCCCGCAGCGCTGACGCTGCCCCCGGCAGCGAGAGTCGGCGTCTCTCGGCACCGGGCTGGCCGAGCGGCCCACGGGTCCAGGCGGAGGGAGGCCATCCGCAGGACACGGGCGGGCGGGCGCCCCCCTCGCTTCGAAGCGCGGGAGGTGCCGAGGCCCCGAGGGCGGCAGCGGCTCCCGCCGGGAACGGGCGGGCGGGGGGCGGAGGGGCCGGGGGGGCGCGGACGGGGCGGGCGGGGGGCGGAGGGGCCGGGGGGGCGCGGACGGGGGACGGAGGGGCCGGGGGGGCGCGGACGGGGCGGGCGGGGGGCGGAGGGGCCGGGGGGCGCGGACGGGGCGGGCGGGGGACGGAGGGGCCGGGGGGGCGCGGACGGGGCGGGCGGGGGGCGGAGAGGCGGCTCCGCCGGGGGCGGGCTGGGGCGCTCAGCGCGGCGGAGCGGCTCCTGGCGGGGCAGAGCCGGCTCCGCGGGCAGGGCCGCTGGCTCTCCGCCGCGGGTTTCGCGGTGCCGGGAAGGCAGGGGCCGGGGGGCGCAGGGCCCCGGGGGGCGGCCGGCTCGCAGCGCTGCTGGCAGCCGGGCCGAGGGAGCCGCGCTCCGGCCGTCCTGGGGCGCGCAGCTCCAGAGCGCGCCCAGCACGGACCGCAGGGTCGGAAGACGTTCAGCCTCTTGTCGGTAAATAGTAGTAAATTACCATGTTGGAGCACGCTCGGCGTGCGGAAACATCAAGCTCGATTAGCGCTTGTGGGGCTGCCGGGGCCCCCCCGCCCGAGACCCGCGGCGTCCCCGGCCCCGAGGAGCAGCGCGGAGCCGCTCAGCCGCTCCGCGGCGAAAGGCGCCGGGTGCTGCCGGGAGCCCTCGCTTCCCTGCGCGCTTCACAGCAAACAAAAATTCAGCCTACTTCTTCCTCAGCCCGTAAAGCGCCTCAGCCCTTGGAAGCTGTTGCGTCATGTCTGTCTGTTTGGAGTCTCTATGAGCATTCATATGGAAAAGATCTGCTCCTTTGAGTCATTTTTCATTAGCTGCAATACTACTGAGCAAAGCAGAGCTGGTTTTGTAAATTAAAACGGGTTGCAGTTCAATACAGAATACTTCATTTGCAGCCAAGTTAAATAAGAGAATTGACATAAATATAATGCAATTACTTTTGCTACTTTCATGCTGCCTTTGTGAGGAAGATAACCATCCACGTGAATACATTATCCCACTGCATCTCTGTATCGTTTCTGGACTTAACTCTTTTGAGTAGTATCAGAAGAATGGATACATTTAATTAAGTATCTTATTTTAGAAGTCAATTTTATGATGATCAGGAAGGGGTATCTTTAATTTTCAGTCATAGAAGGGCCTTTTTTTTGTCTGTAGACTGTTGTGAATTTAGGGATGTGATCTTTAACAGAGCCGCGAAGCACGCGAGTTTTGCACGGGCGGCGTCTAAGCCTCCTTCCGCAGCCCCAGCCGGGGAGAGCCCCGGGGTGCCCGTGGCTGCAGACTGCCTCCTGCTGCCCCGGCCTCGCCACGGCTCTGGGGGCCCAGACTCCCCTGCCGCTGTCGGCCCCGATTGTCCTCTCTGCTGGCCGCAGATGAGGCTTCAGGAAGCCGTTTGCAGAGAGTAACACGAGTACTGACTTTCGTTGTCTTTCCTGCCGTTTCTGAGCTGTCCGCAGGGACGCTGGGACCTGCCGCCCCCTCGCTGGCTGGCTCGCGCTGCGGTGAGGGGCTGCTCGCTCGCCTTTCGGAGCACGTGGTTGCAGCCGGGCAGCCGCCACTGACCCGACAGCGAGGGCTACAACTCTCCACCTTGGCAATGCCATTAGGATCCTTGCAACACCCAGATGAGGCCCCGGATCCTGCCCAGGGAAACGCCCGGCGCTGCGGTGCTCAGAGCTGAGACACGAGCCCCGGCAGGGCGCTCCCACGGCGGTCCCCAGGCTCACATCCCCGTGGGGCCACCTCTGCTGAGGACAGGCAACAGCATGGTGCTGGAGTCACCGGCCCGACCCGCCGGCGGGCTCCAAGCGGCGAGCACGAGGTGGTTGTGCAGGGATGCAAAACAGGGAGCCGGGGCAGCGTTCAGGAGCGGGCGCTTTGCTTTACTGACGTGCTAGGCTTACTGCAGCCTTTTTGCTGCCTTTACAATTAATTCTCAAATGCTCCAGCGCAGTTATTACCTGCTGAACCCCAGCCCATCTCCACCAGCTCCTTTCATTAGCAGTGACTTCCAATCAGTACAGAATTAATTGCAGGTTTGCTGGGAGAAAGGCGAGTTTGCTAAAGCACATTTCTAAGGGGACTGTTCCATTTACGTTGCTCTCAGCAAACGTTTGATGTGGGGATGAGGAAAAACAGCGAAGGGATGGGAAGGTGCAAAGGCAACACAGGGAGAGCGAAGGGATTTCTCAAAGTGCTTCCATGCACGCGGGGCAGGCGGCCACCAGCAGCTCGGCTCTTCCTCCCCGGCACTCGCTCGGGCTCCTCCTCGCCCGGGCTCCCGCAGAGCCTGCGCCAGGAGATGCTGTAGCTGGGGCACCGTCTTGGGAACACGACAGCCTGGAGAAGGGAACAAAGGCCTTCCTCTGGCTGGAAACAGCTTTGCATCACCGGGGGGGTTTCTGTGGTCTCACTGGGAAAAAGAAGTTTTATCTCAAAGAAAGATCCTCAAAAAGCATAAATCTTAGACAAATTAAAAATATGCAGGTCTTACTTAAAAGGAACAATCTCTAAAACTTCTGTTGAAGGCACATTAACTTTTTTTGCCAAAAACGATCATTTTTATCAAACAACATTTTTCAAAGAAATCAGCGTTTCACTGGAAAGCGTGCGACGCAGCCATCGGGAGGTGCTGCCTGAGGGCCAGCGTGGCCCCGCTGCCCCGTGGCTGCGCCTCTGCCCCGCGGGGGCTGAAGCACCCAAGAGGAACGACGGGAAGAGCAAGAACAACGCAGGCTGCAGCGGCGAGGGCCGCCAGGGCCGTGCCGAACAGGGCCCCCCGGACGGGACCCGCGCTCCCTGGCGCGCCGGGCAGCCCCACCAGCACCCCGAGCCTTGGCGGTCGGTGTGAACGCCGCCGCAACGGCGAATTCCTGCGCGGGGACTGGGCGGCTCGGCCCGGCGGTCGGCGCTGTGCCGGGCGGGAAGGCTCCCTGAGCCGCGGCGAGAGCAGGCGCCGCTCCGGCGGACGCCGGGCCCAGCGTCCCACCGCGCGCCCGCGCTCTCCGGCTCGGGTGGCTGCTGCATCCGGCGGCCGGGAGAGTCACGCTTCTCATGCGTCTCGTGCCGGGTGCCCAGCAGCGATGAGTCCTGCTGGCGAGGAAGCTGCCGCCCTGCAGCTGCCCGGTCGCTGGGCAAGGGCTGCGTTAGTGCCCCCACCCTGCCGCTTCCAGCAGGGACTAGTCTTGCTCCGGCTGTCTCCTCCTGGGCGGCAGGGAGCTCGGGAAGATCTCGGGGGCCGTGCGACACTGCAGGACAAGGCTCCTTCCCTGGCGAAGGAGGAAACAGCAGGAGGAAATGGCATTTCCTCATGTCCACCCCAGTTCTTCTCCAGCCTCACAATTTTGGTCTCCAGCTAGCAGCCATCTGAGGGCGGAAAGCCCCCTTCAAAGCATGGCTTCCCTCCAGGAGGGGAGCGCCCGCCGCGGGCGCCCTGGCGGAGGCTGCCCACGCTCCCTGTGCCAAGGAGATCTCTGCTCACAGGAGCGCATCTGCCGCGTGCATGATAAACCCCCACTCACGTCGCCCTTTCTTTCTTCCGTCTTAAAATACACACTACAAAGGGGCCGAATAAAATCCTTGAAACTGGACTAAAAACCTTTTGAAATGTGTTTGGTGCCAAAGCAGATGGAATCTGTGCTTCCGTCGGGAGGGTGCCTCTGCAGGCACATTGCCTCCTATATTCGCTTTTACATCAGTAGCTATTTTAGACTTGCAATGCCATTTCTCTGTGAGGGGCCAATAAAAATAACTTTCTGGAAACTATGTGATCCTTACCTTGGTATTTGGAGCAAAGCTGCTTGTATTGAGTGGAAAGTGCCTTCAGCCCCTTGGGGCAAGCAGCGTTTGCTGGGTGTGCAGGACAAGCCCCTGCTGTTTGAGATGTTTCTGGCCCCTCCAGAAAGGCTGACAAAGGTGGAAGCTGTCAATAGCCTCCATAAGCACTAAAACTTAATGGGCAGAGCGAGGACTTTGCTCCGGTGACCCAGTGCACAGCGGTGGGGTTGGGGCTTCCTTGGCCACATGCACCCTCCTGTGATGCTTTGCAAGCTGGCGCATGGGGAGAGGATGCCTGTGTGTCTGTCAGCAAAGCAGACACGGCAGCAGAGCACACGCTCCTCAGTCTCCTCTGCGCGTGGTCCCTGTTCCCCTCTGTGTCTCCTGACCGCGCTTCCCCTCTGGACCCAACTGCTTGCAGTGCCCCATGGGCCATCCCGTCTCGTCTCTGCAGTGCGGGCAGCATCGGGCTTCCCTTCCGCTTTGCACACTGGCAAGGCAGGAGGCAGGGCCTCCCTAAAGCCCGTGGGGACTGGCGGGGACGAGGCTTGTCCCATGCTACCTGCAGGCACGGGCTGGGCTGCTCTGTCTGATGGTGCACCACGGGGAAGGCGAGTCCTGGCCCAGCTCGGGGGTGGGAGCTCCGGGGGCCAAGGACCTGTGCGAAGGGGCGCCCGTGGGGCCGGAGACGCGAAGCAGCCCAGGACAGAGCAGAGAGCTCGGGGCTGGCTCGAGCACAGCTTCGCAGAGGCACAATGCATCCGTCTGCCGGGGCCTGGATCGACTTGGGCTCACTGGCTGTAGGTGTCCTCCGCGGCATTTTAATGCTACAGCCTTTCATCTCAAAGCTGAGCAGCTACGTTTTTAAATATAGAATATTAGGGGGTTTATGACAAAATCAAACAACACTTGCTGGAGAATTGATTCTGCCCCTTCTTTCCCTGCTAGCAGGTGCCGTGGTATTACTCCCGAGTGAGCGATATATCAGCCCTGCAACAGCATAGGGTTTGGTTTGCAGGACGCTCTTATGGCTGGCTTTTCAGCATGAGGAATAGCAGCCCAGCTATAGATGGGAGGATAAAAAGTCCCACTAAAATTCCTCCAGCAGATCCATACTCCATTTCTCTTGGTGAGAAAACAACTGCACAATTGATCGGCTCTTAAGTCCAAATTTGTGAGTTGCAGAAAGTTGCTGGCTCCAAAGTCACTTAAATTCCCCTTCATGTCCCAGAGGTGCTGTTAGTTCTCAGGAAGTTAAAATCCGCACAGCCCGAGTCCCCTGTCCTGCATGCCCACATGCCTATAAATCGTCTGAGCTTCGGTGCGCCCACGTAATCCAATTGCCGGAGAACGGATCCCTGCCCTGCAACAGGGCAGCTCTGCTGCATTTGGTTATGTAAGAGCAGATGAAGAATCCCAATATTCTCCTTAGTTATTCTTTCCCTACTTTCTCCCTGATTGCTCAGTACAAAAGCTTCAAGCCATCTTTAAACCAAATTGCTTCACAAATGACAAATAACATGAAAATAGGCTTCATAACCAGGAATAATGAAAGAAATCATTCACTCTGATACAGGAGATGGTCTGTGTTAAAGGAGCCCTTCAGTTGAATAGCAGAAAAGAGCATTGCAATTTTCATGTACTTGTATAAAACATGTGACTCCATGGATGCTGCAGCTGTCATTTTGTGCTGGTCTTTGCACTTTGATTGTGGATTGCATAGGTTATCTTGACACTTGCTGATAAATTTTAAATCACCTCTTTAACTGTATGTGAGAAGGGGCAGGGAGAGCCTATCTGAATACAAACTGTAATGGTATTTTTAAGTCCTCGCCAGAAAGTTGAATTAGCTCTGGCGATGGTGCTCGGCGACTGTCCCGTCTCTGTGATCTGCTGGCCGCAGTGAGCACCCCGGGCCCTGGGCATGCACGGGAGCGCAGCCGCTTGCACCGGCTCTGCAGGGCGGTCACGCCGGGCTCACCTGGCAGGACACTGGCCCAGGATGACTCTCTCCAAGCGCCCTGGGCGCGCGGCAGCGGCTCTCTGCCTCCGTCCCGCCCGGCACCGCCGCAGCGGCGGCGATGCCTTCCCCATCCCTCCGGCACCGGGAGCCAGGAGCGCCACGGGCTTTCCCCTGCTGTCCCCGCCGTGCCCCGAGCTCCCTCTCCAGCACCGGACGGTGACGCAGCAGGGTCACTGTCCCCACGAACACCGGGGAACCGAGGCTGGAAAAACTGCTGGCTCACAGGACTCCAGGCCGAGCCGGGAGCTGACCGCCGTCTCCGCCGTCCCGGCGGGCTCTGCTCAGCGGGCAGGTCCCGGCGCTCCGCTGCGGGAGGGCGGTCCGCCCTGCCCACCCCACTTCCCCTCCACTTCCCCAGCTGCTTCCTTACTTCTCGTTTGACCAACGCAGTCGTCTTGCTATAATTAAGCAAATACCTGAGCAAAAACTAATAATTTTCCACAGCTTTTATCTTGGCAGCTATAAAGATAATGGCTAAAAATAGGTGTGCCCATACCGGGCGGCAATTAGGACATCATCATTTTGATTCCATCGTGCTTTAGCACACCGAGGGCTCTGCTGGGAGTAAGATTAGCTTGATGTGGCAAAGTTACTCATCAAAATTTGTGTAATAAATGGGGCAAAATTGGAAAATCACTGGAAAAAAGCCCTCTGCAAAGCACCCCCTGCAAGCTTGGCCTGGCAGCAGGGTCCAGGTGGTGGCACCGGCTTCCCCGGCCGGCTGTGACCCAGCACCCGAGCGGGAGCCCCAGGACCTGTGCCTGGCGGAGGGGCAGTGCCGGGGCTTTTCCGCCTCAGTGACACCTTTGCTCCTTCTCCATCTCTCTTTCCAGCTCAGCGAGACCAGCTCAGGGTTCAGAGAGGAGTTTGCCCTGAAGAAATTCAAATCTCCAGTGCAAGCAGATTAATTAATCTAATCAGACGCATCTCTCCAGAGGAATTGGATTTGTGCTTTTTGGATAAGGATTGTATTAAGCTGATAAGATAAGTTACAAATGCAATGAGATGCTGATTTATTGCAAAGAGGGGACCTGACAGTTCTCACGGCGGGCTCGCAGTCTCATCCTCTGGGGCCTGCAGGATGCTGCTAAGCAAATAAAACAACAACAACATGCTCTAAAGTTTCCTTTGACATTGCAGAAACTGCCAGAGCCACGGCTCGGCCAAAGAGCCATCTCTGCCTTTGCACCGGCACCTGCAGGCACCAGAGCTGCAGCCGCCGGCCCGGGACGCTGCGTGCTCAGTGCTGCTGGGAAGGCTGGGCTGTTGGGGTCTCCACGTCCCAACCTGCCCAGTTCAGGGGTAGACAGTGGCTTGTGTCACTGTTTGCTGCTGTTAGACAAGGCAGCGTTAGGTCTGGGAGCTCTACAAAAGTTACGATGCCCTTGGAAAGCCCACAGTGGTGTTCAGAGGGGGCTGCAAAGTATTTAATTACCCCAGGAAGCTGATTGCTGTTTCTTGATAGTTGCAGCTCAGTTCCACGAGGGCAAAGGCTCACGCACCAATGAGGACAGCCAATATTTGATTTTTCTCACTTATTGGCAGAAAATAAGTATATTTGGGGGAAGAGTTTATCTGAAAATACAAAACTCTTCTGCAGCTCTAGCTCGCACTTTAAGTGATAGAAGAACAAACCATCTTGTCTTGCATGAAGGCAGACCATCATCTGCTTCGCATTGTAAGCAGGTCTCGGTGCAAAGAGTTACGACCGCTCTGCTGTCCGGCAGGCAGGGCGCAGCGCTGCGAAGAGCTGGGCTTGCAGCGTGCCCGGGTGCAGGAGGGTCTGTGTGCATGGGGACCAAGTCGCCTCTGCATTTCAGCACCTGGGGATTTGTGCACCGAAGGGGACGGGCTAGGAGGGCGGCGCTGGCAGGTATGGCACGAAGCGGGCAGGAGCACGTCAGCAGAGCCGGGCGTCCAGGCACAGCATCAGGGTTCCTCGGAGGCTCAGTAAGCCAGGCCACGACAGCTTTGCTGGTAGAGGGTCCCCTGCTCTGCGTTTCCCTACAAAGCTGTTGCTATTCTTGCTGCAGTTCCCTCAGCACTGCTCCAGGAGCCTGAGTTAATGTCTCTACACAACTACACTTGTCCTTTGCTCAGCGCTGAGGGGTGCCAGCCCAGCAAAAATACGACTGAAACGCACATAGCAGCAGCAGCCCAGGGAAGCACAATCGGTCATAGTTACAGGGTGCTTAACAAAGTGTAATGAAACGACAGGTGCAGGCTCTGTGCTTCCCGCACTCCCATCTATTAGCGGGGATGGGACATGAATGCTAATCCGTCGCACCTTCAGCCCCGCTCCACCCAGCCGTGCTCCAAGCCGGGGTGCTCCCCAGCTACACAGCTCGGCGGGCTGGCACAGTGGGCCTGGCTCCCCCTGAGATGGGGTGGCACGCGTGGATGCATGGCAGTATGCCCCAATGCAAGGTGGCATGCTCCAATGCGGGACGGTGTGCTCCAATGTGGGACGCTGTGCTCCGATGCAGGATGGCACGCTCCAATGCAAGGCAGCACGCTCCGATGCGGGACAGTTTGCTCCGATGTGGGATGGCACGCTCCAATGCAAGGCAGCACGCTCCGATGCGGGACAGTTTGCTCCGATGTGGGATGGCACGCTCCAGTGCAAGGCGGCACGCTCCAATGTGGGATGGTTTGCCCCGATGCGGGACGGCATGGTCCGGTGCAAGGTGACACGCTCCGATGTGGGATGGTTTGCTCCAGTGCAAGGTGGCATGCTCCAATGTGGGGCGGCATGCTCCGACGTGAGGCAGGTGGCTGCAGATGCCCTCGCAGCCCTGTGCTCCGCATGGCCTGCCCACCTGCACAGGCTTCCCCACACAATGACATCCTTTTCACACTGGAGCTACCCCAGCTGGCTCTGACAGGGGATGTGGTGACCCCTCCTCTCCTCGGAGCCCCAGTGCCCGCTGGGGCCAGCCCCTGGGAACGGTGCAGGGTGCAAAGGGGACACCTGCAATCACCGCTCTGCAGGGCTGCGAATGACAGGACACGGACCGGCCATGCGGTTCCTGAGTCTGCATGGTTAATGCAGCTGAGAAAGCCTCCTTACGAGCAGACAGCAAGCACACTCGCTCACCACCATTCGCCTCACCAGCCACAGCCTTTTCTCTCCCAGGAGAAGAGGATGAAAAGTTCATGGAGTGAATTTCTCAGCTGGAAGAGCAACAGAAACAAACACAACTTGAACTGTCGCAGCAGGTGCATCGTTGCCTGCTGCTCACGAATCAAACAGGCAAGGCGGCAACGGGCTGATCTTAAACACCGGCAGCCCCTCCGCAGCAGCCAGCCACAGCACCAGGGAGGAGCGGCGCTGCCTGGCCAAGGAAGTCTCTGGTTTCCCACCCAGGGCACCAAGCGGTGCAAGAGCCTCTCACGGCCCCGCAGGCAGAGAGCTCGGCCAGCGTCCGTGGGAGCCGGGCTCTCGGAGCAAACCCGAAGCGTCTGCCTCGGCCACCGCAAAGCTCTTCCTGAGCATGCAGACATCCATCCAGCTGCAGCGCGCCTTCCATCGCGCAGGACCGGCGAGGGTGGGGACAGGCCCTGGGAACGGCAATGGTGGGGACAGGATACAGGAATGGGAACGGTGGGAACAGGGAACAGGAATGGTGGGAACAGGGCACCGGAACGGTGGGGACAGGGCATTCCTGAGGCCAGGGCGTCCCGCGGGGCCAGGGAACAGGCTCTCTGAAGGGGGGTGCACAGGGCTGCACCGGTGCTTTGCAGAGTGATGGGGTCCCTCCCCACACCTTGCAGGTACTGACACCATCTTCCTTTGGGGAAGGGAACTGACCCTGATCACTGGGGTTTGAGAGCTTCCATCCATCTCTTGAGGGATTTTAAAGAGCATCTTTCACCATGGTAATAAAGTGCTGCACAAAATTAAAGAGCACCAAAGCCCAGAACAGAAAGTTGCTTTTATTTCTGTTCCTTCAGGCAGAGGAGATAAAAGGAGATGTAATTGCTACCCAACTTTGCTCTGTGTGAGTATATTGCACCCATATACCCAGGCAGCGTGACAGGAGCTTAGACTCCAGCACGCTCAATCACTCCAGCACAGAGGGAACAGTTCCAGCTCCAGCCCTGGGAAGTGCATCGGGACGTTCCTGCCTACAGAGGACTATCTGCAGCATGCAGCTTTTCACCAAAGCTCGCGGGTGCTGGGAAGAGGGCCATGCAATGCCCATGCTGCAGCTGGACCCAGCGCCTCCCGCTGCTCCCAGCACTGCAGCGCTCTGCTGTCGCTCACCCTCCAGGCGCTGCCTGGGAAAGTTTATTTGGAAGGAGCCATGGGCACAGACGCTTTCCACAGCCCATGCACTTAGCACACCCCTCACAGCCCACGAGCTGCAGGCCCCAGCGGCACCTCCTGCTCCCTGCAGCCCGACACTGCACCCAGCCCGGGCCCTGTGCCAGCATCCTGCACGCTCCTAGCCTGTACCCAGCGCACTTCTGCACTGAGGAGACACAGCTCAGTGCTGCCTGGGCCAGTCCCCAAGCTCTGCCTCCTCCCATGGTGCCAGCTGGGATTTCAGCTTTGCGCTGGGAGCAAGGCTGCTCTCCCGCCTCGCTGGGGGCCACCATGCAGGTACAGCAAGGGGGGCTCGCGCAGAGCTGGCCGGGCAGCACCCCACCAGCGGGCAGCAGCTCTCAGGAGACATGGACTTCTCTAATGCCCAGGGTGGCCCTAAGCTTTCTAGAGCTGGAGCCAAGGCGGGCGCGCGAGCTGCGGCCTTGGGCAGTGCCTGCTCATGCGCCGCCTCGGCCGCTCCTTGCAGGCTGCTTTCCGCGGACCCTTACAACATGCATCTTTACTTCCCGTGCGTTTTCCAGACACGTGAGCTTGCTTACTACAAAACAGCCACGTGTTTCTCTATATAATACAGAAACTCAGCAAACTAATAGAACTGGTGATCTTGGCACTTCAGAGTAACCTGCCAGTGCCCTAGGGTTTAGCAGAAGGCAGTTTACTGCTGTATTTCTTTTCCCTTTCTCAAAGAAATGACTAGCCAGAGCAGATGGCAGTGTAGCTAAAGCCCAGCTTAATACTGCTTCACTCATTACTGCAGAGGGTGCAAGAAGAGGTCTGTTGCTTTGAAATCTCTTCAGAGACTCTCTGGGGGACTGATGAGCAGAAGCACAAGGTGCACAGTGCCAGCTTGGAGAAAGGGTCTGACGATTAGTGAAACCTGCTGTTACCTCCACATTAGCCCACATACCAGGGCTTTCCCAGGTGAGCCACATGAAGAGCTCGGGCAGGAGGCTATAAAAGGGAACTGGAAGCAAGGGTCTTGTTTTGGTGGGAAAGAATTTGTGAAAAGGAGAGGTGGGGTTCTGTCTTTTTTTCAGCCAGACTTTCTCCTGAGCAGCAGAGCTGTGATTCAAAGTGTCTTATGAAAAAGTAATATGCAAGCTCTCCTTCCCTGAGTCTTTATCTTAGGTTTTTTCCAGCTGTGGAGAGATGGGTCATTGTTGCAGCCTGCACTTGCTGAGCTGCTGGGGCAAGGGACTGCATGTTTAGGCTTGCTGCCTTCTCCTGTAGCCAGGCCAGTGTTAGGGCTTTGCTGTGTCCCCCTCCGTGTGCCCTCTCAGAGGGCGCAGCTCTCCTGCGTGATGGGGCTCAGCAGCAGGGAACCTGAAGACAAAACATATGGGAGGCTGCAGATGTACTTTGGGGGTCTCTGTCTCTACAGTGCCTGTCCTCATTCTCTCTCTTTCCTCTTTGCTTGGGGGCTGCTACCACCTGCTGCAGCTTCTCCTGCAGGGGGGCTGCTGCATGACTTGGCTCTGAAATGAGCCAGCAGAGAAGTCTGGAGGGAGCTACAGCTGAGCATAGGGAGAGAGTCTCTGCAGACCAAGGGCTGGGGGGCAATCAAACAGCATGGCTAAGCTGCAGCAGCAAGGGAAGCTGTTAGGCTTGCTCAAGGTCTCTTTAAGGTATAAAGACAGTGGTAGGATATTTCTGTGCTCTGAGGCCAACCACCAACAGGTGAAGTGACTTGCTGTCAGGCTGCCCAGGAGGTAGAGGAGCAGAGAAACGAGCCTTTGTGTCCTGTCCCCATAGCTAAGCCCCACTCCTCGGCTGAGCTGCTGCTGCGCAAACCCTCCAGCTCCAGCCTGGGGCCCGTCGCGGGAGAGCCCCGGCGCTGCCTGCTGGGTCGGCGGCTCGGTTGCAGAAAGGGAGCCGGTTTCCTCGCGGTGAGCTGTTGTGCGAGCAGAGAGCACACTCTGCTGCGCGGGAGCCACACGGCAGCCGCGCCGCGGAGAGCAGCGGGGCCGTCGGGGGGGGGGGCGGGGGGGGGAGCGGGGCGGGCGGGGGGGGGAGCGGGGCCGTCGGGGGGGGGCCGGGGAGGGGAGCGGGGCCGTGGGGCGGGCCGTCGGGGGGGGGGGCCGGGGGGGGGAGCGGGGCCGTCGGGGGGGGGGCCGGGGGGGGGAGCGGGGCCGTCGGGGGGGGGGGTCGGGGAGGGGAGCGGGGCCGTCGGGGGGGCCGGGGGGGAGCGGGGCCGTCGGGGGGGGGCGGGGGGGGAGCGGGGCCGTCGGGGGGGGGCGGGGAGGGGAGCGGGGCCGTCGGGGGGGGCCGGGGGGGAGCGGGGCCGTCGGGGGGGGGGTCGGGAAGGGGAGCGGGGCCGTCGGGGGGGGCGGGGGGGAGCGGGGCCGTCGGGGGGGGGGTCGGGAAGGGGAGCGGGGCCGTGGGGCGGGCCGTCGGGGGGGGGGGTCGGGAAGGGGAGCGGGGCCGTGGGGCGGGCCGTCGGGGGGGGGGGGTCGGGAAGGGGAGCGGGGCCGTGGGGCGGGCCGTCGGGGGGGGGGGGTCGGGAAGGGGAGCGGGGCCGTGGGGCGGGCCGTCGGGGGGGGGGGGTCGGGAAGGGGAGCGGGGCCGTGGGGCGGGCCGTCGGGGGGGGGGGTCGGGAAGGGGAGCGGGGCCGTGGGGCGGGCCGTCGGGGGGGGGGGGGTCGGGAAGGGGAGCGGGGCCGTGGGGCGGGCCGTCGGGGGGGGGGGGTCGGGAAGGGGAGCGGGGCCGTGGGGCGGGCCGTCGGGGGGGGGGGGGTCGGGAAGGGGAGCGGGGCCGTGGGGCGGGCCGTCGGGGGGGGGGGGTCGGGAAGGGGAGCGGGGCCGTGGGGCGGGCCGTCGGGGGGGGGGGGTCGGGAAGGGGAGCGGGGCCGTGGGGCGGGCCGTCGGGGGGGGGGCCGGGGAGGACGCCGGGGCTGCCGAGCCCCGAGGGGCGCCTGGCGGCGGGACAGGGCTCCCCCCGCCGGCGAGCCCGCTCCCGGCGCATCCCCGCGGGGTCTCCGGAGGCCTCTGCTCCGAGCGGGTCCGGGAGCCGCCCGGCAGGTCGGGGCTGTGCGATAACGGGCGCGGGGGAAGGACCCCCCGGGGGCGACGGTGCGGCCCGAGGGGAGCCAGAGAGCCGGGAAGGCGGCGGGGCTGCGCTGGGGGGCCTCGAGCAGCCCCCGGCCGCGGGAGGAGCGGGGCCGCCGCCGCCCGGCCAGCCGAGGCAGCCCTGCAGATGCCGGCAGCGACGTAGCTCGCTGCCTATATACGGTGCCTATATACGGTGCAGAGAGCTGCGCCTCGGGCAGGCTGTTACCGGCGGCGGGGGAGGCTCGGAGCCCTCCCCCACGTCCTGGGCCGCGGCGCCGCCGCTCGCCCGCGCCCCTCGTGGCGGCGCCAGGCCTGGGCCGGGCCGGGCCGCCCTGCGCGGAGCCGCCGCCGGGCGGCGATGGTGGCCCGTCGAGCCGCGCTGAGCCGCGCCCGGCCCCGCGGCCGCAGCCCCCGCAGCAGGGCGGCCCCGGCGCCGGGGGCCCAGGTTGCAGACCTGCATCCAGCCCCCGGGATCCCTCGGGGTGCCGGTCTGGGTCCCTCAGGTGCACCCAGCCCCCAGGGTGCCAGGCAGCATCCCTCTCCCCTGGGTGCAGACCAGTCCCTGGGATGCCGGCTGGACCCCCCCCCCCCCGGGGGCAGAGCTGGCTCCCCCAGGTGCAGGCCAGGCCTGTGTTTGCTGAGCAGTCAGCGGGAGGGAGGGGTTTGCAGTGAGTACAGCTGTCTGCCCATTAACCTGCCGTGGGGGTGGGAGAGGGTCAGAAAGGAGGGCCCATGCCGAGCAGGGTGAGGGGCATCCCTGGGCAGCGCAGGGCTCTGGGGCAGCGGGGCGGGAGGGTGAGACAATCGGTCTCCCGTTGGGGTACTGTCTGCCCCACGTGTGCATGTGTCCCGCACTCCAGCATCCCCGCTGGCTCCTGGCTTGGGAGCCTGCCTGAGGATGCACGTGGCCTCCAGCTGCCCGCAGCCACCCGAAGCAGCACCGTCCCATCCTCGGTGCAGGGATGGCCGGAGATGACAGAGCTCTGGGTATGGCCCCCGCCTGGCATTGGTCCTCGCGGTGGCTGGGTGGCTCCCAGGCACAGGCAGCCCTGGCTGATTACTGGGTAGCTGCAAGCTGCTCAGGCCAAGATTGATGGTGGTGCTGGCCCGAAGCTGCTGTGCAACGGGGGCTGCCAATAGGAGCGATCGCCGAGGTCTTCATGTGTATTAATGAATGATCCATCATGCGCTGTGGCAGCAAGCAGTCAGGAGGGATCATTTATTTAAACTTCATTATTTCTGCCAATACTTTGAGTTTCTGCTTCTTATTGGACTGGAGAATAAAGTGCAAACACCCTTCCTTTGTTTCAGGCTTTGACTGTAATGGCCCAGAGGAGTTAAACTGACAGAAATCCTTGGAGCTGCCTCTCTGCAGCACCACGACCCAGGCAGCAGCGTGAGGCCACCCCAGAGCCCTGGGGCTGCACCCGTGAGTCGTTCTGGGAACGTCACACCTTAGCTCACACTTGATTTATCTGCTGCTGCAGATGAATGCCCAGAAAAAGCTCCGCTCTTGGACATCCCTGTGCCTGCGTGGCACTTCCAAGGATGCCCCACTGCCGTCTCTGTGCTGGGGTGGATACATCTGCAGGAGAGTCCCCCCGGGGACCCAGGTGCTCACCTGGGGCGTCTCCTGTCTGTGCGCTGTGCGGTGGGGCCAGCACCAGCTTGTATGTGGGTAGGATGCCTTGAGCTGGAGCAGGCACGAGATCGGCAGGGGACCAGCTCAGTCCTTTGGAGCATTTCCGAGATTCCTAGAAGCCAATTCCCCCTGCTTGGCCTGGTGCTGCAGAGCTGAGTGTGTGTACAAGGAAATGGGAATAATTTTCTCCAGATTAGGAAATCGAAACCTCCAGTTAATCAAATTTTATGCAGCATATTACTTTTCCTATGAAAAAGCCATTTAAAAATCAATCTTGCTTGTATGGTAACAAAAAACATGGCTGCAGCTGCTATTATCTCTGACACTTTTAACATCTATTTGTCACTAATTGCATTAATGTTGTATTGTTGTTCCACTGGACTGGGAAAGGGTGTAGCAGCATGATTGCATCCATATATTTCTCATCTCACTGGAGGCCTTTTGTGTTGATGGCCATTGTGTTTCTGGTGATTATTGTATTGCCATTTTAATATTGGATCAGGGCAGATGTAGTAATTGTTATCTCCAAATCACTCCGTGGTGCAGTCGGAGCAGGCCGTTGTGCTCTGTTGTGTCAGCAGTGGGGAAGCTGGTGTAAGAGCAGCTCTTCCTGGCTGGTGGCAGATCTTGCAGATGTTGCCTGGCTGAGCCCTGGGTGTCACAGCTGGGCTTCGGGGGACACTTGGCCACAGCGCAGGCAGGGAGGGAGGGGAGGCACAGCTCTAGGCTGGCGTTCAGTGCCAGAGCCCTGCCGAGCTGCAGAGGTGCCTTGGGGACCCTGCCAGGGCCCTGGGAAGCACATCCAGGCTGTCCTGCTCCATCCAGAAGAGGGGTAGGAGGTGTCTCTGCTCAGCCACCTTCAGAGCCCCCTCGTCTTCCAGGATGTGCAGATGCTCTCCCTCCTTGGGCACAGCCCTCCTGTCCTGAAGGCCCGGGGGGGGATTCCTGCGCTCTCGGTGCCTGCATCCCGTGCAGAACTTCCCTGTCCTGCAGCAGCAAAAAGTTACCCCTTGTCATTTATTTTACATTTCGATCAGTTAATATTTAAAATATAGCTTTCATTCTTCTCTCAAAGATTTCTGAAGGCCTCGGTGAGAAAGACTTATTTTATAATCAATAACTGTTAGCATCATGTTAGGCCCCTAATTCATGCTAAAACATTTGGTCCATCAATCGTTAAGACGTTCATTGGTCAAACTGCTGAAATATTGCATGCTGCCTCTGCGGCCAAAGCAGGCGAGAGATGTGCCAGCCTCCCGAGGCCCTGCTTCCTGCCAGCAGCCTGCGGGGAAGGAATAAACCTCCGGCACCCGGCTGCCGCGCTACGGAAGCAGCTGCCTGCAGCAGAGGGTGTGAATTCCCAAGGCGAAGGTGAACTCTTGGTGTCTCTTGCGGTGCCTTTGGCTGCTCTCGGTGCTCGTGGGACATCTCCCAACAGATCCCAATCCCCTCGCATACGCTCCTTTTGCCTCATTGACTCGGATACCTTCCCAGGTGTTTGACCCTGCATGGCTGTGAGCATGGTGTGCTTGAGTTTCAGTACGTGGGTAACACAGCAGTTTTTCAGTGCCTGATCAGAAAAGGTCGTGGGCAGCTCCAGCACGAATAGGTTGGCTCCCGTGACCACACACAGGGATGTTTGGAAATCGTTGTAGCCTTTGCTAGTATTCTTGCTTGGAAACATTTGGCTGGGCACGTGCTTTGCAAAGAGCCAATGCAAAAGACTTGCACAAAAACTGTATGAGTCTGAAGCTCAACAGTGTTCTGCCTTCTGCCTCCGAGAGAAATGAATTGTCCCTAGAAGCTCTGGGATCCTGGGGACCTCTGCCAGGGATCACAGCTTTCACAAGATGGTATTTCACAGTGAAATTGGAACATTTGCAACATTACAGCTGAGCGAGTTGAAAATTTTTTTTTTAAGAAAAACCTTCCTACTTAAGACTTGACAGATGCTTTGAAAATGTTTTGGCCTGATGGAGCCCTGCAGGGCACAAGATAGCATCGTCCATGACCTCTGTTCTTCCCTGGGGCCTGAGAGAGTGGCTGTCACTTCTGAAAGGCAGGCAAGGCTGGCTTGGGTGACAGTAACAAAGAAAACAACAGTGCCTAAATTTGGACCTGTGCCCAGAAATGTTAGCAGCAGAAGCAAAACTGCAGCACTAAATATACGGAAAAATAAAATCAATGGGAGAAGCCTGTAATAAGGAGATTTTCTGCACCAAAGCCAGGCAGTTTGTTGCTGCATTTCCAAATCTGAGAATAACTGAAGCATTCTTGCAGCCATTCAGAGTTCAGTAAAATCACCTGGGTCAGGTTTTTCTTCTTGAATGGCAGAGCTGAATTTGTGGCCCAAGTTTTCACACTGCCTAAAATTCTTTTCCTGGCCTCCTCTTGAATAATTCCTTGCTCATAGCTATTTACCTCTTCCAGCTGCCCTTAAACTTTCCTTCGAGCTTTACAACCCATAACTATTGCAATTTATTCTGGTTTCGATGGCAAGGGCTTTGTTTGCCGTGAAACATCATTTCCATTCAATGTTTCATGGTCACAAAACCAGCCTGGGGCCTGGGGCACCGGTTCCCGGTGAGCAGGGCTCCTGCTGGTCTCTCTGTGTTGGAGAGAGACCTGTGGTGTCTTTCAGGCCATCCACTCTCGTCTCCCTCGTGCTATTGCGGTAGCACATGTAGGACATGCTCTTGGTCCAGGGCGAAGTCTGCCAGGCCTGGTGTCCTGCCCTGGCGGGACCTCGAGCGTTAATGAAATGGTGCTTGTGCCTGGTGTAGTTTGTCCCCGGGGGATGCTCTTCTGCATCGTTCTGTGCTCCCTTGTGTCTGCTCTTCCCTCTGTAATGCTACCCAGAGCAGGGAATTTTGCTTTTCCTTTTGTGTCCTTCCTTGCAGCCTCACTGGAGAAGCTTCCCAGGCCTATAAATACCCACGGCTCTGGGAGAGCTCTGTGGTCGCGCGTTCCCGGCGCTGCCAGCGCCGCAAACTCCGCGTCTCGGCACCTTTATTCCAAACACAAACCCTTTAAATCACACCTCGTCTAAAAGCGTAAGGGACTAGCAAAGAACACTACTTATATTGGTTCCTGGGCCATCTGGGAACCTGATTTAGATGTAACATTTTCTGAAGTCACCTGGAGGAGGCTTTGGATGAAATATTTCAGGTCTATTGAATTCTGTACCCATCCGTCAATCCGCTTTTATTTTTCCTTCTTACTTCTAAAGCCATTGGTGCCTAACAAAACCAGCTGGGCTTCCCACTGCCTTCGCTCTGCTCCCTCGAGCATGCAAAGCCGGCCCTTGCCCTCTCCCACCCGCGAGCTAACAGACCACACGCTATTTATTAGTCGCCCAAGCAAGCTGTCGAAGCCCTCCGTGCAGCCAGCGCACCGGGGCCGGGCCGGGTCTGCGGGGGACGCGGTCTCGGCCGCGCCTGGGCGAGGGGCGCCGGGTGCTGCTGCGGTGCGCCCGGGTGCCGGAGCTAACCTCGATTTCACCCTGTTGCTTTCTTGGCCCCGTTACAGTAGCTCAGCGTTTAGACCAGCACAGTTCATTGAGTTCACGATTACCGTCATCAGACCCTATCTGCCTTGGAAGCTGCTTTGTCCTTACTCCTGGTGAAAGGCGGACCGCCCCGAGAGCTGGAGTCGTGCTGTGGGGCCGGAGGCAATGCTCTCTCCCGTGGCCACCGCCGCCACGCAGCCACGCTCTGACCGCTTCCTCCTCTCTTTCTCTTCTGCCTAATGATGGATTACATGTTTTAACAGAAATCTAAGATTGCCGGAAAACCAGGTAGAACCGTTGTGAAATAGATTTTGAACCTGCAACTAGCACATCAAGGAAAGCTAAGAGTTTTTTTTAATTTTGCCATTTTGCATTTTATCATAAGTTTGGGGCTTTCCTCTGAAAAATAACTCTGTGTTCACCTCCAAGCTGCTTTTCACCAAAAACAGAGGGAAAAAAAACATTGGGAGCTCCTTGGCAGATACAAAGTGCTGCTCGCTGCCTGTCTGGCAGGGATGTGAGACGCCACGTGCCCTTCATGCTATTGACTGCAGTGGAGCCACACTGACTATCACCAGCTGGGCTGCTGGCTCCAAGTGTGACTCGGGAAGGAAACATATTTTCTTCGCCGTCACCTTCTGAGCAGTTGACAAGTTCTGTGCTTTGTAACATTGCTTGAGGAAACGCAAAAACCTAACGGAGCAAAAGAGACGCTGCAGTCAAGGTCAGGGTTACGTCTCGGGAAATAATCTCTGCTTCATCACTGCAGCCTGGAGAGCTCGGCGGGTGCGCGGCGTCGCTGCCGGCCGGAGCACGGCTGCGGCAGGCTGCTGGCAGAGCCGAGCTGCTGGGGCCGGCGGCACGGTCACCAGCTGCGCTGCTGGCTGCAGGCATGGGCGCGCGTAAGGCAGCACCAAACACTGCTGCTACCAAAAATGACTGAGGCTGTGGAGAAAGCGATGGTGCCGAGCTGTCGCGTCCTGGCTGCGCGGGCGAGGAGGAGCCAGCGCGTGTCCTGGAGGCTGACCCGTGCCCTCGTCTGATGCCCCGAGCCCCCGCACGCCCGGGCAGAAGCTCTGTGCGGTAACAGCAGCAGCCTGGCTGCTTGCCGAGGCGCGCGCAGTCGGCAGGCCTGGCTGCCGGGCCTCGGCGAGGAACGAGCCTAATTCTCCGGCAATCACATTCTCCAAGCGCAGTTTGGAAAAGGGAGCCGAAGGTGAAATCTCAGCTGGCTGCAGTGCTGTAGCCAGGGTTGCAGCTCTGGGGAGGAGAGGTACAGTGGAAATGAGTACAATCTGTGATAGGATGCTCCTTAGTGCTGTCCGGTGGCCGTGGGAAGCTGGAGGTCTGCTCTTATAAACGTTTCAGATTGCCCTTACGTGGCTGCAGCCTGGAGCAGGAGCCTGTGGGCTGAGTGGAGCCAGGTCCTGTGGGCTGGAGTCGCGAGACAGGAGTAAATCACGGGGTTCCTGCAGGAACACGCGTTTCTGCTCCTGAAACCTGCGGGCTGCTAGAAGTGCTGCGTTTTGAACGCTAGAGAGCAGTGGGTTTTTGCAGGGACCGCAGGACCTGCCCTGGCCATGCCGTGCCCGTTTGCAGCCTGGGCTGCGCCTGGGGCGCACGCACATCAAAGTCTGCCGGAGGAGCTGGGTGGTCGGGAGCTGCCACGACGGGCAAGGGGGGCGAGTGCTGGGTTAGCGGTGGCAGGGACCGATCCTGCCCAGCCCAGGTGGGCCAGGGCCTCGCTGTCACGGACGCTTCCCACGGCTAACACCTGCGTCTCAATGGGAGACATTCTTCCTCTTCAGCATTTGTGCAATACGCTAGGGAGTTGCTCGTTCTCATGTGCCCCAAGTCCTCGGGGCACCTAAAAGTATAAATAAAAGCATAACTTAGCGTAACAGGCTCAGTCCCCAAAACATTCTTGGCTTGCTCTGATGACTCTCAAGTTACTGCATTAGAAATGACAACGCTCAGAGGAGCAGATTTCTTTAAACAAGGAAAATGCTGTACATAGCTTTTGCACTGAGCTTCTCTTTCAACATATACCCAAAGGCTATGTGTTTATTTTCCTAGATAAGTCAGCTACTGAAAAACAAGCTTTCTAAGTTCACCTGAATTACTCCAGATTGATATTTAATGAGAACAGTAACCTCTGACACCTGGGGCAACACGAGCCTGTTTTGTGCCTTCAGTAACGCAGGCATTTGATAACAAGGGCATAACTATATAGACACAATCTGGTTTTAACTAAATTAAAAGCTGGTGCAATTTCAAATCCACATCTTAGTCTCTTGTTACCTTTGATTTTTCACTAGCTTTTTTGTATGTCAAATGCAAAAAATCCCTCTCTTTTTTTGCCTCTTCCTCCTGCTTTCATCCTGACTGGTGGATTTTCAATGAGACCCCATGTATAAAAGGAAGGGAAGCGAAGAGAATGAGGAAATCGTTATTTAGCCCAAATCAGAAACCTGTGACTGACACTTTCATTAAGAGGAATTGATTAACTCTGACTGATTGTGCTTGTTGCTCTTCCTGGCGGCTCCCAGGGCCGGGCGCTGCAGAAGCTCTCCTCCGCAGAGGGGGCCTGTTTGCAAGACTCAGATAATTGGGTCATGTTCTCCAGGCTGTTCAGCTGACATTTTCATGATTCACAGATACCTTGGGAGAAAACAAAATGCAGCTCCAAACAAAACGCGAGCTGCTCCACCGCACACAGGTGGGTGTGTGGGGACGCGGACGCGGAGCAGCGCAGGTGGGCATCTTCCTCGGCACCCGCAAGAAGAGGGAAGTTTTGCTGGAGTTTTAATTAAATGAAGTTGGCAGCTTGTTTCAAGTGCAGTAATCTTCATTTCATAGGGTGCTCTGCAAAAGCGTCTGCACTTAGAAACTTAATGTTGTGTGAAACATCCATAATTACAAGGAACAGGGCCAATGTGTCCATTCCTCATGACGTTACAGAGTACAGACAGAGATAATCAAGGACGTGATTTCAATTAATGTACTTCATTAGGGAGGTGGCCTGAGCGAGCGTGGCTGCCCCAGTGGACCTCCCGCCCCAGGAGCTCGCTGGGTTGGAGGAATCGGCTCTGACACTCGTTTCCTCCCCGATTCCCCAAGGGACCGTGCGCTCGGCAGTGCCTCCTCGTTTCCATCTGGAAAGGCTAATGAGAGCGGACGGGGCTGCGATGTTTCCGCAGTGACAGGAGCCCAGGCGTCCTGGATGCTGGTGCCGCCGTGTTCCCTGGCTGGGGGACGGCGGGTGGTGTGGGGACACTGGGGTGGCCTGGCCAGGTCCCTGGTGGCACGTGGGCGTGCAGGTGCCCTGGGGGCACGCCGGCTGCTGAGCGTGTGGTCCACGCTCGACCCCAGAGGCCGGCGGTGCCCAGGAGCACAATCACAGCTGTGTCTGCGCTTGAGCCTGCCGGGCGGTGGCCGTGCTGGAGAGGGGCTGCGTCCCACCGCAGGGCTCACGTGTTGTCCCTCCTGGGAAGCCTCTGCTGAGCTGTTTTTCTTCTGCACCTGGAGTCCTTGGGTCCACCTGCAGCCCAGCATGGCCGTGAGCAGCACCGTTGCAATGCCTTGGGAGGACTTATTTTGGGTGTCTGTGTTCAGAAATGTTGCTTCCCAGGAGTCCCTCGGTCGGATGTGGGCTCCTGCGAGAGGTGATGAAGGCTTTGCGTCGTTCGGGATTGAGGAATAACATCTCCCACGGGGAGCTGGGGCTGAAATGGCTGGAGCACCCTGGTCAGACCACAGGTCTGAGGCCAGCAGCTGGGTGGGAGGCTGCAGCCGATCTCCAACATGAACCTCCCGCCCGCTGTGCAAGAGACCTTTGCAGGCCTGGCAATGCAACGTGCTTCCAGGGTCCCGGTGGCCACATGTGCTGGCGTTTGCCCCTCCGTGGGACTCGCAAGCTGGTCGATCCTGTTGTTTTGCTTCTAAATCACAGTCATCGTCTCTGCCACGTTCCTGTGATTCATGAGTTTGTCAGTGAACAGGCAGCATTAGAAGCTAGAAAAAGCAATTTGTGAAGCGAGGTCTTCTGGCTTTCGAAGCTACCTCTGCAATTTAGTTGCTGAGTCTCTCCAAAGTTTGGCACTGCCTGAACCCTGAGTGCCAGCTCTGTATGATAAATATAGCGTCTGCGCCCCGCTGCTGGCGATAAAAGATTGCTGATGACCTTTCTGAATGAAATCTTAGAGTGCGTGGAATAAATGTAGAAAAGGTCATAAGTGGAAACTTTTATTATGTGGTAAAGTCAAATGTCATTCCTAATCAGCTCGTAGACACCTGGGCCTGCAGCGCGAGCCCGCCTGCCTCCACCTCCTCCCTGGGAATGAGGAGAGGCAGCCAGAGGTGCTTGCACCCCAAAATGAACCCAGCTGAGCATTTTGGGGTGTTATTATTGTTATTTTGTATTATTTCTAGACAATGTGAAGAGGTTGCAATCTCAGTCCCAGGGAAAGTGAGAGGGAGGGGGTGAGCTGTGGCATGCCGCCACGGGGACCTTGCTGTGGTGACAGTACATTGGTTAGGTGTGTTATGGGACACCTTGCTGCGATGCTTTGGTGGCCCGTTTGTGCCGTATGTCACAGGAAATACCCCAGAGCAGCCCGGGAGGTGAGATTTGTGATCTCTCCTCTGCACAATGCAAGTGCTTGGAAATTTTCTGACGCTATAAGCATTACGTGGAAAATGATGCAAAAGAGGAGAAAATCAGAAAAACTCCCAAGAATGCCCTGTCACCAGATCCAGCCAGTAAGCACAAGTTGCAGGTGCAGCTGGGTATAATCAATGTTTGAGGTGGAGACGTAACGTGGGCTGACTTGCCGGCTTGTGTGCAAACATCTATTTGTGCACCTGCAGACCCTTCTCCACTGCCTCACACCAGCGGGAGGGAAGAAGAGCGTCTGTGTGTGAGCAAGCTGCAGAAAGACATGGCAGTATTTGCACCAATTTCTTGCTACACTATGCATTGTTATTATAACTGTGCTTAAAACATAGCTTTAATATTCACTTCAGTGTCGCAAACAACTGTTTCAGTTTCATGAAAAACAAAAAGCATTTTGTTTTCAAAGACTCATTAATTGCAGCTGCAAGCCAAGGTGCCTGTGAGAGGAATTTGCCCCATCTCCTGCCTTGCTGTGTTTTCTTCTGGCTGCATTTCACAACCGTTTCTAACAATTTGAGTTTACTTTGTGTGAATGTTTTAAGAAAAAGTGTAATTGAAATTCTCTTCCCAGTGCTGGGGGAAGATGACTCATACATCACTGTTATTTTCTGTATAGTAAACAAGATGGAAAGCTAGGGTTGGAGGAGCTGGACTTAACAAATAGCTGAAGCTCTTTGCATTCAAACAGGAATGACATTAACATTTAAATCCCAAACAACCCTGCTAAGATTACAATTCCAGTCAGTGTAAAGGGCCCAGACAGCCAGGAGCAATGGTGCAAATACTAGTTTGCATTTATCTTTTGCAATAAATATTTCTAGTTGTGTACGTGAAAAATTATGTAATTTTCTGGGTTTCAACATTTTTGGTCTTTCAACGCATACCTCAGCAGTCTGCTAAGTTTTGGTCTTTCCATAGCGGGTGCAGGAATCTAGAAGTAACTTGCAGCCACGGCTTTTAGAAGAGTTCCCGCTCTGCCTCCCCCAGGCTAAATCCCAAAGGGGAAACGGGGATGCAGAGGGGTGCGCGGGGACGAGGTGCCGGACGCAGCCCGCCGGCCGGGCGCACTCCCGCGCCGGGCAAGCGTGCCGCGTTCCCGCGGCCTCGCGCCGGGGCTGGCTGTCGCGCTGCCTGTCTCCTCTCCCTCTCCAACCGGGAATGCTAAGCAGTCACGTACTTTAGAGCCAGGAAAAGAGAAAATATGAGAGGCCTTTCAGCAAACTCGACTTCCAAGTAAATAATGACTGGAGTCACAATTATTTATTAAACAAAGCAATTTTTAATAGCCATATTTTAGGCTTCAAGTCACTCGCTGCTAATGCAGAGAAATCAAGTCGCTGTGGGATTGGTAATGAATGTTTCCTCCTGTCAGTAATTACATGTAAATAGATGACTGGGTTTCCTCCTCCAGCTTCTCCATAGTGGAGGTTTAATTCCCAGCTGGCGGCGCACGCCGAGCCGTCCCGGCGCAGCCGGTGAAGCTCAGCGCAGCGGGCAGACGCGTGTCCTGGGGGACAGGGGTCTCCGGCGCTCCCGCGGTCGGGGCGGCCGTGGCTCCGGCCGGGGCCCCGCGGGCTCCTCCGCCGTCCTGCCGCCGGGCAGCGCCGCCCTGGGAGGGTGTTTTCCTGATGCTGCCGCTTTGCCCGCTCTCCCTTGTTTTAGCGTTCGGAGCGAGGGGCCGGCTGCCGCGAATGGGTGGGTAGTGCGGCTCCCGGTCCCTGGATCTTGTTGTGTCTCTGTGGGACCGCAAAATCCTCCGTTCTCACTGTCTGCCCATGATAAAGTCACCTCCTGACCTTCACTGGACAGCCTCGGTAGGTGGCACTTCTGCATCCTCCCGAGAGGACGTGTTCCTGCTGCCGCTGCGGGCCGGCAGCGCTCCCGGCTGCCGCTGCCCTTTCGCAGGGGAGCGCCGGGGGCCGGCGCGCTCGAGCCCTCGCGTCTGCTTCGGTGCCCGCATCCAACGCAATCCCTGTCCCTGTGCTATCCCAGGCGTTTGCCAACGCAAGGAACTAGCTGAAGCAGGACCAGTACCGGGAGTGAACACGCAATGCCAGCTTTCCTCTTGTTCTCCCTGTCCAACTTGGGGAAAAAAGCAATAGGCTTGTCCCCGCCATCTAATGAAGGAACGGTGAGAGACCTGTGTATCAATAACAGACCCAGGGAGTGAAGGGCAGTTTACCAGGTGTCCATCTGCAGTTGTGGCTCTAAAAAGTAGTTTTTTGGTGCATTCCTTTAATTTTTCTTTTTACAGCTGCTCAGCCGCTGTGGGCGGCCGGTCCCAGAGCCAGAGGCCTCCCGCGCTGCGGTGGGCAGGACGGAGGGGACCTGCTGTCTTCCCATGCAGAACTTTGTCTCGGGCTTGTTCTGAAAATCCAACTTTCCATTGTCTGAAGCCGTAATTAAAGTGTGATGAATTACGTGTCATCATCCCATATGAAAAAACGCCACCTGCGTACGGCTGATTAGAGCCCGGCGGCGCCGCCTGGCAGGACTCGCAGCGCTGGCAGCGGCGGCGTCCTGGGGACGTGAGCTGCCGCGAGCCGTGCTGGGCATCGCCGCGGGTCTCGGCACCCGGCCGCGGACCTCTCGCCGAGGCGGCGCAGACGCGCGGCCCGAGCCGGCCTGGCGGTTGCTGCCCTGGGGAGGCAGCACGGCTGCAGCGGGCCCGAGCAGGGCGCTGAAGCCGGCTGCGGATGCTGCTCGCCGCGGCGCGACGCGACGCCCAGCCTGCGGCTCGGCACGCCGGAGCCTGCACCGCCCTGCGCCGCCGGCCGCAGCCTCCCCACGGCGTCTTGCTGCCACGCGCGGGGACGGCTTGTGAAATACAACCCTGAAGTCTCAGAAGCAGCAGCACTCTCAGACTTTCTCTTTGAAAGACGCACTTCTTTTTTTAAGCCTTTCTGCTCACCTCCTGCGCCTCGCCTTGTTTTTAACTGCCAGGCATCAGCAAACTGAAATCCTCCCCCCTCGGCTGCCTCGGTGCCGGCCCCGGGCGGTGGCTCCGGCCGTGACCCCCCGCCTCGGCTCGGCGCGGCGGCTCCGCGGCAGCGCGACCACCCGCCAGCGCAGCGCCAGCCCAGCGCCGCCGGGCTCTCTTGCAGCCGCAGCCCGGGAGCCCCCGCAGCAGGGCTCCCCGCCAGCCCCCGAGGGACGGGACGGGACGGGACGGCCCCGGCCCCGGCTCCGGCCCTGGCAAGGAACCTGCGGCCGCCGAAGGAAATCCCAGCCGCTGGAGACCTCGCCGTCCCTCGCAGCTGCAGGGCCAGCCGAGCGCCTTCGCCCGGCTCCGGGCGCCGGACACGCGCGCCGAGGTCAGCCCAGCCGAGCGCCGGCCCCGCGGCCGCGCTGGGGGCAGGCGCCCCCTGCCAGCGCCCCCCTCCTCGCCCCGCAGCCGCCAGAGCTGCTCCCTCTGCCTCGCAGAGGAGAAATCACAAAAAACAAATTGTTTCCCTCCTGCATTTCTCTCTTTCGCTGTAAGCCCCAGAGTAATAATCTGAGTGGCATTGTTTAGCCAATTACTAATTTACTAGGAATTAACTTTAATGCATTAATAAATGTTGTCATTTTCCTGACAAATTATCATAATAATGCATTTTAATGGGCTGCAGGAGTCAGGAGAATAGTGCGAAATAAATATATTTTAGTATTACTTATTCAGTACATCTGTACCTAATTATATTTGCAGAATAATTACGCTGCCACTGCTTCCCTGAACTGCATTTGTGTCAGCAACACGCCCGTGATAAATCCCTGTCAGGCTGAAAAAAGGCACCCCTCAGCCGCGGTGATTACAGTGTTTAATCACCTGCCGTTGGGAGGAGGCCTCTCTGTGACACTGTCCGGCCAGGCGCTCTGCCAGCTGCCTTGATTTAGTTACCTCTTCACAGGAGAAACTAATTCAGGAGACGGATTGCTGAGCAGACCCTCTGTGTGAAGCATGAATCATTCTTTAATCACCGCGCACCCCGGGCTGGAGAGCCCAGCTCCCGGCCGCCGGCAGGGCAGGGAGGGACCCGGGAGTCTGGGCTGTTTGTTTAGCGCAGCAATTAGTTTCCTCGCCCATCCTGGCACGCGGGGCCTCGCCGCGGGAGCGGGGCTCGCGTCCCAGCGAGGACGGACCCCCGCGAGCAGGAGAAAGGGGCCGCGAAGGAAACCGCTGCGGGACAAGGTGGATGCAGGTGGGTTCGCCAAACACCGCTCCCGCACCGCGTTTGCGGCGGGGTTCGCTGCGGAGAGATGCCTTGCTCGCGCCGCGGTGGGCTCTGCGTGGAGGTGCTGGGTGATGTGGGCCAGTCTGTGGCGTAAAGGTGCAGGGGAAACACGAAATAACGGTCCTCGCTAGCCCTAAAGCTGCTGCCGGTACCGGGCTGGGCCGAGGGCCAGACACAGGTAGCGGGCGCAGCGCTGGGACCCTGGTTCCACGCGCAGGCGGCCGGCGGCTCCAGGCCGCCCGAAGGCGCGGGAGCGCGGCCCTCCCCGCTGCCGCAAAGGTCAGCGCCGAGGCGGGCTGTGGCACGGCTCCATCCTGCCGCTTTGTGTGGGCGCTGAAGGGTCATGGACAGCAGCAACAAACTACAATTATGCGAGACCTTTCGATCATAACGGATTTATTCAAAACTCATGCATAAATATTAACGTTGCTCAAAGATTTTGAACAATTCTTTGGCACAAGCAGAACAAACATTTAAATGAAATCTGACTGCTGTGCGTTGCGAGCAGGCAGGGAAGCTCCGGACGCGAGGGCACCTCTGGCCAAGTAGGTCTCTGCGCTGCCCTTTCCAGCAGCCCCAAAGCGTGCCGCGAGGCGTGGAGCGCGTGGGCCTCCAGCCTCTCCGAGCGATGCCCTCGTCTCTCACTGGTTTTAACCGTGCCCGGCGCTCCCGGCCCGGCCGAGGGGTGCGAGGAGGCACCGTGTCCCGCGGCAGCACCCGGCGGCCCCGAGCGGCCCGGCAGATGGCGCCCCGGGGCCGGGACCGGGACCGGGGCCGGGGCCGCGCGTCCTCCCCGGAGCTGCCGCCCCGCTCTGCGGCCGGGACCGGGGCCGGGACCGGGGCCGGGACCGGGACTGCGCGTCCTCCCCGGAGCTGCCGCCCCGCTCCGCTCCGCTCCGCCCCGCCCCGCTGCCGCCCCGGCAGAGGCCGGCGGGGGAGGAGAGGCGTGCGCAGCCCCACGCGTGCAAGCGGATCCCCGCAGGGGCAGAATTACAGCTGCATCAGCCTCGCGCTAGTTCAACATGATACAGTAAACGCTGTTATTACCACGAACGCCCGTGGTATTAGTAATAATTGGCCGCTAATTTTAGCACCCTTTTCCCCTTGTTATCGCTGTCTCTCCAAAGGCGATACACACCTGACATGTGAAGGCCAATTTATCTCCACTAACAAACAGAGATATATTTGCTGTCATCAGACAGCTTTAAAGGTTATAAAATTATAACTGGTTCTTCCTAGCATTGATAGAGTACGTGCACTTCAGCCAAATCGCCGTTTTCCTGGTTAATAATATTCCAGTCGCTATCTGGAGAACGTGCAGCCTGCAGGAGCTGCTGCCACAGGCATCACCCCGTCCCGTCTGTAGCCCTAACTCCCAGCCCTGCAGGCTGGGGTGCCTTGGCTGTAAGGGGGGCACAAGCCAGAGCGCCGGGGGGACGGTGCCGGGCAGAGCCTGGGAACCTGGAGCCCAGGCTGCTCCTCAGCATCCATAGACGTGCCACCACAGAGCCCTGAGGTGGGACAAGCACCCAAGACTGGTCTCCAGGGCAGACCTGAATGGTTGCACCCGTCTCAGGACAGCCGCTGCCTGTTGTCTGTGGTCAGGGCACTGTCCCTGGGGTGGGCGCTTGGGGCTGTGACCCCACTCCATGCCAGTCGGGGGAGGGCAGCAGGCTTACACAGCCTCTCTAATGTTTTTCTGCAAAGATGATTAAAAAAATCTCCATTTCATTTCACAAAAGAGTGAAAACAAATCCCCCAGCCATGAGAAGTAAGTCTCAGGCAGGGCTAAGTGCCGCGTGGTTTGTATCACCCTGCCTGCTTGGAAGGAGGCACCTCCTCCTCCCTGGAGAGTCATGACACCACGACACCCAAATAAGGCCTGGAGTTGTTCTAAAACACAACTGCGTTACTATTTCTATGCTGCTCACAGTGGTGCTCTACAGTCCTGAAAGAAATGGCGATAGTTTATCCGCTGGTGCAGCCGCTGTGTGGTCTGCCCTCACGGCAGGGAGATAAGCCCTTTGCTCTAGGAAACGCAGAGACTTCACAGATTCTGTCTCTTTTCTGATCAGGCTGCGCACTAATGACACGATCGATGCTCATTGATTGTTTGAGGCCATAATATCAGGATGCTATCGGCCAAAGTGGCAATTGCACAGAGACCCAGTGTCTCTGGCAATCACACTGCAAAGCGGAGATAACGAAAGTCGCCCTGTTCAGCAGTGATGAAATAATTGTCAAGTCTGTGTTGCTCAGGTGAACATGCTGCTGCATTTCACGGTAGTCTGGATATGCAGTGTTGTTCTCCTTCCTAGCTGAAGGTCTGGGCAAAGCTAAGAGACAAACAGGATTCCTGTTTTGTCAGGCTCCCAGGGCAAGCTGGTGTTGTACAGAAGAAGCAAGAATCATTTACAAGGTCTGTCTTTGCCAGTTGAAAGGAAAGGAATGTTTTCTGCCTTAAAGTATATGAGAATTCTCCATGTGGACTTTAGGGTGCTCTGTAGTCTCCTCTGGACAGGAAGGAGTTGGTAGTGTTTGGCTCTCGCGCTCAGTTATAAACGAGGAGTAAAGTTTTAAAGCAAACATCTGGGATGTATCTGGACAGACTGTGTCTCCATCACATCTACTCCCTTCATGGACTTGCGGAAGGTCACTGCACCCCTCTGCCATCAGTCCACCACGCACTGGGCTCGCTCTCAAAGAGCGGGACCAAGTCCTGGACACACTTCTTTCTCTTAATCTTCTCTTAAATTGCCCTGCTCCTTTCCTCTTGAGCTCTAATCTCTCAGCCAGCATTCAGGAAACAAGGGGACCAGGTCATCAGATGCACACAGGACATCATAGCCTATTTTGCAAATATTCTAGGCATACCTGAAGCTTAAGCAAAACTGGATCAAGAAGAATAAAATATTCATAGATGTGCTTTTGATGTATGATTTCCTTGCAAGTTTTGGAAAATAGTCCCAGTTTTGTCCCTTCCGATAACAACAACAGCAACACCACCACTCTAGGATGTAAAGGGGAAAAAGCAGCAAATTTCAGTGATTCCCTGTTAAAATGTGGTGGTTCAGGGCTACGCATGTTGGCACCAGTATGTCTAAAACAAAAATAATTACAGACTTTTAAAATAAAGTAAGGTCTTCAGATGAGGAACAATTATATTTTTCAAAGCAGGTGCACATGTCTTTCCACCTAGTAATTATCAATTACAGAAGGTGCTTACTCTGTTATCTTAACAGGATCTCCAGTTATCTTTTAAGGGCTAATTGCAGTGCATTTAATTCAGAAATCAAACACTAATGATTTTGACCTTTATGCTTTTTTCTGAGGTGTGATAACACTTTGAAGGCCACACAATACTGATCTGCCTGTTATTTGCATTGCACTTCCCCACCTTTTAACACCCGGCAGTCCCGTGGGGCAGAAGCCAGCAGCCATTGCCTGGAGCGCCCGCCACGTCCCGTCCCGCGGCGCCGGCGCTGCTCCCGGGCAGAGGCTGGGGCTGGTCTCGGGGAACGTGCAGAGGGGAGGGGGGCAAGTGCAACTTCAAAGTAATTAAAAGGTACATTCACTGGGTGCTCACACCCCGCTCCATGCCTCGGGCCTCGGTCCAGGTGCCGTACGTGTGCCTGGGGTGCTCAGACTCAGCTCTCCTGATGCACGAAGCGTTTCTCGCCAACACTGTCAACCCTGATTTCCAGGGCAGCACCGATCTAATGGAAATTCAAAGCAGCAAAGGGCATTTCTAACTCCAGATTATTTACAATGCAGTTTGTAAATGTCCCTGCAGACTTCTTCAGTCAAGCAGGCAGGGAGAGGCTGGAGGAAAGCTGTTTCATTGCACTTTGTCATAACCCTGCAGTGGGCTTTGTTCATAAGTACTTTTCTTGTCACCATGTGATTTTTAAAAATCACCTTTTAAATCACTTTGAAAAGCATCCATTGAAGTCTGGTCAAGCAACAGCTTTGGGGAACAGAACTGTGCACGGTGCTGTGAAAGCTGTAAACAGAGCTGAGTCAGTCATTGATTTATTGTATTTCAGCACTTTGTCTATACATTAAACTTTGGCAAGCATCTCATGATGGTCCTCCGAAGTATTCACTCCTGTGCAGTATATTCCAGTTTCTTCATCTCATCTAAATGTTGAGAGGGTGATTTCAGGGGGCCTCAAGCTGGGAGTGGGCAGAGCCCACCAATGAAAGATGAGCATCTTCCAGCCCTCCCACAGCCTAGATGTGGGAATCACGGTGGACCTTTCCCAGGCTGTGCTATGCCGGAATCGGCAGCCCCTTTGGCTCGATATGTCTCTGAAAGCGTTGACCGTTCCACCGCCTCTTGTCTCCCGCCCCTCGGCTGGACGCTGATCCCGGGTTGGCCCATCTTGGACCGGGGAGGCTGCTGGGTCTTCTGAGGAACGTGCACAGCAGCAGCCACGGTCTGCAAACCGGCGTGACCGAGCGGGAGTCGCACGTAATGCCTGGTGCTGGTGGTAGCAGCCGCGGGTCACACGTTAGCGGTTGCCTCTGCAAGTGACTTCACAGGAGTCAGCGTTGTTATATCTCTGCGTGTCTCAGCCAGTGAAACGTCCTCATCTGTTCATTCTTCAAAGCAGATTTGATCTCCATATTCAATAAGCATATGTCCTAGCTAAATCCCTTTTTTAAAGACCCTGATTTCTTCTCCATCTTTGAGGAAGATGATTCTCTCTTGCCTAATTAAAAGCCTCATTTCCATTAGGAACCTTTGAATTATGCTGGATTTTCTGCTCGAGGTTTCCTCCAGCAGGCGTCGAGCAGGGCTGGCCAGCGGGCGCGCGCCTCTGCCGCCGGGGTCTCCGCGCCGGCCGCGGGGAACCGCCGCGTGCCCAGGCGTCACCGAGCACGGCGGCGGCACGGGGGGCAAGGCAGGAGAGCGGCTCTCCAGCCTTGCCTCCTCTTCCTCGGGTTCCTCCTCGCGCCTGGTGGAGCGCGAGTCCTCGCTGTCCTCGCCCGCGGCAGGGCGGTCGGGCCGCCGGGAAGCGCTCGCGCAGCCCTCCCCGGGCAGGGAGCCCCGCGGGACGGCGGCGTCCCCGGAGCGGGAAGAGGCGCGCAGCGATGCCAGGACGGCGGGGGAGAAATTCCCCATTTCTTGTCTCGTTTCTTTGGCAGGTGAAGGCCAGATTCAGACTCGGAGAAACCGAAAAGCAAACAAACGGTAGAAATGAGTGTGCAAGAAACCCCCGAAGGTAAATGGATTTCAGTCGCACCGTTAGTACTGTCGTTAGCATCGAATGTTTTCGTTGTAAATGAGCTTGGAAGTTGTTCTTTAATCTCCAGCCCAAATCATCCTCACTGCTTGCAGATGGTGAAAACCTATTCATTCGGGCTGGTGCCCAGCCCTCCCCCTCGAGCTCGTGTCGCTCCCTTCCCCTCTCTTGGTCCGCGTTACGTTTGTGAGCTTTAATATTTAATTGGTTTTTTTAGCTATTTTGGTCTCCTGGCGCTTTGCCGCAGTTGCGAGCTGGAGGTCAGCAGCCTGTCAAAGTGGGAGAGAGGCTGTGTATTAGTTCATCTCTTTTTTTTTTTATGTAATTTATTTGTTATTGATGTTACACCAGTCATTTCCCAGAATCCTTGGCTGTCTCTGCTACCTGTTATTTACGGGCTTCCCTTTCGCTCGCGGCGGCGCGGCGGGGCAGGCGGCCTTGGGGCGGCGCGGAGCGGGGGCCGCGGGGCTCGCCGGCAGCCCCCCGCCGCCCGCCTCGGCCGCGGGGCGCTCGTGCCGGAGCCGCCTTCCCGCTTGCGCCGCGCCGGCATTGTGCTGCTTGTTGTCTAGGCAAAGGTTTCCATGACACTAAATAAAGTGAAATATGATTTTGCACAGCTGGATTCTGTCTTAGATGCAGGCTGGGGGCGAGAAACGTGCATCCAGCAGGGACCTGTGTGAGGTAAATTACGGGGGCTCTGGTCTGGGCGGCAACAGCCAGAAAAACACCAATTCCTAGCCGTTGCTCAGCTGGCTCCCAACCAGATATTTACTTTCAAAACCGCATCTTGTTTGCGTGTCTTGCATAACCGGCTTCCGCCACGAGCGAGGGAACGGTCCGAGTGACGCCGTGCAGCAACCGAGGGGTGGAAGGGGACGTACGCCTGGGGCTGGGCAGCGGGCCGGCCGGCCGTCTGCAGCGAGCGCCCCGGTCACCCCGGTGCGCGGCCTCCGCGAGCCTCGCTGGTGAGCGTCCCGCTGCGCTGGGGCGGCCGGCGGGGCGCGCGGGGGACGAGTCCCGCCGTCTGCGCGGCTCGGACGGCCCCCAAGGCCGTGCAATACCCCAGACCGCTCCGTCTGCCCCGGGATTCCTTCCCCGGCTCTCTGCAAAACAGCAGAAAACACCATATAAATTTTAAATACCTGGAGAAAGAAGAGGGGCCCTTGGTTTTAGACGCTTTGGGGACCTAAATTTCCCCGCGGAGGACGACAAAGTGTAAATGCCACCGATGCTTCTGGAAACCGCCTCCCTGCCGGCTGCCTTTGCGTCGTCCCCGGCTCAGACGTGACCCTGCGCAGAGGGCGACGCAGCAGCCGCTCCGGCGCTGCCGGCAGCCCGGCCCGGGGCCGCCTGCCTCGCGGGGTTTCCATGTACTGCATCGCTGCTCCCGGGCTCGTTTATACCCTGCGTGTTCTTGATTAGTCAACATGGTTTATCAACAGCGATGCTTTAAGATCAGCTCCTTGCGCTGCTTGCGTGCTTCCCTGCAGCCGGCTGCGGAGCTGCTGCTTGCGTAAGGGTTTTGTTCAGATACCTTCAAGGTGCAACAGCCGCTGGAATCATCTCTTGGAGGGGAGCTCTGCAGGTTTTAAGAGCTTTAATTAAATGTTACGGGATATCAAGTATACTATGTTAATTAGTGTTAATTTGGAAGTTGTCTGAATTCTAGGGACTCAATTAGAAATAATTAAAATCCATTCTCATTTATTCTCGCATACAAAATATGCGCTGCTTTTCCAGTCCTCTTTCCATTAGAAGCAAAGGGCTTGTCTGGACCCAAGGGGCACCAAACCAAGGGGCACCAGGGGGAAGAAATTGGTGGGCAAAACCCAACTCAGAGGAAACCTCAGAGTAAGACTGGTTCAGGAGCTGCCACATTTTGCATTATGATCTAGCTGCACAGTTAGGCAGCTGAAAAGCAGTTTTCTGCGGTTGTAGCTCAGCTGATTTCCAGCAGTTCGGAAGCACCCAGTGGGTCGGGGCGGGCGGCGCTGGGAGGGCGCGCTGAGGAAGGAGGTGGGGGCAGCTGGCCTGGCCCGAAATCTGGTGAGATGGGAGCAGACGGGGAGGCCAGCGGGCCTCCAAGCACCCCTCCCAGCAGGCGTGCTAACGAACACCTGATCGTTGCAGGATAATAATGCAAAACATGAAGAAACAGCCAGCGAATTGCGTGATGTGAGCTACGCGGAGGTACCCTGGCCTGCGGGCGCCGCGTCCCGCCGCCCTGCCCAGCGCCTGCGACGCTGACGATTACACAGGCGACGGCTGCACAAATTAGCTGTGAAATTGGGACCCGGAGAGGAGCTTTGAAATGAGGAATTTGCAGGGGAGGGAGTGCGTAAAATGTTTAAAAGGCAGAAACAGCACAAAGCCTCAATTTTAATTATTGCAGTTTTAATCAGTGAAATAGTTTTTTTTTTTCTCCCCCTACTCTGATCGGAAAAGTAATTGGAATTGTGAATGGAGCGTGATTATTGTGCAAATTACAGAATTGGAAAGGAAAGCAATACGGCCGGATCCTGCTGCGCCGCGGGGCGGCAGGGCGGGTGCTGCCGGGCCGGCGCGGCCGAGGGCCCGCGCAGGGGTGGGCTCGCTGCTCCCGGCCATCGCGCCCCGGGGCTGCGCCCATCCCCGGACCCGCGCGGTGATGGACACGGCTGCGTCCCGGAGCATCCCTGAGCCCCTTCCCCGTCACCGCAGCAGCCCTGGGTGCAAGAGAGGCCCCGAAAGCAGGGGGCGAGTTGAGGCTGGGGAGCAGCGCTGCCGAGTGCTGCTCCTACATCCTAGTGTAGCATCCTGCATCCCGCAGGGTGTAGGATGAGCGGCTCCATTCCTGGGAAGAGCCAGGCGGAAGTTGTCTGGTAGCGATGCCGAAATGCACCCGCGCTCAGTTATGTTCAGGTAATTGGAAGTAAACAACTCTTCTCGTCCTTAAATCAGGTGACTTTGTGCTCTAAGTAAACGAAAGAAACAAAATCCAGATTTTCGTTCACGTTCCATGCACGTAGTAAAAATGAACCTTGGTCTCCAGCAATTCCAAACCTAATGAAAAACAAATGAGTTTTTAAATCAACCCCCAAATGCAGAGCGCTGCCGCTGCCATCGCCGGCTGCTGCTGCAGGACAGCTGCTATTTCCAGGGCTTCTCACTGAATCCTGAATAATTTTATTAGATTTTGAGCAAGGCGGTTGCCAAAACGTTCATTGCCTCCCTCCTGCTCGGAACAAAACAACGAGGGAGAGAAAGGGGTGTCTGCAGGGCTGGTTTCCCATGTAGTTACTGCTTTCTGCTGCTGGCGGAGGTTTCAAAGGCCGAGGTTTGTTCTGTGGTGTTGTGCACCGCTCGGCCGGCCCAGGTTCCCGGCCTCGCCGGGTCCCTCCTCCTGCAGGGCTGCTGCGTGCGCTGCCCTGTCGAGCACGGCACGGCTCTCCCGTGTGCCTGGTCGCTTCGATATACTCGACCAGTTCACATTCCACAGAACCGTAAATAATCAAAGCCCTTCTGCCGTCATTTATAACAGTTCACTCTGGGCTGTAATTTATGTATTAATTTCAGCTGCGAGTTTCTGAAGTGAGGGGGACAAAAGGAGGTTAGTAACTGGATGTGTGCCTGCCGCTAAACGCCGCTGCCGCCGCCAGCGTCCGCGGCGGCGGCGCACGAGAGCCCCGTGGAGGCGCAAGCTGCGACGGTGCAGGGGCAGGACCGGGCGCGAGCGGCGGCCGGACGGCCGGGCACGCCGGCCCGGCCCCGCAGGGCCCCTCCGGGGCTGCGGGCGCAGAGCCCTCCGCCGCTTGGTCCCAGCGCAGGAGCCGCAATCAAAGAACTCGGAGAAACGCCATTAAAACCCCCAGGCTAGAAGGGGTCGGGCGAAGCATCAGAGCGCCGAGAAGCTCGACGCCAAGTGGCTCCCTTCCTTTAGGAAACTGCTTTCCCCTTGCCGTTCCCTCCCGCTCGGGCCCGCTTCCGACCCTCGGTGAGGTGGCACGGGACGCGGGCACCGCCGGGCTCTTGCCGGAAGGGCAGCAGTCGGTTGGGCCATCGAAGACCAGTCCTGCTCCCTTCACGTTGGCAAGGGGGGAGACGAGCGCGGTGCTGTGTGTGGCGCTGGGCGCGAGGTCAGCCCTGCTGCTGCAGAGGAACCGGACCGCGCGCGCGCGCGTACGGGCTGCGCTGAGACCCGGCAAACTCATGCGCGTGGGGCTGCCTGAGGAGCTGCCTCCCCGGTCCCGCCGGCTGCGGCTCGGGTCTGCTCCGCAGAGGAGGCAGGTTTTCCTCTGCCTGGGCCTGCGTTGGACTAGAGCTGTACTGAAGGGACAAAGCAGAAGAAACGGCAGGCGCAGGGCAGCGGCCGCGGGACTCCGGGCGTCCTGGCGCGTGGGGCCGGCCCGGCGGCGGAGGGGCCGCGCATGCCCATGTCCCTGGCCGCGTCCCTCGCAGCAGCGGCGCCGGCTGCCAGCGGGCAGGGCTGCCCCGAGCGCACGCGGCAGGTAGACGCAGACCGGACCAGTCAGGCTGCCAATTCCTCAGCCCTCGCTATTAGCTATCTGTTAAGTGCCGTATCTGATCCAGACACAGCATTATATGCATTTCTCTGCGAATAAGCCCCCGCTTGACACAGCCAGTGATTGCTTTTTTAAAACCATGCAGGGAGGATCAGCTCCTTCATCCACTGATAAGGTATCAGGTGACAGAGGGATCAGCATCCACCACATAAATCTGCAACTAATCCTTTGGAATCAATATTTTTCATTAAGAACCTGTGAGAGTTGGGCCATTATAGGGAAAAATCTGTTTAGGTTGACACCTTGATGAAGTTATTCAGTTCAGGGGCTTAAGTCATTGAGAGGTAATAAAGAGCAAAGAGCACAGAAAGATCGAGGTGCCGGTTATGAGAGCTTGCAACAGAAGCAGGGGCTTTACTGCAGTGAGAAATTATCGCGCTGGTTTATTGTAGAATTATGAGAACCTTAAAGGGTTGGTAGTGCCGCCCAGGTGTTCCTGCAGGCTGATGGTGCTGCCTAGATGTTCCCGCGGGCTGATGTGGTCGCCCGGGTGTTCCCGCGGGCTGATGTGGTCGCCCGGGTGTTCCCGCTGGCTGATGTTGTTGCCCAGGTGTTCCTGCGGGCTGATGTGGTCGCCCGGGTGTTCCCGCGGGCTGATGTGGTCGCCCGGGTGTTCCCGCGGGCTGATGTTGTTGCCCAGGTGTTCCTGCGGGCTGATGTGGTCGCCCGGGTGTTCCCATGGGCTGATGGTGTCACCCAGATGTTCTTGCCGGCTGATGGTGTCACCCAGGTGTTCTTGCCGGCTGATGGTGTCACCCAGGTGTTCCTGCAGGCTGGAACCAGGTGCTGCCCAGACGTCCTCTCTCGCGCACAACGCACCCTCTCTCGCTGTGCGTTTGTCCCCTGCCACGCGCCGGCAGGGCCGGCGGCAGACCGGGGTGTGCACGTTCGCTCTGTCCTCTCGAAGGAAGCGGCTGCCGGCCCGAGCGCCCGCTGTGCTGGGAGGCGTTTCGCTCCGGGCTGCGGCAGGAAGGATTCCCGGGGCCTCGCAGTCCCCCAGGACGACGCGTTTTCTGCCTGAGCGCCGTCTCTGCAGGCAGCTCCTGCAGGGCTCAGCACCGCGGCGAGGAGGGGCGGCCGAGGCCCGGCGGGAGCGGGGCAGGGCGCCGGCGGGCGGCCGCCTTCCCCGAGCCGTCCCACGCCGGGGAGTGAACCGGGCAGCTGGGTTTCGGGAAGAAACGAGCAATCCCTAAGGCACGTGCGGAAGCGCAGCCGCCCGGGGACGCCGGCCCGGCGCGATGCTCTCCCGCTCTGCCCGCGGCTCAGCACGGCCCCTCCTGATCCCCGGCTAAGCCTTCCGAGCGCGGGTGTACACGAGCACGTGCAACGCCGAGGCAGGACCTGTTCCTCGCCCGCGGGATGCTGCTGGCTTCTCTGCAGATGACGGGTAGCGGAGGGAGCCAGCCGGGGCGCTGCCGGCCGCCTGCCGCCCTCCAGAGCCCCGGCTTCAGTACCTGAAGAAGTCAAACTTCTGAAGTTCTCTGTGTAGGTTAACCAAGGTTAATTGTATGAGCTGCAAATGGAAATGTCTGGCCCATAAATCCCCAAACCTTGTTAAAGAGGATTAAATGATACAACTACTTTGTAAATCCTAAAATTTCCATGCAAACCTCTCATAAACAATAACACGAGAAACCGCTGACACGCTCAGGCTCTGCTAATCCTCGCGCTGCCGGCAGGAGCGAGGAGGCGGCGTGGCATGGGCGCCGCTGCAGCCGGCGTGCCCGGGGCCGGGCTCCCAGGCCGCTGCAGGGGCGCCCCGGCCCCCGGCACGGTTACCGGCGCCGTGCGGTTGGTGGCTTGGCATCGTTGTCCAAAGCCGGGTCACGCCAGGGCTGCAGGAGCGTCAGCACGAGGTCCCAAGCCGACCTCCGGCCGCCGGCACGGGAGGCCCCTGCCCGCTGCGGGGATGGTGTCTGCCCTGCCGCATCCCCGAGCTCCCTGCTGTAGCTGAGGCAACAAATGGAAGCAAATAATAATCTCTCACATCTGGCTAATGCTGGAGAGATTCTGCAGTAACTAACTTGGCTCTGAGCCATGATTGATGTGTTTTGTTCCAGAAATTGTTTTGCAGCTCGTACAGAAGTCATTTGTTTCCATCGTTGCCGAATATCCCAAACCAACGCTGAAATAAACTGGGGAGGGGAAAATGTGGAGACCGAGGCTCCAAGCTGGAGCCGAGCGGTCAGAAGCCCCGCGGGAGCCTTGGGGACGGGGCGGTCGGGGCGCTGCTCTCCCGGCAGCAACACGTGCGCGGTGGCTGGCCATCGCAGGGCCCCTGAAGGGGGGCTGCTCCTCCGCCGTGCAGAAGAGATGCAAACCGCCCAGTCTTAATGAGCAATTAAAAGCTAATCAAAGGGAAATCTGTCAGATAAGGATTTTTGTGTGCTTTTATTCTTGGCTTTGCCTCTGTTTGTGGAGCAAAACATATTGTCAGAGAGATTTGTAGCCCTGAGATTTGTATTGTGGTTCCTGGATCTAATTCAATTGCAAATTGATGGTTTTGGAAGGATGGGATTTTTATGTTCACAGTAATCTTTGTCTTAGATTTAAACTAACTGCTACGTGCTCTGTAAATACGTGCATGTACTAGACCTATTTCCTTAATTCATAATCATGACGAGAACTGCAGTCGGTTCCTCTTCTCTCTCCAAATGTTTCCTTTGACACAAGCACTGAGATAATGATTTCTAATGCCTTGGAGCAAAGCTCTCCTCTGGCTGCGGAGACTGCTTGAGTGCACTGTCCCCACGCCTGCAAGCCCGGTCCCTGCCTTCGCTTGGTAGGGCCTGGGCGTCCCCCCGTGTCTCTTCGGGGAGAGGAGGTGCTGGCAAGGTGCTGCCTCTTGCAACGATGCCTCAGTCTCAGCTGGGCATTGGATCGGCTGCCTGCATTTTCCGAATTTCAATATTTGCTTGATTTTATTTTTGACTGGCTTCAAGAGAAAATCTCAAAAAAAATCTCAAAAGAAAAGTAAACTTTGCAGGCATTTTCACAGTCATCCCTCCTGCTTTTTGCCAGCCACAGAGCTGCTTTAAGTATGTTCTAGCTAAATTTCACATTTGGAAAAGGAGCAGGGGGGTTGGCTGGGAAAATACTCCGGGTGTTGAGTCCTTGCAATCCCTTCCGCAGCCCTTTCCAACGCGCGCTCGCTCCGGGCGGCCAGGCCAGAGCCGCGGCCCCAGGGAGGCAGGACTGGCGATGCCCTGGGTGGGCAGCACCCCGAGCCGGCAGCCCTCTGCCTGCCCCTGCCCTGACGGCCCCAGGGGGAAACGCCTGCGCCGAGCCGTCCGCCAGGGACACGGCGGACAACAGCTCCCTGCAGCACTTGGGCTTTAGCCAGCTCGCTTTAAAAGGTCTGCAAATTGTGCAATCGCATTGGTAATGACTTCCCAGGCAGGGAGCTGAAACCCACATGCATTATGCGCAGCTAAATGCTTGGTGATTACACCCAGAGCCTCTCTGCTCCACTGCAGGCCGCTAACCTTCCGGTCGCCTGCGATTAACGGATTATGACATTCCCAGTTCAGAAGATGCTCGTATCTCAAGAGTTTTGCTGAGTAAATGCTGCTCTCAGAGATCTGAATAGAAACTAATTGTGCAGAGTGTCTTGCACGTTCCTGATCTATTGATTAACCACCGGGAGCTGGAATCCCTCTAGAAATACTCTCCCGACTCACTCGTTCTGCATCCCTTTGGCTTCTTAACTAAATCCCTTGCAAAGCCTTGCAACAGTCTAACTGAGAGCTGGTTCTGCTGAATAAAGGTGCTGCAGCCTCCTCTGGAATTGACTAAAACAGTAAATGGCTTGTGAATAAGAGTAGCCTATTGTAGCCTAACATGGTCCCATCAATAATAGATACCAGCAAACCTCCAAGAGAGCTAAAAATTTCCCTTTTAGTTATGAATTATGGATGCAGTTTAGTGTAATGTAGATGTATCTCAAAGGGTTTTCTCAGTGTATATGGTAGTAAAAGCTAGCAATTTACTTGTGTTACATCTATAGGTTTTTTAGAATAAAGAAATTCTCTCTTTCGCTATAAATTCTGGCATTAATAACAGTAAAGACAAATTTTCAACATGTAGTTTGAAGCACAGTATTAGCATGTTGAGGCAGGTCGGAGTGTGGCCCTGCCCTGCTGGGCTGGGCTTTCGGCACTGCCCGTGGGAACCGGGACGGCAGCGAGGCTGCGCCAGCAGCGCTGCGCGCGGTGCCTGTCCCCCGCGGCCAGAGCTGGCCCTGGCACGCGCCAGCCCCAGGGCTCTCCCAAGCGACCCGGGCAGGCAGGGAGGTGCCAGGCGCTCCCCTAGATCGGGGCTGCGGGAACCCTCCTCTGCAGAGTCCTCCTCTGTGGTGCCTCCTCCACAGAGCCCTCCTCCATGGACCCTCCTCCATGGATCCTGCTCCACAGACCATCCTCTGCAGGGTCCTCCTCCATGGACCCTCCTCCGTGGAGCCTCCTGCATGGACCTTCCTGCATGGACCCTCCCGCATGGACCCTCCTCCGTGGACCCTCCTGCATGGACCCTCCCGCATGGACCCTCCTCCATGGAGCCTCCTCCGTGGAGCCTCCTGCATGGACCTTCCTGCATGGACCCTCCTGCATGGACCTTCCTCCGTGGAGCCTCCTGCATGGAGCCTCCTGCATGGGCCCTCTTCCATGGAGCCCTCCTCTGGCTCTTCTGTCCCACTCCCGTATTTGTTGATAGCGGAGGCATTTCGAGGCTCCACACGCCATGTGCTGTGCGGTGGTCGGAGGTTCAGCGCAGGCAAGGAGCTGCCAGCCAAAATGAGACCTCTGCCTCTGCGGCTCAGCTCTATAAATGAACAGTGTCATCTGCCCATTACCCATGGCGCCCGTGCATGCCTTGATGTACGGCCCAGGGCCCCTATAGATCTGCAGGAGACACTTGAAAAGCCCATGTGAACCTCCCAGGGTCAGAGGGCTAATGCTTTTTTTAATACCCTCTGATAATTAATACTCTACATCTACAATGAAAGATCATTATAAAAAGATTTGCTATAACTACAGTCGCTCCTTCTCTAACACGTAATGAACAGCAACCCCGAGGGGCCGGCTTCTGTCAAAAAAAAAATCCATAGCTGCAGATTCATGTCGGCTCTTCCTGCAGCTCCGACGGCCGCGGAGCACCCAGCGCTCACGAGCGGCGCCGGCCACGGGAGCCCCAGCGTGCCGGCAGCCACGGGGCAGCGGGCAGGGCGGGCGCAGGGCGCGGGATGCAGGATGCGGGACGCGGACCCCGCACGGCGCCGGCCGGCTGCTCCGGAGCGCGGGGGCCGGACGGAGAGGCAGCGCGCCCCAGCGCTCGCTCCGAGCGCCCCGGGCGGGGAGCGACCTGCCCGCTCTCCTCTGCGGGCAGAGCAAGCAGTGCCGACGTTTGCACAGTCTGAAACCAGCGCTGTCGGGGGACTCCCATTTTTTCCAAGGGAACCAGCCTGAAACACAGTTTCTACACCAAACCTTTTCCATTTAATGCTGGCAGTAAACATGCTCTTTAAGCACTTCTTTTTGCAGACGTTACTTTTCAATTTGCAAGTTTAATTTTCTTCTGTTTTTTTCAGAGAGGAGTTGACATATCTGTATTTATTTTTTAAAGAAAGAACAAACTTTTATAGACCTTCTGCAAAACCTAGTAAAAATATAATCTTTTCTAGTGCCAGACAACTGGTGCCTGCTGACTCAATTGCTTGTATATATGACAAGGCTTGAAAAAAAATGATTGTCATTGCCTAACTCTGAACAGATTGGAGTGAAGTGCAGGATCATCAATCAGAGATGCCATGTCGGGCATGCAGAATCCAACATGCTGGTGCCAGGATAATCTTGATTTTTTTCCTAAATCTTTGCCTCAGCCTCTGCTTCTGAGCTTTCCTGACTTTTGCTGTGAGCAGCTTAAGCAGCAGCCTTGCAATGTAATACCAAATGCGCAAGGGCTGCAAGTCAGACACAGCTTCCAGCTGATGGTGGCTGCTTGTCAGGCAGAATAATCGCTGATACACTCCTGTAGGAGGAAACTGTCTTCAATTTAATAAATATGTAAAATAGTGTTTAACAGCCCTGAAATAAACTGTTGAACTATGTGGTCCAAGAGCTAATCTCATCAGCTTGTATAGACTGCGCAGTCATTTGCATCTGTGTTTAAGCATGTCAGACACACACACGTTGCACCTGCAGACACGTCCCCATGCCCACATTCCTGCTGCTTTCGGCTTTCCAAGATTTTATATCTGTAATCAGTAGACTCCTTTTTCCCCTGAATTCAGGCCAAGGCCAGGAAAGAAACTGCTCTGAGATGATGTGTTACACCTGCGTAAAGGCTGCTGAAATACAGCCTCTGTCCCTTCATACGCAGGCAACCGGGGAGGGGACGCGGGACAGGGGCGCCTGCGGGATCACCCCAGCGGCGAGGGCTGGGCTGAAGACGCCCGAGGGACTGCGCCAGGCTTGGCCCGCGAGCAGCAGATAACCCAGCTCTGAACTGTGACCTTGACATCTCCACAGTGATAATTACCAGGAGCCCTGCTCCGAGATGTCCCTTCTTCATAAATGTCTCCATGATTTGCTACCTCAATATCACTGAAACACAGCTGAGAAGTGCGAGCACAGGAAAGCACAGTCTCCACCAAGGGATAATCCACCTCGCAATGACGCTGGCAAATGAAGTCCTTTTCCAGCCCGCGAGCCTTTGGTGTTGGAGGGACGGGGTGGCTCGTCCCTTCATGTTTCAGTGGCACCCAGCCAGCTGCAGGACCCCATCGAGTTACTGCCCTGTGAAGCCTTTATCCATGGGTAAAGATCCCCTTCTGCAGATGTTCCAAAGAGAGGAGTGTTGTCAGTTAATAAATCCATCAAGTGACAACCTAGTGTTTGGCTGAAGTGTACAGAGGTGGTATTTCTTGGAAGTTTTGTGGTACTGCTACTTAAACAGGATTATTGATTCATGCACGTATGTGGACCAGCATTTGAGACAATCAATATGTGCAATATTAATGTGCTGTGCTTATACCTTGTGATTACTCATGAAAAAGTGGCCTTTACTGGTGGCCAGAGTTCAGACTACTCTGTTGTGATATATGCTTTTTAAAATTGCTGGATTTGAGTCATCAGGGTTTTCATCCCATGGGTCAAGTGAGTTACTCTGTCCTTTGCTTTTCACTTTTTGTCTTGCATGGATTTATGAACATCATGAAGAGGAAGTATATTACTGTCACTTTGTGCCTTCCCTCTTTCTTTTAGAGCAGATTTGTGTTATGGGGAATTTCTCAGTTTCTTCCCACCCTGCGGAGATGCTGCTTTCCAGATGCCCTGGGAAGAAGGGGGTCAGTGACCCAGCTGAGCGTGAGCAGCTCTGCCCTTCCCACGTGTCTCTTGCGGGCTGGAGCAGACGCGGCTGCGGGAGCACATCGGCAGGCAGCAGCCTGCAGCTGCGCCCCGGCACGGGGAGGTTTGCGCCCGAGCAGGGACTCTGGCTTGGTGTTGGAACGATCATCCCTACGGTTTTAACTGGCTTCTTCCTCTGAACCCGTCACCTCTGTGCCTCGTGTGCCTGCCGGGTTATTCCTCCTTCCCCGGCAGTTGCAGGAGCCACAGAGCAGGCTGTGCAGGAGGGAAGGGGATGGGGAGGACGTGCTTCCACTCAGTCCATCTTCGGCGTTATCCGAGGCTGGGAAATAACACTGTCTAGAGAGGCTAATCTCTGCTCGTGACTTACACACGGCTGAAACGCAGTGTAAGAACGGCTGTGCTGTGCTGGCTCAGCCGATGGGAGAGAGGCAAGGGACATGCAATGCAGATGTCACTCTTTTTTCATTGCAGAGTGCTGTCTCGAGTACCAGGAGTCAATCTCACCGGTGAATTCACTGACCTTTGAAATCAGCCATCGCTGAAAGTGCGATGCAGTTTTCACTACTTGTGGGATATGTGCAGAAAAGCTAAAACATAAGAGGACTTGAGTTACAACAAGCCAGTCTGAACTCTGGAGTGTTTAATTCACTAATTGAGCACAGACCTTGCAAGCTGGGACTTACTGAAAAGGAAGATGCTAGGGGGTTATTTCTGAATGCTGCTCTACAGCTGAAAGTTAATTCTTTGAGATGTTGCTTGGATTAAAAGGCAGAGCCAGACTGGAGCCAGTAATTAGCAGGCTGGTGATCCTGCAGTGACAGCCACGGGAGCAGTTACTCTTGGGGTAAAAACCTGTCTGGAAAAGCAGCTCTTTGCTCGCCAGCAATAGGGCGATACAGAGGACACTGGAGTCTTGTGCCTGCCCCTGGGGGCAACGCACTCGATGAGCAAACGCACGAGGCAGGAGACGGGCAAAATGATCGAGGAAACACTGTTTCCCATAGACCCGCACACGCTGCGCTCAGATGCCCCGGCTGCAAGAGCGCGACAGTGCAGGCAGCTCCGGGGCCGGGAGCCTCCCGGGCCGTGCTGGCTTTGGGCCACCCCTGCCGGCCGCGCTGCCGCCCGGCTTCCAGGCGACCGGCGGCCGCTCCGCAGGGCTGGAGCAGCCTCTGCTCCCCGTCCCGGCAGCGGCCGCCCTGGGCTCAGCGCCGCGGGCGTTGCAGCCCGCTGAGAGCCTGGAGCTCCCCTCCGGGACGGGCGTCCCACCGATGGACAGACGAGGTGGGTTGGGGAACGTAGGAGATATCTGGGGGCAGTGGGGCAGTTGGGGCGCTGCTGGGTTCGGGGTACGTTTGTTGTCCCTGTGCCAGGCCAGAGCACACACGGCACCAGGCTGGCCCTGGCGGGACAGGATGGGATGGGATAGTACGGGATGGGATAGGACAGGATGGGATGGGATGGGATGGGACAGGATGGGATGGGCCGGGACAGATTGAGACGGGATGGGACGAAGTGGGACGCGGTGGGACAGGATGGGATGGGAAGGGATAGTACGGGATGGGATAGGACAGGATGGGATGGGATGTGATGGGATGGAATGGAACGGGATGAGATAGGACAGGATGGGATGGGATGGGATGGGACAGGATAGGATGGGCCGGGACAGATTGAGATGGGATGGGATGCAGTGGGGATGGTGTGGGACAGGATGGGATGGGATGGGACGGGAAGGGATGGGAGGGGACCGGACGAGACACCCTCCCTGCAGGGCGAAGCGCTGGGCAAGGTTGTCTGCAGCCGCAGTCTGAGCTGGTCTAGACTCTCTCGACAGAGTATGTCTGGCTGGAAAGTCCTGTCTCGCTGACACTGAGACATTTTGAAGGAAAGTGTCAGCACTGGTGAAATTCTCGATGGAAAAACTTGAAATGATTTGAAGTCTAAATGCCATATTTCATTACAGTGCGCTCTCTTTGTTTTGTTCCAGCTTTCCTACGGTGAATTGTCTTCTGTGAAATACCGTCACTTTTATATTATCAAATTGAAGTATTTCAGTGGGATCCTTCCACGGTTTCTGAACTCACTTTCTCCCTGACTTTCCAGGCCACAATACATTTGAAAATTTTACTTTGTCCCGATTTGTGATTAAAAACTGTCAGGAACGATTTTCACCGAGGAATGGAAATTGGGTTTCCTCCCGGGTGGCGAAGCGGGAGCAGCGCTGAGCAGTGCGGGCACCCAACGCGAGGCTGTGCGGGCTCGGGGGGCTTCGCTGTCCAGGGAGGAGGGACGGCGGGGAAAGGAGATTGGGAGAGGGCACCCACTGCCGTCTCCAGAAGAGCTGTGAAGGTGGGACAGGATGGGATGGGATAGGATGGGACAGGATGGGATGGGATGGGATGGGACTGGACAGGATGGAAGAGGATGGGACAGGACGGGACGGGATGGGACGGGATGAGATGGGATGGGACAGGACAGGACTGGATGAGATGGCTCGGGATGGGATGGAATGGGATGGGACGGGACAGGACAGGATGGGATGAGCTGCCATGCCGGCTGCAGCTGTCCACCTGGCGTGCACGGCACCATGGGGCGACCAGCGAGGTCTGGCCTGAAATACTGCTGCTGCGTTCACCCTGTGTTTTGTTGCTTGCAAGGCTTTGGAAAGGCCAATAGTTACCTTGAGCGATCTCCTCTCGTCAGCGTGGGAATTGGCCGGCAGACGCCCCCAGACCGTTTCTCTGCGGTGCGCTCTCAGACAGGCTGGGCTCCTCGAGTCAAGGGATCGAGATCCGGGTGGCACTTCTGAGGACACCGGCAGCACCGCGGGGCTCCCGCACGGCCAGTGAGCCGGGCGGCAGTGGGGTCCGGCGGGCGGTGGGGGCTGCGGCGGGAGCGCACCCGGCGGCCCCGGCGCAGGGGGGCTGGAGGAGCGGCACAGCCAGCGGCCCGCGCTGCCGGCACGCTGCGCTCCGGAGCGGGGAGGTCTCCGGATCCCGGGCCGGGGGAGCCCGGAGCAGGTGCCGGCGCGCGGCGAAGCCGAGCCGGGTCCCTGCCGGGGAGAGGTGCTCACGCCTCCGTGGCAGAAAAGGACGAGGGCGGCTTCGCGCGGCGCCCGCGACGGCAGCGCTGGGTGACTCCGGGTGCGGCGGCTCCCAGGAGCCAGCAGCCGCTTGCCTGAGCGCCCCGGACAAAAGCCTTTCCAGGGGCTTCCACGCCGAGCAGCCCATCACCGCCGTAAATCGGCCCCGTCCCACTCGCTCTCTGCCTCTCATTTCCACATCTTTTCTTTCATCTTGCAGCGCCGGCACGGGCTTTGCCAGCCGCTTCCCCGGAGGTGATTAAAGCGAGGATATCCAGAGGTGGCTCTGGAGCGGGGACCCGCCAGCTCGAGTCAGGGGAGCGGGAGCGCCCCGCTGATCCCGGCTCTGCGGCCCGGCCGCCTCCAGCGGAGACGGCCAACCTGCCGGGCCCAGGGCAGGCGGGGGGGCTGCTTTACTTCCAAGGCGGGGGGGAATCCGGCAGCCCCACCGCGACGGCAGAGGTTTGTGAGCTGCTGCGTGACACATGAGAAACCCAGGGATTACAATAATTTGGTTGAAGAGTTCTCCGCTCTGCTCTTGTGATTAATGGGATTTCCTGGAGGGCGCGAGGAAAGGTCACCGGCACGTGTCGAACAGCTGATGACAATTTCCAGCTCCGCCAGGGCCCCGGCTGCGCTGCACCAGCAGTTACAGGGTGCTGCTCACCCGCGCAGGAGAACAGCGTCGCTCCAGCTGCCCTGGGGCGTCCGGAGCACTTTCCCTGGGGATAAGTACAGGTTTCCGACAGGGAACCTGCCTGGAGCTGCGGAACAAGGTGTCACAGGCAGAAACCGGCCTCGACCCAGTCGTTGCCCTCCTTGGAAAGAACCGTCTGCGAATCATGCTTCCTATCACAGCCGCTGCGAGGTGCATTATATGGGGTCAATAAAACACCAACACTTCTAATAACTGTTTGACCCATTGCTGCAGCTGGCTGTAGAGTTCAACGGGAGCAGGGACGGCGGCGAGCCCCGGGGCCGGGGTATCCCCCCACCCCACAGAGCAGGACAGCAGCGAGCTCTGGGGCCAGAGCATCCCCCCCCCCGGAGCGGGGATGGTGGTGAGCCCTGGGGCCGGAGTGTCCACCCCGGAGTAGGGACAGCGGCGAGCTCTGGGACCAGGGCGTTCCCCCCCCCGGAGCGGGGACGGCGGCGAGCCCCGGGGCCGGAGCGTCCCCCCCGGAGCGGGGATGGTGGTGAGCCCTGGGGCCGGAGCGTCCCCCCCGGAGCGGGGACGGCGGCGAGCCCCGGGGCCGGAGCATCCCCCCCGGAGCGGGGATGGTGGTGAGCCCCGGGGCTGGAGCATCCCCCCCGGAGCGGGGACGGCGGCGAGCCCTGGGGCCGGAGCATCCCCCCCGGAGCGGGGATGGTGGTGAGCCCCGGGGCTGGAGCATCCCCCCCGGAGCGGGGATGGTGGTGAGCCCTGGGGCCGGAGCATCCCCCCCGGAGCGGGGATGGTGGTGAGCCCTGGGGCTGGAGCATCCCCCCCGGAGCGGGGACGGCGGCGAGCCCCGGGGCCAGAGCATCCCCCCCGGAGCGGGGATGGTGGTGAGCCCTGGGGCCGGAGCATCCCCCCCGGAGCGGGGATGGTGGTGAGCCCTGGGGCTGGAGCATCCCCCCCGGAGCGGGGATGGCAGCGAGCCCTGGGACCAGGGCGTCCCCCCCATGGAGCAGGGGCGGCAGTGAGCCCCGGGGCCGGAGCGTCCCCCCTGGAGCGGGGATGGCAGCGAGCCCTGGGACCAGGGCGTTCCCACCCCCCCCCCCCGGAGCGGGGACGGTGGTGAGCCCCGGGGCCAGAGCGTCCCCCCCCCCGCGGGAGCGGGCACAGCACAGCGCGGGCCGCCGGCCCCCTCCTTGCTGCCTTGTGCCCCAGATGCATCCCTCCGCCCGCGCTGCTCCCCCGAGGGTTCGCCCCGGGCTGCCTCCTCGGTTACTGCCAAGGGAAACCAGCTCCTGGATCTCCCGTTCCCCAGGCCAACTCCTTCAGCCTCTCTGTCAAGGTGTGCTGCAGCTTTGACTGTTTTTCCAGCAATGAAACTTTTTTACTGTTATATTATAATCTGCTTAGTGCAAATGGCTTGTCCACCCAGCCCTGCAAATCACCTGTTATCATTGCAGTCAATGGTCTGTGTCAACCCAATTTCACAGACAAACGCTCTCTCCCTGACCACGGCCACTGACATGGATAACTCTGATTTACAAAGCCAATAAAAATAAATTCACTGAATTACTAAGAACCACTGACTGAATATAGGAGATTAAAATCTCCAAATTTAGGGTGACTGGAAGCCATTTGATACGTGAACAGTGGTGAATGAGTTATAGAAATATCAGCCTAGGAGGGTCAGATGCCACAGTACGGTGATTTATCGATGAGAAAAGGGCTAATTGATAAGTTACCTTTGCTGCTTTTTTCCAGTCATTAGGTTAGTTATATTATGGTTTGTTTGTCATCTTTTACTTTTGGGGTCAACCAAAATTTTTTACAATAAGAAAAATCTGGGTCCTGTTTGCAAGGCCATGCTGAAGGGTGGAATTTAGCTGAAAATAATCAGATTGGCATGATCGACCACAGCCTCGCGGCCTCTTGGAGCAAGACAGTGGCTAAACCAGCCTTCAGGAAGACACAGCGCTGGCCCACAGCCCAAGTAAATAAACACAACGAAGGCGATGAGGGATAACGGGATGCATTTGCAGGGGCAGGCTTGTGCCTCCTCCAACGTCTGTGCAGGGGTAGCAGGTCTGGGCTAGCGACTCATCCTGCTGCCGGGCCTCCAGGCTGCTGGGGAGCGGCCGGCTGTTTGAGGCTGCCACCCGCTTTCTACGGGCAAGAGTTTTGCTTTTGAGGGTCTTTGCATTTTGCATCTCAGTCCATAGTGCTATTTCAACTACATTTGCAAATGCTGCCAGCCATGGTCTCCATGGCCAACACCTTGCATCAGTGCAGAGTGGTCCTTCAGCGCCGTTTGCCTGGACACATAGGCCGTGCGCAAAGGCCGGGGGCTTTGCACCACCTCCCAAAGGTACATGGAGCTAGTGGGATAAAAGAGCCAGATGAAAATGCAGCTTTCCATAGCAAGTTAGGAAAGACATTAGATTGCAAATGAAGGGCGCTTGTAGACTTTAAACTTCACTCTGCCTTCGCAAAGGTGTCAGCTGGAATTATTTTGGGCATTTACTTACGTGGTCTAGTGCATCACCAGCCTAAACAGTTTTTTTAAATAATGGAATCTGCTGCTTGGCTCATGCATAAAAAATAGCAAGAACGCGACCCAGTTGCATAATTTCTTTAGTAATAAGTAGAGTCAAAAGTGTTCAGTTCAGCTGCCAGCACAGTGAGACCCGCTGCACTCAGACATCAGCCGCGGCTGCATCGGGGTCTCCCATCCCCTGCCCGGGCGCCGTGCAGGCAGCGCGCTCAGCGTCCGACGCTGCGCCCTTCGGTGCCGGAGGGAGGTGGCCGTGCAGGGGAAGCCGCTGGCTGAGCCTGGGCTCTGCTCCCCGCCCCGTCACCGGGGCCTCGGGCCGGGCTCAGCCCGTGCTGGCTGCTGGCTTGGACTCGCTGTCGCGGGGAAGGGCTCGAGAAGAGCTGGGGAAGGCAGGGAGGAGGCATCTCTGAGGACCAAGAAGCTGCGTCGGCAGCACTTCACCAGCACCTGCCCCGGTGGCGGAGGATGCAATAAGAGGCGCAGGGCCCTGCCAGGCCGCCGGGACTGGGGCCGTCCTCCCTCTGCAAGCTGCCATCTCTCCCCCCAGAACTGCTGGTTTTTCCCCAAGGCTCCAGCACCTGATGGCTCCTTCCTCGAATGTCCCTCCTTGCCCGGCCCGGCTCCTGACACCGGTGCAAAGCGCCCGGCTGGCGTGCGCCCGGCTGCCTGAGCCCGGCTCCCCGGCTCCCCGGCCGGGCAGGGCACGCACGTCTCGGTCCAGGGGCTGCTTCCTCCGCCCAGGACGGTCCCGGGAGAGGCTCTGTCCGTGCCGCTCACGCTCCGCAGATACCGTGTCCGTGGCTCCGCGATGACCCAGATCCTGCCTCCCCTTGGTACAGGATGGCAGCGTTCGTTTTCTACTCTCCAGGTAAATCTCTCTCTTCCTGGAGAAATTCAGATCATGAACCGTTTTACTTTCTCCCTATTAAATAACTGGTGCATGAAATATGTTTCTATAGGAACCCTTACCGATATTAGTGGAGTATATCCCCAGCAATGGACAGGAGGTGGTCACTGGAGTCGATCTACAGGAGAGAGATGTCCGAGCCTTTCGTCCCTGCCGTTCACGGCCGCCTTCCTCCCCTTCGCTTGACGGTGTCGCCAGGCTCCGACGGGGCTCAGCCGGGCCCTGCCGCTGCGCCGGGCTGGGACCGGCCTCCGTGCACGGGGGCTGGCGCTGCGGAGGCTGCTGCGCGTCCCGTCAAGGCTCCCCAGGACCTCGGTGGACCGTTACGGCAAGGGAGACCTGCCCGGGGCGGGAGCTGGGTAGGAACAGGACCGACGAGCCCCAGCTCCCCGCCTGGGGCTCCCTGAGCACCGCTCGTGCCCCGGGACACCTCCTCCTCTTGGACGTCCCGGCGCGGGATGAGGGTGATGTGCGAGGGCTCCTGGTCCTACCCCCAGGAGGGACTTACCCCGGGCGGCCGGGTGCCAGGCTGCCTCTCGCAGCAGCCCCAGGGGCAGCAGATCCAGCCCGCCTTGGACCGGCCCCGCATCGCTCTGCAATCGCTTCGAGCCGGCGGCTGCTCCCTGCCGCTCCGCGATCCCGCGGGCAGCGCTCGGTCCTCTCGCTCCCCGCACGCAGCGAGCGCAGCCTGGCCCACGCGAACCTCCCCTGCCCGGGCTCCTGAGCCAAACACAAGCCGAGGTTCCCTGAGAGCTCTCTGGAAGGTAAAAAACTTTGCAGCAACTGCTGCTACCTGCAACCGGCCCGGCGGCAGCCGCGAGAGGAGGCCGTGGCCCCGGCACAGCCTTGCCCCGCCGGCCGGGGCAGGGAGCAGCCGGGCGGTCTGGGGGCCCGAGGCGATGCGGCCGGCATCACCCCCGCGGCTCCTGCCCGCAGCACGCCGCGCGCTGGGAAGGGGCTGGCGGGACCCGGCGGGCGGCCGGGCGCCCACCCCGCGCCAGGTGCTGTGCGGCCCGGCAGGACGCGGCGCGGGGCAGCCCTGGGCGCGGGGCCGAGCCGTTCCTCCTTACATAAGAAGTGGCATTTTGATTGATGCTGCTTGACATACAGAGAGTTCCCCGCAGCGGGCACTCGCTCGCCCGGCCGCTTACACACTCCTACTTGTGCCGCTAATTAACAGCCTCCCTCCTGTTTTAATTCCTTTGCCCCCGAACTCCCCGTTCTGGATCATCTCCTAATGCGACGCTAACTGTCTGCGACAGGCATGAGGACAGGCTGGGCAGCCCGGCACCGCGCCGTGCCAGGGCCCGCGCCGCCCAGGGACAGCCCTGCCCACCCCTCCGTGCCCATGCTGCGCCCAGCAGCTGTGCCCCGCTCCCAACAGATGTGCCCTGCTCCGGACCCATGCGCCCCACTCCAGACCCATGTGCCCTGCTCTGGCCAGATGTGCCTGCTCTGGCCAGATGTGCCCCCCTCCCACCAGATGTGCCCTGCTCCGGACCCACGTGCCCTGCTCCGGCCAGGTGCATCCGCCGCTCTGGCCAGCTGTGGCCCTGCCAGGGCATCTGGCCCTGGTGCAGAGCAGGGCTGGAATTTCCCTCCCCTCCCAGTTTCCGCCCTGTATGGAAACCCTTCTAAATGACAGTCCCTTTTTAATGTCCAGCCTCCCCAAAAGCACATGCCTTTTTGCAGCCCCTGCCGGGTGCCCTGCTGCATTCGGGCCAGCAGCCTTGGCTGGCAGAGGTTAGCGCGGCGTAACAACGCGGCACGTGGCCGCACACACCCCCCCTTTGGCAAAACAAATCCTAAAATACAGGACTTAGAGGATGTACAGCTCCCAGCAGGGGCAGGGCAGAAAGCCAGGCTTTGCGCACGGCTGCAAACCGTGCTCCCGCTTGTTTCTAGTTAAAGCTGATCAAAGTGGGACTTGTCAAATGGGATTTCTGACGAAAGGAAACAGCCTGCACGGGGGGCCGATGAACCGTAGCGGTCCCACGTGGGCTTTCTTGGCGCCTTGGGAGTCGTTCCCAGCGTAACTGAAAGGAAGCTGTGTTTAGAGACAGGGTTCAGCTGTCTGACCTGAGCTTTCCCCGGGCGGTAAAGCGCTGAGAGGCGGCGCGGGGCCGGGCGGCGGGCGCGAAGAGCAGAGCCCTTCCCGGGCGCCCTGGGCTCTCCTCCTGCTGCCGACCCCGCAACCCAACCTGCGCCCGCTCGCCAGCTGCGCGCCCGGCGCTCGCTCGGCTTCGTTGCGGGACGGAGGCGGGGGCGAGCGGGACCGGGCGGCCAGGGCCCCGCGGGGCGCCCGGCCGGGGGAGCGCGGCAGCCCCACCGCGGGCAGAGCCGGCGCTCCAGCCCCCCGGGACGGGGCGTGGGGAGGCAGCCCGGCCGCTCTGGCCCGTCGGGCGCGCGTCCGCCACGCGCCTCTCCGCTGGGCGAGGGTGTGCATTTTCCCAGCTTACATCTGTATTCAGCCCCGACATGCTGTCAGCTTGGAAGCTGTTTGCCACAGAAACATGTGCAGTAATTTTATATAAACAAGTTACCAAGCTGGAGTTTTACTGCAGCGGGTAATGCTGGGTCAGGCCCTCTCTCAGCAACGTCTCTCTCACTGTAATTAATATTGATTTTGTGCAGCTGAAATATAGCTACAAAATTTAATTTTGCTGCTAAGATTTTTGACATCACTGTTCTTAGAGATTAATGTGGGATTTAATGAAGGATTTGGCCTCTCGTCTGCGATGTTCCCTCGTTCCATCATGTGCCGCAGCCCCGCCGCCAACTGCTCCGTCGCCTGCCTGGCCTCCCTGCAGCTGCGAGCATCCTGCCGCGTGGCCCCGTGCCGTGGCTGCGGCCGCCCCGCATGGCATGGCACGGCATGGCACGGCATGGCATGGCACGGCACGGCACGGCACGGCACAGCATGGCATGACACGGCGTGGCACAGCATGGCACGGCACGGCATGGCATGGCACAGCACAGCACAGCATGGCACGGCGTGGCACAGCATGGCACAGGATGGCATGGCACAGCACAGAATGGCACGGCACAGCATGGCACAGCACAGCATGGCACGGCGTGGCACAGCATGGCACGGCACGGCATGGCATGGCACAGCACAGCACGGCACGGCACGGCACGGCGTGGCACAGCATGGCACAGGATGGCATGGCACAGCACAGAATGGCATGGCACGCCACAGCATGGCACAGCATGGCATGGCACAGCGTGGCACGGCACGGCCCACAGGCATCATCTGACCTAGGGAAAGCGGTGCAGCGGGCCGGCCCTGGCACTCGGGAACGCAGCGGAAAGGGCACGGGGGCAGCGCTCACCCTGGCCAGTGCCTCCAACTGGAAATATCAGCTGGAACAAGGACCATGTGGCCAGAGCAGATTTTTCGCTTATCAAATCAAGGAGCAGCTGGATTAGAGGATTAGAAACCAAATTAATTACTAATGACTTCCCCAGGCCCTGAGCGATTTTGACATGCATCCTCGGTGCGGTGGGCAGGGAGCGCTGGGCCCGCGGCTCCGAGCAGGCCAGCGGGGGGGGGTCCCCACGCTCCGCTCAGGAACGACGGCTCCCTCGGAGCAGGGCTCGGACCAAGGGGTCCCGGGTCGAGGGGTCCTGGGATGAGGGGTCCCGGGTCGAGGGGTCCCGGGTCAAGGGGTCCCAGCCGTGTGCCGCTCCGGCTCCGGGGGGGCACGGCCATGCGCCGCTCCGGCAGCGCCCGGCGTCACGGCCGGCCTTGGGCTGGCTGAAAGACAAACTCGCGTCGGGGGAAGCTTGCAGCGGCAGAGCTTGCACGCTGGCTGCCGCTCGAGGCCCGGGGCACGGCGGCGGCGGCCCGCTCCTGCCGGCGGGACAGCCTGGCGGCTCCTCGCTGGCGCAGTTAACTGATTCACACGAGCGCTCCTGAGCAGCTGCTACTGTCCCCGTTATCCAGGGCGACCGGGCTCGTTTCCATCTGCTTCCTGACCTGGATATTCAGCTGCAGCAGAGGATGAAAATGTGTCACTGGGAAGAAAGTCTCCCTTTGCCTGCCTATGCTTCTCGCCCGGGCTGCGCCGGGGCGGCATACGCGGAGGAAGAGCGGGGCTGACGTGGCTGACGGAGCCTGGGGGGCTCTAGCAGGGTGGGTGTTTCTGCCGCCCATCGAAGAGCCCGAGGGTGACGGGGCACGGTCGGCAGCGAGGGCCCCGAGGGGATGCTGGGGTGCATCCCTGCCGCCGGCCCCCAGGCAGCACCCGGCCCCCGGGTGGCACCGATCCCTGGGCAGCACCCAGTCCCCAGGTGGCACCAGTCCCCGGGCAGCACCCAGTCCCCGGCAGCCTGCTCTCCTTCCGCTGGCTACTCCGCGCTAATTGGTTTAAAGCAGATCCCTGGGTCACTGGTTATGGAGCCTACTGAGCAGCGCAGCTCAGCTGAGGGATACAGTCAGAAGTTCACCCTAATTAATCAGGGGTAATTAACAGATCTTACATTTCTCTGAGATTAATCAATCAAGGAATTCAGAGCAAATCGATGTGGGCAGCAGGCTGCTGCGAGTGGAGCTGGGGTGCCCATGCCAGCCCCGCAGCCCCTCTGGACCCCCCCGGGCACAGCCCTCGCGGTGCCGCGGGGAGGGGGCTCCTGCCGCCCCAGGGCAGTGCTGTGCCCGTGCCCAAACCCGTGCCCATGCCGCTGCCCACGGCTGTTTGGCTCCGACTGCTCCAGCTCTGGCTCCCCAAGGAGCAGCACGGTGAGATAATCCAGGCAGAATGATAGATGTAGGCCGGTGCCTCGTGCACGGATCTGCCTCAGCGTTTGGAATATTTTGCTGCTTGGGAAGTCCTCGTCTGCGGAGTGATGGAAGATCCCATGCCAAATCCCAGAAATTGATGTGCTCATCGGGGAAACTTGCTCACCGGAGGGTAAATGCCCACCTCATTTTTCTCATGGAAGAGAAGTGCAGCGCTTTGATTTTTTGGCTCCAGCATAAACAAGGTGTGATTAAATATTGTTTCCCCTCCCTTTTGTGTCATTAGTCAGGATATAGCTGCGAGCGCTGGGTGTGACGTGGGGACGCTTGCTTTGATTCCTCAAGTTTTTAAATGATTTTGTTCTCCTTTGCAATGCCATTAAAAATAGAAGGCAGGGTGTTTCAAAGCGCTCCTTCCGCAGAGCGCGTCTGATCTGGAGGACGGGCGCCTTGGCGAGGAAACGCGCCGGCGGCAGCCGCAGGGGCCGGTGCAGCGCGAGCCGGGGCGCCCCAGCCCTGCGGCACCCTGGCACCCAGGCACGCGCAGCGCTTCTGCAAAGCACCCCGCCGGGGCTGAGCGGCCCACGGGCACCCGCTGCCCCTGGCAGCTGGGGAGTTGGGGGGGAAAAAAAAAAAAAAGACCCGTCCCCTGGAGGGTCCGCAACGCCAGCGGGCCCCGCTCCCGTGGTGCAGCCCCGTCCCCTTGTGCTGTCCCAGTTGGCCCTCGGCTCAGCCCTGCCCCATGGCTCCGGGGACCGCCTGCCGTACTGGATTGTCTGTGCAAAAGCAGAGGGGTCCTCTGCTGCGGATGCGCTTACTGCCCTCGAGCTGCCGTGGGCTGCGATGGGAATGAGCGCACTGGGGCAGGGAAGGTCAGGCCGGACGGGTCTCTGGTCATGCTGAGCAGCGCTGCTCTCTGCCTCTTTTAGCCCAGCGTTGGAAGACGCCGAGTTTCAGCTAAGCCGGTGTATCATGGACTGGCGAGAGCCCTGCTTGCAGTGGCCCTTCCCCATCTGCTGCGCCGTCGGAGGCCGTGGCAATGTCCTCGGTGAGCACACGGGGCTGCTCCCCGCAGCTGGGGCCTGGGGTCGGCGCTGCGCGAGGAGCAGCCCTCCGCGGTGACAGCCCCATGGCTTTGCCAGCGAAGGGGGTGACAGCCGCGGGCAGCCCCGCTCCGCGCACCAGCTCTTCGCACGTGGTCTGACCGACGCAGCTTGACCCCCCTTCCCGCCCTGCCCACTTGCTCTCTGCACCTGGCTTTGCAGCACCCTGCAGCTCCGCACGCCCGGCAAGGTGCTGGTCGGCCCGCAGCTCTGCCGCTGCTGCTGCCTCGGACCCGCGCCGCTGCGCTCCCGCCCTGCCGCGCGCTCACCAGCGTGCTGGAGCTTCCCCCCTCCAGAGAGGGACAATATTGCCCTTGTTTGCCTGTGTCCGTTTGCCTTTGCTCACGCACAGCTCGGATGCCTGTGGGGACGCACCAAAAAGCGATTCCAGAGAAGTCAATTCTAGTGCAAAGCTGCAACAGAAGCTTCTGCTGCTGCAGCCGCCCGGGGGGAGCGATGCCCCCGGCGCGCGGAGAGGGTCCCGCGCGTGGCCCTGCCACCAAGGCATCCCCAGCATGCTGGCGCAGCTGCAGCCCGCCTCCCGCGCCGCCGGACCCCCCTCGCCCCGCGAGGTGCGGGAGATGCGGCGATCCCGTCGCTGCTCAGCTGCTCCATGGCAAAACGCAGCGTGCAAGCAGCTCGGCGCAGCTGCAAACGTCGGAGCAGCGCGGTAAGGCCGTGCGTAACCACCGCGGTTAAACGCCGCGCGCTCAGGGCGCTGGCACGGCTCGGCCGGTGCTGGCTTAGTGCCCCGTGCCGCCGGCCCGGAGCTGGTCCTGGCCGCAGCGGGGGCGGCAGGGCCGTGCACGAGGCTCCCCGGCTGCGGGGCTCGCACGTGGCACCCCAGCTCGCTCCCGAGCTCCTGGTCTTGGCAGACGAGGAGGCACCAAGCCCCTGGGAGCTGTGGGCACTGCAGCGAGGGGGCGGCACGGCGGTGGTGCCCGCGGCCCCGCAGCAGCGCCCGCCCTCGCCGGGGCCCGTGCAGCCTCGCCAGGCTCGAGCCCTCGCTGCCGCCCAGCCAGCCGAGGCGCGAGCCGCCCGGCGCCCAGCCCGTCGGCGGGCAGCAGCAGGCGCCCGCTCCGCTCCCGGCCGCGCCAGCTCAGCCCGTCTGCCAAGAAGGGGCACGCTCGCTGCTCGCTCGCTGTCCCGCAGCGTACACAGGGAGAAGACAGGGTTACTAAGTTAGAGATGAGCCGGGCTGAACAGGAGGCAACACTGAAAACATGCTTTAAAAAAAATTACCAGCCTGTGTTTGGGTATAAATTCCTCATTTGCAGTTAAACATAATTGTGAAGGCCTGGGAGCCAAAGAGATATTTCTAGTTATTGGAGAACTAGCTCCTGCCCCTGTGATCCCCAAGGAGCGATAATGAGATTTAACCCGGGAGCTGCTGCGGAGGGCCGGGAAGAGCGTCGTGTGCAGTGGTGTAACGATGGGGGAGCAGCGATGGTTACGGACCCCCCCGTCTGCGGCAGCGTGCAGGTGAACTCTCGCCGCTGCATTATTCTCTTTGCAGCGCTGCTCATGCCGCCTCTCCGAAGCGTGAGACGTGCGCGCCCCGCGCAGCCGCCCAGAGCCCTCCGCAGCCAGGGAGAGGTTTCCGGCTTTGGAGGGTGCCCGTGGAGAGGAGCAGGAATTAGCTGCCCTTGCGGAGGGTTTCCCACAGCAGGGCAGGACGCGAGGAGCCTGCGGGCTGCCCTCTCCCCACCTGCAGCGCCTGCTCCCGGGATCCTTCCCTTGGGGATGGGGCCGGCCCGGGCAGGTGGTACAGCACGGTGCAGCATGGCACGGCACGGTGCAGCACGGCATGACGGCCTGCAGCGGCACGGCACGGCACATTTCAATGTGGCACGGTGCAGCACGGCACAGCATGGCACAATACAGCTGGCAGCAGTGGTCAGCTCTGCTCGGCCGGGGCTGTGGCTGGAGTCCTGTCCCAGCACCCAGCGGTGGCAGGCTGCAGCGCCGGATTAGCGCCGCGCGGACGCTGCTGTGACCTGCCCGCCAGCGCGGCTCTGCCCCCATCTCCAGCGCGGACAGCGGCACGACGGCAGGCGCAGCCTCCCGCAGCGAGGGGCCCGCGAGCACCCAGGCCCGGCGCACCCCTGCCCCGGTCAGTTATGTTCTTTGCAGCGTCAGTGACAGATATGTAAGGATTAAATTGGAGTAATCTCTGTAATCTACTCAGTGAGATTAAAACCTCTCCCCACCCCCACACGCTTTATCCCTTTCATTCCAGGACTCGGCTAGCAGTGATTACAGCTGGGGAAGCCATTTAGCTTTTAAGCACCGTTCCATCCTGCTTAAAAATACATTTCAGAATCAAATGAGTTTGTGCGGCGCGGCCAGGTCTGGCTACTCTGGCTGGGCAAGAGGCTGAGAATTATGGCCAAAGTAGCTTGAGCCAGAGTCAAAATTAAATTTATTGTTTCTGACCTTATTTGGAATACAGTGCATTTAAAACTGATTGATGAGGCTTACAGGAGCTTTGGGCTCGATTTAAGACAACTCAGAAGGTCTCCACTTCCAAACTGCTGCTTGATAGAAACTTTTGGGCTCTGCCCTCCGCGGGGAGCCGCCACGTCTTAGCGCCCAGCACCAGGGCCTCGGGCGGAGGCTGGGGCAGGAGGGATGGAGCAGTCCCAAAGCGGTTTTCAGCAAGAAGGCCGGTGCCCAAGAACGCCGTCTGGGAACGGCGGGCGCTGCCAGCGCGCCCCAGGGCATGGTGCACGGTGCCCCGTCCCATCTGCCGCCTTCTTCACTCCGGCACCTCTGCTTCCCAGGTGCAAAGCAGGGAAATGCCCTTTTTTCCAGCTGCCAATGTCGCGCCGGGCCAGGCGGAGCCGGGTGAGCCTCTGGAAGAGCAGAGGGCGCCGGAGGCGCTCGGGCCGGGGCAGCTGGGCCCGCCGCCTCGCCGCACCGCGCGCCCCTCGCCCCCAAGCGCTCGGCGCAGCCACCCCCTCGCAGCGCGCAGCAGAGGCGGCAGCTTGTCGGCCCCGAATCAAAAGGTTGTTAATGACATACACGTTAAACACAGGAAACAGGATTAACCATGACATCTGGGCCCTGAGGGCTTTTTTAGGCTCTGGAAATAAATTATAACCTTGATCTCCTCTACCTACAACCTGGAGACATCAAGGCTAGAATATCACCTTTAATCTGATTTGCTCTTTCCGGTACACATTTTATTTACATTTTTTTCCTATAGATTTTATGCACAGCCAGCACAGATTTTCTTTCTCTCTTCCTGTAGTAATCTTGTCTGAGCCCCGTATTGCTGAGATCTTTCCTTTTTGCCTTCCCGTCAGCTACCTGTGCTGGGGCCGAGCTCTCGGAGCGGGTCCTCCCTGACACACCCGGCCGCAGAGCAGGCTGGAGGCTCTGTGCTGCCGGGGCGGGCCGCGGCCGGGGGGAGCACGGCAGCGGGACGCGGGACGAGGGCGCACGGAGGCGAGCAGGCAGCTCCGAGTCCTGCCCGCCGTGTTTGCCAGGCGCGTCACGAGCGCTGCTTGGCCCCAGCCCCGCCACGGCACGCTGAGCTGCTCCGTGCAAGATGGGCAGCTCTGCAAGGGAGAAGGTGCCCCGTGGGCCAGCTGCCCCCCCCCAGGACCGGGCACTGGCGGCCGAGGGGCCCGGCAGGGTCCTGGGGGCGCCGGACGCAGCACGAGCGGCTCGAGGGTTCATGCGGGGCGAGTGAGCGGGGTCTCACGCTGCTTTGGTAAATCCCACCGTCGCAGGGAGATCAGAGAGGCTGGAAGAGACGGCGGAGGAAAGACAGCAAACATCAGCGTGGAACGCGTGCTGGGAAGGAAGGAGGCCGAGGGGGCAAGGGGCACCGGGGGGAAGGGGCTAGCAGAGCGGGAGAAAACAAGACGAATTAGAAAGAGGTGCAAGGCTGGCGGTAAAAACAACCAAGTGCCATCTCAATTCAGAAACGGGTCAAGACGGGGCAGGGGGAGGGGGCAAGGGCTGTTTGAGAGCGGGCAGCGTGCGTTTCCCCAGCCCCGAGCCGCGGGGCGGCGGCGTTCCCTCCCGGAGGGGCGGCCGGCTGCCGGCGGGGAATCGCCTAGCGGGCTTCGGCGGAGGGCTTCTTCCTCTCCTTCATGCCGGGGCAGCTCCAGCAGCTGCACTGTCTCATGCCTGATGTCCTCCTACCCGGCGAGATGAGACCCGGGGCGGCCTCCCGTTAGCACAGGTGGCAGGGCCACGCATGTGCCGAAAATGCCAGAAAGCTGTTGTTTATGTGGAGCTGGGTGTAAACAGCAAACATGTCACGGAAAAAACATGCCCTCCAAAGATATAAAGATGGAAAGCAAAATTGTCAGCTTTACAAAACATTCCTCCCTTGCAAGCGAAGAAACCTGGAGGTGTCTAGGCATCCACACCAGCTTTTATTTATCCAGACACCTCTAATGTTCATGCTTAAGCAATGTGTTTGCTGCCGAGGATGGATCACCACATGGAGGCAATAAAATTGCTAAAAATGGAAAAGGCAACTTTTTCACAGATGTACTTTGGCAGTTTGTCACGGAAAGGACTTGATTGACACCTCTTCTGCCACCGGAAAGGGAGCACCCCAAACGCACGGCCCCTCAGCTATGCCCGCCCAAGCGCCTCGGTGCACACTGCGTGCACGCCGGGGCACCGTGGGCGCGTGCCAGCTGCCGTGCCCCCGCGCCAAGGGCCGCAGGCGGGGCTGCACCCCCAGCCGAGGGGCTGCAAGCCGGAGCCCACGCTCCACCAGCGCTTCCTACCTACCTCCTTGCTTGGCGCCGCACCAGCTCGGGGGTGGGCGTAGCGCTCGGGACTGGACACGAGTGACACCAGCAGCCAAGGCTGGCCCAGCGCCTGATGGCTCCTTCCCTTCCTGGGGGGCCAGGCTGGCGCTGGACGCAGGCAGGCAGCAAGGCTCTGTTTCCCTGCCTCGACCTGCACGGAGGGGATGGCGTCCCGTCCTCCGCCCTGGCCCCCTCTCCCCGACAGAAGCTGCTCCGCACGGCACGGCAAACGCGGTACCCAGTGCCCCAAATGCAAAGCCCCTTGTGGGTCATCCCACGGTACTCGCCGGGTTGGGCCGATCAGGTTGGACTCAGCCCCCATCCTACCGTGCCAGAGCTCTCTTGAGCCATCAGACGCTCGTTTCCTTAAGGAACTATTTTTAAGCTCCCAGTGAGGTCCAATTGCTCTGCTCCCGCACAAGCACAGGCAAAAGAGGCTGTGCAGAGCACTGCTTTTCAACACTCTTCCATCTTTAATTACATCTGTACTGAGTTCCTGGATGCCGCACAAGAGGAAACCTCATCTCCACCCTGGCCTGGCTGCCAGGGAGTTTGCAGTATCCTTGTTTGTGTTGGGCTGGCACTTTTTGCCCGTCTCACCCTATTATCATCCGTCTTCTCAAGTAACAAGGCAAGTAGTTTTCTGCAGCTGAACACGCTCTCTGTGCTGAGAGAGCAGAGACAATAACTATTAAGGTCTAAGTGGTGCTGCACACAGTCCCAGGAGCAAACCAAGCAGAAGCCTGGGATGGAAGAGTGTGAGACGGAAGGAAGCTGTGTCAAGTGGAGGGTGCCAGAAGAACGGGGATGAAGCAACACAGCATGCACCCATATCCTGCGACAACCTCGTGGTTTTCCTGGGTCAACCTGCTTTTCAGGCACCACAAAACATACAGGTGAGGCTGAACATCCCCAAACTGGCAGATATTTTTAATTTTTGCAATTTCTTCAAGCCTTTCCTTGTTATTTACAGTGTATTATAGCAGTGTCCCTCCATCTTATGGTTTCTCTTTCTGCACCTGCTGAGGACAGAAATTGCCGTGGCAATGCTGGGCAGCCCCTCCTCGCTCCAAGCCCCCTCCCCCAGTAGCTGCGGGGAGCAGCTCCCCACCCAGCTGAAGGATCCTTGCGAACTGGATGGACGCGCTGCCATGTTGCTAACACTTATTCCAGTCTGCTGCTAGCTTTGCTTGTGCCTTGCTCTCCCAGGCTTTCTGACTCTTAAAACAGTGACTCCTCACACCCAAGCCCCCGAGGGCAGCTGGTCGGTGCTCCTGCCCTGGGGGGGTCTACGTGGTGGCAGGAGGCACCTCTCCAGACTGACCCGGAGCCTACGCCGCCCATCAGCCCTGGCTGGATGCAGGCTGCCATGGGCAGATCCAGTGCGCTCCCCAGGCCCCCCGCAGCTGCTCTGCGTAGTTTTGGACTCAGCGTGGATTCAGAGCTGTCTGCAGGGCTAGGTATGGGGCAGCAGACTGTCTCTCTCTCTGCATCTGAGTCGTGATAGCCAGCAGGCAGGAGAACAGGGCTTGTCCTGGCGCTGGGCAGCCACCCGACTCCCCTCTGCCAAGGGCAGGGCCACGACAGCGCCCTGAGCCCCCGGCCGGGCTGCAGCCACCCACCGACGGAGCCCAGGCTCGCCGGGGCCACCGCACCACACCGCGCCGCGCCACGCCACGCCAGGACGCCCGGGGGTGGGAGGGCTGCCGGCACCGGCCCGCGGCCACCCTGCCCATCGCCCGCTCCGTGCCCCGGGGGGACCGATCTGTGCCCCGGGGGGACCGCTCCGTGCCCCGGGGGGACCGCTCCGTGCGCCGGGCAGGGCAGACGCGGCGGGGCGGGCGCAGCGGGAGCGGGGCCGGGGCCGAGCCCCCCCCCCCCCCCCCTCCGGGGCGGGCGGGCCGGGAGCAGCCCGGGGGCGGCCGGGGAGGCTGCGGCTGCCGCGCGGATCGCGGGGGCTCCGGGAGGCGCTGACGTCAGGCGGCCCCTTAAATAGCAGCGCGGCCGCCTCTGCCCCGGCACTTCCCGCGGAGCCGGAGCCGCCGCCGTCCGGGGCGCAGCGCAGCGCAGCGCCCGCCCGGCATGGGAGCCGCGGCGCGGGGGCCGCGGGCGCGCAGGGGCCGGGGCCGCGGGCGCAGCCCCCCGGGGCCCCCCGGCCGCGCCGCCGCGTAGCCGCGGGACATGCCGGAGCAGCCGGGCCGGGAGCGGCCCCGGCCCCAGCCCCGGCCCCGGGGGCAGCGGCCGCGCTGAGCCGCGCCGCGCCGGGCCGCGCCATGCCCGCCGGCGCGGCCCCATGGAGCCATGGCGCATAGGGCGCCGAGCGGCCGGGCCCTGGCTCCGTCCCGGCGGCTGGCGCGGCGCTTCCTCTTCCTCTTCACGCTGTCGCTGTCCTGCTCCTACCTCTGCTACAGCCTGCTCTGCTGCTGCGGCGGCCCCGCCGCCCCCCGCGCCCGCTGCGCGCCCGCCCGCAGCGCCGCCGCCGCCAAGAAACTTCTGCAGAAGTCGCGGTCGTGCGGGCGGGCGCCCGCCGAGCCCCCGGGCAGCGCCGCGCCCCCCCGCCGCCCGCGGGAGCCGTCGGGGCCGCCGGCCGCCCCCGCCGCCGCCGCCCCGGGGCCGCCGCGCCCCGGCGCCAAGCGGCTGCCGCAGGCCATCGTGGTGGGCGTCAAGAAGGGCGGCACCCGCGCCGTGCTGGAGTTCATCCGCGTGCACCCCGACGTGCGCGCCCTGGGCACCGAGCCCCACTTCTTCGACAGGAACTACGACCGCGGCCTCGAGTGGTACAGGTGAGCCCGGCCCCGGCGGGGCGCCCCGCCGCCCGGACCGGTTTCCACCCGGCGCGGGGGGGGGCCGGGGATCGCTCCCCGCTCCGTCGGCGCTGCCCCGGCTCCGCTCCCTCGCGGGCACCTTCCTCGGCTCGCCCCGCACCGATCTCTCCTCTCCCTGCGCGGTCCCCAGGGATGGGCCGGCGGCGCCAGGCGATCTCGGTAGCGGATGAGGGATGCGCTGTCTCACGTGTGTTCCTATGGCAGGATATCTTCTAAGTCTGTCCAGCACTAGCGCAGCCGCGGAGCCAGCGGAGCAGGAGCAGCCGCAGGCGTTCTGCACAAGTGGACGTGTTCTGTGCTTGCGATGGAGCTGTTGCTTGACTTCATGCGGGGAGTTTTTCCTCCTCCTTAAGGAAGTGCCAAGCAGGTATAGGAGTAAAAGTCTGGTGCTGGCTCAGGGAGAAGAGGCAGCCCCTGTGCCCCAGCCCCGTGCGATTTCCCTTCCTTCCAGCGGTGGGAATATGGCTGCTGGAGCCCAAATAAATGAGTCTGTTGCTGCATGTGCAAATGACTCCAATGCTGGCTGGAGCCAGGACAAGAACAGGTTTCCCTCCCCACTTGAAGAAACGCTTGCCAATGTGAAGAAGCCTCTAAAACCCTTGTGAATCGTTAGCCCACAGGATTGCACTATTAGTCTCCCGGCTGTTGCAGCTGCACTCCATTTGCTTCATAACCCTTTTGCCATCAGGATTTATCTGATTCTGTGAAAGAGGCATTTCCTATCCTCCTCTGTCTTGTCTGTCTGAACGCAAATAAGTGCAAGCGTATCTGAGATCTCCAATAACTTGAGGGAGAACAGTGAGTGCATCTCCAGCAGGAGATGGCGAGATTTTAATTTCAGAAAAGGCTTTCTTGTTCAGTTCAGCGGTGCTCATGGAGAGGCAGTAAGTGCAGCCTGCGTGCATGAGCAGATCACAGCAGCCTGGGGGCTCGTACCCTGCGCCAGCGGCCCCAGCACGTCCCTACGGTCCATGCAGCTGGGCAGTCACCCTGCTGCTGCCCTGGGCTCCCAGCTCGGCCTGGCCAAGGTGTCCGACGCCGCGCACTGGTGCTTGCGTGCTCTGCCGTTGCAGAACAACGAATGCTGCGAGGCTGTTCTCAGGCAGGGCTGCGATGCCTGCGCTGGGCACTGGCTTTGTGAGCGAGACGAGGGCTTGGGCAGACCCCACGGGTGCCTGCAAGCTCGCAGCCACAGCAGGGGCACCCGGTGCTCGTCAGCATGTCTGGAGCATCCTGCAGGTGGACGGGAGGCAGCCGCGGGGTCCTGCGTACCGAGCTCCGCTCTCTTGCACGCTTGCCCTGCCGTCCCAGCAGAGGTTTCCTGGTGGAAACAGCCCCTTGTTTCAGAGCAGGGCAATGCTGGTTCGATGCCAAGTGGGTCAGGAGGCACCAAGATGCAGTGCCTCTCTCGGGCTCACTCGCAGCTCTGGTGGGGTCCTTGGGTTTGTCCCCGCTTTGGGGAGACATGAGTGATGCTTGTGGCATGGAGGTGCTGGTTTCTGAGGCGAGCAGGTCAGAACTGCTCTGAGCAGCACAAAGCAGCTGGGGGCCGGGCTGGCGCTCGGGAGAGCGGACGTAGCGCTGATGGGTGTCGCAGGGCGGCAGGCTGGAGCGCCTGCCCGGTGAGGGCTGCCCGCGGGCTCAGGCAGGTGCCGCTGCCGTGTGCTGCGGTCAGGTCACACTTACAGACCCTACAGCCAGAGATGTTCTGCTTCTTTTACAACCGTAGCTGAGATTGTGGAGCACAGGCTGAGGAAATTATGGTTGGGATGCATCTCCTAGAAGTCGGAGACCATCTGATGAGCCCCCAGCACCAGATACTGTGGGAACATAGTGCCCTCTGGCACAAAGAGCAGGCGGACAGGAGTCCGGGCCCCGGCTGTGGCAACGCTGCCAGGCTGCCCCCCTCCTGGTGTCCAGGAGCAGGTGCCGGGGGAGCCAGGGCAGGCGCAGGGGAAGCTCTCCGAGGCCCTTTCCCTGTTCTGAGGCAGTCATGCACCGTGCCCGGTTCCTGCACGGTTTGGAGAGGAGCGGCAGCGGTGTCCTCCGCCTGCCCTCGCCCCTCTGCCGGTCTCTTTCCCCTCCCCTGGACGTCAGACGCTCTCCCACCCGTCCAGCATTGCCCAAGAGCACTCGGCGATGCAGGTGTGTGACGGCAGGAACAGCAGCGGTTTGTCTACGGGGGCATCCAGAGCAGCTGGGAAGGTGTTGGCGCAACCGGCACAGCCTCCGGGCAGCTGAGACGAGGCAGCCGCCGCTGCCTGCGTGGTGCTGGGCTGTCCATCTGTCCCACCCGTGTGCCGGCAGCAGGAGCAGGTCACAGGACAACAGGCCCCTCCGTCCCGTGCAGGGTCCTGCCGAGGCGTCGCTGGCCCTGCGCCTGCTCCGGGCTCCTGGGCTTCCCCTGCGCGTGGCTCCTGCGACGGGAGCTGGGGTGGCCGCTGGCGGCTCGGGGCTGAGCCTCGAGGGCTCCGCAGAGGAGCCCCGGGCAGCGGAGCCCCCGCAGGGCGGCAGGCGCCACCTCTCCTCCGCCAGGGAGGTGGTTCAGCCGGGCTCCTCTGCCGGGAGCCGGCTCCCTCGCTGCTCGCAGGGCTGCAGCCTGCCTGACCGCCCGGGCACGGCTCCGCTCGGCCTCGGCCGCGGTCCCGGGCGGCTGCGGAGCGGTGCCGGCCCCGGCGGGTGGGCGCAGCGAGCGCGGTCGGGCGAGGAGCGCGCTGCTCGGGGCCTGGCGCTGCGTCCGGATCGATGGAGGGATCACACCCCATCAGCGAAGCCTCCGAATTAGCTCAGCTATAACAATTAAATGACCTTTCCCTGGTTTTATTACTTTTTTTTTTTTAATCTCACAAATGTGCCAAAACTTAAGCACAGAGGCCACTAGCGTATAAAACGTGGAATTGATTTTACTCCTTGCAAGTGGAACAATTAAATATGGAGCAGGTCTAACCCACAGCGTGATTATCTGCTGTCCCTCCGCCAAGAGCGCGGGGTCCCGCGGGGGCCGCAGCGGGGGGCGGGCCGAGCACGCGCGGGTAGCGAGCTCGGCCTTTGCTGTCTTGGCTGGGAAAGGCTCCCACCGGGATGCGGCGGCGAGGGAGGCTCAGGCGTTCCCGCGCAGCATCCCAGCGCGGAGCAGAGGGAAGGGGCGAGCGCCTCTCTGATGCAGGGAGGAGCAGCCGGCGAGCTGAGCCCCTGCGACGCTCGGGAAACATCAGTTCCTTTTTTTTTTTTTCCCCGCGTTTTCCTCTGCCCCCCAAGCTGGTCGGAAGGGAGGTGTGAGAAGCAGAGGAGGGGCTGTCTCCTGGTCCTCCTGCCCTTGCAGCCTCCAACCCTCATTAGCACCAGCCGTTTTCCTGGTGCCCCCATCCTGCCTCCTGCCATCCCCCGCAGCGCCGCTGCTGCCCTTGCTCCGGGAGGCTGCGCGCTTTGCAACGGGCCGTGCGCGCACCCCGCCGCTCTCTCCCACACCCCAAACAAGGCCACGCAGCCCAGGAGCTGCCTAACAATGACTTCAGACCGAAGATACCCCTGCCTTCTCCAATTCCCATCATCCTCTCTAATCCACCTCATTAGCTACAGATATGCTACAGGAAAGGTATTTTTAGTAAGATCTGTTTTAAGACAACTGAAACCAAACAGCCAGCTACTGGGGAATATCGATTCTTTACCAATCCTGGACTAAATGTTCAATATAGAGCTTTTCCTGCTGCAGGTAGAGCGTGCCAATAACCTTCAGTGTTTTCCAGAACACAGGGAAGACGGTGTCTCTTAATTTGCAGTTAACTTTGAGCAGCGATTCTAATTGCAGCATCTCAGGGTGCAGTTTCCTCTCCAGGGTTTCCTCTCTGTGATCCTGGGAGACGCTCTAGCGTTATGTTCCTGGAGAGGAGCTGTTTGTAGCAGGTCAGGCTGCAGGCTCAGCCTGGCTTCTGCCTGACGGGCGCTGCTGCACCCCTAGCAGGAAGGTTGCATGTTTAGGCCTGGGTGAGCCTCTTCTGGAGGGGTGAAGAAATCAGAAGGGAAACCAGCCCCACCACCATTGCCGTAGTGCGGCTAGGACTGAATCCAAGCAGCAGACAGGGTGCTGGGGGCACGTTTTGGATCCCATTTTGAAGCGTCCCTTACCAAGCACTGACCGGCTCTGGAGAGAGCGTGGCCGGGGCATCCCGATGCCTGCAGTATTCCCAGCCGGTGGCAGGCGGGCTCCGCTCGAAGGGAAGGCAGGCACCGGCATGGGGAATTGCCCTGCCTGGGCCTGCGTGAATCCTGCCCCGGTGCCGGTGCAGGCGGGAGCCAGGCGCCGGCCCGTTCCCGCGCGGCGGAGCCCAGGCTTTCCCGCGCGCAGCAAGCCGCTGCGACGGGGCGCTGGGGTGGCGACACGCAGGCGGTCTGCCTCCGCCCCGCGCGCCGGGGTGTCCGGGGGCTCCCGGGACGCCGGCGGGGCTGTGAGCGCTGCCGGCCGCGGCGCTCGAGGTGCTGCAGGCGGGGGAGAGCGGACCCCGCCGCCGCGGAGCGTCGGCACGCCTCCCCTCCGCGCCCGGGAGCGCGCGTGCAAACCGGAGCGCCCGCGCTCGGCCTCGCTAATTGCTCTCCGCTAATGGCCAGGTTGGCTCGCACACCAACGCGAGCCCATTAGGGTCTGCCCAACGACGTGCTGACTGTTTTGTGGGCTTGACTGACAGTGCATTTTTCTAAAGCTAATTAGTAAGAAGAGAGGAAGGCAGCAAGCTTCAAGGATGCTTTGAAGTTTCCTTGACTTCAGAGAGCGTCCTGGCCCTGAGGACTGGGTCAGAAGCCTCCGGCAGAGGCTGCTTGCGTTGGAGGAGCTGCCCCGAAGGCCAGCGTCTTCCTTGGTCGCTGCCTTGGTTACGTGCGCCCGCGGGCGCCGGTCCTGCCCGGCAGCTCCTCGGGGAGGAGAGCCCCGGCGGTGCCCCCAGCTCGGTGCCCAGGAGCAACCAGGGCGCGGGAGAACCTCCCCGGCAAAGGCGCTGGGGGAAACGCGGGGCGGCGAAGCCAGGCAGGGTGCCGCGTCTTCGGCGTTAGTGATGCGTGACCTTGCCTATCAACACTGCGGTTTCTCCTAACCTTTGCTTCGATGGTGTGAAACCCGGCTGCGGCTTCGTGAAGCTGACAAGGGCGGACGCTGCTCCGAGGCCACGTTGGTGTCCCTCGTGGGGCTCGGGCACGGCTGCGTGCCCGTTCGGGGACGCGTGGGGCTGGCGAGCGCGTGCTGCACGCTGCTGCGGGCTGGCGGGTGGCACTCGCCTCCCCAGGCGAGGGCCGGTCCCGGGGCCGGCAGCACCCGGCGCCTCCGGCTTCGGACGCTGCGTGCGCTGAGCGGCAGAACGGCCCGTGTCTGAGGCAGGCGGCCCCGCGGCGGGCGCGTTGGCCGAGCCCGCTCTGGCTGCCGTCGCCCCTCGCCGGCGCTGGCGCCCGCGACGCCGGCGTCTTCGGGGCGGTCCGTTCTCGATGGCGGCACGTCGTCCCGTCCCTTTGCACGCTCCCGAGACTGGAGCATCACCAAGTGCGCAGCTTCCCTCTGGAATGAGCTCTTCATTAGGGAATAAATTGCAGCAGCTCTGGCATATTATGTGACTTTTAATGAATATTAACTTTTAAAGTTTCACCTAAGAAAACTGTTACCTGGGAAATGGGAGAGGGGGAGACCCTTGCCTTTCTCGCGGAGCCCGGGGGTGCCGTTGGGGCCGCGCCGGGTCCCCGCGCCGGTGCCTGGACCGCCAGCCCCTGCCCGCCTGGCCGCTCGCCCGCGTCCCCTTCCGCCCGGCCCGGCCGCTCCTCCCGGCGCTGCCGGCCCGTTTTGTTGGACTCTCAGCGGTGCCCGCTTGCTCGGGAGGGTGGGGATTATGCGGAGGCTTGTGCTGCTGAAGGACGTCGGTCGTCTGCCCTTTGGAGAAGATTTTGTTGACTTAAAGGACGCGGCAAATCTCTGGAGCATTTAAATGATTAAAAATGAATCAGCAACAAAGTTAATTATTGTGTTCGCACGGCTGGTATGCATTGAAATGTCCCTCATTATCTGTCCGTGAGTGCTGGTGTAAATTCTTTGAACATAAACATTTATTAACGGGAGTCAATCCATCATTAAAACTCAGGAGTCAGCGCAGGGCCGTGATGCTCGTGGACAGCGGCGAGAGCCGGGAAAGGGGTCTGGGCCAGGCATCTCCTGGACTTCCCGGGTCGTAGCCCCTTAGGCGTTTTCCCAGCGTGGGCAAAGCTGTGACCCCAGGCTCTGAACCATGAGGCTTTAGGAGGATGCAGCGGAGCCCATCTCGCTCAGCTGATCCGACCGCAGGAAATCCTGCTCCCTGCACCAGCTCCTTCCCTGCTCCCCGTTACTTCTGTGCTGTCGTCGTTGGCCTTCCAGGGAGAGGACGCTGCGGCTGCTCGCTGAGCAGCCCGGGGACCGGCCAGCATTGCCGTCACCCTGTGCACGCCTCAGAGGGGTCTTCAGCTACGTGAGCACCTGCTGTTGAGTTACCAGCTAGGGTGATGTGGTGTCCTAAAAGTTTGCAGCAACGTCACTCAACTGGGCAGAGCGGTTTTGTCTTCCTCACGCCTCGGTTTCTTCTAGGCTTGACCCAGTTCTGAAGGTTTCCGTCTGGTTTTGCTGGAGGTTTCGGCTGATGACGGTTGCTGCGGTCCTGCCAGCAGCCGGCTGCGCGCGGCGGGCGCCCGGGCGGCTCGCGCTCTGCCTCTCGCCCTGGCTGCGCGCGGCGGGCCGGCACACGCTCCCTCCCTGCCTCCGTCCCTGCCGCCGCCGCCGAGCGCAGGCAGGGCCGTGCGCGGGGGGCGACCTGCCCTCCGGCTCTGCGCTCGGCGCAGCTGGCGCCCGGCTCCGCTGGCAGCATGTCACCGGCTGCCCGGCCCTGCTCTCCGCGGCATCGGCTGCGCGCGCGAGAGACCGCCGAACCCTCGCCCCAAGAGCCAGCGCTCGGGATTTTTTGCCAAATTAAACAGTTTGTTTTTATGCCGACGAGCGGATGGAGTGCAGCATCGCACACGCTGCAGTCGGCAGCCTCCGAGGAGCGCGGAGGAGCCGCCAAATCCTCTGCACACAGTGAGCTGCAACGAGCAAATATTTACCCGGGAGCTGTCCCCGCTCGCCTTGCGCTGCGCGAGCTCGGCGGCGAGAGCCGCGCTCCGGCGGGATTATCGAATGTGCGGCTCCCCCCTGCCGGCTTATCTGCAATATCTCAATCATCTGATGAATTTTTGTACAAATTTATCCCTGGGCGAGTGTTTCACGCATGTTCGACATCAAAGCAACGTGGCCAGCAAGGGAGCGCATGTTTCTTTAATGTGGGAGCGTTGTCGGGGCCGCAGGGTGCCCGAGGCACATTATGAGAAAATTAATAATTCAGGGTCTTGGAAAGGTGCTGCTGAGAAATTAACTCCTTCGGGGGAGGCGCTGCGCCGCCGGCGGGCCCCAGCGGCCTGGGCAGGGCCCTTCGCTGGCTCCGGTGGCGGCTCAAACGCAGCCGCTGCGTCTCCCGGCGGGAAGGGAGCGCTCGTGCTCGTAAACAGCGGCACTGGAGGGCTTGAAGAGTTCGGTAGCTGTAGTAAAAATAATCTCCAATGCAAGAGGAATTAAGGGTGCCTCTCCTGCCGCGGGAGCGCGTCAGGCGGGGGAGCTCGCTGGTGCTGGCCAAGCCCCGACTCGCCTCTGGGCGCCGCGGGCGGCGCTGCTGATCGCCCCGCGCTTGCTCTCTCCCCGGCCGGGCAGAGCGAGCCTGGTGGCGGCTGTTCTGCAGCCCACCGTGTTTCTGCAAAGCCGAGGGGAGTTTGCTCCGCCGCGTCCCTAATGACGTTTACTGCTGCCCTGGCGTTTACTCAGCATCAGCTCGTTTAACCTCCTCCACTTGTGCTGCAGCGCAGATGTCCTGCAGCAGCTCCAAGCGCGGACGGCTTGTGCGCAGGCTGCCGGACGGGAACAACTCCAGCGCGTTCTCTCCAGCCTGCAAACGCTACTCGGCCGAGCCGGGAGAGGTGCTGCGGCCCCGAGGTGGGCAGCGGTGTCCCGCAGGCCGGTGGTGCGGAGGCTGGAGCAGGGGAAGGCAGCCTGCCCCCGTCCTCCCGGACCACGCCACCGCCTCCTGCCTCCGCAGGCGGGCGCAAAACCACCGGCTCCACCGGCCAAGGGCTCCTTGCTCCTGTGACACCTGGGGATCCCGGGACGTCCCGGGGGCTCAGGAGGGTGCCCGAGGCCGGCAGCTGCCGGCGAGGTCGTGGGCGCCGGCGCGGGATCCTGCGCGCCGAGCGCTCTGGGAATCCCTTCCCGTCGGGTCGTTCGTACGTAACTGCCCCGGCATTAGCTCTGGCACCTCCTGTGAACGGCTCGTTTAGCCCGAGCCGGGGACCTGTAGTGAAACCCACTGGGGACTCGGCGCAAGTAGCGCGCGACCAGAAGCGCCGTGAGTAGTTCTGCCTCGAGCCCTTGGCGCGCGGCGCAGCGCGCAAGGCCCTGAAAGCCTTCCAACCTAAACACGCAAGTCCTAGACTTAAAACTATGTGACATGCTATTTGTATGCAAATAACTTTGTGAATGCAGAGGTCCAAAAATATCATTTTAAAGTCAACTGTAATTAAGTTTGCAATGTATTTCCCAGCTCTCGCAGCTCTGGGGATCCCACCATTAACATAAAGATGAATGCCTGGATGACATTTCTCCCCCTTCCATGGTTTCATTGGTGATTTATTTATCTATTCGGGTTGTGTTTTGTTGTCTCAGCAGTCTCTGTTGTTCAGGAGCAGCAAACACTAGGAGTCCATTTAAAAAAAAAAAAAACTCTTGTCTCATTTCGGTAATTTATTATGCAGTGATTTTGTGTTTTTCATAATTGATTAGAACCTGTAATTTCATTTTTTAAATACATGGACCTAATAGCTCACGTAATGAAACTCTAACAAGCCTGAAGATGAGCCATTAATGAAACAGCAGTTTTATGATTCTCCACCAATATATTGTAATAGTGAATCGCTTATAAAGCTGTCCTGCGCTGATTTATGAAGAAACTTGTTTGTGATATGGAGATAGCAGCAGTGGTGCCTGGGACTAAATTAGCATTTCCTGACAGTCATTAAACAACGGGAATCATAATCGGGATTTATGGAGCTGGAAGCAGAGGACTGGGAAAGGCCAATTAAGCCACGTCGGTGTTTGGGTACCTCTGTAAAACAACCCTATTAATTTATGCTAATTAGTTTATTCTCTTTCAAATGAGAAGACTGCCCAAGAGCGAATGAGCATCGCACAGGGTGGCAGTGATACCGCAGTAGGGCGATGCGGCCCCCGTCCCGCGGGCGCCGGCGGGCAGAGGACCGCGGCTGCGCCGGGGCGAGGAGCAGCGGGCGGCCGCGCGGGGCATCACGGCGCTGCGCCAGCCTCCCCCCCGGAGCCCGAACACCCCAAAACACCCCGAAAGCACTGCCGGTGCAGGGCTGGCGCAAGGGGCTGCACGCCTGCTCGCGGGCTCCTGCGGCCGGGCAGGACGGGCCTCGTGGCCACCGGCCACCAGCTCCAGTCTGCTGTCCAGGGAGGGTCAGTAATGCAAACTCATTTTGGAATTACTTATTTGGGGGGAAATTTTGCAAAGAAGGTGCAATGATGTGCCACAGAGGAGGGGAGCCCATCACGGCAAGCACAGTCCTGCCCCCAGCCCCAGGTTTCCCGGGACCCCTTGGTCGGCACCTTGTACCGACCTGAGCTCTTCCCTGCCTGTGCTGACCTCAGTGATTTTCCTCGGTGCAGGAAACTTGACTGTGTCATTTGTAGCAGAGGGGGGCTGTAGTCACGCCCCCCCCCCCCCCCGAGAAAGCTGAAGAAGGCACAAGTAGATGCCTAGGACAAATACAGATACCAGCTGGCGCCTGGAGGAGTGCTTGAGGGACTGTTTCCACTCAGGGTTTCCAGACTCTGGTTTTTTGGTGTTTGTCCCTAGATGTCTTCCAGCTATTTATTCAGTCCTCTCCTGAACCATGTTATCTTCTCGACCCCACGTCACAGGTCTGCAGCCCTTTCACAGAGAACCGTCTCCCGTTGCTGGCTGCAGACCTGGTTCTTGCTGCCTTCCTGTGATGCCCCAGTTCCTTTATTGGCGGGGACGGTGAACAGTCTATTGCTACCTGCTTGCTCCATGTCACGCATGATTTGGTAGGCCACAGTCATATCTCCTCTCGGTTAGTTCCTTCATCAGGTTCCCCCCTACACACCAAGCCCCAAAGCCAGTGCCTGTAGCTCTTGTTTTAGGGACCCTGGACTGACTGCTCCTATTTCTTTGGGCTGAAGGATTCATGCTTGAAGGTTCCTGGCTTTAGCCAGCAGACTGTGATGCAGCTTTCAGAAGCCCCCTTGTTCCAGCACGCCAGCAAGGCAGCAGAGCTGTGAAGTTTTTGCACGGTTTATCCCATGAATAAATCAGTGCGTTGCTCTCTCCAGCTGAATTGCTGCAGACAGGGTTGCTGATGTTTGCTTTCTCTGACTGCTTCTATCCTGAGGCTTCATTGGGTTAGACCAGACATCAATAGAGCTAGTCTATTAAAATGACTTTGATACCAGCTCTTCTTCAGCCCCCTTCCATTGCAGAGAGGACTCAGCCCTGCCAGAACAGGCTGAAAGCGTTCACCCGCAGCTTTCCATCACACGCAGAATTTGCAGGGGAGATTAATAATACCAACATGCAAGGCTGACTTCACTCCTGGACCTTGGTCCCAGTGACACAAGGGTCTTCAGCCCTGTGCTGCCTCAGTGGGGCACTGCCCAAGGGCGCACAGGAAAGCCGTTCCTGGAGAAAGGCTTAGCCCTGGCAGCAGCCCCTCGGCTGCATCTCCTGCCCGTCGGCTCCCCTGGCCCCGGAGGGGCTCACGCCGCTGCAGCACTTGGCCGTCAGGATCGCCGGGCGCCCGCGCAGGCCGCAGCATCGCCGATGCCGGGCACGTGCGGGCGCGTTGCGTTAAACGTATGGATTCTATTTTAAACAAAACATTCCTGGAGGCACGTTTCACCGCTCTCCATAAAACTCTCCCCAGGCAGCTCCCGATTGTACTTTATAGCTTGTGTTCCACCGCACAATTAAATTCAAATCGGCGAGTTTATGAATACGAGCCACCAACTTTCACTGCAAAGTGGAAAAAGTAACAGATGCTTTTGAGCAGTAAACATAATTGCAATGCCAGGTGCCGGTTCAGCCTGGGCCGTTCCGCGGAACGGCTGGGCAGGAGGGCTGCGTCCGGCCCCGCCACGGCGCTCCTGCCCCCGGGCTCGGCCGCGCTCGGGCTTCCCGCACCCCAGGCGCTGGGAGGCGATGCTGCATTGCTGCCCTGCTCCTCGCTGCCGCGGCCGCGCTGGGGACGCGCCGACGCGTCTCCCGAGCCTGCAGACCGACGGCGCCCAGCTGGCTCCTGCCGTCCCTACTCAGGCAGCCCGTCCGGCGCAGCCGTGTCCCCGCTCTGGCGGGCGCCAGGTCTGCTCGACCGGCCGCCAGCGCTCCGGCCCCGCTCGCGCCAGCGACCCACGGCGCGGTACGTCCGCCTGCCATGGAGCGAGTAGTTTGCTCTGGTAGTACAAGGCCAATTTATAAATCTTTCCATCCCATTAGTTTTTATTTGATTTGGATGTGCACGTGTCAAAGCAAATGATTTAATTAGCGCTAAGCCGGGCTGCAGGGCTCCCCCCGGTCGGTCCCCCTCCCTTCCCGGCGGCGCAGCCTGGCGCGCGCGGTCCGGCTCCCAGCGACGGCTCCGGCTCACGGAAACAGCCGGGGCCGTGCAGGACCCCGTCCCAGGGCGCTGCCCTCCCTCTGCTCCCTTTGCCCCCCAAACCCAGGGACCAGACGAGCCCCGGCCCCTGCGAGCCCCTGGAGGGACGGGCAATCCGGCCTTTCCCCGGGGGCAGTGGCGGTCCGGGACGCGCGTGCATCCCAGGAGAGCCGCTCTGCTCCCGGGGCCGTGCCGCGGCCGGAGCGCAGAGGACGTCCTGGGCCGCGTCCATCGCTCCTCTCGCAGCTTCCCGCGGTGCCTGCGCCCATGTCATGCAGCCGACACGGTCCAGCCCCAGCAGCCTCTCTGCTGTCACCCCCGATAACCAGGCGCTGGGCTGCCTAGAGGCAGCGCTGGTTTTTCCTGGCCTCTAGCACCACGGGGGAGACGGCGAGGAGGGCGGCTGTTCCCAGCTGGGCTCCCCCGGGCCGCGGCGGGGGCCGCCGGCGGGCTGCGGGCTGCGGGGAGCGCGCGGGGTCTGGGCGCTCCGTAATGCGATCAGGGACGAAGGAAGCCAGGTAATTGCTGTAATTCCGGAAGGAGCCGCTGTAATTTCTTTTGCAAATGGCAACTAGTGCAGTAATAGAGGAGGAAAGTCTGAGCAGAGGCTCCAGCAGAGCCTGTCGCCTGGCTAATGTGTCCGTGCCGGCGATCAAGGCGGACAGCAGGGACCCGCTCAGCTTCGGGGCTGCAGGCTGAACTTGTGTGCTTTTCCTTAAATTGGTGATGAATTTACCACTGATGGAGACGGAGCAGCCCTGGCTGCCCCTCACCATCGGCTCTGGTCCCGCTCCCACGCGGCCGCCGGCTCTGGCCCGGCCCCGGTGAGCCCGGCCCCGAGAGCCGAGCCGGGTCCTGCCGCGTCCGGCTGCACCCCGGCCAGGGCGCCCCACCAGCCCCGCCGGCCTCGCGCGGGGCAGGCGCTCTGCGGGGCTCCCGCTCCTTCCTCACCCTCTTCTTCCTCGCTTGCAGGAGCCTGATGCCGCGAACGCTCGACAGCCAGCTCACCGTGGAGAAGACCCCCAGCTACTTCGTCACCAAGGAGGCCCCGCGGCGGATCTTCAACATGTCCCGGGACACCAAGCTGATCGTGGTGGTGAGGAACCCGGTCACCCGGGCCATCTCGGACTACACGCAGACGCTCTCCAAGAAGCCGGACATCCCCACCTTCGAGGGGCTGTCCTTCCGCAACCGCAGCCTGGGGCTGGTGGACACGTCCTGGAACGCCATCCGCATCGGGATGTACGCCGTGCACCTGCAGAGCTGGCTCCAGTACTTCCCCCTCTCCCAGATCCACTTCGTCAGCGGGGAAAAGCTGATCACGGACCCCGCCGGGGAGATGGGCAAAGTCCAGGACTTCCTGGGCATCAAACGGGTTATCACGGACAAGCACTTCTACTTCAACAAGACAAAAGGGTTTCCTTGCCTGAAAAAAACAGAGAGCGGCAGCTTGCCCCGCTGCCTGGGCAAGTCCAAAGGGAGGACTCACGTGCAGATAGACCCGGAGGTGATAGAGCAGCTTCGGGACTTTTATAGACCTTATAATATTAAATTCTATGAAACAGTTGGGCAGGACTTCAGGTGGGAATAAGCATCCGGGAGCAGAGCTGCGGTGATGTGCGCGCTCTGCAGTCTCCCGCGCGGTGGCCGAGGGGCGGCGGGGGCCGGAACGGGGGCCGGTGCGGGACCGCCCGGCCCTCCTGCAAGCCGCCAGCCGCGGCAAGGAGCGAGCCTTCGCCGGCCCGCGGGAGGCCGGGACCCCAGGGCGAGCGGGGCCGGCAGACGCAGGCGGCGTGGCGGCCCCGCGGCGGGGGTCCCGGGCTCGCCCGCGGGTCCGGCGCCTGCTGACGGCGTGGGGCCGGGCCGGGGCGCGATGGCCCGGCTGCGCGGGGGCTGCCCGAGGCACGTCCCTGCTCCGCGCGCCGGGGCGGCCCCGGACACGCCGCCCGCTGCCGGCTCCCGTCACCTGCGCGCGGGTGTAGCCCTGCGGACGGCGAGATGTATCTGCTTGAGGAAAAAAAAAAAAGTCTGAAAAATGTTGTAATGATATTTTGTCCTGTGAATAAAGCACAGATTCCTGCTGTTACGGGTACTTCAGCGGCACTGGTTTCCTCGTGCAGCGCCCGAGCCCCTGGCGTAACGGGTGGACGTTCCCGCGGGCGAGCCCGGCCGCCGAGCCGGGACGCTGCCGGGGCTGCGGAGGAGGGAGGAACGGGGGCCGGCGCCAGCCCGCCCCGCCGCCCGTGCACCCGCCGGGCCCGCGAAGGGCGACGGCATCGCTGGGGAGCGCGGCGACCCCTCCCAGGGTGAACGGCGCCTGGCTCCGTCCTGCACGGGGTAGCGAGCGCTGTGTTATATGCACGCGGCACTAATTAATGGTCGAGCTGAACGGGCTGTTCTACAGGAGCCGACAGGCACGGGTAAATGTCAAGCGCTGCACGTTGCGGCGCCGCAGGTCGCCTTCGTGCTTTGCTGCGCTGCCCGCTGCCTGCTGCTGCGCCCAGCCGCGGCACGACCGGCGGGAGACCCTCCCCGCGGCGCCCCGGCGCGGCGGGCAGCACCCCGGATGCTCTGCGCCTGGCCGGGGCTGCCGGGCCGCCTGTGGGTGCCGGCCGGCCGGGGACGCCCGCGCGCCGCTCGCACCCACACGGCGCCGTCGGCCCCTGCAGCAGCTGGTCCCGCGAGCCGGCTAGCAGGTGCTGCAACGAGCACCACTGCTCAGGAGCATCGATACCGGCTCTTGCTGCCGTGGTGTTATTTGACTTTCCCAGCGCCGGACTGTTTGAATCAGCTATCGATTTTTGCAGGGAATCTCGGGCGCTTCTGTCAAAGGTTGCAATTTACCGCCAGCATCTAAATCTGGGCGAGAGGCCACCAGCCTCTCCCGTGCAGAACGCACCCCAGTGCCGTGATGCAGCCCGGCGGAGCGCAGCCCGAGCTGCCCTCGCCGGCCCAGGGGCTCCCGGCCGCCCGCTCCCCGTCCGAAACCTGTGCTTTCTGGCCGCAGCAGGCCGAGGGGCTGCAGCTCCGGGGCAGCCGGCGGGGGCTGCGGCCCCCCGTGCCGGCAGGACGGAGCGGGCGGCCCCGGCCAGGCGCTCGCGGAGCAACCGCCCGAGATCAGACCAACGTGCAGAGACGCCGTGCAGCCCACGGACCAGTCTGGGAGCCCTCGTGGGCACTGATCGCTGTCCGGAGCGCCTTAACAGGGAAAAATTGGAGGTAATTAACAGGCATCTAATAGAGCCCTCTGCATTTATTTCAGCATGGCCCCTGTGCCCGCAGCATCCCGTGGCTGCGGGGGGGATCCGGAGCCAGGAGTGACGCTGCCCAGAGACGGCTGTGGGCAGGCGGAGGGGGAGCGAGGGATTAAGGGCAGTTTGCAGGAAGATGGGATGTTTTCTTGTATGATTCTTCCTTTAAAGGAGAAAAAGATTCACAGTGAGACGCTCAAATCCTGGACTCGCAGCAGAAAAGCCCTTTCCAATCCACTCCAAGGAGGCAGAAGGTGCTGGGCTAGACTGATCCCCCCGACAACACTGTATTAGTAGGAAATTAGAGCTGGAGGCTGAGGAAAATGCAGTAATATCAAGCAATTACTTTGCATTTGTCCTTACAAATGGAAGGAGCAGAAATGTGCTTAAATCAAGTATTAGATTTCCAAAGGTTCAGCAAATGAGGGCTCAGGAAGGGCTGCAAAGCTGGAAACGCTTATCACATTAGGGGCTCTTAAAATGCAGCTTAGAAAGCATTAGCGCAGACGAGAGGCGCTGCGGAGCGGGAAGGCTCGCTCACGAGGCGGGAGCAGAGCGAGGCGGGGGCCGGCCCGCAGCTCAGCCCAGCGCGGCCCCTCCGCGGGACGCCTGGCGGGGACGAGCCGTGGCGGGCGCAGGCGCGGAGCTGCCCGCCAGCACGCGGGAGGAGAGGGCGGCCCTGCGGCAAAAGCCCCGGTGCAGCCAGCACGGGGATTGCAAGCTGGCGCGTGTCGGAGGCAAGCGACGGCCCGTTTGGCGAGGAGCGAGCCGCGGACGGTGTCCGCGCGTCGGGGAGCGCGGCGCTGGCGGAGCCGCCCCGGCCAGGCCGGGAATCGCGGCGGCAGCGGGCAGGGCCGGCGGGCGAAGGCTTCGGGGCCGGGAGGCAGCGCCGGCCGTGCTCCTGCCTGCTGCCTCGCTACAGCCAGCGGCGGTTTGCAGCGCTCGGGGCAGGTCGTGGCGGCAGCGGCTGCGCTGCGCGCTCGGGACGCCGGCTCGGCACAGGGTGTTTCCTGCCCTGCGGAGCTGCGGTCCCGGGCGCCTCCGTGCCATTACGTGGCTGCAGCGGTGCCGAGGAAAAGGCTTTCTTCAAGCGTGCACGTTGTAAGGCAGCAGGTAACGTGCCGTGACCCTGCACCGCTGCAGCGGGCCGGGAGGGCGCCCGCGCGGGGAGCCCTTCCCCGGTGAAGGACGGCGGCGCGTGGCTGAGACTGTGCAAAGGCAGCACGGCAAGCAGACCTTTCACCGACTCGGTTCACGCGTGCGCCACGCTCAAAGGGCTGAGAGCGCCTTGCACGTCCGGGAGGTGAGACCGCAGCGGGGGAGCAGCGCTGCCTTGGCAGCCGCCGCGCAGGGCCGCCGCCGGCCAGCGCTCTGCTGCCCCTTGGGCGAAGCAGCCCTGCGCCGGCCGCAAATTGCCGGCAGCCGCGGGGCGTCGTGCGGAGGACGCGGTAGGGCAGCCCCGGCGAGGAGCCGCCCGGACGCCCCGAGAGCCGCGCACGCCGCCCCGCCGCCTGCACCACCGGCCGCCCCCCGCCTGGCCTGCCGAGCCACCGTCGGCTCGTTAGCGCGCACCGGCTCCAAAATACTGAAGAGCGCTCGAGATGCACAGGGGCATTGCAAAACCTTCGGCGGCCGCTGCCGGCCCCGGCCAGCCCAGCGTCGGGGGGGACGGACAGAGATCCGGTCCCCGCTGGAGGCCGTGCCGGCGCGTGGGGGGATCGCGTGAGCCCCGGCCCCGCGCAGCCCGGCAGCAGCGCCCGCGCCACCTTCGCCCACCGGAGCAGCTGTGACGCTCCAGCCCCGCTGCTGGCTCCTGCGGGATGCTCCAGCCCCGCGGGATGCTCCAGCCCCGCTGCCGGCTCCCGCGGGACGCTCCAGCCCCACTGCCAGCGCCTGCGGGATGCTCCAGCCCCGCTGCCGGCTCCCATGGGATGCTCCAGCCCCGCTGCCAGCTCCCACGGGATGCTCCAGCCCCGCAGGATGCTCCAGCCCCGCTGCCGGCTCCCGCGGGACGCTCCAGCCCCACTGCCATCGCCTGCGGGATGCTCCAGCCCTGCCGCCGGCTCCAGCGGGATGCTCCAGCCCCGCAGGATGCTCCAGCCCCGCTGCCGGCTCCCATGGGATGCTCCAGCCCCACTGCTGGCTCCCGCGGGATGCTCCAGCCCCGCGGGATGCTCCAGCCCCGCTGCTGGCTCCCGCAGGATGCTCCAGCCCCGCTGCTGGCTCCCATGGGATGCTCCAGCCCCACTGCTGGCTCCCGCGGGATGCTCCAGCCCCGCAGGATGCTCCAGCCCCGCTGCCGGCTCCCGTGGGATGCTCCAGCCCCGCAGGATGCTCCAGCCCCGCTGCCGGCTCCCGTGGGATGCTCCAGCCCCGCAGGATGCTCCAGCCCCGCTGCTGGCTCCCGTGGGATGCTCCAGCCCCGCAGGATGCTCCAGCCCCACTGCTGGCTCCCGTGGGATGCTCCAGCCCCACTGCCAGTTCCCGCCAGAGCCAGCGAGGGAGCCCAGCTGCCGGGTGCCCTGCAAAGGGCCTCTGCTGCCCTGGGAGCGCCCCGGAGGTGCTCCCGCTCCCTCAGTGCCGGCAGCTCCTGCGGCTTTTGCACTTGGTTGAATCTGTTCCTGTAGTTAAGACCGAGCGATCTGCGCCAGCGGCTCGTCCCTGCCCGCCGCAGCGCCGCCGGGCGATGCTGCCGCGCTCAGTCGCGGTGCTGTAATGAGAGCAGCGCAGTCATTAAGCTCTAATTTCTAAAACAAAGATAAAATTACGTGATTAAGATCTAATTAAACTCTGACTGCCAGCGCTATGAATCACTTCGGCACGCCGGTTAATGGATGTCTTCTGAAGCCATCGTGCACTTCGGTTTCCTTCTGCGGCCAAAGAGCCCCCTGAAGGGGTTGAGTCTGCTCAGGCTGCTGTTTGCTTTCGCCGCTCCTGCTCTGGCTGGGAACCACTAAAACCGTTTGTATGTGAGCAAGAAGCTGGAAAATCCGTTTCTAACCAGACAGAAAATGTCACTTGACAAGCTCGTTCGAACGGGTACCTCTGTAGAAACAACGGGGGCACAGAGGGTTCCCAGCGCCCGCCCAGCCCCAGCCTCCCGCTCTGGTAACGTGGCTTTAGAGACGACAGGTACCTTGGTGTCTGCCTCTCGGAGAGCTCTGCGCTGAGCTGCCTTGCGGCCAGAACGGTGTTAAGTGGCATTAAAACTCCCCTTGTTAGGGGGGAAAAAAAATCCAAACTCTCGTACAGCTCTCAGGCTGCTGACTCCAAGGGACTGTGCTATAATAATTTTGATGAAGAGTACTGTCATTTTCCTTTTTCCCAGCAAATTATCGGCTGTTGATGTCCCAGCGCTGCCTGTGCCAGATCAACAGAAGCATTTCGATGCTGCTGCTTCTGCTGCGGCAGCCTGCCAAGGCCGACACGGTGCCAAGAGCCGCTTCCCTCGGAAAGAGCCGTCGGCGCCGCGCCAGCGTCCCGGAGCCCCCCTAGCACGCCGCAGCGCTGCTGCTCCCGCCGAGGGCTCGCAGCACGCCGTGCAATTGGTGCTGTGCAATTGGTACTGTGCAACCGGCACGGTGCAATTCATGCCAAGCAATTGGTGCCATGCCATTGCCAGTTGCCTCTGGCATGCTGTCCCGGCCACCCAGGCTGGGAGACACCCAGGCCCGTTGCGGCTGCCTTTCTCGGCCGCCGCGAGCCGGGCCGGACGGCGCGCACCCGTGGGGGTCTCGCCTGCTCTCCGCTTGGGCAGCTCCCTCCCCAAAGGCAACGTCCCCAAAACTGCTCCTTGTTCAGAGCTGGCGGTGCACGCACGGAGCTGGGCAGGGGATGCGTCAGCCCCCACGTGGTTGCTGGAAGAGGGACCGCCGCCGGCCGTAACCGCGCTCTCACGCCAAAAGCCCGCTGAGCAGCAGGTTCACTGCGCAGAGCCGAGAGCGGAGGTGCTGCCCTCACCCCTGGGAGCTACATCTGGCCCCCGAGCTGAGCAGCCCTCCGGGCCAGCTCTCGGCCGGCCGCGGGGCCAGCGGCGCTCCTGCTGCCAGCCGAAGGAGCGAGGGCAGACGCGGCGATGCCGGTTTGACCCGGCAGCATTTGGAGTAAGCCAATGTCATCTCGACATGGAGCCAAGCGAAGGCGAAGGCGAAAGCCTAGCCAGGGCCTGTCTGCATTATTAGGGCGACAGGCCGACCCCGGCGTTTGCTGCGGCTCGGCCGCGTGACAGCCGGGGGGATCATCCCGCCTGCGGCCCCTCCAGCCCTCGGGCGCCGGGCAGGGTGCACGTCGGCGCTGCCGCCGGGGCGGCTCGCAGCCCGCACCCGGGCAGGCGCTGCCAGCCTCTGCGGGGACCGGCAGGAAAAGCCAGGCCGGCCAGCGCCATCGCCGTGCAGCGGCTCCCCGCACCGCAACGGGCGGGCTTTGCAAAAACGGCTCCTCTCCTGCCTGCCAGCCGTCACCCCCGCCAGCAGCAGACGCTCGCCCCGCTCGTGGGAAGGCGATGCCCCCGCCGGAGGGGGCCGCGGCTCCGGCCGGGCGGGCGAAGGCCTCGGGCACCGGTGCCACCCCTGCGCGTAACCCCGGGTGGCTTCGGGCAAGGACCGCTCCGCGCGGGAAGGACCCCTTCCGACCGGGGTTTGGGGGCCGCCCTCTGCGGGCAGGGGCCGGGGAGCGGCCGCCCTCGCGGCGAGGGCTGCCTGGCGCGATGCTGCCCGGTGCCGCCGCAGTCTCGCAGCCGCGGGAACGACGCCGATGCAGAGCCGTCCGGCTCGCGGCCGCCGGCCGCGGGAACCTTCCTGCTTGCAGCGCAGCGGGGGCAGCCGCAGCCTCTGCGGCGCCAGGACTTCACGGACTAACGGCCACGGCCGGCGCAGGCACGTTTAAGATGAAGAGAGCCTGATATTTCCCTCTGGGACAGCACACAGCAAAATGACTTCTTACCCGCTGCTCACAAGCACAGAAGATCAGAAAAGGGTGTTGGAGAGAAACAACACAAAGAGAACTTACAGCCCCACTTAGGTTTGTTTTGCTGGCTTTTCTTTAGTAAAAGGATGTCTCGTTTCCCTCCGATGACACGTTTAGTGAGCACATCGCCTCCTGGGAGTAGCTGCAGCTGCAACAGGTATCTAACAAACTGCTAACTGCGAAAGGAAATTTCCGTCATTAATCACATCCTGTGCAACAAGGTGGTTCTCAAAATCGCCCCCCCATGTAATTGTTAGCGGAGACAAACAAGCAGCAGTAAGTCAGGGTAATGTTCCCCCGCGACGCGCACAGCCAGCAGCGATAACGGGCTCGGGGAGGAAATAAATGAACTGAGTGTCACGAGCGCTTCTGCTTTACACCGTAAAAGAGAGAAACTTCCTTAAACAGCTCATTACAATACTAGCAGGGCTCAAAACCGGGTCGTTCATTTTCAGGCCCGGCGGCGCGGGGCCGGGAGGGACCCCGGGGCGCCGGCGGGGAGCCGGTAAACGCGAAGGGGGGCGGCGTCGCTGCAGCACCCGGCGCCCCGTGCTGCTCCAAAAGCCCTGGGGCGCAGCGCAGCCCGTCGGGGAGGCTCGTTTCGGCTGTTTCCCGCTAAACCCGGACGCTCCAGCGTGTTTCCAGCTGCCGCAGCCGAGCCGCAGCCCGTTAGCGCAGCCAAGAGCAAAACGTCCCACGCCACCGTCATTATGATTTATCAGGAGGAAACGACAACAAACGAGCGGGGTTAGATTATTCCCCAGCCGGCGGGCACAGCAAGCCCGCGTTTTCACCAGTGATTAGCAGCTCTGGGTGCTCAATTTTAAGCAGTTTTCAAAGGACCTCTACGCCGTTGCCGTCATAAACCGGACTCGCAGTCTCACCAGAGAACGAAGTCAGGTTTGTTTGACAAGACCCACTTCTTTTCAACCACCCTGGCAGGCACAAATTTACACTCCCAGGCTTTAATTCTTCCATTAATTGAGTCTTGCAGAGCTTTTCCACCTGTTTGCCCAGGACTGATGTCCAGCTAATTGGATGTAGTCACCCAAGTCACTTTACTGGCTCCTGGTGCAACATGTTCTCCGCCATCCACCAGCATTTCCCTGTTTTTTACGATTAACAGGGAAGCGCCAAGGGGGGCTGCTTCCAACTCTGATTTAAATCCATTTATCCCCATAACCTCTTCGTGCAGCTCTTCTCCTGTAGGTCCAAGGGACGAAGCTGCCGCAGGAGACGACTGCGTAGCAGCTCCATGCAACGCGCCGGCCTCACGCTGACGGTCCATCCCCGCGGTCTGTCCTCCTCCTCACACCACGCAGGAGCTCAACTCCAGGCATGTGCTTTCAAATTCACTTTTATCACCATCTGTCTTACGGTTTTTGAGCTTTTGGAGGCCTCATGTTCCCATTTCCCTCTGCAACGACATGAGGCTTCTCGTCTTTCAGTGACAATGGAAATCTAATTTTGTTCAAGTTTAAGAAGAAGGAGGTTACACCACTTCCTGATAAAATTCTATCATGTATCCTCGTTTCTGAGAATGCAGAGGACAAAGTGGAAGGGGTTGAGAACGGCCAACAACATCTCACGAACCAGAGATGTTAGAGGACTATCACGAAAATAAAGTGCCAAGGCACGTACTACCGCTCTTTGTGACTCGAAGAGTTCAGGACGACACATGGAGGAAGGCTGAGATGTTCTGCAGTCGGGAGCGAAGCGGTCTCCAGCGCGAGTGGGAACGAGCTGATACTTCCCAGCACTTGAAGGTGGCCAGCTAGTGAGACAGGACAGGAAAAGGAGGGGAGATCCAATGCTCTCGTCTGCATGTTACAAAATGCCCTCTGCAAAAATCTACTTTTGGAAAACATCCATCTGCAAGCCATGCGAGGTCGGGAGCCCGAGGAGGCCCTCTGCCAGCTGCTGGGCGCAGTTTGCAACCTGCACGGGGCAACGGAGTTACTGGCCAGCACGGGCAGGCCACAAGCGCAGCTGTATCGAGCACGATGCAAACGGCAAGGAGCAGGACCCCTCGGCCCGCACCCTGCCACCGCAGCGTGGGAAATCTAGCGGAGCCGGTGCTCTGCGTGGGCCTCTCCTCCCCCTAGGATCTTTTTCTTAAGCACTGAATAGGTAATTTACATACTGAAGAATCATTTTAAAAAACAGTCTTAATGAAGGCACGCTAGTGCGTGTGTGTGTCTGCCTGTGTCATCTGTCCAGGCTCACACCATATAAATCACCGCTACTTATGGAAAAGCTAATTAACGGTAATCATGAAAACCTAATTAGTGCTCATTTACATAAGATACACAGAGAATTGTCCTAACCTTTAATCCTGGCAGCCACGATCCACTTAGATTTCGCCTGCACACTTTATTCGAAAGCACAAGCACAGCCCCATCCCCTCCGTGCGTGCTGCCTCCCAAGCCTGCTCCCAGGCACCGCTAGCCCAGGAGAAGATGATCCCAGCTGCTTCCCCGTCTCTTCAAATGCTGCTAAGAATAGCACTGCGTCCACAGGTCCTCCTGCGCTGCACGAGAGCACGTCCTGCATCGCGGGGTGAGCACGTCCTGCGTCATGGCTGAGCGCAACCTGCATCACAGGGCAAGTGCATCCCATGTCATGGGTGAGCACGTCCTGCATTGCAGGCTAAGCATGAGTACGTCCTGCGTTGCGGGGCGAGCACGAGCACGTCCTGCATCATGGAGCAAGCACAACCCACATCGTAGGGCAAGTGCTTCCCTCGTCACAGGCATGCACGTCCTGCATCGCCCAGGACCTGGCTCTGCCCTGACACCTGGCCCAAGAAGCGCCCTCACGCTGCACTCTTGCTCGCGCTGCTTGCTCGGCGGAAGTAGCAGCACTGCAGCACCTGGCTGCTGCCAGAGCACCCGAGGACGCCGCCGTCCCTCTGTGCCCCGGGAGACCCCACCAGGTCCCTGGGCAGGCGGGGAGCCCTGCCCCAGCCCTGGGGCTACGGAGGGCCCTGCAGGGAGCCCTGGAAGGGCCGTGTCCGCCAGGCTCTGCCAGCGCTGCGCGCGGGGCGCCAGGCGCTGCCCTCCGGCAGCCGACCGCGCTGGCGGCACAGCGGCGGCGGAGCAGCAACCGAGAAAGGGAGGGAAGAGAAAAATTAACCTCTGGGGAAAACAGAAAGTTCTGCTTCTCTGCACAAAAGACAAGTCTGTGATCTTTAGCGAGCAGCCTCAACATTACTCCAATGATCATTTTAATAACGAGCACTCGCGGCAGCAGCAGGGCTCTGCAGAGCCGCGGGCCGGGCGGCCGCGCAGCACCTGCCTCCCCGCGCTCCTGGCGCAGACCTGCAGCTCGCTGAGCCCCGCGCGCCACGAAAATATAGCGGCATTAAACGTATTAGATAAAACCCGTTCTGCTATTAAAGCAGATCACGTCCTAGAAATCCAAGCAGTAAGCTGTGCAATTTCACCCCGCGATACGACTGGATTAAGCTGTTCCCACAAAAGCCTCTTATTGTACGAAAAAGACCATTAGCAACCTATGAAATCAATAGAAAACACAGTCCTGTTGCTGTAGAACAACAGAATTAGCCACAGCGGCAGCAATAGCACCAATTAGGCTGGGGCCCTGTTTCATAAACTCGCACAGGAAAGAGCTTTGCTGCAAGAAGAGGAGCTGTTATAATCCCACCACCGGCAGCTGAGCGGCAGGAATAAGCGAGGCGGCCCGGAGAAGTTGTATCGGTGGCGATATTTAGCAGGCGGCGGTAGTTTGTACTGAAAGCCGCTCCGAAGGCAGCGCGCGACAGCGCTGCCGGCCGGCCGGGCTTCGAGGCGCGCGGGAGCCGGCGGCATCCGACCGGAGCGCTTCGGCTGCGGAGCGTGCGGGTACCCGCCAGGGCACAGCGGGCAGGGGAGGCCGGACGCTGGCGACGAAATCCCGGCGCGGCCCCCGTCCCGCGGCTCGGGCGCCGGCAGCAAGGGACCCGTCGGCCGCCCGCGCAGCCCGGGGTAGCTGCGACGTGCCAGCCCTCGCAGCCCTGGCGCTCCGGCAGCGGGAGCAGCCCGCAGGGTTGATGCAGCGCGGGCGATGCGGCGGGCGGCGCGCCGAGCTCCGCTCCAGCTCCTCCGGGGCCGCGGCCAGGGCTGCTCCTGCCGGGAGCCCCCCGCGCCTTACGGGAACAGGACCCAAACACACTACCGCTTCAGGGAAACATAGCTGGAAGAAACTTTACGGGACACGTTTCTAACAGGTTTAACATTTACATTTTCATGTTTTCTTTAGCCCTACGGGGAGAGCTTAACTCCCGCGAAAGGCGGGCTGCGAATGAGTTTGGCTGCTGGGCCAGCAGGGAAGGGGCTCAAGTGACTTCGCTCCAATTGACAAGAACAGCGGCTGCCGGGGACGGCAGGCGCCTGGACACGCGCACGGGGGCCCTGTCACTTTGACAAACGCTTGGCTTAATCTTGATTATAATATTTAAAACCTTGCAGAGTACACGTGAATCCATCTGAAACCGGCACAAAAAGAAAACCATTTCCCTAGCTCAGGACCGGATGCGTTTGCTTTGCTGACAGTTCCCTTAATTCAACTCTCTCTTATCACCGCCTCCCAGGAGGTAAGCTGCTTTAGAAGACGCTTTTAGGGGCTGTTTTCAGCAGTTGCAGTTTAATTTCAATCCGCTGCCATCTGAAAGAAGGCAGGACGGCGGGCACCTGCGCGAGCCCCCGAAAACGCCGCTCCAGAGCAGGCGCCCGAGGCGCTGGCGGCTGCGCCGGGTCGGGAAGCGACGGCGGCGGCGGCGCCTGCGGCAGCCGAAAGCGCCGCCCTGACAGCGCCCAAGCCCGCGAAGCGGCGGGGCCGGGCGCGCGGCCCCCTCCCAGCCCCGGGCGATCCCATCCCCGAGGCGGCGGCGACGCTGCCCTCCCGGCGGCCCCTGCTCCGGAGCAGCGTCCTCGCTGCACTTGCCTTCCGGGCAGGGGAAGTTGAGCCCCTGAACGCGCCTGCGACCCGCAGAGCTCGTGTCCAACAGCTTCTCCATCGCTAACCCGACTGCTTACGACAGAGCAAACCCACGGAGCAGATCTCCAGCAAGCAGGATACGGAGACGCGCTAGGTACCGTCACACGTAACAAACCACGCGGCAGGCAGACGCCCGCTGAAACTCGGGCTGCACGAGCCCGCCGCGCGCCGCGGGGCCGGCCCCGCTCCCGAGCGTCGCCAGCGGCCCCCACGCAGCACCCACCCCAAACACGAGCCGGGCCGGACGCCCGGGCCGGGCACCATCCTTGCAAGGGAATTTCTAATTACACCTGCGAGCGATAATCCACGGCCCCGGCAACAAATGGATGCAAACACACGAGCGAGAAGGAAAAGCGCCTTGGATTTTTAAAACATGCAGTAACAGCAAGTGAGGGCGATATATTATTTAAAGGGTCATCCAAGGAAAGAAAATAATTTCAGCTGCGTGAGCTTTCCAGGACAGAGCGAGCAAAGAGCAGGGAGGGCAGAGCAGCAAGCAGCAGCGCGCCGGGGAGCCGCCCGGGCCGAGGCCGCGTGCTCGGGGCTGCTCGGGGCTCGCTGGCCCTCCACGGGACTCGGGCTTTCCGCGGGCGCGAGCGGAGGACGAGGGCCGGCAGCCCCGGGGCGGCTGCACGCGGGACCCGCAGGTGCCCCGGGCGCGAGAAAAGCGCCGCGATGGACGACAAGGCGCCTTAACGGGGGCTGCGGTGCAGCAGCGCGCTGACGGATGAGGTGCCACTGGGTTTAATCCAGAGTCATTAGCCATGCTGAACACTCGCGTATCATTTGTTAAACAAATGGATTGCTGGAGGTCATTCGGTAATAAGGAAGGGAGAGAAGGGTTATTAGTTTTTATCAGACATTAATTGGCCCAAATCCATTACTTATTTGGCGTTTGCAGTGTATTAGGGGTGGTTTTTCTACTTCGGAAGGCACCTGGGCCGGGAGAGGAGCCAGGGCTGCGCGACCTGCCGGCGCACGCGGCTGCTCGGCCCGGGGCCGGCGGTGGGAGGAGGGCGCCCGGGGCCGGGGATCGCCCCCCAAGGTTGGGAATCGCCCCCGGGGCCGGCAGCGGGACGAGGATGCCCGGGGCCGGGAATCGCCCCCGGGACTGCGAATCGCCACCCAGGGCCGGCTGCAGGACGAGGGCATCCAGAGCCGGGAATCACCCCCGGGGCCGGGAATCGCCCCTGGGGCCGGCGGTGGGACGAGGGCATCCGGAGCCGGGAATCGCCCCCAGGGCCGGGAATCCCCCCCGGGACCGGCGGTGGGACAAGGGCATCCAGAGCCGGGAATCGCCCCCGGGACCGGGAATCGCCCCCAGGACCGGCGGTGGGACGAGGGCATCCAGAGCCGGGAATCGCCCCCAGGGCCGGGAATCCCCCCCGGGACCGGCGGTGGGACGAGGGCATCCGGAGCCGGGAATCGCCCCCGGGACCGGGAATCGCCCCCCGGGGCCGGCGGCGGGACGAGGGCATCCAGAGCCAGGAATCGCCCCCCAGGGCCGGGAATCGCCCCCTGGGGCCGGCGGCGGGACGAGGGCATCCAGAGCCGGGAATCGCCCCCGGGACCGGGAATCGCCCCCCGGGGCCGGCAGTGGGACGAGGGCATCCGGAGCCGGGAATCGCCCCCGGGGCCAGCGGCAGGACGAGGGTGCCCAGGGCCGGGAATCGCCCCCCAGGGCCGGGAATCGCCCCCGGGACCGGGAATCACCCCCTGGGGCCGGCGAACGGCAGGCGCGGAGCCTGCGGAGCCGCAGCGCCAGGCCGGGACAGGCGGCAGGAGATGCGGTCCCCGCAGCGGGGGGACGCCCCGGGCCGCAGCAGGCGCCGTCGCCAGCAGCTCTTGGCCAGCCGCCCCGGCCCCACCACCTCCTGCTGAGCCAAAGAGGGGAGAGGGCTGGGGGCAGCCGCGGCGCGGACCCCCGGCGCGCTGCAGACCGGCTGCCCCGCGCAGCCGCCTGCCCTGCTGCCGGGCGCGCTGGCCGCCCCCAGGGATCGGCGCTGCAGCCGGAGGGGGGTCTCCCGAAGGCCTCCGGGAGGGAGCAGCTCGGCCACCGGTGCCGGCCCGGAAGGACACCAGCAGCGCCCGGCCCGCAGCCCGCGCCCAGGGCCTCGCTGCAGACAACAGCTTTTATAACTCTCCTCTCTCCCTCGTCCGCCAGCGACGCTCACGACTACCGGGAACGGCAGAAATTATTTTGGAACAGTTCAGGTGATACCACATTTATCTAACAAGCTTCCAAATGAAAACTAGCGTTTGGACTTATTGCATTCTGGCTCAAAATTTGATTACATTTTTCTACAGCTGTAAATCTGCCTTCCTTTCTGCAACATTATTATTAAAGCTGGTATTGAATTGGTGGTGTGATACGTAAAATTTCAATCCTGGCTTTGACATTGCAGGAAGTTAAAAACCAATTACAGTGTGTGCTTTGCCTCGGGACAGAATGAATCATTGAACACAGCCGCTCCACCAAAAGAAATTAAAGGTTGAAGCAGCAACACGGAGAAGGTATTAAGTTAAAAATCAAAGGTCAATTAAAGTAAAACTGAGTCTATTTTATTTTTAATATTTTGCTTACATTTTCATTCCTTTCTGATGAACAAGGAGGCAAAACAAACCTGCACTTTTATTTATTTGCTGGGCGATAAATCTACGCTGAAGTTGGTTTCAGGAGCTAAGAGGAAACATTCAGGTGATAAAACTCCCCATGCAACAGCCAGCATCAATCTCGCCGTAACGAAGCCCGCGTAACGGCGGCGGCGGCGCGTTTTCCCCCGCACCAAGAGCAGCAGCCGCTGGGCCGGGGGGTCCGGCCGGGGGGCGGCAGCGAGGGGCCGGGGCTCGCACCGCGCGCCGCCGGGGTCAGCGCCCGAGGGAAGGCGGGCAGGGAGGGGAGCGCTGCCCTCCAAAGCTGCAGGGAGGGCTGGGGGGGCGACACCTCGCAGGGGAGCAGCGCATCCCTCGCTCCAGACCCCGTGCTGCCCCGCGGCGCCAGGGCCGGGCTCGGCCGCTGCCCGCCGGGAGCCGCAGCGTCCCGCTTCGCGCTTCTGCCCGTTCAGCAGCCCCCGCGGCCCCGCGCCCGCCCGGCCGACGTCTCCCCCGGCCGCTGCTGCCCGCTGGCGGAAAGGGGCCGGGAGGAGCCCTGGCTGCAGCGGCGCCTTGCAGGAGCAGCGCGGCGAGGGCGCAGCAGCGCCCGGCTCCTCCGGCGATAGACGGGCTCCGGGCCGAGCCGCGGGCCGGCAGGGCGGCGCGGGCGCCCGGCTCCGGGGCAGCCCTGCTCCTGCCCGGGGCGGCTCGACGGCAGAGCGCGCAGCTGCAGCTCCTGCTGTTCGGCAGCGGGGTTTTCCCTGGCATCTCTATCATCACGGCTTAGCCGTACAGGAAGTAAAAACCCTGGTGAATACGAAACCGCAGGCTGATTTACTGTTTTCTACTGTTAGTCTAAGGAAATCCAATGACTTCAATTTCAAGGACGATCTGCTGCACCGTTTTACAGATGCTAGAGAAACACAATTTTACTTTTACCACGTGACAAGAAAACCCTCTGAAATGAATTACTGCCCGGGCGCTAGCTCTATTTATGACACTCACCGCCAGGACGGACTACGTTTACAGGCCTGGGCTCGTCACCTCCTGCTAACGACCCGGCCAAGACTAAAACTTGCTCCACTGGCAACGTCACGTTAAACCTGAAACGCTTCCCCGGCCGTGACGAGTTACCTGCGATGCCCTGCTCGCCATAACATCAGTTCTCTTTCCAGCCGTGCCAGGGTCCTCCTGCAGCAAACGCAGACAGGGGAAGGGAGTCGCTCCACGTTAGCACCGGCATCACCAAGAGCAGAACGTGACCCACCGTCCCGAAAGGAGCTAGCAAAACCAGGCAGATGCGCACGGGGACAGAGAAAACGCTGCGCAGACCAACGCCAGGCGATGCGCCAGTTTGCACCGCTCAGACGTGATGGAGCCTGAACTAACCGCAACCACCCAGGAAAAGACCTTGGAGTCCGCGTGGTCGGCTCAAAGAAAGCATCCGCCACTGCAGCAGCGCTCTGAAGGCAACAAAGATGACGCTCAGGTGCCTGAGAAACAGGACAAGAAAGGGCAGGGCGCTGCAGAAAGCGGGCGAAGGGTAGTACACCAGATCGGCGGGATGCCCTGCCCTGGAAGCGTGCTACGAGCCGGGTCATCCCGCCCGGGCAGGGGCAGAGGCGGCGGACGGGCTAGCGGGGAGGAGAGCGTTGGGACGGGGAGCCAAGCCGCGAGGATGCTCCCGCCCGCCCGCCCGCCGGGGCAGCAGCCCTTGGCGGCCGCCCCCCACGGCCCGCCGCCGCTTTGGCGGGGCCGGACGAGGCACCGCCGTCCCGGCACCGCCTCGGCACGCGGCGGCGAGCGGCTCCACAGCCCCGTCCTGCGAATCGCTTTATCGGCAAGCGAGCGAGCAGACGTCTCCCAAACGGCCACGCGCGTAAACCACCCTGGGAGACGGCATCGCAGAGCGTAAACTGATCTAGCAGCAGCCAGTGACTCGCCGCCACCCTCAGCTCTTAACTAAGCACTAAATAAGCTCCGGGTCAATACGGCAAAGCCTTGGGAAGAGCGCAGGGAGCAGGGGCGGGATCGGAGCCGGCGCCGCGCGGCCCCCGCGCCCGCGAGATATTTACCGACGTCGTTATACGAGGGAATGAAAAGGCAGGTTATCTCCGAACTGTGGCAGAAGCTGTTGACCTCTCCTGTTAAACAAAAGATAAGTTGTACTTTCCCTTTTCTGCTAGCAATATGTCATTTGCAGCTGCCTTTTAGGTGCGGGCTTTAATAGATAATCCATACCCTTGAAGTGGAGTACATCATCTGCTCATTACCAATGATAAATCACTTGCAAAATATTAAAATGCTTAAAGACTGTCATATGGTCTTCATGAATTGCTCTGCAATACATACACTCCTGCCTATTAAAGGAGAAAATGTATTCATCACGGATCCAGGCAGAGCTATCAAATCCCGCTTTATTTACAGTTTAGAGTACAAAGCTATCAGAGACTCGCAGCGGTGCAGAGAGAACCACCTTCCTGCCCTGCCATTACCAGCCTTTCTAGATAATCTGACCTCAGCTATGGAAACTCATTAAGGTCGTTAGGAAACGCGCCAGTTCTCCGGGGAGCTGGCTTCTTTTAGATTAAAAAAGGGAGCGAGAGAGCGCGCGAGTGCTGCTAGCTGTGCAGTTTATTCACATCTATACAAGTGTGCTAACCTCAGGGAAAGTGTAATCCAATATATTCTCAGACAATTTAAACTCATTTCAATAAAAAAAGAATTAGACGGAAGCAAACGGCACAGAGAGCAGATGTTACGCTATTTGTGACACCCAAAAGAACAAGCTGATAGCGATGTATTACACGGAGACGGTCCCTCTAGCCCCCCAGCAGGGGCTGGGGGGGCGAAGGGGAGCAGGTGGGAGCAGCAGCCCAGGCAAGGGGAAGCGGCGGCAGCGGCGCTGGGGGGCGGCGAGCGGGCGCTCGGCGAGCAGCGGGGCGAAGGGGAGCCCGGCCCGGGGCCACCCGCCTCCCTCGCGGCCCGGAGACGCACGGGAAGCCCGCTCCGGGGCTGGAGCGAGGCGCGACCTCCAGCCGAGGCCAGGTCCCCGCGGCGAAACGCTCCAGAGGGGCTCCCCGGGGCTTCAGCTCCGGGGCGAGGACAAGCAAAAGGGTTCGGGGGCTTTCCCAAGCCAAAGCCCTCAGCTGCCAGGCCAATCGTGGTGGCGGCTCCATCCCCGCCATCGCTGTCCCTGCCCACGAGTTGGGAAGCAGCCGCTGCTCCTGGCAGGCCCCAGGAACACACGGACACAGCACGGAGGTGGGAGGACAAGACCAAAACCCAGGCGAGGACCTTCAGCCCGACATGTGTTGGGAACCATCTCCTTCTAGTCCTGTGAGGGTGACTGAGCACTGGCACAGGTTGCCCAGAGAGGTTGTGGAGTCGCCACCCTTGCAGATACTCAAAAGCCCTCTGGACACAATCCTGGGCAAGGCGCTCTAGGTGACCCTGCTTGAGCTGGGGGATTGGATCAGATGATCTCCAGACGTTCCCTCCAGCCTCAACCATTCTGTGATTCTGTGGCATTTTGGGCCAGGACTGGCCCTGCCGGGACTACAAGCCCCCAAGGCCGTTAGCTGCCCCTGGGAAAAGCCCTGGGAGATGCACAAGAGCTGCCAGCCAGGGGTTCCTGCAAGCGCACCGGCTTGTTTGGCAAATAACGACATCATTATAAATATTCTATAAGCCCAAGAACTGCAGTGCATTAAAAAATGATAAGGTCCCTGCTTCCCAAGCAGCCACTCTTCGACGCTGCTGCCCTGGAAGAGGTATTTAAAATAGGATGTCAGCTGGGGCTGACAGAGGTATTTGTCACGGGGCTGATGAATAGCGTGAGAAATATTCAATACCTTTAGGAAGGAACAATTTATCACAGTTTGTTCAGACGGAGTGGAAGTATACAGCCATCCGTATTGCATTTGTTTATTAAGAAAGTCATGTCATTATGTTAGACATGGGATTTCTTATTATTTTTTCACTGGATTAAACTAATGAGGAAAAAGGACCATGCAAGCGACTTGGTAAACTGCTCCAGCAGCCAATGACATGCTTGTTCCCCCCGATTTAAATGTCTCCAGAAAAAAGGGGGCAGCACTAGTTTCAACATAATTAGCGCTCCTAGACAGGGCGGGAAGGAAAAGGGCCTTCAGTTAGTAAATAAACAATCCCAGGAATTATTAAGTTATCCGCGTCGTGGCGGTGGCCCGTCCCCCTTCTCCAACGCCCCCGTCCAGCCGGGGAGCGACGCGGGGCCGGGGCGGCCGGAGCAGGAGGGCTCTGCCGCGCCGCGCTTCCAAACGCTCCTGCATGGCACCTGTCATCTCCCTGAACAGTCTGCTTCAGATAAACAAATACGCGTCGTCTGCCGAGTAGCGACATGAAACATTAATGCCGGCGCGTCACGAGCAGGCACCGAGCGCCAAGGACACGACAAAGGGCGACATCGCTGGCTTTCAGCGCAGCAGACAGGCGTGCTTCAGCAGCCCGCCCCTCCGCGAGCAGTTTGCCGTGCCAAAATATCCGTGCTACCAGCGTCTCAGCAGAGCAGGATCCCAGCGCTCCCCGTGCCGGCTGGCCCCGCAGGGCCACGGCAAGGACCGGCGAGCCCACGCTCCCCAGCAGCATTCGCCCCCCGCAGCTATTCCTCATGGGCAGCTCAGGTTTCGATTTTCTGTTGCCCGCACAGTGGCAGCAACCACGTGTTGTTGGACAGAAACGTGCGACCGGTGATCCGCGAGGCCCCCGGTTCCTGCTACCAGCAAAGGAATCCGGACTCCAGCCGTTTGCAGCATCCGACCATCCCCCAGGCACGGTGCTGTCTGCAGCTGCCACCAGCAGGACGTGACTTCTTCACACTCGGTAAGTGGCTTCCCGGCCACGTGCCGGCTGGCCAGCCCGACAAGACTCCCCTCGTGGATGTCAGCGTTTGAGCTCTTGCCTTGCTCCGCTAGCACGCTGCCGCCTGGGCGGCCCAGGAGATGGACACGGCCATGCAGACCCCATCCCTCCTGGCAGGAGCGTTCCCCAGGAGGGAGCGCTGGGACAAGCCGTCAGGCCACGGCAGCCACCGTGGCTCGTGAGGACCGGACCACCCCACCCCACAGGCCAGCGGCTCGGAGGACGAGGCATGGGCACCACCAGCACCTGAAGGGGCGTGCACAAAGCTTTCTGAAAAGCTCAATTTAATTAAGCAACCACCAGCTCTAAGCTCCTAAGCAGCTGTCCTCAGGGAAGAGGCAAAGGAAGGCAAGACTAGACTCTTTCCAAACCCATAGTAGGCGCTTTTTCAATGTTAAAGTAGAGGAGACGGAGCCACCTCTGAAGCCTGGGACGTATAGCAAGTGCCAGAGGACCAGCGACCCGACACGGCATCCAAGGAGCACACCCCTCATCAGTGCAGTACGGCGCTGCACGCAGATGTCAAGGCAGGGCACACGAGCTCCCAAATATTATCAGTCTCTCCTCTGCATATGATAAAAACCTGTCCGAAAATTTCTCCCTGCCAGACAGAAAGAATGATTTTATCAGGAAGTCAATCTTACAAGCCCTACAGGTGCCCCAATTAACTGCCTAAAAAAGCAGTGAGCATCCATGAGCCAGACAAGGTTTCAATAGCTCTCCTGATACTTCCCATCAGCCTCATAGCTTTCAATTAGGTACATGTGTATTTATGAAATATTATGACAATTGAAAGCCCTTTAAGTGTTACAGTAAAAATCCCTATGTGCAAAATGACCAGGGTATCAGCGCAGCCTTAACTGCTAAATCCATTCGGTAATCAGGTTAGGCTGCCAGCAAGAGGCTGGTGTCAGCGGTTTTTATTAAAAGCTGTGTTTTTGCTGTAAGAGGTACTAGTTTTATGTTACCATAAATTGTCAACAGTTGGTCAGATCCCCACAGAGAGAGGATCGATACCCAGCAGAGGGGAAAAAGTGCTGAGAAAGGGAAAGCGATACTCTAATTAGAACAAAATTTAAGAGTCCAAGGGTACTGATGACAGTGCCTAATATGTTATAATTTATTGACGGCCTCCAAAGATTAGGTTTTGTTCTGGCTCTCAGAGAGGCAGCTGGGTGTTAATAAAATATCATAAAACATAGCACCTAATTCCAGGGAATGGGCAACTACTCGCACATCTATTTACTTTGCCCTCGTCTTCTGCAATCAGCATAACTAACAACCCCTCCTGGTAAGGCAGGGACACCGCCGCTTTCCTGCCCTGCAGCCCCGCGGGCCGAGGGCCACGGCACGGCCCCGACCTGCCTCGGGGCTGGTGCAAGGTATGTCACAGACAGCCCCTCCGCAGCAGGGAGCCTGGGGCCCGTGATGCCCTTCCCCGTCCAAGCGCATGGGAGGAGCCGAGTACAGCCGCTGCGGGGGCCGCGTACCGGCTGCCAAGCCTGGGGCCGAGCTGCCAGGGAGGACAGGCCTGAGCTGGCTCGAAGCTGCCGACGGGGCCACGCGTCCCGGCCAGGGACCACGCCAGCGCTGGGCAGCAGAGCCGTGCTTGCCAGGGCCCGGGCTTTCGGCGAGCAGGCAGAAGACTGCCTTCTCTGTCAGATGCTATTTGCCTAATGGTTTCAGTCCTGCCAGCTTTTTGTGACACGCATGCAAATCTGCTGTCAGACACAGGAGCATCCTCCCTCCACCTTCAAAAGCTGCAGGAACACGTCCTGCGGAACAAGGCAGCTCCCAGCCCAGCTCTGCTGGTGCCCACGCAGGAGCCCATGCCCGCCTCCCCCAGCACTCTCCTCTCCCTCACACACAGAGCGCCTCGGGGTGGAAAAAGCCTGGGTTGCCCACGCATGCAGGGTGTTCCCCAGAGCTCTGGCTTGCACTCAGGGCTGCCGCTGGTGCTTGGGCACCGCACAGCCACACCTACCACTGCCCCGTGCTAATCAGTGCAACCTTTCGTAGTGTAGGAAGGCGAGGTCCTTGCAAAGGTTGCTTGCACACGCTCTGCAGGCAAATCATTCACAAATGCACCAGTATCTCTGCACAGTGCTGCAGAGCATCGCAGGGGAATTCAGACTAACCCCTGTGCAGGGCCTGTGCTCTCTGGTGGAGCAAGAGCTGTGCCCTTAAACTAGAGCTTACTGGGGCACAGCGGGAACAGAGCAATACCTCTTCTCCTGGGGATCTCTTTAAGAAAGAGATCATACCCCCAGAGACAACCAAGGAGTCCAGCCCCAGCCACATCCATCCTTTACCATGCACCTTACAACACTGCATGTGGCCAGTGCCTCTCCTCTGCAACACCTTGGCTCCGAGACCAGCACGTGCGCTCGGCAGCACCACAACTGGGGTCCTCCTGAACTTGCTATGTGGGCTGAGCACCAGAGGAAAGGATAAAAGTCCAGCAAGAATCTGGAAGCTTGATGCAGGGTGGGAATTGTCAGGCCTCATCCGAGAAAAGCATGGGTGAAAGCAACGGAGTCAACCTTTGCATTCACAGGGCAGGAAGGGGGGCTTGCACACCACGCAAGCGCCGAGCACAGGCTCGCCAGCCTCCAGCACAGCCGCAGCGGGGGTAACAGAGCCCGCAAACCCCTTCGCCTACACGGGGGCTCGTGTGGCACAGCTGCTCTCTCAGGGTCTGCTGCCAAAGCAGCACGCCGGGGAAGAAGTATGGCTACGCTTGGGGCCGGGGCACGCAGCAGCGTGGAGGGAAGGGCTGAACAAGGGAGAGGCGACAAGAAACAGCAGAGGAACTGCCCAAGCATGACTGGGACTGCAGGGTCTGCTGCTGCCTCCACAAACTCACCACAGGTCCCAGCAGCAAGCTCCTTGGGACAGGCACGCTCTCTGGCCCCGAGATCAGTCTTCCAAGGGTAAAGAGACAAAGCAGAAAACCACATGGGCCAGCACAGCTACCAAATCCCCACGGTGCTGCGGGACACGGCCAGAGGGCAACACCGCTCCTCAGCGACCCAGGGTGTCAGAAATCTTCGCCTGGTTTCACAGTAATCTAATCCCGGTTTAGCACAGCAGTAATCCTGGCCGAGGAGCCGAACATCTGCGTGCCCACGTTCTGCACAGAGATCTGGCCTCCCCTGTTGACCTAGATTTAATAACCACTGAAGTCCTAGCTTACCCTTGCTTCATTTCAAAGAGCACAAAGCACCTACAGTGGACTCCTCATAAACAAAGAAGCAATAAAATTTAATAATTCGAAGATCAAAGTTCCCAAGTGTTTTCCAATTGTCTGCTCACTACCCTCCCAGCTAGATTAAGGGAACTGCAAAGGGCTCTCTATTTAATAAATGGCCATAAAAACCTGACTGGATTGGAGAAATATTGGCAAATATAATAAACAAAAAATATATTAACTCTAATTCTGCAAAGCCTTTGGCTATATTAATCTCTCTTTAATGTAATCATCTATAAATAAGTGATGACCCCACGATTTAATATGACATCTGTCATCCCCATTTCCATACAAGACGTGAAGTAATTATGCTCTCCAATGTGTAATAAAAACATGGCCTTCATTGTTTCTCATGACTGCCCAGTTTAATCATGAGGTGGTCTCTTTCCACTCAACAACCCTTATGGGCCACCCCAGGAGGTTCAGTTCTGGCTCTCCGTTTCCAGAGGGACAGAAGGACGCTTGGACCAAGCTTCAAGGTGCCCCAGACCCTCTGCATCTGTGATTATACTGCATAAGGTGATGGTGCCCAGGTATCCTCGCTCAGGCCCCAAGGAACACTCCTAGGCAAGCAGTAATGCAGCATGATTTTCGGTAAACAAGCTAACCTCAGTACTCCCACAAGTTACAGCAGAGTCATGGGTAGATTAGCAAGAGCTGATAACGTGATCTGTGATTTGGGGACCAAGGAGAGATTTATGGGTGACCTCAGTCTTCAAGGCTGTAAACACAGCTTCCTTTGCATTGGGGCACAGTTCATTCATTTCTAACCAGCACTTCATTTAGTAACTTATCGCTGCCTTATCAAGTGTCCCTAACGCTGCAGGACTCTGCTCATTTCATTCCTGGGTTCAGCCATGCTGCTGCAGGACTGGCAAAACGAAGCCAGAGCTCCCCAGCTGTATCCACCATGCCCCGCAGCTCTGGGGACTCAGCAAACCAGCTACTCAAGGCAAAAACTGGTCCTGCCCTAGGAGCAGCCAGGAGCTGATATGCTCTCTATTGGAGGCCACAGGTAGCTGCTGCTCTGAAAACAGGCTCAGGCTTGGCAATAATACTTGCAGTGGACAGCAGACAGGCAGCAAGCATCATATGCAGCAACTCACTTGCTTAGAAGCCCACCAACCAGGGAGAAAAGGCATGCACGAGGCCAGGCTGCGGTAGAGAGCAGAGACATTTGTAATAAGATCCCATATAGGAAGAATCAGTGCCCGCAGACTCAGATGGGAACAGTGGCCACCAAACACCCTCCCCTGCAGGCACAGCTCCCTGTACTGGGAGTTCTGGCACAGACCCTGCGCACCCCCTTTGGAAGTGGTCTGTGGTGCCCTGACATCCCAGCTCCTCGGCTGCAGCCCTGCGGGGCAGCAGCGCTGTCACCAGCGGGGACGCCAGCCAGCTGGGGAACTTCAGCAACTGAGCCTCAGTTCTAGCACTGGCTGCTGGAAGACCACAGTGATCACAAGGGCCAGCTTTGTGACTTAAGAGACAGTCTCTTACAAGCATATTTTTCACTTTAACTGGAACTCCGATACCACAGGTGATGCTGGGCTCTCCGCCAGACTCTTGCCAGCTTTCCTAGGCAGGGACGAGCCACATGGATCAATTCTGCAGACTGCACCTGCAAGGACTTGCCTGGCTCTGAGCACAGCACCTCCAGCCAGCACTCTCGATCAAAGCTGCCCTTCCCCAGTTCTGGCCAGAGAGATGAAGGTTATCAATACAGCCACACAACTTGATGTTTTAATGCTGTCCCCAGGGCTAGAGAAATGACAACAGTCTACAGCCCTGAGACAGGAAGGCAACAAGATTTATAGGAAAAAGAAGCTTTTGCAGGTATAAGGGGGCTGGGCTGAGGCTCCTCTTCAAATACAGTATATTGCAAAACTGCTTCACCCCAGAACTGGCCAAAATAAAGCAAAGAGACATTCCATCTTATCCCCTCACCCCAATTCTGACTCCTTGAGTAGATCAACCCCACACGCAGCAGCTTGTAAACAAATCTGCTGAAGAGGAAGTGCCTGACCGTCCTGCCCCACTCCCTGCAGAGTGAAACATTTGCTGTAGTGGTGCAACAAAAATGAACAGCAGCAGTCAGCCATGACTCCAAAATTAGCCCACAATAAGAGTCATCTCTCTGCAACATTCAGTGGCTGCCCTTAAAATAACTTTGTGCAAGTCTTTCCACTAACTACACCCCACGGGGTAGCGCCACAGCTCACGATGGAAACCCAGATAGTGCTGCGTGTGCAAAAGTCCTTGCCCTAGCCACACTCTCAATCATCCTGAGCAGCCAATTGACAGTACCTGCCCAGCCAGAACAAAGCAATTCAAACAGCAACGCCTAACCTCCACGCTTGTTCCTCAAGCTGAAGTGCTGGGTTTAGGTACTTGGGCGCATGCGTGAATTTGCATCTTTAAGAAGTGTGGGAAGACAAAAATATGCACAGAGGGTGAGGGGGGAACATCAAAGATTCCATTTAAATACAGCTTTGTGGAACCATGAGCACCAGCCACTGCTGAATATTGAATCTTGGCCTGGGCTCTGGTCTGTCCTAAACCGATGCAGGGGAATGAGCCCAAAGCTGTAGGGGCCATGGCTGAACCAGGACAGATGGCGAGTTTGAGGGATTTCCAGCAGCTTATGGGGAAAGAGAAGAAGAAAGGCAGGTGTATCTGGGCGTGCCAATTGTGGCCCCTCAAGCCCAGGCTGTGCTGCACAGAGTAGCCAACGCAAACACAGCAGACAAGGCAGTGTCTGCCCAGAGCATGTGAACTCCAGCGCAGAGAGGCAGAAGACTCTTCACTAGGATTGTACCTGAGGTAGTACAGGGACTCTCCCCTGACCCCAGCAAGCTGGTGGCCAGACTCTAATACAAGCACCAGCCACCCTGACCCAGCTACAGCTTGCCCAAGGGACTTTGCCAATCTTCAACAGACACCAGAGCAGCACCTCAAAGCCCTTCAGGCACAGGCTCTGCTGCTGGCTCCCTCTTACCTGTCCCTAACGATGATCCCAGGCAACGTGGAGAAAATACTCCCTTCCCTCCAAGGTGACAGCTCTGCCAGCACAGCATTGCAGCAGCTCCAGCTTGCGCCAAGGGCCCTGGTTCTCAAAGAACCAGGTGGAACCCATGATCACGCCACTTCATAAGCTTCTTTCAGCCTTCTTCTAATAAACTAGTGATATCTGAGCACCCACCAAGGTCCTGCACATCGTATGTCAGCAGTAGCAGATTGGTAGGGGAAATCCCAGCCCTCTCCAGCAGGGGGACGGGGCCTACACTTCAATCTTACTGTACCAGGCCCAGGACAACACAAGACTCAACACACCAAGTAAGCCAAGACAGCTTCCAGCACATGTCAGCCCTGCAGAGCCCAGATGGAGGATTCATTGGCCCAGAACTCCTGCTCTGTGAGCGTGAAGGGACATACTGCCTCCTCCACAACAAGTGACATGTGTGCTTAGGGCCAGGATGTTATTTTGAGCGAGCAGTGAACTAAACTCTAGCCGTGGGCCCACTTCTCCCTCACTTCTCCCACAGGGCCCAGGATGGGAAGAGACTATTCTCCTCTGCAGTAGAAATGAGGTCCTGCATGCAGGGACCCGAAAGCTTTCCCCTCACCCAAGTGCACAGAGCAGGTCACGCGAATGCAGAGCCTACTGCAATAGCACTGTTGATGAGATTTAGCAGTGCTGTACTGAAAAGCCTTGAGAACCAAGCAGGGATTTGAAGATGGGCTTGGGGACATTTCAGGTCAGAGTAGCTGGGACAACACAGGCAACTGGAGAGAAAGGCAGCAAGATGCACGGAAGTACCCTGAGGGCTTTCTCTCCTTGCTGGAGAGTACTGCAGCCACTGTTCACCCTGCAGACCTGAGTCTAGGGACGCCAGCAACCACAGAAGGCCGATTTTACAACCTGGCCTACCTGCCACAGCTTGAGCAGCTTATGAAGCCGAGGGCGTCATCTGCAGAGGATCGCAGTCAGCCTCAAACAGAGGGACGTTCCCTTTGGCAGTCTCCAGCAGTGCCGCCTCTATCCTCCTGCCTCAGCCCAGTCCTCACTGTCCAGGCAAGGCAGAAAGGCTGCAAGAGGCAGCTCATCTACATTCCCACAGAGCGGCCCACGTTCTCCTCTACAACAGGAAAACCATCACTGCGTAACGTGCTAAATGAAAAACAATATTTAATTAGGACACAGAGTTAGACAAGCACACAATTAAACGTTCTATTATTATCAGTCTCACACAGTTTAAGTCTCAGTTCAATAAAGAACCATTAAAAAAGGCTAATAGATTATCGGAATGCAAATAGAGTTGTGCGTGGCATTCCAGCAGCAGCATGGGGACAGAGCTGGTCAAAGCGTGGATGATCCTGGCACTAAGCAGGCACGCAGACGCGCTGAGAGGGCAGGAACTCATGGGGCCCACACAAGAAGACATCAGCTTGCTCCAGCCAGAGTCCTGCTGCTATCTGCAAAGAGAGCAGAGCGCTGGCATCGCAGGTCTCTAACAGAGGCTGGAAAGTCACAGTCAAAGAACTGCCAACAGAAAGGAGTCAGGATGGCTGAGGCAGCTGCCTTCAAGCAAAGGCCTAAGCTTTCCAGACAGCTCTAATGAGCCCAGACACCATAGATGACACGCAGAGATCTGGCGACAACACTGAAAACAGAGCCCAGAAACTAGGCACGACAGGGCAGGTGGAGAAGATTCCGACCTTCTGCCCATCCAGCAATGAATCCCCCAAATCCCTAAGAGCTAGATTGCATCCTCCTGCACCTGGGGGCAAAACTCACCAGCATAAGCAAGGGTCCATCCAGGTACTGCATCCCATTCTCCAGATGCGCCACAAGGAGAGCTTCCCAGCTGGATACTAGCAGGACACCTTGGTCTGCAGAGAGAAACAAGTCGGGGAAAATGATGGTGGGAAGGATGGTAGGAGACTGTTTCTTCTCTTCCCCAGCACTCAGGGACTAGGCCTAATCCTCCTGTGTTTTTCTTTTCCTACAGAAGTGGAGAAGAACCCTTTTTGTTATGCACAAGGAAGTTCACTAATACACTTAAACACCCCTCCCAGGCCTGCATGGAGTTGGGATTAAGTAGAGGAAGAGCTATCATGGTTGAGTGGTTAAAACAGACTAAAAGCCCACAGGGATTACCATACTCACATACAAGACCCTGCCAATTCCAGCCCTCCTTACTGGCAAGCATCAGCCAGAACCATATGTAAACACACATAGGTGAGAAATGAGTATGTTGCTAAACTTCAGAAGTTTTGGAACAGTTCCCTAAGAGCTAGAAAAACTACACAGGAAAATGAGAAAACCCTTTCTCTGATTATGGGCTGCAGCGCCCATCTGGCAGGGGACGGGACAACTCGGGCATTCGAGTCCTGTGTGGCTCTGAGCAGGGGACTGCTTGCAGCTCCTCGCTCAGCCACAGGGACTTTGCAAGGCCCTGTTGGGGTGGGGGAGAGGGCACAGGCAGAAGCCCCTGAGGATAAAGTATGATTGTCACAAGCACCACAAAGATTCAAGAACAGAGCTGCTAAGTTCCCTCCTTTGGTCTGCACTGCACGCCAGAGAACAAATTCCAGGGAAGTCCAGCCTAAATTGAACATAAATCCACTGAGCCCACAGCATCAAAATCCTTAAGTCTATTTGTCAGCAGTGCAGGAAGCCACTAGGCTGACATTTCTGTGGGAGAACAAACTGCTTGTGCCACGCTGTGGCTGCAGCAGGGATATTCCCCACCTCGGAGCAGGACGGCAGGCGGCTCGGAGGCCCCGGCAGTCCAGCCATGGGGCTCCTGGGCAGGGGCGCAGGCCCTCCAGGAAGCACCACTTCTGCCAGAGAAGATCAGCACCAGCCAAAAGCAGCTGCCCAACAACCAGAGCAGCAGGTGAGACTGCCGAGGACCAGCCAGAGGCTAGACCCACACTGCGGAAACGCTGCTCAACCAAGAGGCAGATCCAAAGCAAGAAAATAGTGGTCCCAGACCAAGCTCAAAAGGGGTCCCAGGCACAGGGGAAACAACTAGATCCACAGGCAAACAGCAGGAAGAGCCACCACAATGGGAAGTACATCTTGTGAGCAAGAGGAGGGAACGGAGAAGAAGAGGAGAACAAGGGAGGATGTGAAGCAGTCATCGCTTTCTCATGGGAAGAGGACAATGATGTAGACCTGAAAAAAAAAAAGCTCACTCAGCCAGGATGCCTAGTAATAAATTTATTGTATTTTATTACATATTCCCTTTTCACTTAATTCCAATTCCTCATATTCAAACTCTTCTTTCTGAAAGAAAATGATTTTTAACATAAAAATATAAATTCTGCATATTAAAAGTGCATACACCTTGAATAATAAAACATACAAATAAATAATAAAAGGCATTGACACAGTCTCATGCACTTGTCCTCAAATAATTTAAAATTTATGGTACAATGTTCAATCCCAAGTAAAGACAGCCTGCTTTCCAGATTACTGTACAGTTCAAAAACATTAAAATACAGAAGAGAATATCAAAGGTGTGGGCAAGCCCCACGTCCCAGTATCAGTGTACAGTGATGTGACATGCAGTTTTTAGAACTGTAGATATTCCAGTGTAAAATCTGACATTGTGTCCAGAAGAGAAACTGCATTTGTAATAGGACTTAAAATTCAATTTTAACCAATGGTGAGGCACAGTTGGTGAGCAAATCTGTACAAATTAATACTTGGAAGGCCACAAGAAAATAATCTAGCCACTTGTAGCCTGTATTCCCTTGTGTCACCCTACCCAAGGCAATGTAGCACCTAAAAATGTTTTCTTATTGCACTGCACAAATGCCATACAATCCTAACACTAACTTTCTTGCACCGTTTGTGCTGCAGGGCCTAGAGTGAAATAGAATTTGTGTTTACACTTAGTTTTAATCTGTGTCTTTTAAAAAACACTATTCGCAGATAAATTGAGTGCTATCGCCTTTAAAAAAATAGAAGACTTCCTAAACCTTTAGACCTAGTATAGATATTGTACAAGTCTTCATGTACCTTTATTTTACAAAGTAAAGCTACTAATAGTAAATGCTTTATGGTGCTTTTATTAAGAAAACCATGTAGTACTTTCATCTCACCACAGATTAAAACTAAATTTCAGTTGCCTCCACAGATAACATTAGATACTGCCAAATTATTTCGGATTAGTAGGCAAAAGACAAAGATACAAAAAGGATTACAGTAAAATTATTTGGAATGTCATTTCAAAACGCTCTCCATGACCGCTGATCAACAGAGGAGGGGGACAGGGTTCTGGCACAGATGCCACAAAAGGAACAGGACCTAAGAAGTCTCCCCGACACAAGCAGCGATTGCTCAGTACTGGCTACTTTAACTGCTGCTATGAAAACAACGCCTACTAAGAGGCAATATCTCCTATGGGGTCACAGCCAGGCAGCCCAGGAAGAATCCCAGGCTTTTTAGTTTTTCTTAGCAAAATGCACTGCTCATTAAGAGAGCTTTCCATAAACCTCCCTCTCAAGTAAGAGACCCTGAACTGGCAGCTCTCCGTTCTTCCCAATCTATCCAGTAAAACTACGGCCCTGGCTGGCCCCACGTGGCCTCCAGCAATGCTGTGCATACAACAACCCAAGGTGGTATTTGCAGTCAGACAGGAGCACGGCTCAAAAGCAAACGCCACCATGGTTTTGGAGCATGAACAGGAAATAAAGCCACCAACATACGCAGCTGGGTCCTGGACAACGGCTCTTCACCCAGGAAGGCAGGCAGGAGCCTGCATTACCAGTACGGGCAATACGCCAACAACTGGGAACTGCTCCCTTAGCACTGAAATTCAACAGAAACTCTTTTATGAGTGTTCGTACTACTACAGATGACTGCCTCTTCTCACAACAGAGTGTGTCATTAAGTTACATAGAAAATGGCAGGTTACATACAAAACACTGACCAGGTTATCCCTAGTCAAAAAAACGAAAAAACAATACGATACAGAAAAACAGTTTGTTCTCATTTCAACATTTCAAATTCCTTTGACATTATGCTACACTCCAGTCTTGTCAGTAATCCAGAATTCTGCAAAGGAAAGAATCAAAGGTGTGCAAATAAAGCAGGAAACCAGGTACATGCTCCTATGTGCTGACACACAGCTGCATTGAGAAAGAACTACAGACTCAAAACAGCGCTCCAGAGTCTACCTAGTAGCTTTTGATACTGAAAGCACAGTCTATGGTTTTTATTAGATGCTTGCATAGTTAATAAGTGCATGCAATCGGGATACAGCAAGAGAATTGCCATGCAAAATTGCCTTAGCACTTAGAAAAAATGGTTGATCATGCTCAAGTTTCAGCTTTGGAAAGCAAACAACTCTGCATCTAAGGAAGATGAGGGCACTTACAGTGGCATAAGTGTACTGTAATTAAGCTAGTTTTCTACCTAAAGCATCTTTTATTTAGCCATATTTAGTAAGTTTGAAAGGGTTAACAGTTTGCACATCCGACATGAGACACAAGTTACCAAGAACTGTAGGCACCAATTTGCCTATCAAATGTGATTAATACAAATAAAAGGTGCCTCTTTAATATACGTCATTGAAAAATGTGCTTATAATTTGTATACTACGAAACACTATCCAAAAAACACAGCCCAAAAAGGGTAAAAATAATTGCTTTAGGTGACTCCAACAGTAATCTAGCTCTGGAATGAAGGTGCTGCTTTCCTGCACCAGGAAGGCTTATTCCAGGAAAAGGAGCAAGCGTCAAACTAGAGATGTGGTAATCTAGGAGTTAAGAACAGCCTGATGCACATGAATGTAATTGAAAGCCGATTAGAAACATATTCTAAAACCTTTCAGAAGGCTTGCTTCCCCTTGAAGCTTGCATGGTTATTTGAGAATAGGGTTAGCACTGAGCCTCCCCATTTAAAAACATTTCTCAATGTAAGACTGCACTGTAAAACTTTGGTTCCAGATTACCAGCCTTGGAGTCTCAGACTCCATTACTCCCAAACTAAGATGCTTTCTCCAAAGGAAGCCACACCAAAGGCCATTCAGTACATGCCATAGCTGTACTTGACTAGTAAAGCAGACCCAGACTGCAGCCGTTCTTGCCTCATTCAAAAGTACAGCCACCAAGACTTACAGGCCCCACATACCACCACCCAGGGGTAGAGGGAGACTGCTGGCCAGTGACCTTCAGAGGTGACAGAACCCACCTCCTCCACAAATGTGGTGCTTCTGAAGCCAAACCTGAATTTTAAGAAAACACATGACCACTTACAAACAGCTACTTCAGAACAGTCACAGGCCTTCACAGTTTTAAGGATCAATACACAATGCCACGGTGGTGTTGGAATCTAGGACTTGCAAGATCTGACGTGAGCAAGATCTCCCTCAGGAGCATTCCCTACTATAACGTCACATCCTTATATTTAGGCAATGTAACACACAGACAGGAATTCCTATGCATGAAAGGGCTAAGAAATAAGACTGATGTAAAGGAAGGAGAAAAGACTGGATGTTGTTCTTCCCCAATGACTTTAAAGAGGGCCTGCAATAACCTACATTCTCTTTTAGAAAGATTTACCCCTCACCACTGAGGCAGCCTGATTGCTGTAAGGAACATCGTTATTTCCTGGACCCGCACCATTTAGCCCTCTCCTATGTCAGGAAGTTCATATACTACTGGAAACTTGTGATACTGAAAAGCAGAGGATACAGAGTGGCAGCAAACAGCTACTTTCCACACTGCTTTGTTATGGAATCGACACAGCCATGAGAATAGGGACCACGTTTTCCAGGTACTGTATAGTCATGCTTTGCTCATTTTGCCTGGTATGTGCCTTACATTCAAAAAGGACCATAACACACCCTTACTAGTAAACTGTGTTGATCTTCTATGACGCTCAGCCCTATTAGAACATTTTGCTTGAGGAGTCTGGCCTTAAATCTAGGCCTCCCCTGAGCCAGAAAGCATCCCACCTGCAAGCAGCCTACCACAGAAGAACAGCAGCTCATTCTTCTAAGAGAGACAAAGATCAATGGAAAGAAGAGGAGCCCTCTTCAGTCCATTCCATGCTTCTCTGTAAAGCAAGGAGCCTGTGCACCAGAGCTTCCATTTGCAAAGGGACAAGGTACCATATCCTAACTGGTAGAGGACACAGAGGAGAGGGTTCTGGAGCTGGTTTCCACAAGGAATTATGACCAACACACAGAAAAAGAGCTAAATTACATACCACAGGAATGCAGAGGTTTGACTGGCTTTTAACAGCAGCACTTGGCACCAAGACTTCTCATTCCCATTTTGTCTAGACATAAGGTCTATTGCCACTCTCATGCCCCAGACACAGAACTGGACTGGTGTTCAGCTAAAATGCAAACTCAGACATGGCTTCAAATTTCCTTCAGTAAAGGCATGCAATACAGGAACAATAACCACCTCAAAAACCATAAACCAGCTTCCAGTTTATACTATATAAGACTTCTTCGGTGAATGACAGCATGAGAGGGAAATGTCATTCCATAAAAGTAACCCTTCGCAAACATCCCACGGTAAAAAGCATAGAAAACTACATTCCGTCTATTAAAAGATACCAAATCAAGTTAGCGCTGGCTACCAGGATTACATTCTTTCTAGAAGAGCTGTTACAAGGGAAGAGCCAACACAGTGCAAGATCTCAATACAGATAAAACATTAAACAAATATTTTAATAGCAACATTTCAAGGAGTAATTTAAGTAGTACAATGTGAAGTAATTCCTATCTGCTCTGCTGAATATAACAAAAAATAATCCGAGTTATACATTTAGAAAGCCAGTTGCACAATCTTTGCTTCTTGTGGCTGCATTAAATGAGAAGGAAACAATATATGGGAGAATTGCACTGAAGAGATGGTCATGTTCAGGTTTTAAAATATAGTCCAGGGCAGAGTCCAGCATATTGTAAAAACATGCAAGCTACTGGCATTGCTCACGGGCTGCATGAAAGTAAGTACTGCAAAACACATAATCAGGACAGAACAGCGGTTATACTACACACGGGCTCATAGTCGCACATTAAATAGAGCTCTGTGGCACCAACAGTTCAGCTCAACATACACATGCCTTTTCACCAAGGTGACAGCTACACTCAAAATGCACTTCTCTTAAAAGCCTGTTGCAGATATGTGGTGAGCTGAGGATGATGTGATCAAGAAGCAGCAATGCGCCACAACAAAACCTCTGAGCAACATTTCCTGCAGGGTCCTCGACGCATCAGCTCAAGAGAGGAGATAGAACAGGCTACTGATAGCTACTTGTTTGAAGGCCATTTGTTACAGTGACAGAAAAGACTAAGAAACAGGTCTGTCCACAAGCTATGCCTTAAGAAGCTTAGCCAAATGAGGCTGTACAATAGGCAAAGATCTCACTCAAAGGGCAAGTGTGCACAGAGCACTGCCCAGTTGCTGTATGTTGTGAGCTACAAGATAGGTTGGTGCTATTCATAAAGGATATGGTTATTAATAATGCAGTGCATTAATTAAACCTCCAAAATTAGAAGAGGTTACACCTTTTAAATCTACCTTTTAGAAGAAGGCTATGTAAACAAAGATGTAACCAGATGTAGTGTTTTAACCCTGATAGAGACTGTCATTCAAACAAGAACCAAGATCAGTTTTGGTGAAACACCGGGGGAGCTAGACCTCTCAGAGAACATGAGAAATACATACCAAAGAAAAGAGCATAGCACTGCACTAGAGAATATGAAAAACTGTTCCACAGTATTTTGGCATAGCCCCACCAGCCTGCATGAAGAGGCTTGTTCAAAGCACGCTCAGAGAAGGCAGAGAAGACAAGACGACACTTGACTTATCTAAACATTACTCCTATAGATAATGGATGCTATATTCACACCACTACAAATTTGAGCATATTAGGAAATGCTTCTTCTCAGGAGTTTAACCACAGAGGTCCTAACAGCATCACCACCATTCTAGTGCATGAAGACAGCTGTCTCCTATGGTACTGTAACAATCTTCCACCTTGTACTTTCACAGATACTAGCTGCCAACCAGCTGTTGCTTAGTGATTTCTTCTGTTGCTTAGTGTAATAATACTTCAGAAAGGGAAAAACAACTAGAGAGGATGGGTAGAGGTCATTTTAGGTACGGATAGAGTAAAACTCTCCATAGACACCACCAAAAAAAAAAAAAGCTACTTACACTTTACAAATAAACTTTCTTCTGTTGGAATGAAGAAAATGAAATCGCTTACACACAGACACATGTACGCACGGACACACAGGTACTTTTCTGGATCTGTCCATCCACTAATGCTAGTCCCTCCTATACTGGCTGAGTATATACCTGAGAAACAACATTAGTGTTGAGATATTGCCCTTTAGAAAGCTTGAAAAAAATGGAGAGGAGCAGGGAAATAGGGTTGAGAGAGCGCATAAAGAAGCGGCAGTCTCTCCTTTTCAGTTTCCTTAGCATCCTTCACGGCTCAGGACAAGGCCATACATGAGCGTGGACACAGCCTGCTCAGAACAAGACCAAAGGAATATCAGTTCACAGCTCTACAAAGCACACTAGTGTCAGTGTAACTGGGTTTCAGATTTCAGACCTTGAATCTGAAGAAAGTTGTTGCATTTTCTATAAAGAGACTTCTGTACAAGTGCTATGGGACAGCTGCGTTCACGTTCAACGACTCCAACTAGACTACTTGCATCAGTGCTGGCTGCCTGTGGCTATTTGGTTTGACGGCAGAATCAAAAGGCGCTTTTAACAACTTGCAGTTAACTTCTCCTCAAAACATACATTAGGCACATGAACAAAAAAAAAAAAAAAAAACAAGAGCTCAGAATAAATTAACTTCTCAGCAGAAGAAAAGACACCTGGATTGCAGCATCTCACTGAGGTTCCAGAGAAGGCCGTACAGACACCTGCATGCTGGAAGGTAATTTTTTCAGCGACTTCTCAACAGACTGCTTGCCACTGGAAGGAGACTGGACTCCAGGATCTAGCTGGGAAGACTTGGACTTGCGACTAGATAGCAGAGAATGTTTGGTGGGTGTGGCATCTTTTGAGGCAAGCTTTTCTTTTGCACTAACATTGGCATTGGTTTGAGAGGCTGGTGGAATGACACCTTTCTCCAGTTTGTCCTCCAGCACATTTTTACTGGCTGACTTGGAAGAGCTACCTGCTGTCTTTTTTGGGAGCATTGTTGTCTTCCCCAAGTCTGCTGATCTCCGGGTCTCCTTCTGCCTTAAGGCTGATTTAAAGAAAGACAGTCCTTTCTCGTCCGACTTGCTGTCCCTCTTCAACCCAGAACGCACACCAACGTTTGGAGACCGCAGGTTGGCCATGGAGGAACTCCGCACATGCTTGCTGTCCACTGCCCTACTGTCACTCCTGGAGTGGCTTATCCGGGGGGAGCTCGTTCTTGAACTGCTGGTAACGCTCGTTTTATCTGACCCCAGACTTATCTTAGAGCCCTCTCTGCTGAGGCTTCGGTCTGAAGTCCGGCTCTTCACAGCAGAAGAGCTCTTAGTCACCGACCCTGATGGAGTTTTCTTGGTAGCTGTGGAGGATGGAGAAGAACCTGACTTTTGTTTCTGTTGAGCAGACGGGACAACCACCTCCTGGGGCTTGGTGCTATGCTCCTTCCTAACTTGACTTGGAGCAGGAGATCCGTGTCGCCCACTGGCCCTTGAAGAGTCCATCTTGCTTCTGGAACGGGAAGCCTTCTGGGAACTCTTTAACGGAGGAGAGGAGTGAGAGACTTTGGGCTCCTGGGTAGATAAGACTGTCCTTCCCTTCCCCAAACTCCTGTCTTGCTCAGAAACTCCCTTGGAGCTGTGAGCCTTCTTAGGGGTGCTATCTGCCTTTTCTGGAGTTAGCCCTGTCCCACTGGGGGCTTTCACCTCTTTGACTGGAGAGCTATCCACAGAATCAGTCTGATCTACAAAGGCAATTTGATTGTTGTTATCAAAGGGGTCCAAAGCAGGGCGATTCCTGTCTCCCTGCACAGAGCTTTTACTAAATCTATCTAAAAGATCTGAGCTGGATGTCCTTACAACAGATTCTTCCCTGAATGCCCCTTCCATGACAGCCAAGGGGGCTCTGCGAACTGTCCTGTGCTCTCGCCGACTGCCATCACAGGGTTCCAAGTAGCTGCTAGATAGATTCCTCAAGCTGCCAAAGCAAGAGGTGGAGACTTTATCATCAGCAGCCTCTCCAATCTTCTCCAGGGTGGAAGCAGAGGTATGTACAGGGGAATCTCCAGAGAAGCGTGAAGGAGAGTTGGAGCGCATCTGCAGTTTCGCAGAGAGTGACCATGAGGGCCTGACACCATTTTCACTCACTGCCAGTGGGCTGGTGACAGAGGATCTAGATGACAAGCTCTGACGCTGTACGCTTCTTACAAAGGGTCGAGTTGAAAATCCTCCTGCAGAGGAAGGAAGCAATATTCTTAATACAAAAGCCAAGCCCGCAGTCTATTTATCCTACCCATCCACAAACCCCATTTCCCTAAAAAGGAAAGACACAGTTCATCTATATCATACCGTATGCCCGATTTCTTCATGCCTGCTGCAGGCACAATTCTTGCCTAAGAGAGGCTGCACAAGGAATTCCAGCAAATTGTTCCTTGCACTGTGGTCACCCAAAAGTAATTCTGTCTGAAGGCTGTAACTGAAAATCCAGATTATCCTCTCATCCCTGAGCAGCAGGACATCAAACACTGCTTTTGCACTTCATAAGTCCTTAAAACTAGCAATGAGTTTATCAACTATGATTATGCTATTAGAAAGAAATTTATCTGTATGAAAGAATATTTACCCATATCTTCCTGTAAAAGGCAAACTAAGGTTTTTACTTCTTCAAATAAAGCAATATTTGTATTCACAAAGAAGGAACAACGGTAAGCATTTTAGAAAACTGACTACAACGGTTGGATTTGACCGTTATCATAATACTACTGCAGGGCCAACTCTACATCCAATTCAAGAATCCCAGCCCATCCCTTGAAGCTCAAGATTTTCAAGAATTAGGACACTACATGGAGAAGCAGGTCAAAGCCTTCTGGCTTTGAAAATAACTGAATAGTTATTTTCACATGAGCGTATTAGCTATCTTCTCTCCTCCCTGGCAGCAATTGTCTACCGCATGACAACTCCATAGTAGGCAGCAACAATATGTCAGCCGCCCTGCAAAGGAGCTGCAGGGAAGTCAGGAAAACGCACTGCTAAGAAAACAAGCTCTTGATTGACAGGTTTCGTTGATGGTATTTTCTTCCTCTGAAAAGCTCCTTAATGTTTCTGTCCTGCTTTTCCCCACCCTTTCACACCAGAAAAGCCCACCAGTGCCACAGCCCATCTGCTCCTACTGACAGTGCCTGCTAGCCCCATTTGCTACAACTGTCCCATGCATGTATTATGCAGCTATCCTAGCTATCCTTTTATCTTGTAAATGGAAGAGATTACTGGCTTGAGAAATTAGTTTTTGACCCAACTCCCCTCATATCCTGCAGTGTTAATACACACCATCATCTTCACTCCTTTCACCAGCCAGCTCGACTGATTCTGAGAGTGAAGCCAGAGATGTGCGCCGTGATGAAGCCGCTGAAGCAATGCTGGGTTGCTTGCTGCCAGGAAGACGGCTGACCCAGTGTTCACACAGAGAAGAGCTTGTGGAGCCTGCAAGGAATCAGGCACAGAAATCAGGCCAGTAACGTGAAGCTGTAAAACACATGAATCCTTGTAAGGCTACTGAGAATAAGGTATGCACCACACTGCACAGGGTTCAACAGACACCTAGACTCTAGAGCTGCTCCACACAGCCACAGCATCCAGCTATTGAAGAGAGAATAAATCTTTACTCTTATGATACAGTTACGATCATAAACACAACATAGAATAGCACTTGTTCCAGTATGCTCTGCACGAAAAGAATCAGTAACAACACACAGGCAGATGACGGTATTTGAACTGCCACAAAAGACGCAGTACACATCCTTTCCAAACGGAAGTCACCAAACCTTATCTGTTTCCCAGCCTACCCCAGATTTACAACCAACACATTCAGCTGCTGGCTGCTTATCTGAAACCAATGGCAATGCTAGTGGGAATGGACTAGTCACGTCTTTCTGTCACTGGATTGACAGGGGTAGCTCTGAGCAGAATTACACATGGCGGCCTCCCCCAACTCCATAGCCTCTTTGCCACATCTGGCCTTCAGAAGGCAAGCACAGCCAGAATAGGTGGAAAGCCTCCCATGTCTCCAGTGTAGAGCAGATGACTCTCAGAGACAAACTGCTGGGACTGGGAGAGCAGGAGTACAAGCAGAGCCGGGCAGAAACTCTGCAGATCTATGAAGGAGAGACTACAAACACTCTTTGACAAAGCCAACAGGGCTTTACCTGCCACAGAGCTGTTAGCAGACCATGATGGGATTGCGGTGCGTCTCTGGTAGAAAAGAATATATGCCGTCTGCTTGCAGACTTCATTTTCAGAAAGTTGCTGAACATCACTGTCATCAAAGCAGTACCACTGGCCATCAACCGAGTTTTTGCAATATGCTGAGAGAAAACACATTACTATTAGACTTTCCTCATTCCTGCTCACTCTCGTGATTGCTGTGTGGTAACTTAAACATGACCTTACCTGCTATGACAGACTCAAAGTGGAGAAAAAAAAAAAGGAATAGATTTAATTGCACCACATATCCTCTTCTAGTCTGACCAGAAGGAAGAAAGCTCGAGACCACTACACTACAATGAAGAAAACTAACACTAGGTAGAGTAAATCCTGAAGTGAGACTGCTCAGAACAGAACACCATTTGAGGCAGCTCCATTCACTTCATGTTTTATTTTTTGTAGCAGTCTGCCTCCATCACTGAATCTTCTCCTGACTGAGCCTGCCCAGGACAATGCCGCCCAAAGGAGTACGTTTGAAAGGGGGGAGGGGGGGACGGGACACACATTTGTTGGGCTATGCGAAGACATACAGACCTAAGAACCAAACTTCTTTGTTTACTTTGTTTATCTCTGGCTGTCTAGGAGCTGCTGGAACAAGCAAAGAGGTTAATAAACTATCTATTCACATAGGTAAAGTGCAAATACCTCTTATGTATAACTGCCTCTTGCAACTAAAGAAGTTTTCTGTTTTCAGCAGGAAGGAGCATTTTGAAACAGGCAAGGCACATCATTTTTTTCTTGGGAGTAATGTAATAAGCCATACTGATCTCAAGAAAAGCAGAGAGGAATAGAAATGGGACATACCTGTGATCCACCCCCTGCACGTTTTAATTTAATATAGAACCCATTCTGAGGATCTGACTGAGCAACTTGTTCACAAGCAGATGCCCAGAATCACTGCTTTGGGTGACCAGACACAACAGACTCCCCACCCACTCATGCAAGGCTGTCACCACAGCATTCTCACATAGAGAGAAGACAGGTCTTATTAACATGTCTGGAGAAAAAAGGTGTCAGGTAAGACACTTGAGAAATGGAACAATGCTTGTTTAGCCCAATAAGCGAAAGTCAAAATCATAAAAAAAATTAAAAAAAAAAAACAACCTTTCAAATTATATGAGCCAGGCTCTTGTTAGCCAGGTTAGGTCCTTTTGTCAAGAAAAGGGGAAGAAATTGTAGACACTCAACAGCAAATAGGACTGTGTTCTTTCTGAAAAGATCTACCATACGCAAACCAGCAGAATACTTGCCTGTATAGTGCCCGCCTTGCATGGTGCCATGGTGATTGCAAACAGCGTACAGGTCATAAATATAGTCTTCAGGATCCCTTCCAAGACCATAAGGTCGCCTCCATGGCGACCAATGAGATGGCAAACTCCAGCTGCTCTGACTGCGTTTAACCACATGAGGAGTCATGTCCAAGCCACTCAGGGGGAATTTAACCATGTTTTGAAGTTTCATCCTTCGGTCTCCTTCCTGTGTAAACAGGGAACAGCATAAGCTGCAGTGGCAGATAGGCCACCATGCTTGAAAAAAAATAGGGGAATGCACAGGGCAGAAAAGCTGCTTCTGAAGAAATACTATAGTCGGATCACTCTCTTACTGACAAGTGGTCCCTCCATCATCACAGATATAGGAAAAAGAGCAAAATTCTTAGACAAAAAAAGCTCTCACAATAGACATGAAAGGAAGATACAAAAGCAGCTATTTAAACCAACTACAGAAGGCAGCAGATGCAACATCAGTTGGGAGCTGCACAAAGCTTCCAATATACGTGTGGCAGAGCCACAATTTCAGGGCCCAGCTCCAGGTTTAAAGCACAGGCACTGGCCTTCAGAGGTGCCCATCTCTCCCCAGTGATGGGAGAGAGGCAAAGGCAAACAAGTACAACATAAGCACTTAAGTTAAGCACCTAAGCAGTGCAGCTCGAGTCTAGGCTGCAGCATCAATACAAACTCATCAAGAATATCTGGTTATGGGCCACAAACAATTGATAGCTGGAATTGTACTCAGGAGAATTGTCATATATGCTTGCCTTGATACTCTTCACTAGGCATGTGCTTTTGAGTAGAGCGGGAGACACAATACAGGTCATCTATGTACCTGACTCAGTGCAGTCATTAAGGCTTGCTGAACGTGATTGTCCATCTAGGCGCTCTTCCAGTGCTGTAAACTTGGAATGAAAGTGCCAACTGCCTATTCAAAAGGCTTGTTTGAAGAGCAATTTTCAATGCTCCTTAGCCTCTCCTGCTGTCCACCTTTTTTTCTTACCTGTCTAAACCTTTTGAGATGTATGATGAGAACATCAGGTAAGGTCCAAAGGCTGAGTGTGATGCTACCCTGCTGCAGCTGCTTGCAGTGTGGGCAGCGCCATGCATCATCTGGGGCAAGCTACAAGAAAGCACCATTAGTTTCCAAATTCCAACACAGCTGTTTGCTCTCACTGCTCCTCTGCTGCCCCGGGCCCAGCACAGACACTGTACACACACCCCACCTATCTCCAGTATTCAATAAACTCCCTGGAAGTGCTGGGTTACCAGTGATGCTTTTCAAAATAGCGATAAGCAAAAATGACATATGTGCCTCATGCAGGAGGTACTTCCCACTGCATAACAGAATTTAGTCAGCGTTGCTGTAAGGTGGAAATAGCTTCTCTGCGCAACGCTCCAATCCCTTAGAAATGAGGGAGGAAGAAAACCAAAGGCAAAAAAGCAGACAGGCTTGGTAGCCAAGTAAAAGTATACTCACAAGAAAATTCACAGCAGCAAAGAAGGAATTGTAACAAAAAAAACATAGGTCTACTTGGAATTTCATATTAGATACCTTGCTGCTCTCTGGGAACTGGGCTCTTTCTCCCTACAGCCCACTGGCCCAGAGTTACAAATTGCTGAGGTGTTCTCCTTGGTGGACAAGGGAAATATCTTTTCAAAGACACGAACATGACACAAAGTTCTATCAACAGCCCAGTGCTCAAAAACTCAGAAGCCAGAGAGGCTGTAAGCTGTGAAACAACTTTTCCCTCACCTCTGAAAAAAGTGATCAGAGAGGCTCCAAAAATTAAAGCTCAATCATAGGTCCTTAGTCCATATCCGGGACTATCCCTCTTTACAGGGGATTAGAGGCCTCTGGCAAAGAAATATAGATCACTTACATTTTCTAGGCAAGGCTAAATAGACACATCTCTGGTCTGCCTGCTGGCACATTATCATCCCTGCCACTTCAGCTTCCTCAGACACAGAGCATCCTCTTCCAGGAAGTGTGAAAAGGCTGCTCTGAGGCCATACAGTGTTAAGCTCCCTTCACTTTGATTTGAAGATACATTAACAAAGTTCTTCTCTAGAAGCTACGTACAACGTGATATAAGAAGTCTGGAGCCTCCCCACTAATAACTGAGCTAGAAGAGAGTGGCCATGCTTCTGGAGAAACTTTGAGTTCAGAGGACACTGCACTGCAGTTCAGTGGATCCACCCTTTCAATGCAAGCTGCCTTCAGCCCCTCCCATCCTGCCTCAGGCTTGGAAACACATAACTGTTCCAACTAAGACAGAACAGCAACTCCCATGAAGTCCTTTGTAATGTATGCCTGAAAAAGCATGCTGCTATTTCACAGGGAGGAAACTGCAAAACAGAAGAGTAAGTTCTTTTATATATATTTTTATATACACACATATATGTATATGCATACAACGTACAATTATACATGTTATATATAAAAATATATATAAGGTATTTTGTGTGCACATATATATATATGTATATGTATTTATATAAAAAGTAGAGCCCACAGCTTTCTCCTCACTGCACAGAAACTCTATTAACAGGACTGATAACTAGCGTCACGTTACAAATTTAGTCTCCTGTCCCAATGAATCAGTGTTTGCAGAGGACAATAGCTACTCTGCTGTGTACATGAATTCAGGCAGCACACGGACAAGCTAAACCTTCAGATTCTTCGCTGCTCTACAGTCTTCTTCCCACCTGTTCTTCTTTGGTGTAAAGTTGGAAACACTGAGATAAAGTGCAGGTCTGAGGTTGATGATGAAGCTCTCTCTGCTGGCGGACGCTTTCAGAGTCTGGAATATACTCATCCTCCGTATTCACAAACAAACTGCATCAGAGAGACAGTACATTTACCAGCACAGCCACCTGCTCCCATGTTGCAGATGAGCAACACAGTAAAAACAATATTAAAGTGTAAAAAGCAATATTAGCAGTTATTTCCTCAATTTGTCCCATCACATGGGAGCCAGAGCTGACTGGCAAGAGATCACACTAGAGCAACATAACTAAACACAGGAGCGGAAAACAGTTTCAGTGGGCACCCACTTCAATTTTCCATCTGGATCAGCCAGAAAAAGCCATCCACTGCCCCCAGATTGTCTCACATGAATATGATTTGTAGGGCAAGGGACATGCAGGAGGAAGATGGGAAGCCACAGCTTAGACACCTGCTCCACAATACAAAATACAGGCTAGAGAGAAAAGGACTCCAATTTAAAGGAACTCTAGTTCACACAACCCCAGTCTGTCTTTGCCGACAGTGACTAGGGCACAGCCAAGGATGGAGATCTTGAAGGGTGTTATGTTTGCTGCCCAGGTCAACAACGCACATTGTGCCAAGCTATTTGCAAGCATTGCTCCCTTGAAGGGAACACGGTATAAGGCTTTCTATTCCATACTTACTAATCTTTAGTTTCTTTGTCCCATTCCACCACCAATTTCACATGAGCAGTTCCCCCCTGTCCACATGACTTCAATGCCCTGGAGAGAGGGGCAGATAGGAAGTTAGAACACCTTTGAATCTGAAGCCTTTGTTACCTTTCACGTGCACGTGTAACTTCTTTTAGCCCTTCACTCTTCCTCCACTGCCACCCCAGAACAAGTTTGAAAAGGAGAAAAGGAGTGCATAGGGCAAAAATACAGCAAAGAGAGAACTGTCTTTACTTTTCTCTCTGCTCCTGGGAACAAGGGCCAGACTTGCCTTTCCACTGTTGGATGGCACAAGGGTCGCTCCTCCTGAGGTAGCAAGTATGTTATGCCCACAACACTGACCACTCGCAAGCTGAATGGGCAAACCTGCAAAGACGACAGTGCAAGGTAACTGAATAACTCAAACCCAAGTTACACATATGTGTAGATCTGTTCTCTGCAGAGACTGATAAGGAGTTTATCCTGGAGTATGCGTTTTACATAAGCAAAGAGTTCTCATCGCCATGCTTGGTAACAACATCTATATACCAAGCAGCTAAGGTTTTGTACCCCAAAACTCTTCTACAGTGACTAGATAAGACACCCCTTCTTCACTCTCCACTCCTGGCTGGAGTTCTCATCAGAAACACGTAATCACTGAGCAAGTATTTCATTTTTTCTTGGGCCAAGAAGCACTTACTGCACGATTTCAGGTACAGAGAGCAGCACTGACTTCTTAAATACTTCCTTGGGGGTAGAAAAGAAGAGAAGCCTGTAGTTTCTTCACCTGTCAGTCTAATTTTACCTGCACCATTCAGCAAGTAGCAAACAAAAGCATCAAAGAGGCCGACTTGGGCATTAACGCACAAAGAAATACTGGGAAGGCACCAGTTCAGCATGTGCAGCATATTTATCACCTGAAGTAACTGACTCCCATTTTATTTCAAGTTACACAGTTGGAAGTCTCAAAGCAGACAAGTCAGTTGCCTCACCTGCATGCAGGCTGTAGGCCGCAGGAAATACTGCATCTTCTCCAAAATTTCCTTCTGCAGAATATCCCAAGCAATTGTTTTTTCCAAATGCAATACAAAGGGCAAGCCAAACCTACAAAAAGGAGTAGCATTTGAAGAAGCAACGGAAAGGTTATTTGGTTCAGTAATCAGACCCTCCAAATAGGATAGTGCCATTCTCTTCCTCGCTCTATGCCACAACACTCAGCACCCCTCAAGCAAGGCATTTAAACATTTCTCTAGAGAAAAGGTGCTCAATTTTGAGGAAATGCTGTTAAAATTTCCCCAAGTAATCCCACTCAAAGGACCCTTTTCAATGGATTGACGTTCCCCTCTCGTGCTCAGACTGCTTTCTTTAGACTGAAGAGCTTTACAACTCTGTTACCACAGGGATAGGTTTCTGCGAAATAAACTGCAGGGGCTGAGAACGTTTTCAGCCTGAGGTTGGCACAAATGCCTTTGCCATTGCAAGGGTCATTCCTTACCCTCCTCCTTGCTACCTGTGCTCCAACCAAAAATTCTACATACCACACAATTTGGTCAGGTGACATTGCTGCTCTCTGAAACGGGACAGCTCTTTACAGAAGGTGAATGTTGGCCAATCTGACGGACAGTCAACACTTTCCAAAAGACAATGCATTGTTTGAAGTCCAGCAAAACTAGGAATATTTTGCTGCACTTAATGTTTTTTGATTAACATATTCTTTATCGTCTAATGCAAGATAGGAATGCACATTGTGATCCCTTCACATTGGCTTTTCACTATATGGCGAGTAAATATCAGATCAATTAATGAAGCAGGCAAAACAATAAATCTAACCACGAAGTCACCAGTCACCTTTTGCTTTGTTGTCCAGTGCATGCTCTGTTACACACTAGCAATACAATCTTATCATTTGCTGCTTGTCTAGTAGAGGACTGTTCCAGTTTTCCAGATTTTGCTGTTCCTTGTGAGTAAGATATTGTTCGGGATTGCTCAGTGCCATATTTCAAGTTATTCAGGTTATTGTTTACATGTATTCCTGAAAAGTTAGGAGAAAGGAAATATTTTATGTTTTATCATTTGCCATTAGTGCCCTGACGTCTCCATTAACAGAGGCCCCCCTCAAGAAACATTCCTTCAGCCTCAGAGGAGCAGTTCAGCAATCAAGACTGACTGAATCTCTTTTTTTTTTTTTTTTTTTAAAAAAAAGACTCGCACAAAGACTTTGCAAAGCAGTTACTCTTCACAGTGACTATTTCTTTACAGAAAAAAGTTGTATACAAGTGCTCATCTCACTGATATTTCACAGTAATTTGTACAAGTACTCGTAGCTTGTCTGCATGCAAAGAAAGCTAGTGATAAAAACTCTGCTTGTAACATTCAATAATAAAATTTGTCTTTGATTATCTTCTGTCTACCCAGCTCTAAATATTGCTTCTTCTAGTTAGTGTGAGCTACTGCCAAACGGTGCATCTGAAAGTGCTAGCCAACCCAGCAGCCCCTCTCACTCCTCCTGCTGCACCCTAGCAGCAGAGAGCTCAGAGGGAGCAGTACCACATCACCAGTCACTGCAGAAAAGCCAAGACAAAATCCAAGAGCTCTCAGGACCTTCATCCTACAGACTGTAGTCACTCCCTGTCACTTAGAAGGGGACAGGGAGAAGATGAGTGAGTTTTAAAGGAAAAAGTGTTTGTTCATTTCTGAGACTAATTATTTAAAAGCAGATTGCTAGTGACGAACAACAACTTCAGTGGCTTGATCTGGTCCCTAGCAGACCTTCAAATTAAGCCTGACAAGAGTTTTCAAATTAAGCCAGCCTGCCCTGACAATCAGGGCCAGGAAGAGGAAAAAAGCAGTACCCATTACTTCCTGATACCCTCCCAGCTGACACCACCATTAAGGCTGCTGAAATGAGTCTGGACAAATTCAGAGTTTAAGTCAGTACATCAGGACACCATCTACTTGTGGGACTTATCAAGTATCCTCTTCCAAAACAAGTACCCCTCATCCACCCACCTGATGTGAGCATTAAGCAGAATTACCTACTTACCTCTCTGACTAAGGATCCCTTCAGGCCTAAATATCTCTGGAGTCTCAAAGGCAAAAATACAGTCGCTTTCGTGGATTGTGCCCAGGTCATCAGTATCACAGAAGGAACGATGGAACCCATCGTAGTACATCTCTGTCAGCACAATCTAGAGCCGGAATAAACAAACAAGAACGTATTAAAACCACCAACGCCTGCTCCAGATGAGCTACCCTATCTCTTGATGAAAGTTTTCCTGCTAAAGGATGGCATTTCTCAAAACTTTCTAGTATCAGCCAGTAGCGAGGAACAGGGAAGAGGACTACAATAAAGGAAAAGCAGTAAAGGTAGTATGCAAAGAGGTTTTGATGGGATCCTACAGCTTACAAGCCTTTCAAACAAAAGCATTCCTGTGCCTTTCCCATAGGTGCCAACACACATGAACTGTAGGGTTGTCAGGCAGGGCTGCACAGAAAGTTTATACGCTCTACAAACGGCCGTCCTAATGTCATCAAGTTTCAAAAAGTCAATGCACAGGGAGGGGGAAGAATTCTTACCATCCCATTTCCCCCATTCAGTTGTGGATAAGAGATTTCATTCTCTACATATCCAATACTGCTTGCATATTGGATGAAGGCTTTAGAACTCCTCCTGAAGGAAGGGCACTTGGGGATGAGACCAGCCTGTTACCTGCTCAGTGGGTATCTTGGTTTCCGAGGAGACCGCTTCCCGCAGCCTAGCCACTGTTCCCGAGATAGGCACTGCCACCCCAATCCGCATGCAGTGAGAGCACTTCCCCTGGTACACCACGGTGACATAGAGAGGCCTGCAGAGAGCACAGGGAAGACCTGCTTGGGCTGAGCTTTTCTTTGCAGTACCTTGAACACAGTCAACCTGACCTAAGATAGTGGACAGGCCAATTCCGATTTGGTTGCCCCATTTTTAGTTCTATTCTAATCAGGTTATTAATTCACTTTAGGCCACGATAACTTCTATAGTGAAGAGGTCCTGGTTGTATCCAGGCTAATTCATAACCTAAAGGGCCCTAATGGGCAATCTAGAATCAAACGCTGGAATTACTCAGCCTCAGTCGGATGACTACCTTCGATTTTGAAAGATTCTTTTCTTACTATATGGACTGATGAAAGTGTTGCTTGTTCCCATAGACAGTCTTCTCAACCCACAGAGTTAAAAAAATAAAATTCTATTACAAGGCAATCAATTTTCCAACTTGGATCCTATAATGCAGCTTAGGAGATCCCAAAGCAGCACTGCAAAGCATTCTCAGAGCTACTGGGAACATGAGCAAAGTTATTCCAGGTTATGCCTCAAAATCAAATTCTGGCTCCAGTAGCAACCAAAAGTAAAGCCTTGAGAAGAGTATAATGGTGTAGCTGGCCTACAGGGAATGCTCTTCCTGGCACATCCTCTCAACCTCCACTTGTTGGTAGAACAGGGACTTCTGAACTAGATGCAATATCGTCATATTTAATATTTTCTTTCATTACTTTATCCTGTGGGTTCAAGAAGCAATAGAAGTTTTCAGCATTCATAACATCAGGTTAAGCTGTGGAAATCCTTTTCATCACACATCGCACAAATAAGCGTCTCCTTACATTTGTTTTGAATTATTATGTAGACTTTTTCTAGAGCTTTTTTCTTTATTGCAAACAGCTATCTGTCAAAAGCAAAACATTTTGCAGCAAGAGTTTTAACTCCACTTTTTAAAATCAAAGTAATCAGTAAGGTTGTTCCCATGGAAAAAGAAATGCTTCATTCTTTTTCTCCTTTTCAATTTTAAAAGGCTATAAACTAAGTCAAAAGCAAAATATTTTGATTACCTGGAAAAAAGACTTCTTCCTCCCATAAGTTAACTCTATAGGAAGCTTTGAAAAGGAAGGAGTAGTGGGACATTCTGAAACAATAAAGGGCTGAATTTTCTGATTTACCTGCAAAGCAAAAACGTTAAGTCCCACCTAGCACTATCATTTTTAAAGAACTACCAGAGAGATTTTACTGACATCTCTTCCTTTTGAACTAAATTGCACACCACCATCTATGTGGGAAACAGCCAACACGTTAACTTCGAGACATAGTTACATACCGTGTATGAGGCAAAGGAATTGGCAGAGAGATGCAGAGAAAAGGGTCAAAGGTGTTGCTCTGCTTCTGGCAATGAGGGCATGTCAGAGAGGATCTATTAGAAATAATAACAGGACAGAAGTTATGCATCATTTTGTCTGAAGTAGATAAACGATCAAAACACAAACAACAGCCTTTGCATGTCAACTCAGCTGCTTCTTTCTACTCGCACCCTTTTTCCACATGAAGTAGCTCTGCACAGAGGCTGGAGAGACAGATAGCTGCTCTAAATGAAGGGCCCCTAATTTCTAGATCCTTTCAAAGTCATCAGTCTCAGAGTTCATTACAGGGCATGCCGGAAAAAGGCTGTACTCCAGACATCGCATTTGGCTTTCAATAAACATCACTGCAAAATTAATAATTTGCCAATATCAGCTCCAACACGAAAGACCTGACAGTGCTGTTCTCCCTTTGAAGGGGGGGGGGGGGGGGGGGAAGTGATGGGAAAGAGATGATAACAGACAGTACCACAGATGTACAGATCTCTCATTCAGAGATGAAAAAAACTAAGACACACATAACTTACATTCATAATTAATACTAAGCCAGTGTAAGGTGCAGGTTTTATACCAGGCTTAAAGTTTCTCATTTGACAAAGGAAACCTTGGCAAACACTGCCTAGTAATTAAACTTCCTATAGCAGGACAGACACAATCCATCAAGGAACACTGAAGTTAAGCTGTTTTCCCCGATTAGTTCTGGAATTAGAAAGCTTACTTTCCAAGTATGGAAAACTCTGGAAAAGCTCTCAGGAAGCAGTGAGGGATTCAATTCAGAATTCCCATTGTGCTAAATAACAAGAACTACTGCAAGGTCCTTGCAATTCTCAACTCCCCAGCAGTCACCAGGCATCGCCAGCCTTTCCTGCAGGGTCCTGCCTCTGAACAGCCAAGATAAACCTCAGAACGTTGAGTTGTCCTGAATCTTTGCTCCATTAAGCACTGATTTGCCCTGGGAGCTTTCAGGATCTGCCAGGGCAGATGAAGTGGCAGCACATACTGTAGATTTGTCCTGAATATACAAGATCTGAAATAGCAGAACTCACTCCCCTCTGGCGCAAGATTTTAGTTCAGAGTTCTTTCAGCAGAAATTTAGAAACAGTTGACAACATAATGACACTGGTCTCAACTGTACTGAGAACTATTAGCGGGGAATTAGAAGATACAACCACTGCACTACTAGGACTCACCAACCACTGCCAGGGTGGAATTATGCTGGGGTCACCAATACATACAACAACACCCCAGAGTATCATACCTGTACTGGGCTTGAAAGAGTTCCTGCACAAAAGTGCTACTGATTGGAAAGGCTGGTCCCTCAAGCAGCACATCGTCCTCCAATGGTGGCTAAAAGAAAAGAGTAAATCCCAGAAGCAGACCCAAATATGTAGGTACACCACACTGGATAGCTCCACTACTACTAGTCAAATTTGTATCCTCCTTGACCAAAACCACCAGAAAAACGTCCAAGTGTTTTTAAATAACAAATGCTCTCTGCTCACATAGCTGGTTATGTAGAAATGTGATGTAGCTAGGGCAACCCAAAAAAAGCAGGTATCTCATGCCAGATGATATATCTGGCAGTCACTCCCCTGTAATGTTTGCCAGCTCCTGCAAAGCAGTGTAGGACCATTCACAAGCAATTGTGCTGGGGAGCACCTGCCAGGGATTAATGAAATGGCTAGTTACATTCACAGGGCTAGAAAGTGTTTTAGCCCAAGCTTTTGTTCCACCTGAATTATCACAGTTGAGAGGTCGATAGGGAGATTTAATTTAAAAACAATGACTGTCAAAAAAAAAAAAAAAAATCCCACAACTACTTTTTCATGTTGGCCCAGAGTAAAATTCCTTACCTTCAGAGGAGGCATGCCGCTGTATTTCACTACATTGTTTAGATCTTCATGAACTCTGTCTAAAAGCCAAAGCAGAAACTCCTGCGCATCATGCTGGGCATTCCCACGGTACTGCATAGCATTCTTTGACACAATATTCTGCAGAGGAACAACAGAGAGAGCATACAGCAAAAGCACAAGAATTGAACTCTTCGCTTTACCAGAACTTTTACAATCTGACAGGCACAACTAAAGGACATTCAAATATCAGAGATTTCAGATACCTGAATCAGGTGCAACAATGACATACCAATTGATCTGTGGAAAGACCAGAAGACAGTATTGCATGCTGGACTCCACCCCCAACTTGAGTTAAAGATAAATGAGATGTTACCTGCTGGATAGAGAAGCTGCCACCTGCCCTCAGAACAGATCAGAGGGTTAAGGTAGCTGTTACAGAGGAACTGTATTGTAATTTAAATAGAAATTGTTATAACAAACTTGGGACTTAATTCATATGAGACGAACACCCAAGTAATCAACGTACAAAACTTTGGCACAAGTTGAGAGTGAGGCAAGCTCATTTTAGTCTACTGACAATGAGAGGCAGCATTTCTCCCAAAGCTAACACAGGACCTAGCATATTTTTAAACAGCTTATTCATACACGTACCACATGGACAGGTTCAGAACCAATTCCCAAAAGTCTTCTGTTTAAGCCAAAACAAAGTGTCATTCCCAAAACAAGTTTTTAGTCTTCTGGTATCTATTCACCTTGTCTAGCTCATTTCTGCTTTGGTGAAGCGAGAGATTTCCCATTATCCAGTTGCATGTGCTCAAGCCCAGTACCAGAATACCAGTCTAGAAATCGGTCAAAATCAATGCATTAAAACTATAGGTGCTTCTGCAAATCAATCATCCCAATAATATGCAAGTAAAGCAAACTTATCTGGCATCAGACATGCACCTAACCACTTGAGCAATACAGTTACCATGCAATTCTCTTCACTAAGTATCAAGTATTCAATATGCAAAATTTGCTCATTCAAATAGCGTCTCCTAGTGCCACTGTCTGAAACAGAAAGCTTGTTTAGGATGGACCTCTGCGCAGCAGAAAGTGCCCTTTAACCTGGTATTATACTTGTCGTTATGAGCAGCTCACAGCCAGCTAGATGCAGCATTTTATCTTCAGCTGAAGCAAGCATGAAAAGCAAAGCACATCACAGAACAGTGTCAGAGCAACGGGGGCCTGGACACCGCTCTGTGCCCTGACTTGCTGCAAGGCAACTGCTGGCCTTGGCCCTCCAGCACCCTCTGCACAGAACAGACTGCCTCCCGAGATGCCTGGCTTTGCAGGAATTCCTGATCATTTTCCATTACATACAAGTATCACTTTTAACCCTAGCTTAAGCCACACATGCCAGGACTAAGCTCCACACAGAGCCCAGGCTTTAACACGCTAAACTTTAAAGCAAACACTCCAAAAGCTGCCTTTCATATTGAACACGCCATCCTTATGCAACCTGGCACGCAGCTTACCACGCACGCCAGTGAGCCTCAACCCCAGCACCAGCACGCCTGTCTGCACTCCAAGCACTCCCACACTCGGTGCTTCAAAGCCATCTCCTGGCTTCCTGCACTCCAAGGAAATTCTGGCTAGGCCATGGAATAGGAAGGAAAAGGGATAACATGCAAGCACAGTGAGGAACAACAGCAGCCTACCCTGACCTGTACTACTAGACCGCTGAACTCTAAACAAGGGAGGACTGACATTCATAGATGCAATGTACATAACTGGTACTACTTTGGATATACTCCAAGAGCCCAGGGAATGCATCTAATTTACACTTGAATTTCCAGAAAAGCAGTCTCAGATGTACACCAGCACACCCAAGGGATCTGCTCATACTTGTTTTCCTTCTGGACACAAACAAGCAACGCTTGGAGTTCACCAGCAACGAAAACCTGTAGTTCAGCAGATTTGTCCTTGCCCTGCAGCCCAGGGGACTGCTTTTTACACTGTTACAGCTTGCATTCAGCCCTCCAGCTAGACCACATGCACCCCTTCCACAGAGAGTCTTCTCCACTGCTACCTAAAGAGCCAACAGGAGACTATAGTAGGGTTTAGTCAAGGCACTTTCTTCATAAACAGTCAACATCAGCAAATACTTTCTCCACTCCAGCTCTCTGACCTGTTACCTCTGTAACAGCACTGAAATGGCCAGGCAGGGCACACTGCTGTACAGAGGCAGGTATGGTAGGCTCTCAAGGTCAGGAACCCACCAGCAGCATCTGCATTCAGCACCTCAAGCACAAATACTCTCTGGAATAACATGATTGCCTGAAATACAGGCAAGTGATCCCTCAAGGCTGTAGAATCCAGAGGTTTCAGCATTATCCATCCACTCAAACTTAATATCAAACTGATCAGGAATTATTAAATCTAAAGGACTAGATTATTCTCTGCCATACCCTTGACAATCCACCTCTATAATTAGAGATTTGTTGTTTTTTTTTTTTTTTTTTTTTGGGGGGGGGGGGGGGGGGGGAATGGGCCCAGAGCAGACCGTCTATGGAAGAGGTAGGTTTCCTGAACAGCAGACCCCACTATTGCATTGGAAAAGTCGTCATTTTCTGCTTCTTCAAGGAGGCACCAAGCTTCAGCCAGGAGACCAACCAGCCTCCACCTCCTACTGCCCATGAGGCAGGCAGGACGTTCATCTAACACACGTGGTCACAGGTCAGCCATCCCCTACGTTAGCGCTCTGCCAATTTTAGCCACAAAGTAAACACAAAGCTTTTCTTTGTAAGAAACGGGTTCAGTTGCCACCATTGCAAAGCTCAGGTTAAGTCACTGCATACTGCCAGAAACAGCAATCTTGTTTGGGATGCAACTTGTCAGCAGCGCTACACCTATGTTCTTTGGTACAGCTGCAGAGAAACAGAAAATGCTTATACAGGACTTGAACTTGTTTGAACAAAGCCTTCCACAGGACCAAGCCCCAAAAGAAGAGGGTAGTGGCACCAGGACAGACACAGATTATTGCAAGACAAGAACCAAAAAGGAAGGCTGTGACAGTGCCAGCTGCCCCTGAGGAGTACTGAGGGAGGCCAGGCATTCTGCGCTCACTCACATTATCAAACCTCCTCCCTTTCTCTAATCAGACTTTACAACAGATTTGAGAAATGAGGTTGGGCTGCTCGCTTTATCCGTCTAGAAAATAGGGTCACCAGAAGGGAGGGGTGATGCGAAAGACAGGAAAGGACTGATAAACATGTATTCTCTATCCTCTACAATAATCTGCCCACCTGCCTCAAGGCAGCAAAATAAGGGAAAACAGAAATAATCTGCTCTCATTACAGATGTGCAAGCCCCACTGACAACAGATTTACTGCCCATGCCTGCACAGGGTCCAGCATGTGCTGGTGGCTGAAACACACAGAAGAACATCAGATTCACTGAAAATCCACCTAAAACCCTCACTCTGGCTTTGAGAAAGGATTCAGCTTAGGAGCTCTTGGGCAGAAGATTCTCACTCCTTCCTGCCTTGCAATTTTTTTCCCCACTGTTTTAAGTTAACTCTGCCGGCCTGTTCTCCATTCACCAGTCACTTCTCCACTGCCATCTTGTGCCACACAAGGCTTTCAGAACAGGAGTATGCAGGTCACCCAAACGCAGTTCAGATCCTTTTGAAGTTAGCTAACCCCTGTGCTACACTGCTGCCTCAGTCCTCACAACACACTTGGTTAACGTTCACTTGGTTTTATACTTGAAAGATTCAGCGTCTGTCTCTTTGCTGATCCACAGGAGGAATCATATTGAAATCTTGAAGAATTTGGAGGGGAGAAGTTTAGCCCTGTGCAGACATGAGCTTACACAAAGCACATTTGTCCTCCTGTGACACATGACAGGTAGAGAAATTTAGTTACATCAGCAGGGATACACACATACTGCTGTTATACTTACTCAAATAATTCCAAATGCACTTAAACCACAGAACAGAGAATTCTCTCTCTTTTCCCATCCATCAAACCAGAAGGCCAGAAGGCCATGAGTAGAAGCTGAAGAGATGCACCGACTGGTGTACAATGTAACGTCCACAACAGTGCCTCTCAGGAATAAAAAAAAATCATGCACCCCGGCAGGAAGCTAGCATCTGTAATGCTGCCAAACTCAGTGGCAGCTCAGGTTACAGACAAGTGCTTACAGACCCAGCTGCAGCAGAGAAAGGCTATTTGGGGCTAGATTCGTCTCCTTGGTGCTTTAGGTATGATATTTCACTGCAAGAAACAAATTATGAAGGGAAATCCTTCTCAGGGTTCTCCCAAATACATGTTAAGGATTAAATCTTGATAACATGGCAGAAGTGGATAGTCACAGCTGTCAACCAAAGTCAATAATACCCAGTTCTTGTATTTTCCACAAAAAAAAAAAAACAAACAGCAACACTTTGAAACAAGCAATAGACCTGCAGCAAACATTAAGATCTCAGTTTAATCAAACTTCCAACAGACAAATCCCACTCTTGGAAGTCTGTTTATAAAGTCCAGATGAAACTACAACTGTTCACAAACCATCAGCACAGGGTGCTATTGTATAAAGCTAAACTTCCAGCAGAACTCACTTCTAGGTACGTAAGCCACACTCATTTGTGAGGGAAATAAAGAAAAAGGAACAGCACCATTCTGTGCTATCAGCCTAAAAGCTGAGATGATGGTGAAGTAAACCGTCCACAGTGAACACTCACCTTTGCAGCGCGCAGAGGTGCAAGCCTAACATGCTACTGCTTGGTGCTGGGTCTAACATGAGCCTGGGACATTACTGCACGCCCGGTTTATACGGAGGAAAAAAAAAGTACAAAATACTCTACAGGGACTCATAAGGACTAAAGGATACCAAGCTGCCTTCTCAATTCCTGTGCTAATTTCAATTAAACAAAACAAGATGCAAAAGCAGAAAAAAGATCTACAGAAAAGTGATCTTAATCCTCTTCAGGTATCAACCTTATACCTCTTGCTGTCCTTCAAGTGAAAGCCTAGTGAATTGTTCTTGTTGCTCCAACTGATTAAATTTAATGTTAGACCACAAAAACAGTGAACAGATCTTCTCTTGCAGATCCTGGTCTGATACCTAAACACTAGACATTCATCCACCAGATATCAGGACAAGATGGCAATGAACTAGAGAAACCTAATTTAGCTGTACTAGAAACCCACTGCACAGGAGCATCTTCTAAAGAGATGCCCGTACCATTTTCACTAGCTTACATTTTACTAGCCTAGATCACAGATGCTCTCATAATCTGTTCTCTCTTTAGCATCATTAAACATTCTTCAGCTGAATACTGCAGCACAGGATCCCACTCCCACTAACTGCATTACAATTCTTAAACTTCTGTTAGTTTCACACAAGACCAATTTCTTCATCAGAATAGCATGCATTTTCTTATTTTTAAGAAAGCCCTAAGCTGACCCATCCTATGGCACTTACAAGGCACTCCGCGCTGTTGCATACGAGCGGGGCCAGCAGTAAGTCTCAGAGACTACTGCTTTGACAGACCCACCTCTACACCCTCCAGAACAGACCACTTTCTTACCACTGATCTGAAGCAGGCCCTGAGCCCCCTCCTGCAGAGCCTGCCTCTCCGGTTCACCAGGAGACACAAACCTGACTGTAGCACAGCTGCAGGGACAACACGCAGAGCAATCTAACCTGGCTTCACCGTGGGCCCTGCTTTGAGTGAGAGGGTGGGGGCTGGAGCCACTGCCCTCCAGAGGTCCCTTCCAATCCAAATTACTTAATGATTTTATAAACTCCATGGTCACAGCTGTCAGTCAGGTATTGCTCATAGGAGTCAGCAGGGTATCTAGAATTAAGAAAAATTTTAAAAACATCCAAAACCCCCTAAACAAAAGCAAGTGAAGTTTGATGTTCACAGAGGCTATGTTTAGCTGAACGCACCAAAACAAAGGTGTAGAGAAGAATTTAAGAGACACGTACGTATAAACTTCCTTTGCAAACTTTACCTTTGTTTAAAAACAAACACACAACACATTGAAAATTAAATTTGGCCCTTGAATTAATGTGTCATGTTCCAAACCAAAAAAAAAAAAACCACCAAACATTTAAGTGCGAAGCAGAGCTTTTAGCCCAGCTTTACGTGCTTTTGTTAATACACGCTTACTCTGGAATTGCTACCTATACCTCCACAGTAATATATTTGCCTTTGAATAGTCTCATTCATCTTTCTCTTCGTGCACAGAGTTTGGTTAGGGTTCCAAGGCTATAATGTCTAGTAGCGGCAAAGGAGGAGGGTAGCTGATTTTTCTCAGCAATGAGCTGGCCAAAGAGGGCCAGGAGAAAGAGAGGTGCTTAAAAATAATAATAATAATAATACAGTTTATGGTGTTCTCTAAGATATAAAAAGGTATGATATCATCATGCTGGCATATAACACTTTTTGGCAGGCACGTTAAAAGAGTGGGCTGCCTTATCTGGTCTAGTTTGCTTTAGCTAAGTTCACCAACAGGTGCTACTGCCACACTAAGTCCTACTTTAGACGGAGTTTAAGATAAAAAAGGTCCTTAGAATTGCTAGAAGGAAATGAATCCGGTATTTCAAGAGGAGGGGAAAAAGGGGGGGGGGGGTGCAGGTGGAAGGCTTTCTGTATGGAAACAGACATAACTAAGGACTTCAGGAATCCAGGCTGACATTTCTTATCTCCTCTCTCCCAGCGCCACCTGCGCATCACTCCAGTTCTAAAGCCTTGCTGGTTTTACCAACGCAGGTTCCTGATGGGCTGTCATCCTGGGGTAATGGCACAACCCTGTAACACTCCACACCGTAAAAGAGAAAACCCCAGGGATCAGCAACAGCCACATGCCTGGGCTGTTGCATTTCCATTCCCCATCTCCAAAAGCGCTGCTCTGGTTTCCTCTACACTTCTGCAGTCTGAGTGGACCAAGGATAAAGAGCTGCCTGTGGAGACGGATCACAAGACATTGGAAGTGATTCAGGAAGTACTACAGAATATCAGATGCAATTCCCTCACAAGAGGCTTTGCTACAACAACACTCCAGCAATAGCAGCATGTTCCCAACATTACTCATGCTTCCTGCCATCACTGCTACAAGTGGATTTGTTATTACTTAAACCTTTGCATCTGCTGCTCTGTGAAATGTTATGTGCCTTCCTCCCAACACATTGAGATGCAGTGGCAGCAAAGCAATCCATGAATGACAAGCAAGGTAGGGAGGAGAAGCATCAGACGCGCAGCAAAGAACACTCAGTACTAAGGAGCAAAATTAAATCTAAAGTGAGAGATAAAGGTGCTGACTCAAATAACAAACAATTTAACAATTTGAGAAAAATGCCAGAAACACTGGAAGTGCAGTCTGCTGAGAACGAGATGGCTTAGCAATGGCACACAGCCCTGCTCCCTTCCATGGCCCCAAATACAGCCTTCTCTTCAGTAGGCTCAGGGCAGCAGGCTATGAAGACTATCAGTACGGATCCCTACAACTCTATACAACAGACAGGGCTGCAGCCACTGCTCACAAGCCAAACTGGCTACTTTGGAACAGTTCCACCAAGATTTAATGGGAGACAAAACCAAGTGAGCAAGCGTCTCCCTGTTAAGCAGGGCCCACCCAGAACCTCTACGTATTTTCTGAGACTCCGCTTCTGAAGCGGCAGCTGCAACGCTCCCATCTGCATGCGCCAGGTCTCCTGCCCTTGCTAGGAAGTATGCTCCTGGCCTTGTTCAGTGCAGGTCTGAATTAGTTCCACTTAGACTGTATTAATGCAATTAGATGACATCAGTGCCATTCCACAGATGCTCAGGCAGCAATCTCGGTCTGACAAGGCCACAAAGGCAACACCCCCTCACCGAGACCCAGGAACACTGACGGGCAGTGTGAAGGATACCTGCTCAGCCAGCCAGTCTAAACCCAGGCTGCAGAAAGATTACTTTCCATGAAGCCATGTATCAGTCAAAATATAACCTCAAACTTTCTCTCCTCCTTTCCTGACCAAGTGACAGGAGACAGTACTCATTTCCTCACTTTGCTGGCCTCCTGGGTTATGCTGAACCCACTGCAGTAACACAACAGCAGTTTGCAGCTGGCTGAAAAGAGAGAGTTAGAAACCATCAGTTTAAAAAACACAAACAAAGACACTTCACAGAAAAACAAAAACTCCACACATTTACCAAATCCCCATATCCTTTAATCCCCTGCCCCTAATCTGGCTCCCCTGTAAGTATCGGAGGCACATCTGAACAGCCTGCACCACCGGAGGTTAGCAGGAACAAGTCAAAGTGGTTTTGGTACAGCCTTCAGCTCTGAGCCCAAGGAGCGGTTGAGGCCCCTGAAGCTCCTTCCTGACATGTTTCCATGACCGTACAACAGGGCATTTCCAGCCCCCTTCCTCAGCACAGCCCCATAAGAGGGTTAGACAGAAGGAACAAAATCTTCCCTTCCATCAGGTCTGTATGCCCAGATGCACGAATACATGCATGCAGATACACATATGTACAACCACCATGAATGAAAGCAGCATCACTAAAAGAGGGAGGAGGAAAAAAAAAATCATACTTTCACATCTATTGTGTACACAGATTTAAACCCCTAATGCAAGCACCCTATAAACAAACAAGTCCCCACTTATCCATAAAGCACAGTTATGACAAAGATGCATCATCATATATCTATTAGCACACTGAAAGTTCAATAATCATTCATCTATTGCTCTAAATAGAAGCAATAAATCCAAATACAGTTGGATTACCGGCCTCTCCTTTGCTGCTGTTATTCTTCTAGATCACAAAGGCAACTAAAGGAAAAATGTCAACCTGCTATTTTCCAGTGTGCCTCTGGCAGGAAACAGCTGTGGAAAGGTTTTTGTGTAGGAACGGATGAAGCCAGCTCATTAGAGCCCTGACACAATGCCACACGTGTGAGCAGGAAAGAACAGCTATTCTTTGTCTTTCATTGAACATCATAAAGTTATTCTAGGGCAGAGTTTTTTTGTTTTTTTTTTTTTCCTAATTCCACAGACAATTCTGTTTTTGGGAGACTTCTCTAGCAGACATCTCTCATACAGTGCAATAATCTAAATGACTCCTTCCACTCATACACAAATACATAGCATTTTTCCCCTGTGAAGTGAGATATTCTCTTTTGGGGAACGAATCATCTGGGGAAAAGTGCAGTTTAGATCTTCCGTTCATCCCCAAACCCGGAAACAAAGACAAGGCTAACAGTGACCCTTGGTCCAGGTGAAAATGAAAAGAGCCAAGCTGCCAACACTGACCATTACGCTCTTTCCTGGCCAGGGACCTGCTGCACACTGCCTCTAACAAGTCTTGAACGCTGGAAACCACGTAGACAAGTTGTTCAGCTGCTACAGGGTACACATACAGGGGAAAAACAAATAGGAAGACTAAATGCAATGCCACTATGCACATGCAGGAAACAAGGAGGAAGACAGCAGAAAGACTAAGAGACAATCCCAACAACAGAACAGGGTACAATCACAGCAGAAGGTGGTGCTAGTGTAGAGGTTGGGAAACCCAGAAACAAGTGAGAAAGAAGTAAGAATAAAGCAGAAGACAAGGCAAGAGCATCATAGCACGCACAGTCTAGTAACCTACTAATTAATACAACATCAGACTTTTGTGCTTGATACAGGTTTCCAGCATGAGTTCAACTCTTAAGTCTGAGGGAAGGGACAAGTAAAACAACTGGAAATAGTGGAATTTGCCAAAGGGGGCTCAGCATTCATGAACAGATGCCGAATGAGGCATCTGATCTGATCTGTAGTCTCAGGTCAAGCCTGGAGAAACCTACCTTGAACAAACTTTCAGATGTTGACAAACACGAGACAAATTCTACCTTTCCTGAAACAGGAGACAGCAGTCACACTGAGAAAGGCTCTCATTTCCCCTTTAAAATATATCAGCTGGATTGGGATGGTGTTTGGAGAAGACGCCAGATCATAACACCCTCATTAGTTCTTCTCAAAATGCTAGTCCTGGACTTTTAAAGGAGTATGGAACAAGGATGCATTTCTAACAGTCTCACATCTCCTACCAACCCTGTTGGAAGGTTTTCTGAGCCAACATTACCAGATTATTTTTTCAAAAGAAATCAAAGACTAAATTTCACTAGTTTTCTAGCTCTCCCTGAATGAGAATAGAAGCACATATCCTCATCAAAGGAAGCTTGTTTTTAAAAAATAAGCATTCCCATAGCAACCCTAACAAATTCAGAACTATCTTCCTGTTCAAAGGGCAGGGACCTCTTTCCATGTTTAGACAGCTTTTAGATGCTGCACCACAATACATTTTCTGCTTTAAGTAATTGCTTGCTCTGCACGCTTCAGAGTTCCCTCACCCGGGCCAGGGCTGGCGCTGTAGTCGAGTTACCATCCCACACAAACACCAGCATTAGCACAGAGGCAAACACTCAACAACCCACCATCAAGGATTTGGGAGTTCACTGAAAGACAACCTACATGGTGTCTGGATGAGCGCGCAAGGCTCTGTTTTCTCCGACACTGCTTGGCTTGCAGCATGCTCAGCTCATCACTGGCTGCTCAGAGGTGTTCGTGGACCCTTCCTCCTGCCCAGCCCCAAGACAGGGTGCTTGTTAACCCTGGACTTGCACAACTCTCCATCTGGCTGTGCTTTGCTACAGGAGTCTCAGTGGCAGAGAGGAGAATTTTAAAGAAAGCATGTCCATCAAGGCAGCCAGGGCTGAGATGAAAGCACCTGTCCTTTCCCGCTCTGCTCACAAGTACACTGGTAGGTACCGGGACTCCTTCATAGCTGCTGGGCGAGGCTTCTGGCCAGACGGTGTCAGGCACATCTCCCCAAAGGAGAAAGCAAAAGCTTTCCTGGCAGAAAGCCATCTCTAGAGGCTTGTGCGGAACAGAACTGAGCACAACAGAGCATTTGCCTTCCATGGGAGGAGCACAGCCCTTTATTATTCCACTTTAAAACAAAAAACAAAACCAAGAAAACTGCAGTAGAATTCAGTGCCCCAAGAACACGGGAGGTTCTCAGCCCATGTTTAACAAGCCCATACAAGAAGCATTATCCTACTGGCTTTGTGCCCCAAATCCGTCCAGCATTAACAACTACCTTCACCCCTCCAGTTTGAAGTCTTAGCAGTCCTAATTATTATTTTTAGCACAAAAGAAAAAAAGTGAAGTTTGTCAAGGCTACACTATACACAGTCATTCTGCCAAGCTAATTTTCTAGTCAGTTACGGCAAAGGCGAAAGGGTGCTGTGCACATAATTCTCTGCATTAAACACAGAAGCATTCAGCGCAGGCAGAGCGCTTCCCTTTCCCTGGGAACTCTCACAGAACTCTTTTTCCCAAAGACAAGACTGAAGCATAGTAAAAACACACAGAGGGCACATCGCCTGGGCCACCGCTAATCAGCGGTCTCTTCGACATGGGAAATGGACCCAGGACACAAAAGGTGGGTTGTTATGTGCTGTTTTCCCAAACAGAAATGCTTCGCAGGAATGCGGTCATGCCTGCCAGAAGGCGCAGTCGGAAATCGGCTGCTAACTGCTGTCAGCACCTAATTAAAGTATTCCTCCTCATAACAGTAAAAATACAATTTTGTTCCACAATAAGACCTTGTTTTCCTAGCACGCTAATTGTTTAGTAGTTGAAGGGAGATAACGGAACGATCAGTGGGATGCAAAAGAACCAGGAATTGGGGAGTGGGGGAAATTCAAAAAACGTGAAGCGGTTCAGTGAAGGATATCGTGGACAGACTCCAAGGCTGGGGCTCAGGAACCAAAACCTTCTGCCCCAACTATAAATCAATTCTTCTGTCTCAGCCTCACGGCTCAAGTTAGAGCACAGGCCTCCTCAGGCTGGGATCTTATCTCTGGTGCTTACCCAAGCCTCCCAGTGCATTTTAAGGATGCTGCAAACAAGTTCACTGACACAATCACATGCAGAAGAGTTAATTAAAACAGTGCTTTGCCAGAGGTCATGTGTTCAAATGGAAATTTGAAATGGGTTTACTTCCAAGCAAACACAGCTATTTCTAAATGCCGACTTGCAAAGCAGGGCATGGAACAACACATAGATCCAATTAAGCTTCATAAGAACATGCATTTTCTCACCCATTCCATAAGTTGCCAGACATGACATGATTTTATACTTTCAGCATTTAAGTGTTTGTGGAGGTGGTGTAGAAATCAAGATTTCAGAGTTCAGAACACAGACAATATGCTTTAGCAGTGACACAGTCAACCTTCCAGCCCTACACAGGGTCCTAACAGCCAGCCTTTCAGGGCTATCAGACCACCGCTCAGCTGCAAGGTTGCTTTACATTGATTTCTCCTCCATTTCCTCCCCCCCTTCCCTTTGCCATTCCCTCCACTTGTTTCAGTGGTATCTGTGGATGAACAGCTACACTGCATTTGCTTTCCTCTGCTGCAGAATTCCCTTTACAAACCAGTGAATCCATCCTCCTGGCTTTTCAGCTTGGCTTTCTAATCCTGCTGGATTTCTTCTTTCACACAGAGACACAGAAAAAGGGCATAAAGGGCGGACGGTTCTGCTCGCAGCAGAAATATTCGAGGAACAAGCAGTTGACACTGTCCAGAGTAAAAGTAACTGGCCACTGGGCTAGACACAGAGAGCAACATAATTAAAGACTACCTACGAGATCCCATTTCAGATATGCTTCGCTGATGGATGCAATTATAAGCCTCTATGAGTAAAAGGGCTTCCAGCTAACAGCTGTGTGTGCAGGACTAAAGACTTCCAAAGCCCAAATCAGACCAGGCAACCCCATGCTAAGAACTGCTGCCATTTAATCTACAAGGAAGTAGTAGATAAACAGTGATTATGTCAGTACTTCACAGCAATCACTTCATAATTCTAGAGGCGTTATTTATTAATTCACAAGGAAATGACAGTTTACAGACTGCTTGCCTCAACAGCAATATTTACACTAAAATTGTTTCCAAAACATGTGCACCTTGAAACCTTAAGATTTATGCATAACTACTATTAAATATTACTCATAAAACAGGTGAAAAAAGTAGAAGCAGCACCATTACCCCAGCACCCTGCTCTACTAACAGGGAGTCATTCTGGGTTCAGATCTAATTCTGATAGTCCAAATAAATCAAGATCATATGATTTTGCTGTTTGCTGCATATGCTACAGAGCATAAAAATATTGTAGTCTTCATCTTATAGAAGAATCATCAACACAGTAGTTCTAGCATATAAACGGTCCTGACAAATACTAACACACTTCAGCATGCAACTAACTTCAGCTATGAAGAAAGTCTCAGAACAGAACGTTGCTTCATCATCCACAGAAAATCGAAACTCCCAGGAAGATGAGTTAGAGGAGTTTGGATAAGGCTGTATAAAATGATTTTTTTTCAAGCCCAATTAGTTTAAATAAAATCCCTCTTACTTAAGACCCTACCAGCAGCTTTGAATGTCTTAAACTGATTTCCTATCACAAAGTACATCCTCTCCACATTATCTGACACTCTCAGCAACTTTGCAGGGAGAAAGGGACAGTTCCCTGGAAAAAAAACAAGCCTGAAGCACAGCTACTGCTTGTACAATAGCTGTTTGTTGCTGTTGTCACATCATCACAAAGGGGAAAGAGGAAGCACAAGCTGCAAAATATTGGCCTTAGTTATGAAAGCAGCAGCTCTGTTTAGGCAGGAAAACAAAAACCACTGAGCAATCAGGAGAAAACAATTGTTAAAACAAACTGCACAAGAGGATTGGAGCAATAGAAAAAGAATCACCCAAAGCAGAAGGGAGGGGGGAAAAACAAAAACAAATAAACAGAAAAACTATGACCTCTGCCATAATGTCTCCTTAAGCTCTCCCTAGGAAGCCCTGCATGGTGCTCCCTGACACTCCCGGTTCCAGGGTTTCTCCCTGAGGAGCCCTATCAGTCTGCTTCCACATCTCAATCAAGTCCTTTCCTGCTCTTTTCTTTCTACTACAGCCTTCTAGATCTCCTACTTCCCCGGCCCCTTCCCACTTCTCCCCAACTTCTCCCCAACTCTTAAGTGCTTGTGGGAGAGGTGGCTCACCGTGGCCACCCTTCCTTCCTCCTACTTCAGTTTCTCTCATACTCCATATGAAACAAAACACGCACACACATATGCAGTCAACACTTCAATTACAGGAAAATCACAGGATACATACAACTTATACAGCACTTTTACTTCAATCAGAGAGCACAAACATTTTCAAAGTCTTCCTCGTTTCCTTTCCGCAGGAGATCCTTACCTTGGGGACAGGCCACTGCAAACAATCTAAGGAGTGCTCTGCACCCATCTGATCTGCCTGCCAGGGATTCAAACCAAGACAGCTGCACAAGCACCTCAAATAAAGGTGCAGAGCAAAAATCACTGACTTCAAAAAAAAAATGCTCAAAATCACCTGGCTGTCAGAGAGAAACCTTAGTGTCTGAAAAGCAGGAACTGGCAGAGAGAGACTCTCGCGTTTCAAGTAGATCTGACCAAAGATGATACGCTACTTTCTAGCTATGTGAACCTTTCATCTCTCCTCACTAGAGATTAGCTCTTGCAAGGCTACCTCTTGGCCCTCCAATTACAAGATAAACCATTTTACACAAACCACTTGTTTTAATTGGATTTCTCATATATAGCAGCAGGGCTACATGATTCATGAACCGTAGGCTGGATAATTTCTTGAAGATCAGCCTAAAAAAAAAAAAACAAAAAACAAAAAAAGAGAAACGCTTCAAAGACTACCAAGATAAAACAGTTAAGGGCAAAGAGTATCTAAAAATTTGCCTACTCAAAGGTCTCTGTCCACAAGGACTCAGAGAGGCTGTTTCTTCAAGAGTAACTTCTTCTACCCCAGGAAAAAAGCCTACAGATATAACAATCAGCAAGAGTACAGGTTTCATCTTTTATCTTAAAATACACTTGGCACCTGCAAATAAACATTTTCCATCACAGAGAAAGACAATCAGGAACTGTCTTCATCCAACTACACTTAGTGCCAAAAAAACAAACCAACCCACCCATGGATTTCTTAGCATGGTGGCTAAAAAGCTTTTCAAGTACCAAATAAGTATTACTGGCAAGTTGGATTGAAAGTGTAAAATTACCTTCCTGAAAACACTTTTCACTCTTAATAAAATCAAAAGAGAGAAAAAAAAATAAGATTGAATGTTCCCTAGCTATCCGGAAGGAGCTTTGAGAGATGTTTTTCTCATTTTGGGGGGAAGGGGGAGTTTCCAGACTGAAAATGCCAATCTTCACCTTTCTCAAACATAAGCCTGTTGCTTATACCTTTAAATTAACTGTGCAAATCTGCTGGTGAAGACAATTTTAATTAAGAATAGTGAGTTTAATAATAGGTTCAGGCTACCTAACTGTCTTCAAAGGCATTAATTTACCATTAAAAGTAATTGAGCCTTGTAAGGAAATAGCCGAGTACTTGACATAATGATAAAGTCATTCAGAATAAGATATAGGCCTGTTGATATTGTGCAGCTATGAATAGGACCTACTTGGACAAGATCTCCCACAGCAAGATGCTTTTTAAAACCTCCAGGGGACTTGACAGGTAGAAGATTGATGTGTTCCAGCTATATCAACAAAGAGTAGAAAAGCACTCACTTACTGTTAGTGAGATTCTGAGAATAAGCAAAGAAAGTTCCACTATTTTAAAAAAAACTTGGAACATGGCCTTAATTTAATCTACATATCTCTGTTTCTCTTCCTCTTTCTGTCACTCTTATCCAAACACCTCTACCTCAGGCCTTCATAAATAGCATTTCTTGGCCTAAAAACTGGTCTACTTTCCCCTTTGATTTTACCAATTGCAGAGGTAAAAGATAATTCTACTCTCTCAACTTTTTGTTCCTTTTTTCCATAAACTATCATGATTATAAAGACTATTACCGCAAGTTCAGGACACAAAGAGCTTTCAAAATACAAGTTTTGCTGGCTATCAATATCAAGCAGTCAAAAGAAATAGTTTAATAGTTTTTAATAAAATAGTCAAAAGTCAATAGTTTATGTAGATGCCATATAATAGATGTTTTAAGCTGTTAGTTACTCGTGAGAAATTTTCTCTGTCAGAAAGCACCTAGCACAGTGAAGCAACAATGAAAAAGGGAAGTGCCCACCAGTACCTCCAGGAGCTCTACCAGCAATGAACAGTTCTGTCCTCTCCAGAGAGGACACTCGCCCTCGTCAAAAGGCAAACAGCCAGGCTCCCCAAAAAACAGAATGCATACAGCAGCAGGACTACAATTAAAAGGCAAGCCTGGATATAACAGCCTGGAAACAGGCAAGAGAAGCAAAGGGATGAGGTGCTGACCGCAGATCAGTCTGAGCAACCGAGGATCCCAAAGACTGCTGACATCTCAGATGAGTCTCCAGAGATACCCTACTCACAAGCGCAGCAGAGCAGGCTGTTGACACCTGTCTTCTACAGGGTGGCAGCACAGGACAAACAGCCATCCCATCAGCGGACAGACACCAGGAGAGAGCACAGCATGCTGGTACCTGCGGTCTTTGCTGCAGACTGTTTCAAGTGAAGGCAACAAGAACTCCAGAACTTATGAACTATGTTCTTGGCCGTATTTTTGATAATATCTGTGCATCCCTTCTTCAACACATTCTGCAAAATAACTGAACAGTTTTATATACAAGCAATTACTGTATTTTTAATAATAAAACTTAACAATATTCTTGCTCCTTCGAGAAGCAAGGTAGGCTTGGATAATGTTTTAGAACAATCTTGTCTGATCATCCCATCCAAAAGTGTTCTAGGGTGTTTTTAAACTATAGGTCCAAAGTTCATGTCCTCTACAAAAAAAATTTCCCCCAGGAAATTCTTGGGGTGAACATAATGACTATTGAGAGGCATAGTGTTGTCCAGCCATTCAGGGTAGGAGCCAGGGAAGGAAAGCTTGTCCAAACTGCATGGTGTTATATATGTTTAGGTAGGCAGAACGCTACCATACTAAACCAGAGGTGGTAAAGACTAGGAAGCTACGCTCTCTCACTCCTGCAAGTTATTCACAAACTGTTAGAAGCTTGAGTTGAATTTAAATGAAACTTTGAGAAGGACGGTCTTATTCAGTGGCTTTCTTCCTCTGCTTTTTACAGAGCCAGAACTTCTGGAAGTTAAAACTAATTCCTGTTGCCTTGCCTTAATACTGTAAGATAAAAGGTATGAAACAGTAAAATTGATGCTTAAAAAAAAAAATCAGAATGGTTACCCAACTTTTAAAAGAACCTCAGCAACAAGCACACAGGCAGATGACAGGCAGACCCTCGATCTTACACAGGTGGCAAGAGTGGAGGCCACCTTGATTGACAGTTTGAACTTTGATACTGTCAGTTAACCAGATACTCAAAACTCGAAGACAGCTATCTGGTTTATTTTAAAGGATGTTTGGAAGCTAGAATAGCTTTCTAGAACTACTAAACATAGCTGATAAGGCTAGAGAGGTATTTGTCATACTGGAACCATGCTCTGTATCTGATCCAGAAAAAAAACCCTACTACCTATAACTTGTTCAGAAGTTGTGCATACAGAATCACTAATACGAAGTCTCACAAGCCCTATATGTTGAGCCTATACTGTAAAAATCACTACTGCAATTGTGCACTTGCACCAGCAGTTAAGTGCTCAGACCAGCAATAAAAACCCTGCCCTATTCTGACCAAGGAGGCGCACAGCTTGCGACGCTCTGTGCCGCACTGAGGAAGACCCGCTCTTGCGTGCTCGTGATTACAGGTGGGAGATGCCTTTCTTGCAACAACACACGAGAACCTAATTCTGCAAACGCACCAATTTAGTGAGAAACCACGAGCCTTACCATCCTGAAGTCAAAGAGAGAGGGGAACAAGGGAAGATAAATACTGTTACAGGCGGCTCAGTGAAGAGGAGGGCTACGCTACTCAACTCCTCCGTGCCCCGCTTTCTCACCTAAAAGAGGCGACGCGTTTTCCCCCGTCAGAGCTCCAAGGCGGGTGGGCTCCCACCTGGAGAAGGCTACGGAAACACCGAGAGCCGCCACGGGCCCCCGAGCCCCGCCGCACCGAACCCGGGAAGCGCAGAGCGGAGGCGCAGGAAGGGCAAGCGGAGCCCGGGCCGGCTCTGCCTGCGGCTGACAGCAAGGTCAGCAGGCTGCGGAAGGCCGCCGGGAGCTCCGGAGGCGGCGGCGGGGCCCGGGGCTCCGCAGAGCGCCCCTCACCTTGAAGTCGCGGCTGTGCTGCGGGGTGTACTCCAGCGTCCACAGCGCCCGCACCAGGTGCGCCAGCTGCTCCGTGACCTCGCCGGCGCCCGGCGGCGCCTCGCCGTCCCCCGGCGGGCTGCGCGGCGGCCCCGGTCCCGGCGCTGGTCCCGACGCCGGCTCGCCGCGGAACTGCTCCAGCGCCAGGTACTCGGCGAAGAGCTCGGTGTTGCTGAGGCACTGCAGGATGGCGTTCATGAAGCACGTGTTGCCGTGGTTCCGCAGCCCCGCCACGCCGGGCACCGCCTCGGGGCCGCTCTCGGCGCGCGGCGGCGGCGGCGGCGCGGGCTCGGGGCTGCGCGCCGGGCCCGCCTGGAAGCAGCTGGCCAGGCCGCCGGCGGCCTGCGGCGGGGGCAGGCGGGGGGCGGGCGGGCCGCGGCCGGCCTCGGGCTCGCTGCTGTAGTGCGACAGCGTGGACAGGGTCTTCAGCACGCGGCTCATGAAGCCGCCGAGCGAGCGGGCCGGGGCCGGGGCCGAGCCCGAGCCGCCCGCGCCCGCCCGCCCGCGGAACAGCCGCTTGCTGAGGGAGCGCTTCTCCTTGGCCGCGCCGGCCGCCCCGGGGCCGCTCACCCGCGACATGGCTCCGCAGCCCCGGCCGACCGCCACCGCCTGCCGCTCACCCCGCCGGCCGCCGCATGCCCCGCCGCGCCGCCGGGGCCCGGCTCGCCCCCGCGGCTGCCGCGCTCCGCGCCGGGCCGCAGGCGGCAGCGGCTCGCCGCCTCACGGCGCCTCCATGGGCGGGGCGGGGCGGGGCGGGGCGGGGCGCCGCGCTCACGTGCCCGCCGCGAGGCCGCGCCCGCCATGCCGGCGCCTGGCGAGCGCCGCTGCAGCGCCGCCGCCATTGGCCGCCCCGCGCCGCCCGCCATCTTTGGTGCTGGCGGGCGGCGGCGGCGCGAGGGGAGGGTCGGGTCACGGAGCCGCGCGCGCGCTGCGGCGGCGCGGACGCCCCGGCGGGGCCGGCCCCTCCTCCCCCCGCCCCGCCCGCGCGGCCTGCCGGGTGGGCGCCGCCGGCCGCGCCGTCAGCTGCGGCCGCCGCCCCTCGCAGCCCCTCGGTCACCAGCGGCCACGGTCCCTCGCAGCCCCTCGGTCACCAGCGGCCGTGGTCCCTCACAACCCCTCGGTCACCAGCGGCCGTGGTCCCTCACAACCCCTCAGTCACCAGTGGCCACAGTCTCTCATGTCCCCCTCGGTCACCAGCAGCCATGGTCTCTCACGACCCCCTCGGTCACCAGCGGCAGTGGTCCTTCACAGCCCCTCGGTCACCAGCGGCCACGGTCCCTCACAGCCCCTCAGTCACCAGTGGCCATGGTCCCTCATGTCCCTTTTAGTGGCCAGCAGCCATGGTCCTTCATGTCCCCCTCGGTCACCAGCAGCCATGGTCCCTCACAACCCCCTCAGTCACCAGCAGCCGTGGTCCCTCACAGCCCCTCGGTCACCAGCGGCCACGGTCCCTCGCAGCCTCTTGGTCACCAGCGGCCACGGTCCCTCACAGCCCCTCGGTCACCAGCGGCCGTGGTCCCTCACAGCCTCTTGGTCACCAGTGGCAGTGGTCCCTCACAACCCCTCGGTCACCAGCGGCCACGGTCCCTCACAGCCCTTCGGTCACCAGCGGCTGTGGTCCCTCACAGCCTCTTGGTCACCAGCGGCCACGGTCCCTCACAGCCCCTCGGTCACCAGCGGCCATGGTCCCTCACAACCCCTCAGTCACCAGCGGCCGTGGTCCCTCACAACCCCTCAGTCACCAGTGGCCACAGTCTCTCATGTCCCCCTCGGTCACCAGCAGCCATGGTCTCTCACGACCCCCTCGGTCACCAGCGGCAGTGGTCCCTCACAACCCCTCGGTCACCAGCGGCCACGGTCCCTCACAACCCCTCAGTCACCAGCAGCCGTGGTCCCTCACAACCCCTCAGTCACCAGTGGCCGTGGTCCCTCATGTCCCTTTTAGTGGCCAGCAGCCATGGTTCCTTCATGTCCCCCTCAGTCACCAGCAGCCGTGGTCCCTCACAACCCCTCGGTCACCAGCAGCCACGGTCCCTCACAGCCCCTCAGTCACCAGTGGCCGTGGTCCCTCATGTCCCTTTTAGTGGCCAGCAGCCATGGTCCTTCATGTCCCCCTTAGTCAGCAACAGCCGTGGTCCCTCACGTCTCCCTCAGTCACCAGCAATCGTGGTCTGTCACTTCCCCCAGTCACCAGTGGCCATGGTCCATCATGACTGCTCAGTCACTTACAGCCATGGTTCCCCCACAACCCCTCAGGGACAGTATTCCCATCAGCTGGGGGAGAGTGCTTTCACAGGCTGTCACCCGTGGCCGTGCTCATTCCAGTGAAATGTCCCCCTGCGCCTCAGCCTCAGAGCTGCCGCTGCCTGTCGCTGCTGCTCAGCTCTGCCACGAGTGTCACCACTGTCCAGCCTGCCACCGGCTGCTGTGGCATCACCAGTGGCTGTACTCCATCACTGTCTAATGTCACACCAATTTGGCAATCCCAGCAGATGACAAAAATCATAGATAAGAAGTGACTTTACTGTCATGAGATACAATTAATAATGTGGGAACCCCCCTCTTTCAATCCCAGCTATTACCGTAAGCTTTTATATTGTAAATCTGATGTCAAATATCCATGAAACAAACTCACGGAGGAGCCTGCTCCTTGTCTGAGCTTGAGCTGTGTTGTGTGTTCTGCTAATCCTGACAGCAGGCACCTGCCGTTCTGCTCTCTGTAACCCTCTCCACCTTCCCATCCCTGCTGCTATTCTACTGTACCCTCTCGTCACAGTCTTCCTTTCTCCATTTTTCTGTCCCACCCCGGCTCTCCTCCTGCCTCGCAGCTTCATGGCCTCATCTCAGCATTTTGTGCAGATTCAAGTGACACGTGCAGGTAAGTTTCAGACTAGGGCTGAGAAGACCACAGTGGCTTCAACCCACGGATGCCTCCTAGTCCAGGGAGATGACCCAGGCCCACTGCCACGCACACAGTGGAGAAAGTCTCTGCTCTGAAGAACCTGCCATCCGAGCAGAAGAGCTGGAGCTGAAACAACCTGCCTGCACGGAGACCCCTGACACCGCACAGAGGCCCCCTGACAGCTGCACAGAGACCCCCCCCAACACTGCCCAGAGCCCCCTGACAGCTGCCAGGAACCCCCCGACACTGCACAGAGCCCCCCAGTAGCCGCACAGAGACCTCCAACAGCCACACAAAGACCCTCAGCACCGCCCAGAGCCCCCCAACACTGTCCAGAGCCCTCTGACAGCTGCCCAGAGCCCCCCAACAGCCACACACAGCCCCTCGACACCGCACAGAGCCCCCAGACGGCCACCCGGAGCCCCCCAACGGCTGCCTGGAGCCCCCTGACACTGCCCGGAGCCCCCCAACACCGCCTGGAGCCCCCCGCCGGCTGCCCAGAGCACCTCGACGGCTGCCCGGAGCCCCCCGACACTGCAAAGAGCACCCCGACGGCCGCCCGGAGCCCCTCGACGCCTGCCTGGAGCCCCCTGACACTGCCCAGAGCCCCCCGCCGGCCGCCCGGAGCTCCTCGACGGCTGCCCGGAGCCCCCCGCCGGCCGCCCGGAGCCGCGCCGCCCGCCCCCCGCGGGGCCCGCCGGCTGGCGGCGCTGCGCGCCCGCGGAGCGGAGCGGGGCGGGCGGGCGGCGGCGGCGGGGCCGGGCCGGGCCGGGCCGGGCCGGGGCCGGGGCCGGGGCGGGCCGGCCGGAGGCGGGCGGCGGGGTAGGTGCCGCGGCGGCCGCCGGCCGCGCCATCGGCAGCGGCGCCGGGGCCGGGAGCGCAGCATGGCCCCGTCGGGCACGGCAGGCGGCCGAGGTGAGGCCGGCACCGGGGTACGGCGGGGGGGGGACGGGACGGGACGGGCCGGCACCGGGGTACGGCTCGGGGCGCCACGGACCCGTCGGCTCCTTGCGGAGCTGGGTCCGCCGCAGCCACGGGCTCACCTCGAAGATGCGATCCACCCCCCCCCCCCCCGGAAAGTGCTATTTCCCGGCTTTTAAAATCCCTAGAAAGGGACGCATCTTGCTGGACCTGCTGGATTTGGGCTGCTCTGCGGCTTTCCTTCCGGCTGCAGCTCGAGGGGAAGCGACTGAGCGCAGTCAGTCAGCGCAGGAGTTGTGCTGTTTGTCACATAAATGGGGCACTGACAGTTTCTGGCTGTAAAATACGCAGAAACACTGCAGAACAGTCTGAGGGAGCTGGTGGCAGGAGCAGAGGCGACACTGTCCTGCGGTGTCTGGGCATCCCAGTCCCCCACGTTTTCCCATGCTGCAGCCTGCCCACCACCCGAGGTCTCTCACCTGCATCTCCGCACTCCCAGCCCCAGCCCCAAAACGTCATCTGGGAGGTGCTGGGCTGGACATTGTGCTGTGTGTCGCCATAGGAGTGATCGCAAGCCTGGAAGTCCCATTTAACATCCCTCACATTCATCACAGACTTGTTTACCTACCCTGAGCTCCTGTTTGCAGGATTGTACCCATAGGTGTTGACCTGACCAACCTGTCTGCCACTTTGTCCAAACAGCGGCACTTGGGAGATAGGCGGGTGGCGATTGCGTGCCGCGTGTGCGTGTCCCTGCTCTGCCTGCTTTAGGGACGTGGCCAGCAGTTGCCAGCAGTTCTCAGGCGCGTTTTCTCTCTCCAGCTGCAGCCTGTGCCATGGCTCCTGGGAAGAAGATCACAGCCAAGATTAAGAAGACGCTGCCAGTGACAGGCCCCCAGGCTCCAACGCTCAGTGAACTGATGAAGTGGTACTGTTTGAATACCAACACGCACGGCTGTCGGCGCATTGTGGTGTCCAGGGGACGCTTGCGCAGGTTCATCTGGATTTTGCTAACTCTGAGTGCTGTTGGACTGATCCTGTGGCAGTGTGCTGAGCTCCTCATGAACTATTACAGCGCTTCAGTGTCCGTCACGGTCCAGTTCCAGAAGTTGCCCTTCCCGGCCGTCACCATTTGCAACATCAACCCCTACAAGTAAGACATACGGTTCCTGGGAGGTTTGCCCGTCCTGGCAAGCCCGCTTCGTGCATGAGGGACCCATGCAGGCAGCTCTCTTCTAAATTCATCTTCTCTTAATTGTTCTAGCACCAAACCTTCCATCAGCTTTTTGCTCTGCAGTGCTGCTCTTCAGCAGTCTTTCCTTACTGTTAGTTTTCCCTCTACAGCACTTTGAATAATGTACCTACCTCTGTGCTAATGCTCTTCAGACACTTGTAGATTATCATCACATCCTTCACTTACTGCCTGCTAGGTCTATTTAGCTTTCAGCTCAAGGCAGACCCTGATCATTTCTGTGGTTCTCTTTAAATTCCCCTTTTCGCAGGACTGGAGTTTCAAGGGTAGTAAACAATGCCATTTCCTGAAGAACAGGGGACATCTGTCACCTCTTCTTCTTCTTTTTTTTTTTTTTTATTCCTTATAGGATGCTTTGACATTAACAATCAACAATTAAGCTGTTTTTTCCTGCCTAATTACACTTTACATTGATGTCTATTCTGCTGTCAGCTGTCCATCACAGTCCCTCCGGGCATTTCAACTCTCTGGGTCCCTCTTGTCTCCAGGAATCTGCATCTTAGATTGTATTATCACCGATGCAGTAGTCAGATTTTCCCAGCTGAGTTCTTTTATATTTCCTGTCGACCTCTTTGATCTTTCTTGTGTTTTACAATTCTTCTCCTTGTGGTAATACCCTGGAACATGCACTGTATCCTTGAGCTTACTAACAAAATCTTCAAGGAGCTTGGGAGTCTGCGAGCACTTTCTCCGTAGCTCGGTCTATTTTGCTTATGATGGTCCGTTCTTCGAGATCTCCCAGGGGGCATAACTGCGCCTGCCCACACGGATTTAAATTCATATAATACCAAGAAAGAAAGCATTCATGGTCAGTGTGTGACAAAAAATTCTGTCCTGGGTGATTAGTTTCACAGTGCAGTGGACAAAATACTGCAATTAAGTGGTTAGATGAGATGAATGACATGTAGTTTTATATTGCGTTTTCTCTAACGCAGGTACAGTGCAATGAAAGACTATTTATCTGAATTGGACAAAGAGACAAAAAATGCTTTGGAGACTTTCTATGGATTTTCAGAGGGCAAATCCAAGGTGCGTCGTTCGGTTGGTGACAGAAACACCACAGGGAGTGAATTCTTCAAACAGATCCCACTGCTGAAATTTGAAGACTTCTCTAGGACAGTTACCGACCTTCGCAGTGGCCAGAAGAGGAAAATTGAGGGCAATGTTTTTCACAAAGATTCATCCATAGTGAACTCCGGGGAGTCAAATGATATCATCGGCTTTCAGCTGGTAAGCGTCATGCTTCCTTGGACAGTAAGTTCCTTGTGGAGGCAAGGGATAGGTATTATGGGTTGGTGTCACACACACCGATTTCCTTGCTTGCGTAGATGGTGTTATAGTGAATAAAACTCTTCTGCCATGCATCCGTGGCTGCCTGCAGATTCATCTGCAACCCTCCGGAAGAGAAATGCCTTCCTGAAGTCTAGCCAAAACAGACTTAGTGCCACCCGTGACCTTTCCTTTGATGAATGAAAGGTTTTTGGGGCCCCTTTGTCCCCTGGCTGCCACTAGAACTTCATGCTTGATTTTTACTGTGAAAAAGAAACTACGTCACACATACTTTATTGAATACATATTTTCTTTTCATCTGAAAAGAGTGCTTTTTCCTCTTTGTAATTACTAGTGCGATGCAAACAACAGCAGTGAGTGTGCCCTTTATACATTCAGTTCTGGCGTTAATGCTATCCAAGAATGGTACAAGTTGCATTACATGAACATCATGGCACAAATTCCCTTGGAAACTAAAGAAAAATTGAGTTATTCTGCTGATGACCTTCTACTGACATGTTTCTTTGATGGCCTATCTTGTGACAAAAGGTCAGTGCACAGAAAATACCTGCCGGTTTAACAGCTTGTTTCTAAATATACAGTATGTAGGAATTGAGTATTTGCTATTTGCTGAATTACAGCAAAGGACCACTTTCATTTTTAAATGAAAGCAAACATTCAAAGCTTTGTGCAGTTTAATTATGCTCTTTGATTTCATTTATCTGAGTGTTGCACTGTCCACATTTCAGAGAAACCCTTATTTTCTTGACAGAGTCAGATCTACCTGCTCGTGATTTTGGCAGTGCGATTCCATGTGTCCTGGTAGCAGGAGAATCATCCCATAATACTGGGGGTTGACGGCAGAGTCCCCCCGTGCAGTTGAGGGCATAAAATTGCATTTTTACATGGCTTTAGCAACTTCCCAACTGTCGTGTGCAAAGCAAACCGCACTGTAACTCACTGCTTAGCAGGTATAGCTGAGTCTTTACTGAAAGCATTTTGCTTGTGTCTGTACTAGTGCAAATGCATCACAAATTTTCTTGGGATAAAGACTTTTGCTTGGATGGGAGGGGTGGTTCACAGGTAAGACATAAATGTGCTTCAATCATCAGGGTGTCCTCAGCCTCCCTTAAATGACAGTGGCAAAGACCTTTTTTTCCTGAAAAAATGAGGATTCATGTTCCTTTAGACACTTGGGAGTTGAATACAAGAGGACTCTGTCCCCCGGCCCACTACTTTTCTGTTGTAAATCTGCTTCTCCGACCCTCTCCATCCCTATTCCCACATGAAATGCCTGTACAATTTTAATTTCCTGATGCTATTAAAACAGGTCATAGTTCCGTCTAGTTTCAAGATATTAAGAAAAAACCCCACACTTTTCAGCAAATAAAGTGCCTGACAAAAAGAAAAAAAACAATCCTGCTAAGTCGCTGCCAAAAAAAAAAAATCCAATTCCATTAAGTCTCTGCTGCAGACAGTTAAAGCTGCAGAGGGCAACGTAACAATATTTGATTTCTTTTAGGCACTTCACTCGTTTCCATCATCCACTGCATGGCAATTGCTACACCTTCAACAGTGGAGAAAATGGGACAATCCTGAGCACCTCCACAGGAGGCAGTGAGTACGGTAAGGAAACTTAGTTTGTAGAGGAACTATTAGATAACAAGCGGTTCAGCGAACTGGATCCTACTGGAGAGTGATTGATGTGTTGGCTCTAGATGTACGATCTGATTGGGGAAATGCTTGTTTGAACTAGTGCAAATTATTGCCAGAGAATACAAAGATAATATCATTGCATCACTAATGTTTTCCATCTGAAATCACTGCTTCCCAGTTATATAACATTTAAAAATAAGTTTCAGCTACATTCTAAGGAGGCATTTATTATTTGTTGTGCTAGGGTCTGCAGAGGGACGTTACTTGCTGCAAATGTTTCAGTTTAGCATTGCAAAGGCATCACGTGCTTGTTACAGTTCTACTTCAGGCTAGATAATATTAAGTAAACTGCGCTGCCCCCCCTGACTAGAAAAAATGGCTCTGGTGTAACTCTGCTCCTGCCATGTCTCTGTTCTTCAGGACTGCAGGTTGTTCTGTATATAGATGAAGCAGACTACAACCCTTTCCTGGTGACGTCAACAGGGGCCAAGATCATTGTCCATGACCAAAATGAATATCCCTTTATTGAAGACATCGGCACAGAAATCGAGACAGCAGCAGCAACCTCCATAGGGATGCACTTTGTGAGTGACAGCAATGTTGTTTCAAGGTGCACAGCACCATTCGCTTGAAGCAGATGGAAATATGGTCTGATATGATGTATGAACATTAGCCAGGAGTTGGAAAAGCATCTAATACCTCACGCTTGTACATCTGAAGCGCCCCGAGGAAAATCCTGTGGTAGCACTTTTCTGAACTTTTTTCCCTTGCTATGGGGCTGTTGGAAAACGAGATCTTTAAAAACCAAAGAGCTGCTGAGGATTTTGTTTCTTCTCCCTTTTCTCCTACCCCTTGGCTTTCCCGAGCATTTTTTGTTTTTCACAGCAAAATCTGCAACCACCGAGGTGCTGTGAAATGCCCTGTTTTGCTTTTGCAGCGTGCAGATGTGTTGGCATCCCACGCACATTCTCAGATCAGAAGAGAAGAGATAAAGCTGTAGGTAACATAGTAGAGTCAGGTCTATAGAGACAACTAAAGCACAACCCACATAACCGTTCTGTGGGTATAAGAGAGCCTCATTCTGTTTGATTTCTCACTCTCCTGGCTGCAAGGAAAACCATGTGGGCAGGAGCCCTCTGCCTTTGCCGGCTCAGTGAAGCGACCTGCCAGTGTTGTCAGCAAGGGTGGGAAGGGCTGGAGTGTGGTGCTCCAAAAATCCCCAATTAGTGTAGTGCAGACAAGGCATTTGACCTAAGGGGCTTCTTTCCGTTGTAGAGAAGTGAAAGCAGTGCCATCAGGGCAAGGCAAACTTTCCCCTTTCATCTGGATGGGCTGTTAAGTGAGCAATTTAGTTTTGCCATTTCTTTACTGATGGTTGGCTCAGATGCATCAGCTAACCTGCTTATCTGTCCTGACTGGGTGCGCCAAGTCTAGGTAGTTCATGCATTAGAAAAGACATTAAAAACAGGGCTGCCAGTTGTAAATGTGCAAATAGCTAAATATCTTCCAGCTGTCTGGAAAACTGACTGCTGGGTCTAACAGCAGGGACAAATGCTACCTGACAAACAAAAACTGAATGAAAGGTATCAGAACAAAAAGGGTGGAGCGGAGGCAAAGTCTCACAAAAGTGTGTTTCTTTTATAACTATTATACCATACAGTAGAAAGTCACTGCAGATAGAGTCTCAATATTTAATTTAATATTTTCTTGGCATGGTAGATTTGAACTGTTGCATACAATATAAAAAACAAGATCGAACATGTCTTGGTAGCTATGTTTAAGAGATTTGCCATGACTGCATCTTAACATATCGGCTGAAATAGAAGCTGGACTCAATTTCTGGACCCAAAGCAAAAGCCTGCATGTTGGTGATCACTGCATTGCCACTAAAGGAAGACTCCTAGAGGGCCTGGCAGGGAGAGCAGCGATTGTCAGGACAGGGCTGCACAACCAAGAGTCCCCATCAGTCCCTATACCTGCATCCAAATAAGTGAAGGAGGCAGAGTGGACATGTGCCGCGCACAGCACTGCATGCAGTAGGCTTGAATACAGCAATTCCTCTTTTTCAAATGCAAACATCAGTGTCTAGGTTATCGGTCATATATTTCTGCTGTGTACTACAACTCCCTCCCCACTCGAAAAATACTCCAAGATGTCTGGAATGCAAACAAGGCATTACTTGGTAGGAGTTTCAGTGCTTTAGTTAAATATTTGGTTTGGAAATTATTTCGATACCTGAATGAACAAGTATGCTTTTGCAGGAGCGTATGCCATGGCAAAAAATTTTATACAAAGGATCCATCATCTGCCAGAAGATACAGCAGCAGGCTCTCTGAGGCAGGTATCCCAGCATTAGATTGTCCACAGAAGTTAAAAGAATAGTAAAGGCTGGTTTCATTCAGTTTTCAGAAGTTTCCACATCTCTTAATGTTGATATCACATATTTCTGTGTTCCGTCCAAAGAGCAATTTGAGCATCTTTCTACAAAAAGTGACTTGCACCATACATGCAATAGCCTTCTATCGTAGAAGCCATGATTATAAAGCCTTAGCATTTCTACAGTGCCGTAGCTGTGTTTAGTGCTTTGCAGATAAAAATGGTAACGCTTGCTATCAGGTTTGACCCCAATAGCCTGTACAGTCACCGTCCTCAATGTATGCAAGCATTTATCAGGTTCCTGCTAATTATATCCTTTGCAAGATCAGTCACTAATTTAAACTCTATATAGAAAGAAAGTATAGGTGAATGGATTTTTAAATGTGTGACATTTCTTGTTGTTTCAGGCCACTCTTTTTTTTTTTTTTTTAAAGGGGGCAAATACTGCAGAAAGATAGTAAGAGTTTAGGGCTGAGGGGGGCAAGGCAGTCCGTAGGAAGCAGACAGTGTAAACTGAATCGAGTCTTGTGCGCTGGGGAGCTCCCAGCCCCGCTCTCCGCAGACCTTGCACGCACAGCTCTTGGAATTTCAGAACTCTTTTCTCCGAGCAGAGATTGCAGAACAGGAAAAGCTGTTAGTATTCAAAGGAGAGGAAGGGTCAAAGCAGTTCATGGAAAAAGTCCTGAAGGAGATACAAACATTTTATTCAGCGTGATTTTAGAGAGGTGCTTTTGAGCACTAGTGAAGCCTGAAGTGCTGTTTTATCCACAGAACAGGAGCAGCCGGTGCAACGACAGCTCAGAACAGTGCAGGTCTTCACAGCAAAAAAACCACCAGATTGTTTCTCCACAGGGTAAATGATGCATGGTCACTAGGACTTTGCAATGAGAGAAAGCATGTGTATGAATTACTCTGCTTTAAGAAAAATCCTCACTGCTACCGTTTTACAGTCTCAGCACTCCTGCAGAGGTGTTCAGCAAAGACACCAGATAATCCAGCTACAGCAATGTTTGGGGAAATGGATGCTAAACCAAACAAAACTCTTGTTTTGACAAGTGACTGACAAATCATTTGAGATGGCAAAATATAAAGTTCAAACCTGCTCCATCACTTCCAGTTTTGGAATTGTATTGAACTGCCATACTATTAAATCCTTTGGTTCCCCTGTGGTATCCCAAACCAAGATTTGTTCTTTTCTGATTCTCAGACTCGGTCTCGCAAGCTCAGCAAACCCTACAGTGACTGCACAGAGACTGGTGCTGACATACCGGTGGAAAATCTCTATAACAAGAGCTACTCACTCCAGGTAAATCTCTGTTGCATTTGGTTTTTTCAGTCACTTGAAAACTATCTTCCTAAAAAGCTTTACAATAGTCTGTAGTTCAGGATCTGAGACTGTTAACAGTCCAGGCACAGGGTCACTGCTTTTAATCACTGATATAAAATGCCCCAGCACTTTTTGAAATCCAAGTTTTATTCCTAAGTGGTTGATGTTTGAAGTTCCCTTAGGCACTCTGTTAGATAAAGAGAGAACATTAGCTCATTAGGCAATTTTCAAGCAATGTGAGACTGGAAAATATTGGCCAAGTAAATGTTGCAGCTTAGTAACCCTTGAAGCCAGAAATTGTGACCTTTAGGACTCCAAGAATAACAGATACCATCTAATCAGTATCCAGATAGCAGGATGTTTACAGAGTAAGTTTCCACTAATTTTGCATGGTTTCTGTAATTGGGTCCTCTTGGAGAGTGTCAGGTGTTCTGGCACCCTCCGTTTGAAGAACCATAATTATATTTGCTGCTGTCTTCTCTAAATCCTGTGCCTAGGTGGATTTTTATTTTATGGGGTATTATAAATGAAATCTACTGTGATGTAGTGCCAGGTCAGATCACATGGACATTATCCCAGGTTTTTAATAAAAGTATTTCACTGAAACTCAGGGCTCAGGAGAGCTGGGACTGGGAACAAAAGACTTGACTACTAGAAATTCTAGAATAAAGTTTTAGTTCCTGCGTGTTCCAACTGATTAATCATTTCAGCACAAAGCAACGAGTCCACTGCCCTGTTAATCCTAACGATTCTCAGTCTCCAAACATGCACCAACACAAATTAGTTGAACTTGTGAACGTTTTCACTAGTGAGTCACTTCCCCACACCTAGTTGTTGATTCATGGATTAGAAGTACCTTCTCCTTGGCCATGGGAAGAACAACTACAATACTGAAGCTTTTGAGGACTATGAAGGAAATGGAGGGGATTCACAGAAGCCCCCACTCAGAGGGGGTTGCATTTTTATTTCTCACATTCCAGTCTTTACCTTCCATGGCACTTTCTGCCTGTGTTTGTTTATATTTCAGGCAAAGGAGGCTGAAGTCCTTGGGGAAGAGGTTTCCATCTTCTTGCCACTAGTCATAAACAGAACATTTTTAGGTGAATGGGAGTCTGGAGCTTGGAGCTCCAGAAACGACAGGGGAGGCAGAATGCAGCAATAGGTGTTTCTTGGATGCCCAACCCTTGGTTTATCTCCCTCCAGATTTGCCTGCACTCCTGTTTCCAGAAGGCCATGGTAGACTCCTGCGGCTGCGCCCAGTATGCACAGCCCTTACCTGCTGGGGCAGAGTACTGCAACTACAAGAAAAACCCCAACTGGAGTAAGTTCCCCGTCATTCAAACACCTCCCACATTGCATTTCCTTCAATCAGCAGGTGCCCTGCTGCCAGCCATGTCCCTCCGCAGCACCATCCCCAGGTGTCACAAACCAGGTTACCATCGGATTGTCACCTCAGGTGCACAACTGACCAGAAAAAGAGGGGGGATCTGCCTTAGCTCTCCTAATGCCTCATATCACGGAGCCTGGAAACTGCCTTTCTCCTTTAAATCAATTTGTCCCTGGGAGTTTTTCTATGTGCTTGTTATTTGTGCACATCCAGAAGTGCTGAGCTGAGGACTTGACTGTGTGAGGCAATGCTGCATGCGTATAGCAAGTGACAACCACTACCCAGAGGATTTTGCAATATTCATAGGGGAAATCTTGTTATCCCCATCACGTAGGTGAAAGCTAAGGCCTGAGGCACACAGGCCATCCGCATGCCAGCAGCCCCACTCCAGCACAGGCAGCAAAAGATCACTGCTTCTCCTTCTGGCTTCTCAAACACCCACCTTGTTCTCTTATTGCAGTGTACTGCTACTACAGGCTGCATGAAAAATTTGTGAAGGAGCAGCTGGGCTGTCAGCAAATTTGCAAAGACGCCTGCAGGTAAGTCCTGCCCAACACTAGAAAGAAAACGCTGCGCGTGCAGGAGTTCACGCTTACAGCTAACAGCCTGCCTTTCTCTCCAGCTTCAAGGAGTGGGCCCTCACCACCAGCATCGCCCAGTGGCCATCTACAGTGTCTGAGGTCAGTTCCCAATTTTGCTTAGGTTGACCTCTCCCAGGCAGGGTCCAGGGAGTATTCCCAGCCACCTGCCCCCGTGGCCCTTGGCCCAGGAGACTTTGTCAGACTGTTTCTCCCTTTGCTGGAGGGTGCTGCCGGCCCTGCTGCTCTCACCTCGCGGGGATCCTCAGCAGCCTGCCGGAAGCAGCTCTCGTTGTTCGGGTGCAAGTTGCTGAGCCAGAGCAGCATGGCAATATAGAGGCGCCTAAATAAATCCAGGGGTTCAACACAGAAGCAAGGGGTCCCTGATATATTTGTTAGCACCTCTCTGATGCGCCTCCCAGAGAATCAGTCTGTAGTGTGAGACGCTTCCACCGCCAGGATTCCCCTAAACGAGTTACACAGAATCACATAATCACAGAATTCACCATCTAAACAAAAATTTGGCTTGTGGGCTGAGAGATCTTCTTGGGGACAGCTGCCCATCACATGCATTTCATTCTGGAGCCAAACCTGGTCTAAGTAGGTATGAAATGTGACCTCTCTTTCCAGGGAATTTCTGCACAAGTCACAGGTATAGCATTATTTTCTTTAACTTTTCCAGGACTGGATGCTTCGAGTTCTCTCTTGGGACAAAGGGCAGAAAATCAACAAGAAGTTAAACAAGTAAGTTTCCATTTATGTATTTCTAGCCTGCACCTCAAGCTCAGATATAATCTCAGCAGCCCTAATGATGGCAATTGGGGAAAAAGCTCCCTTAGAGCGGCCCAGCCCTACTGGTCCAACTGGTTATTTGCATAGTTTTTCAGTATGTTTCATGTTATTGTTTTACTAAACCCTCAACCTCCCTTCTGCTTTCCTTCTCAGAACAGACCTAGCAAATCTCATGGTGTTTTACAAAGACCTGAATGAGAGATTCATTTCAGAGAATCCTGCCAACACGGTAAGTAAATGTAGTGATTCCTGTGTGCTCAGGATCAGGAGAATGTGCCTCTTCCTCTTTGACAGGCTAGAAATTTTCGTTTAGCCACAGAAGTGGTCCCAACCAGGCAGAGGCAGGAAACCATCCACAGGTGATGCACCCTGGGGCTTCCAGTCCTGCCCTTTGCAGTCTTCTATCCAGAGCAGCTTTTCAAACTATTTCGTCCCAAGTCATGTGGGCAGCCTGCAGGCCACCTAGAATAAACATAGAATTAGCATCCTGTTGAAGTAGAGCAGAGCAAGAAAGGATAATGGATACGGCGGAGGAAGGGCCCGCAGTATTTTGTAGTGCTTCCCTTGCAGCCCCAGCTTAGCGCAGCTTCCCAGCTGACTGTAACAGCGATACGTGGACGCTTGCCGGTCTCCCAAAGGAGTCGATAACCTTGTGCTCCCTTCTCTTCCAGCTTGTCATTCTTCTTTCCAACTTTGGAGGCCAGCTGGGCCTTTGGATGAGCTGCTCAGTTGTTTGTGTCATTGAGATTGTGGAGGTTTTCTTCATTGATTCACTTTCCATCGTAATGCGGCGGCGATGGCAAAAGACAAAGAAATGGTGGAACGACCGGAAAAGAGAACAGGTGGGGAAGCCATCTCAGGCCAGTGATCTGGACAGAGAAGGCCATGATAACCCTGTGTGCATCGATGAGGACCTGCCCACCTTCAACACTGCCCTTCGCTTACCACTGCCCCAGGAGAACCACCTGCCCAGGACTCCTCCACCCAATTACAGCACTTTGCGGCTAGAGACTGCGTTCACAGAACAGCTGCCTGATACGCTAGATGTTGGGCAACACTGATGCATTGTTTATCCGCTCATCGAGATGCCAAAATAAGAAGTGGATGCTGGACCCGTGTGTCCAGGGGTGAAAGGCACACACCCAAGCAAGCACTGAAGGGTTGTTGGGTCAGACCCTTATTCAGGGATTGAACTTGCGGTCAAAGCGTCTCTAGGCAAAGCTCAGACACAAAAGCTGAGGGCTCAGAGACATTAAGAACTTCAAACAACATCAATTCTCAAGTTAATTATTGCAGGAGATGGCTAGAGCAGGATGTGGCACTGAGCTGGGATGTCTTGCCAGACAGAGGCATACGTTAGCAACAAACTGTGCACACACCCCATTGTATGTGGGCAGGAATTACTCCACAGCAGAAGATTGATGCCACATTGACTATTAATGCTAATTGCTCTCTGCTGTGTGGCTTGACTTGTGGGAAAAACCCAGGGCTTTCAGGAATGTGGCATGACATTTGTAGGAAGGGGAAAGAGCTTTGGGAAGAGCACAAAATGGATGAAAGAGAAGCTCTCAGTTTGAATTTTGATTAGTGATCTGATTCCAAAGTGGTTTCAGGAGCTCTTTAGTCTGAGATGAAAAGTTAGGATAGTAATAGATTTGCTTGTAGAGTAAGTTATTACACAGCTTCAGTAAAAGAACCTAAGTCATCCCGAAATGGTAATTTTAAAGTGTACGAAATCTAATTTGGAGCACAACAATGAACTGCATACTCTGCAAGCTTGTTTCATTTAACATCGCTCAAGCCAGACGCTAAATACATCCTCAGAGTAGGTCATTAAGCAGCGCGTGGCCTCGGACGCCTGACTTCCCAGAAGCCTCAGAGAGAGCTGAATTCTCATCTTCCTGCTCAATCCCCAGGTGAGGACTTTCTTCCCGCAGCCACCCGGTGGTTCATCCGCCCGCGCACCGGCTCCGGCGCCGGCCCCCGGCGGCACTGCGGGGCCGGGGAGGAGGCAGAGCCGCAGCGGTCGCTGGAGCTGCACTGGGCTCCCCGCCTGGCCCCTGAAGGAAGGAGGATACATCTGCTCCGCCTGCATGTTGTTAAGCTCGGTGACACTGCCCTGGTCCACACTCCGGTGTCGACACCCATATCCTGCCGCCCGTGCACAGAGCTGTGCTAATTCTTCCAAGCCGGACCCTCCCCGCGCTGCAACCACGGAGACAAAAGCCAGTCATTGGGTTTGCGTGCCTGTCATTAAAGGTTGCTGCCTGTGCCCATCCTTAGCATGGAGGCGAGCCCTCGTCACTGGAATTTCCTGCCTTGCATCCGTGAACAAGAGCGCTCAGGGTCTAGTTCTGCAACCTCCCAGTCAAGCAGCAGAAATGCCAGCTGGCTGCATTGGCAGCAGGTCTGAATGCAAAGAAAAGCTGTAGCTTATCTTCCCAAAATGGTAGTTTACCTTCCACCAGGCTCATTTCTCTGCTCAAGTTTGCTGTGCTGCTGCACAGACGAGTGCCCCAGCACAATTCCCGAGGCCAAGGGAGCAGCAGCAAGGGGAGCGGGGACCGCCTGCGCCGCATGGCTGCAAACGCGCTTGTGTCGTGACAGCCTCAGCGTCCAGGCGTCCACACGGTCTCGGTGGCAGAATCCCTCCCCAACTCCAAATCCTCCTCCCAGCTTTTCCCTACCGCAGCCTGTTTCTAGCTGATTAGAGCACACTGTAGAGACGTGAGGAGGAAGGTAGCCTACACTGGCCTGGCTGCTTAGGGCTTTTGTGGAACACGTGTGTATGTCTGTGTGTGTGTGCGTGCATGCGTAACGGTCTCTCTCTCTCGCTTTCTCTCTCTATATAAACTTATTTTACATAGAACAGTGAGAATCTAGAAAGGTTCTTTAATGTGCAATAAAACATATTTTAACTGGATTATTTAAATAGACGATAAACTGAAAAATAAAAATATATTTTTGAATAACTGCTTCTTCCTTTTTCCTAAATCAGCAAGAGATGAGTTAACTTCCACGCAGGCATCCGAAGACATTAGGAGACTTGCCTGTGCCCTCCCCAGGGCTGCTGCGCACTCAGCGGTGCAGAGTGGCCAGGCCCAGCGCCCCAGGGCCCCTCTGCAGAAGGAGGGCTTTTTCTGCAAAGCCCAGCTAGTCCCAGCTCGGGAGCAGGCCGTGCTGGCTCTCCTCTCCAAGCAGCAGTGCCTCGTAGCAAGAAACAACACGACAGCAAGTGCCCCGAGCACCCGATGGGGCGGCGAGCGCCACGACCGTGCACACATGAGCTTGAGCAGCCTGCGGCTGCGCCACGTGCCCACCGGTGCTGACTGCGCACCCAGGGCCGCTCTCCAGCCTGGCCTTTCCCCACAGCCTTTCCGCTCGGGCAGGTTCACGCAGGAGACACCTCTCCAATCCCCTACGGAGGGCGGAGAGGGATGGCTGTGCCGGATAGGGAACGGCAGCAACCACAGAGGGCCTCTGATGCCATTTCCCAGAACGCTGCTCAGGGTGCTGGGATGGGAGTCACTGAGCGTGGATGACACCAGGTTGCTCACCCGTACCAACGGCTCCTCAGGGAGGCATCTAATATCCAGAGGAGAAACACAACCCGCCCCGTGCATGAGCTGTGGGGTCAATGAACCTGTGAGGGATCTTCCAGGCAATGCTCAAACAAGTCCTTGGCATAAAGAGATCATGTTGCTCTAAATCAAAGTTCTTCCCTGCCAACGCAACCCAAGGAATCAGGAGACGTGCCAGACGGACGTTCCTGACTGCATGGGCTGCTGAGGCGGGTGCCTGCGCTCAAGCTATGCAGAAGAGCTGCAGATCTGACCTTTAGGAAAACACATTGTGTCTGCTTCTTTCCTTCCCACCACCGCTACCAGTGCAAACCTCCGCAGCTGTGTTGTCATCTTCAGACTGCCTAGATAAACACTTAGGCTTTCTTTTACACTTCATAGCCTGGGTTAAGGGCTAATTTAAAATAAGTCATTCTCAAAAGACATTCCACTTCTACGGGCACAGCAGTCCTCGGACTAGCAGCTGCTGCCGTGCCCACCTAGCGCCGGTTGTCCAAGAGATAACACCCCGCACGCTGCTGGCCTGCGCCGGCTGGCCAGGAGCTGACAGCGCGGGCGGGTGCCTGGTGAAAATGCCTTTCGGAAACCGGCCCTAGCCAGCCAGCAACCTGGCAGCAGCAAGGTGACTGCAAATGCTGGAACCCCAGGTGTCCCACGGCAGCTTCACTGGTGGACAGTCCTTTAGAGCCTGCAAGAGAAAAAGCGAAGGCAGTTTATACTGCCTCAAAGCCCCTCTGCAGTGGATGAGGCTGAAACGCTCAGAGCGAACAGTCGCTCACCTCCATCACCTTTGTAAGCAGGACAGTATCAGGTAATGATGCTGCTCACACGAGACTCGCCCCGTTTGCAACAGTGGCAAAACCGACTGAGAGAACAATGCTGGCACAGTCAAAGCAAGCCCCACGTTCACACCAGGGCCGCTTCCAGTTACTCCTCTGCATCACAGGCATGAACAGTCATGATTACAGCAGTGGTGGAAATTGGAGCAAATTTCTGAGCCAGATAATGTTGCTCCTTCCCTTCCAGTTTGTTGCTCCTTTATAGGGGACCTGGTTTGGCTTAGTAATACGTAACGAATGAACTTCCTCCAGATGCAGACAGTTATTTTGGACCTTATTTTGACTCCAACTTTTACAAACTGCAGCATCTTATGAACACTGGAACAAAGAAGAAAAAAAAAATGAGTACGCATATTGCAAGGCGGGACATTGCACAATTCTTCTGTTCTCATCTCAGCTTCTATGTGCAACACACTGATGGACAGAGACAGGGCACAGTTTGCTGAGAAAAATGCAGGGCTCGCTCACTGCCTTGTGGAGGGAAGTATCAAGGAAGGGAGGTAATGTCTAAGGGTACTGTTAAGGCAGCTTAGTGCAATGTCTTCCACATCGCTGACACCGCTCACACGCGGACTCATTTTATTCTCAGGCTACCCAAGTCACTCGGCACCTCTCCAAGCAACCCTATTCTCATTCAGCACCAAGCTGAATTAAATCAACAGCTACTAACTGTGCAACCAGTCACCCCAGAAAGAAAATCCCGTGCACGCGCCCCAGACATCTCTCTGCGCCCCACGTCCCCGCGGGAGCCCATCCACCTCCTGCCGACAGCAGGCGAAGCAGGCGCCCGGCCGTGGGGCTCGACGCGTCCTCGCAAGGTCTGGGTCTAGTGCAATTGCGTCACTCGGTTTTTAAGAAACATTCATCAAGAAAGATGTCCAAAGCCCTTCCCGGGCGACCGGCACTGAACCTCGGAAAGAGGAGTCCGACTCGGCCCGATTAGACGTTCAGTTTCACAACGAAATCCTATGCCAAATCAGAACAAAAAGTCTCCGTTGCTGCGTCCTGGTTGTTCGCCAGAGGTGCGCGTTGCCACCCAGCGTTTGTTTTCCAAAAGCTACGTACACCTCATTGACCCCGAGGGCTTTGCGGGAAGCAGCAAGACCCCGGCCACGAGCCGCGTGGAACAGCGCTGCTGGCCGGCTGCGGCGCTCCGGGCGCTGCCTGCCGCCGGGAGACGGGAGCGCGGGGCGCTGAGCGGCACCCACTGCCCCCCGGCCCCGGCCCCGGCCCGGGGAGAGGAACCCGGAGCGGGAGCAGGAGCCCGGCGGGAACCGTGTCCGGGGACCGCGCCGGCACGGCTCGCTCGGAAAGGCTTCCCAAAGCAAAGGAAAAGCCTCTTACATCCAATTAAGCACGGCCAATCCTGCAAGAAACCAGGTTTATTACCTGGACAGACTTTAGCCTTGCTAGCTGCAGTCCTAATAAGTAAAAATCTAACTTGATTGAGTGCAAAGTCGCTGAAACATGGCATTCCCCTGCAGCGTTCCTCCAAAGTCTCTCCCCTTGGTGAGCAGCGACACATGTCCTGGTCGATAGCTTTTATTATGAATAATCATTTAAAATTCTTTAGAAAACCACAGGTTTTCTCGTGATGTTTTCTGCCTTTCCTTCTCAGGAAAGGCGTAGCGCCTTTTGTCTTTGCATGAGCCCTGGCAAGGCAGAAAGCCATCCCGGGGTGGCTTCAGAAACGGATTACTTCAATCCTGCATTCATTACTGAACTCCCGAGTCATCCGAAACGCCAGAAAGTTCCCCGGAGCAGCAAGGGATTCAGGCCTGACGCACGCTAAACATCATAAATTCAAGGCGTTTGAGAAACTCAGCTCCGGCTGTATGGGAACAGCGGGCAGTAAAAGCTGTGATTCAGTGATATCGCCTCCTCCTGCAGCCCGGCCGCTTCTCCGCGGGGCCAGGCGAGAACCGCAGTTTCGGTCCCCACGAAAACAGCGTTTCCGGGAAACTTCCCAAGAGCTGCGAGCGTCCGGGCAGGCCTGGGACGCAGCCGGAGAGGGGAGCAGCGGCCTCGCCGCCCGGCCGGGGAGGAGGAGGAGGAGGAGGAGGAGGAGGAGGAAGCCGGGCCACGGCGGAGCCCACCGCACGCGGGGCCACGCCAAGGCGGGTGCGGGCGGCGCGGCGGCCGGGCGCGAGCAGCGGGCAGAGCGCCGGCCTCGGCCCCCCGGGCGCGGAGCTGCCGCCGCGGGCAGGCCGAGCGGAGGTGTTGAAACAAGCCGAGAGCAGGCGAGGCGCGGCGGTGACTCATGGGGGACGGCGCCGCACAAGCCTGAACCCATCTTCCCAAGGAAGGGCGATGCAGCGGAGGAACCTCGCTGCGCTCGCTCGAGCGGAGAAAGTTGCGGGTAAGAGGAGAGCTGCCAGAGCTGGGAGGCGGCGGCGGCTACAGGGCGTTAAAAACACGGCCGGACGGCAGGAAGGCGGCCAGGCTGCCAGCCAGGCGCTGCCCGGGGGGGCGCCGGGTTTAGAGAGCGGGATCCCGCCGGCCCTTCCCGCCCTGCCGGGGACCGGCGCCGCCAGCGCCGCGATGCGGCGTCCACGCCGAGCGCGAGGCTCGCAAAACGGAGTAAAACCAGCGGTTTGTGACTTAGCAGTCACGCTCTCCGGTTTAAGGAAGAGTCTGGCAGGATGTAAGTTATATGCAGGACTAGTTTTTGTCTCATTTAATACACGATTGCCCCAAAACAGCCTTCAGGGGTGCAGAGCAAACCTGTTTTTTTTAGAGACATCTTCCCAACCGCTTATAGCCCAAGCAGCCCAGGCTTTTGGCTTGCAAGGTGCCCGATTTTTGGGGAAGGGTATGGCCAGCGCATGCCTATGGCAAACGCTTTCGGGCTCTAATGCCTCCACTGGTGCCTTGGCATAAAGAGCAGCTCCGAGGAGCCTAGGACAGACGGCTGGAGCAGCAGGACACCCGAATTTTGCTCCTTCATCGTCAGGGAAAGGTGAGCCAGCACCATCGCCATCAGCATGAGTAAGGGTTTTCCTCCGAACGCGGATCGCGGCGCTCCCGCGGCCGTGCCGGCCTTGCGTCCCACCGGGCGAGCCCGGGGATGGCAGCGCGGCGGGACCGCGGCCGTGAGCTGACACCAGTGCCCCGCCGAGCCCCAGACCGCGCGCCGGCCGCGCTGGGCGCCTCTGCGACAGAAACAGGATGGACAAGTTTTCCCCGGGGACGAGATCCGGCTGACATGCTGGAGGTCGGGTGCTCTGGGTCTCACGTACCTGGATGTAGCAACTGTCACTTACCGTGTTTAATAAAGGTTTCTCTTAATATTTAGCCCTCCTGGCCCTACTGGCCATGAAGCAAAGGTCACCACATGGGAAACGCTTAATAAGAGCACAGAAACATATTGGACAAACCATGGGTGATGCCAAGCATCCAACACTTTGGGGGCAGATAGGTACTTTATTGTATGAAATTGTTGCCTCAGGTTGAAAGTTGCACTTCCATCTCAAGAGGCACAGACACAGCGGTGATGAACTTCACGCGGACCGCGACCGGCGCTGGGCGACGTCCTCGCCGGCAGCCACCGCCGAGCGCCGAGGCGGAGCCGCCTCGGCCAGCCGGGCCCACAGGCAGCGCTTTGCGGAAGTGATTTCAGTAGATTTACCTCCAGGAGGACTATTGAAAGGCTGGAGCGTCCAGAACAAACAGACTCAAGCGGTGACGATTCGAGAGGTTTCAGGCAAGCATGACTAAGACCTTGAATAACCACTGCAGCAGCTACCGGCTGCAGAGCGATGTGCTGAAACGCAGCTCGAGCGTTAATCCAGACGCAGGCATCTCCCTGCAAACAAGACAGACCGGGAAGGGATGGAGTCACTGCCGCTTCCTCACGCCTCGCCCGAGCGCGCGCGGCCGCCGCCTGCCTATGGGGGTGAAGGCAGCCGGCGCTGGTCACGCGCCGATAGCACCAAGGAAGAGTGAGAGTTTGGCCCAAGTTTTAATTGATGCCCAAGGAAAGGAAGAAGAGGAGAAATGCCGGGCCAGCCTGGGCAGTCCTGCGCAAGGAGAGGGACTTCGTCCCTGCCCCCAGGCCGCATCCGTCTGGCCTTTCCCGGGCGGCAGAGCAAGGACGGTTGATGTTTTCCGAGGCCAGTGCAAAATTTTCAGACAGCCTCTGCTCTTCAGACGGTCGCTTTCAGCCAGCGAAGGCGGCTCGTCCCCGCCGCTGGCACGGCGGGGCAGAAACCCGATCCAAATTCACCCGCGATCGAGGCCAGAACGGGGCCTCGGTAGTCACAGGGCCGTTCCATTTCTGCGCCTATCTAGCTTGTCCCGGAAAGCTGTTTTCCCTCAGATTCGTTGCTCCTGGAGTTAAAAGCAGTGTTTCTTCATTTTCTGACGCGAGAACCCCCGCTGCCTCCCGCGAGCTGCTCCCAAGTCTCTCCCTCCGTTTGCCTCCCCTCCGCCCAGGAGCGAAGCCCCGTCCCCCAGGCAGCAGCGGAGCCCGCCGGCGCCCGTTAAACGGCGCCTCTCGAAGGAGCCTTCGAGCTGCTGGCAGCGCCGGGCAGCCAGCGGAGCGGCGGGTCGCGGGGTCTCTGCTCCGAGCTGTTTCCCTCTGTCCTCCACCAAGCGGAGGCTTTCTGCCCGCGAGAGCCTCCCCCTCTTCCTGCCTCGCTCCTTTTCACCGCTGTGAGTAAGGGGGGGACACGGATGAGACTGCTGTGACAGGGGACCTGGCTTGCAGGTGGCTTTCCACCACCCTTCTAGGTGAGGCCAACAGCCGCTGCGCGCACAGGGACACAGGAAAGCGCGGGGTCAGGAAAGAAGAAAAGCTCCCCTCTCCCGCGGGCGGCCGCCTGCCGCGGGCTCCTGGCGCGGCTCCCAGCCCAGAGCGCCTCCCTCGGGCGCCAGCCACGCGCGCCCTGTCCGCAAAGCAAACCCCCTCACCCTGACCTAGCGAAGTGTAATTAAAACTGCGTCAAAGGGGACAACGGCCGCCCTAGCCCTGTCGGACCCGTAAGGAGGGCAGTCTCTGCACATCCACTCAGCCCAAGGCGGCCTTCCTTGAGGCCCCTGGAGAAGCAGCGGGTGGCGCGGAGCCCTGCTGGGCCACCGCAACCAGGGGCAGCCGGCGGGCAGGGCGGCGGCGGCGGCCGCTCGACCCGCCGGTGCTCGTCCCGGCTAACAGCACCCAGCTGGGGCCGTGGGGCACCTGGGCCCTGCCTGGCTGGGGCGGCCGTGGGGCGGGGGGGTGCGTGGGGCCCGGCCGTGGGGCGCGGGGGCGCGTGGGGCCCGGCCGTGGGGCACGGGGGTGCACAGGGCCTGGCCTTGGGGCGCGTGGGGCCCGGCCGTGGGGCGCGGGGGTGCACAGGGCCTGGCCTTGGGGCCCGTGGGGCCCGGCCGTGGGGCGCGGGGGCGCGTGGGGCCCGGCCGTGGGGCACGGGGGTGCACAGGGCCTGGCCTTGGGGCCTGTGGGGCCCGGCCGTGGGGCGCGGGGGCGCGTTGGGCCCGGCCGTGGGGCGCGGGGGTGCACAGGGCCTGGCCTTGGGGCGCGTGGGGCCCGGCTGCAGGGTGCGAGGGCGTGTGGGACCCGGCCGTGGGGTGCAGGGGGGCCCAGCTGTGGGGCACGGGGGCGCGGGGGGGCCCGGCTGTGGGGCACAGGGGTGCATGGGGTCTGGCTGTGAGGCGTGGGGGTGCGTGGGGTCCGGCCGTGGGGCACAGGGGCTCATGGGGCCCGGCTGTGAGGCGTGGGGGTGCGTGGGGCCCGGCCGTGGGGCACAGGGGTGCGCAAGGCCTGGCTGCGGGGTGCAGGGGCGCGTGGGGTCTGGCCGTGGGGTGCATGGGGTCTGGCCACAGGGCGCGTGGGTGCGCAGGTTTGTGGGGCTGGCTGTGGGGCGCGTGGGTGCGTGGGGCCCGGCCGCGGGGTGTGCGGGTGCACAGGGCCTGGCCACAGGGCACATGGGTGTGTGGACCCGGCTGTGGGGCATGGGGGCGTGCGTGGGGCACGTGGGCGCACACCGCCTGGCCCTGGGGCGCGGGGGTGCGCAGGGCTGGCTGAGGGGCGCGTGGGCGCATGTGGCCCGGTTGTGGGGCGCAGGGGCGCGTGTGGCCCGGCCGCGGGGCATGGGGATGCGCGGGGCCGGCCGCGGGGTGCGTGGGCGCATGGGGCGGGGTGCAGGGATGTGCAGGGCCCAGCTGCGGGGTGTGGGGGCGCGCGGGGCCGGGTGCGTGGGTGTGCAGGGCCGGCCGCGGGGCGCGGGGGCGTGTGGGGCCCGGCGGCGCTGCCGGCCCCGCGCCGCCCCGGAGCACCGGGGAATGCAGCGCCGCCAGTTCCTTGCAAAAGAGCTCGGGGCGCCCCACGCAGCGCTGGCCCCGCTCGCGCTGAGCTCCCGCGCCGGCTCCCGCAGCCGCCCGCTTGCAACACCGTCCCAGCTACGAACAGGGAAACGTATCCGGCTTGGGGCCGCGGAGGGCACGCGCCCGCTCCTGCCTCATCGCTGCCCCGCGGTGCTGTCCCACAGGCTCCTGTGCCGGCTTTGTTTTCAGCCTCATGCTCCCGCCTCGCTTCCCCTTCCAGAGGAGCTGGGCCGGGACGCCCAGTGTCCCCGCGGGCCGCCATGCACCTGCGGCATGCAAGGCTGCAGCTTCATTTCATCACCAGCCTTCCTCCCTCTTGCTCGTTTGAAATCAAAACTCCAGAATTTCCAAACTAGCTGAACAAACCTCACCCTGTACAACATGCTGATGCGTGATTGTTTCTCTGTCTTCCTACTCATTTATTTTTTCCAAATATATTTCTAGAGATGGAAAAATGTATGTATTCGCTATGTGTATTCACTAGCAATTAAAAACAGGCCGAGGTCTGAACGGAAGATGCAGTCATGGCAAAGCGTGGCTAAATCCAGTTGCTGGTCAGAGTCACCATGAATCATACTGTTTTCATAATGCTATATTGCTGCAGTATCTTCCTCTGTTGTATTTTAAGACCTTCTCACCCAAGTTTACATAACCAGTCCTGAAAGGTACATCATGTTCATGTTCCTGAGATAATCACAGAGGGTAATCATCCCTCAGTCTTGTTCTGGTTATAAAAATTCATCAGTCACAAAATAGTTTACATCCCCCCCCAGAGCATGGGAAAGGGCCAATAAAGTCCCGGCCTCTGTGAGTTTTTTAAACGCTCATTCCTCAGAGACGACGTCGGGCTGATTCTTTCCTCGGTTTCCCTGGACGGCTTTGCGTTCCTGCCGCCCCGCGCACAAATGGCATCGTGAACTGTCCCATATTTAGAAGGAGCTGAAGTAATGTCAAACGGGTTGGCTTTTTCCTGTAAACTTTTATGGCAGAAAAAGTAAATTAGCGAAACCAATTCCCTGTCATGTTAATTAGGTACAGAGCAGGTCTGCGCAAAATCTCACCTGCGACAAATCGCTGCCTAAGCACCGAGCCGATGGCGCTGCCGTGCTGAGCAGCCTGTTAGTTTCGAAGCACATCCGTAGCGGTGCGATGTGCTTTGCACAGGTAAAGATTCAGGTGTCATCAATATTCAGGCTAAAGCAAGGTGTATCTGGAACAGATCGCTCTGAAACAAGCAGCGCGGCTGCAGGTCGCCGGGTCGCGCCGAGGCAGCCAGAAGCCCTAAACCGGGAGCACGTTTTACAGCACGGCGTGAACCAGTTCTTTGCTGCGGCGGTGGGCAGCTGCGTGCAGCGTGACCGTCGGGGCAGGAGGGGCTCCTCGCCCGGGAGCTCGCGCTCGCCCCGGCCCCGGCGGGGACCACTTCCTTCGCCTCTTCTGCTGCTTGTAAAACAAAACCAGCGCTCGTTTTATGGCCTGATCTTTGTAACGCAAACACAGGCTAGTTAAAAAGGTTTTATGTGCAGTGATTACTAGTGTAACTTGGCTGGTTAGACGATGGGTATCATTTGACTGTGAATTTACTGGTCACAACTAAATTGCTGTATATATTATTTTATTTAGTGACAGCCTGTTTCTAAAAGTGTTCCTGATAAACCAAGCAATTAAAGTGCTGAACTGGCCTGTTTTCACCCTACATAGCAACAGGTGATGCCTGATTTCTCTGGCTAGCGCAGAGCATGCGAAACGTTCCCGCCGCCCTGGCTGCGGCGCTTCATCATAAACCCCGGGTGAATAATGGCGAGACGGAACAGCGTATTCCTTCCCTGTTTCTGTTAGCAGGACGGTTCCCTGTAAACACAGGAGTTGTCCAACGGGAAGTCGAGCTGAAGAAGTGACTAATATTTAGCACGTACATCTCGCAGCTGCTGTCAAATGGCAGTCTAATTAGCCCGTGAGTTTAAGTACTGGTGGTGCGTATCGTCAGCCCTCGGCGTGACTGCTGGCCGCGCTGCATCACCACCGCGGATCAGGCCGGGGCCGGCCCTGAGGCAGGCAGGAAAATAAATAATAAAATGACAGCACCCTCTCCCCTTCCCTTTCAGGATCTCTCGAACTTCTGCGAATATTCGTGAACTCGCACAACTGGGAGATCAGCGTCTTGAAACAATATCTGTGAACTCCGGCAGCGACGGTCACGGCCGCCTTTGAGCACAGCCCCAGCGCATCCCGCAACAGGATCCCCCCGAGCGATTGTGCTGAAGGACATGATTTGGCTAAAGGAAATACAGATTTAAATAAACTACAGAACTCCGTGTCTCATGTTTTTTTCCAGTGCATCAACTCAATCACCATGAAAATACTTCCATTTCACTAGACAAATTTAGGACCAGTTGGTATCTTAGATACACTACGGATTAGACTGATGATGAAGCCATTTTCTGTGTTAATTTGTCCCACGTGTCTGATTTCTCAGCTGTATTTAACTACCGTCAATAGCATATCATGCTAACATAACATTCAGACTCAGGAACACAATGCATCGGGTGTAGAAAAGATTTTCAGAGTGTTTTTCAGCTGTATTTTTGACAGGAGGTTTTTGCTTATGAAATAAACTTTCTCATGTAGTGAGAGATACAACACAAAGTCAAATCAAATTCAAGGTCATTCAGCTTCACTGGCTTCACAGCTGATTTTTCAAACTGCGGAACAAATGTTGCCTGCTCTATTTTGAGTATTAAGGCTGCCAGTGCTGTTAATAGACATTGTTCTCCAGAGAAATAAGTAGCAATAGAAGGGCAATTATTTTGACAGGACAGAGGTTAGAAACTGGCTAAGTCCTGGTATTCACTATAAAACCTGTTCACTCTAGCTTCACTTGAAAATATTGTTTAAACACAATCCTGCATTCCATTTTTGATATAATGGTAGAAGGTACACTTGTGCAATTTAAAAATAAAAATCCCTTTTGTTCACAAACAACAAAACACGGAGACATTTGGGAAAGTCTGAACAAGTCCTGATTGAACAAGAAACCGATTACTCCTCGTAGCAAGAGGCAATCGTTACGTTCGACAACACTTAGCTGTTGTGCAGTGATTTGTATTTCCAGGGTGATTTAAACATGTTTACTGTTTTGTTGTGAGGATTAACGTCTCCCACAATCACTCGAGACGCTCGAGGTTTTACCTCTATATCATATTTGTACAGGACTGTTGGGTTCAGGGATTACATCCCACGGCATGGCGTGCCCTGGCCCTGATGTAGGAAAATACAGAAAATATGCTTAAGTGGGGTATGTATGTCTCTGACACCCCTAAAGGATTAAAATATGTGATCAATAGGAAACAGTGTGCAACACATGCAAGATGAAAATTAAGTCATAAAATGCAAAGCTGCATGCGAAGCGCTGTAAAAAGCACGGACAAGCAGGCTGGTGAGGGTTTGCAGCCGCTCGCATTGCACCTTCAAAGGCAAACGTAAGAGCTTCTTATTCACTCACTAATTTTTCTTCTGGCTTTCCAAGATGTCCTTTAATTTTGTTGTCATTTTATGGAAGCAGAGTCATTTATCCTCGCACGGGATCGCCACCTTTCAGAATCGACGTGCCGGTGCCGCCAAGAAAGACTTCTGGGCCTTCTATTTAAGCATCAACATTTCCTCAGTCTGCGCTGAAAGATAGGTGGTATACAAAACACTCGCACGGAAACCATGCCCAGCAGCAGTCTTGATAGTAAACACAGCTGCTCAAGGAGGCTTTTTCATGTGTCTTCTTAAAAAAAACGATTATAAAATCTTTTTTAAAGAGGATTATAAAACTTTCAAAGTACTAGCGCAGTTCACCTGCGGTTTTCAAACGTGTCAGAAGGCCTCATGAGCGATGGTTGGCGAAAGTGAATTCAAAGGAAATTAGATTAACTAAGGGCCAAAATTCAAGTCCAGACAGCAACCAGGCGACGTGCCGGCGTCTGGAGCCCGAGGCGGGCGCAGCCATCGGCTGCAGCGGGGCGGCTGGGTCAGCGGCCGCGCACCCCGGCCCTGCTCCGGGGCGCCAGCGCCGTCTCCCTTCCCCTTCCCAGCGACGCCCGGATCCGCAGCGCAGCCCCGGGGCCACGGGCTGCCGCCCTAGAAGACTTTCCTTGTCTCTTTTTGCCTCTTCGGGGGAAGAACAAGAAGGGGAAGTGCCCAGCTCTGGGGGGAGCGGGCCGTGCGAGGGCTTCGCCGGGGGGGTCCCAACACGCGGGGTGGCAGCGAAGCCTGGACGAGGCAGAAATAAACCGGAAAATATCCCCGCTGGGGGTCTGAGGGGGGGCTGACGGCAGGGAGGTGTCTAGATGCGCAGCTGTGAAAGCCCGAGGGAAACAGGAGAGCCCAGGCCGCGCGGGCAGGGGGCCGCGGGGAGCCGGCGGGCCGAGCCCCGGGGCTGTGGGGGCCGGGGCCGCGCCGCACCCGCCCCGGCCGCTTCCGCTGCCCCGGCGGCGGCGGGGGAAGGAGAGAGCTCGGCGGAGTGAAAACGAGCGAAGCGCTTAAAAGGGGAGCGGAGGGAAGAGCGGGAGCGTGCGGCGCGGGCGGCTGAGCCGCCCTGCAGGTGCCGGGCGCGGAGGCACCGCGGCTGGGTGGGGAAGGGGCCGCGGCCGCCGGGCTGCTCCGCTCCGGGCTCGGGCGGGCGGGCGGCGGCGGCGGGGCGGGCCGGGCCGGCGGGGCGGGGCGGCGGCGGCGGCAGGGCCCGGCCCGGCCCCAGCACGCAGCGCCGCCGGGGGAGCTGCGCGGCCGGCAGGTAGGGACGGGGCGCACGGGCCGCGGGCGGGTCGGCCGTCCGTCCATCCGACCGTCCATCCGTCCGTCCATCCGACCGTCCCCGCGGGGCCCCCGCCGCGCCGGCTCTCGGGGCGGGCCGGGGGTCGCGGCCGTCGGTGCCCCTGGGCAGAGCGAGTAGCGACGCCGGGGGTTGGGATGGGGCCGTCGGGGCGTCCCTGAGGCGCCGCCTTGTCCCCACCGGGCCGTCGGGGCGTCCCTGAGGCGCCGCCTTGTCCCTCCAGCTTCGCGGGCCATCGGGGCGTCCCTGAGGCGCCGCCTTGTCCCCTCCGGGCCGTCGGGGCGTCCCTGAGGCGCCGCCTTGTCCCCTCCAGCTTCGCGGGCCATCGGGGTGTCCCTGAGGCGCCGCCTTGTCCCCACTGGCCTGTCGGGGCGTCCCTGAGGCGCCGCCTTGTCCCCACCGGCCCTGTGAGACGTCGGGGCGTCCCTGAGGCGCGCCACCTTGTCCCCACTGGGCCGTCAGGGTGTCCCTGAGGCGCCACCTTGTCCTCTCCAGCTTCGCGGGCCGTCGGGGCGTCCCTGAGGCGCCGCCTTGTCCCCTGTGGCCCCGTGAGACGTCAAGGCGTCCCTGAGGCGCCACCTTGTCCCCTCCGGCCATGCGAGACGTCAGGGCGTCCCTGAGGCGCCGCCTTGTCCCCTGTGGCCCCGTGAGACGTCAAGGCGTCCCTGAGGCGCCACCTTGTCCCCTCCGGCCATGCGAGACGTCAGGGCGTCCCTGAGGCGCCACCTTGTCCCCTCCAGCCCCGTGAGACGTCAGGGCGTCCCTGAGACGCCACCTTGTCCCCTCTGGCCCGGCGGGGCGTCCCTGAGGCGCCATCTTGTCCCTTCCGGCCCCGTGGGATGTCGGGGCGTCCCTGAGGCGCCATCTTGTCCCCTCTGGCCCTGCGGGATGTCGGAGCATCCCTGAGGTGCCTTGTCCCCTCTGGCCCCGCAGGATGTCGGGGCATCCCTGAGGCGTCATCTTGTCCCCTCCAGCTCCACGGGACGTCGGGGCATCCCTGAGGCGCCGCCTTGTCCTCTCTGGCCCTGTGGGACATCCCTGAGGCACCATCTTGTCCCCTCCAGCCCCGCAGGATGTCGGGGCGTCCCTGAGGCGCCATCTTGTCCCCTCCAGCTGTGCGGGGTGTCAGGGCGTCCCTGAGGCGCCAGCTCGGCGCCGGCCGGCTGCACCTACACAACCGCTTCTCTTTGCCTTTTACCCTCAGTTACTCAGTCAGAAGCGAGTGCATCGCCTTCGGTTCAAAGCAGGGCTAGGATTCTGTGTCGCGAGGGGAAGGGCGAAGCGCAGGGCTCGGGCGCTGTGAGCCGCGGCGGCTGTGGCGTGGCCGAAGCCACAGGCGGTGCTGGGGGCGGTGCAGCGTCCCCCCGCCGTCAGCTCCGGCCTCACCGTGCCACGGGATGTGTGACCCGGGATCTCTCCTCTCGGGTCTGACAGCTGTCAAGTGACTGAGCAGTGAGCATGACTGGTGATGGTCTCTGGTTGGGGTTAGCGTTACTGTCTGTCTTCACTTCATGCACGAGCCCAAAAACCTTTCTGGCTGAGAGAGACAATGTCCGTTTCCGGAATCAGAAAAGAGTCCCCACAAGAATCTCATTTTGTAGAGGCTGGTAGAGAAATCTGCAGCTCAGGAAACTTCTAGTAATGAAAAACCGTGTGAAGAGGAGGAATGCAGAGCCACAGACACAGTGTAAATATCATTGCAAAGCAAATCAAGACCTCAGTCTGCAAATTGTTCACTTGAGAAAGTAATTTTTTGCATACAAGCATGTATGTCGCTAAATTGAGCTTTAAAAACATTCCTCACACGATATTATTTGCGGAGGAAGAAAACAAGTGAGTTACGCTAGCGCTTAGAGCAAGACTGTAGGAAGCTCTAGGATGAGATAAAATGACAGAATTTAAATGTTGCCAAGCAGATTTCTGACTCTTGCAGTAAAGGATGTTGTTTACCATCCTGAAAACCATGAAATCACTTACAGAAGGAGAAAAATAATTAAGTATCATTCTTTGTTGACATTTTTTGTGGAAACCTTTCATTCAGTCACAGTGTCTTTCTGTAATTAACTTACTGGTGCAGACAGGAAGTCATCCAACCTTTTCATGCTTTGGCAACAACCGTGCAAGTTTTCATGCCAGTACGGTATTCTGAATGTGCACACTGTGCAGTCAGGTGTAGTCGTTCTTATTTAACTTCTGTTTACATAGACTTTCATACTTTAATCTCTCTGATAAAAGGTATGGAAGCAGACCGTGGCTTTCTGAGTATTTCACTGTGCATTTCCTTTGTCTTGGGAAAGTGCCACTCACCCCAAACTGCTCCCTCCTGGAGTTATGCCCGAGGATGCTCCCTCTCTGGGACATGCAGGCTTATTGCAGAATAAGAGATCTGTGCTTGGGGAGGGAGTTGCTGAACGTTTTGCTCCTCTGAGTTCAAAGACTCATTTTGTTCATTGCACGGAAGCAGTTTTAACTGTCAGCAATACTGTCTGTGCTGGCATGTGAGGAATGTGGGTTCTTCATTGTTCTAGGCGACAAAGACATTATGGGAAACACAGCGTTTGTCAGGCAGATCAGAACGTCAGTCAGATGCTTTCTAGAATTCCAGACTTTAAATAAAAACCTTCCAGTTTTGTACGTGTCCCTCATCCACATCAAAGACCAGCAGGCACCTGTGCCTGGGCAGATCAAGCAGGGGGGCTGCAGGCCCTCGAACCGGCAGTCAGGTGCAACGGCGGCTGTCTTTTTCACACAGAACCGGTGAAGCAAAGCCTCTGCTGGGCTCTCTGTTCCCCACAGACTCAGCAAATGTTTTTCACTGCTCAGCAACACAGTATACATTGCTGCTTCACTTTTCGAACTGCCAACTTGTAAACTTGTGATGAAATAGAACACTTCCCACTAAATTGCAAAAGTTCCATTAGATAGTATAAACGTCTTCTCTAGGAAAACAAGGCTGGTTGTTTTACTACAGTGTTTTCATAAGGCTCTGGAGATGGCATATGATCAGCCAGTGGTCAGAGAGAAATGGCTATTATGTAGCTCAGTCAAGAAAGTACTGAATAATCGTAGTACTAAGAGCCTAAGTACTAAGGTGTTGGAATGGTTTTAGCAGCCTAGATACCACCCTTGAGACTCCTGCCACACTCCTGGCAGGAGCGTGCTGAGTTTTATTTATGTACTTATTTCCTTTAAATGGGAACTGCGCTAGCAAACCTCCACAGGACACCAAACACAGTCAACACAGTAATTTCATAACGTGGAAGTCTGATCTCACCTGTAAGGTGGAGGAGTTTCACCCGGGATGATGCTAGGAGTAAGACTGAACTCATGGCTCTTGGAAGAAGGTGACAACACTTCCTTTGCAGCGTAAAGCAAACTGTGTTAGAACCAGCCACCGAGTACTTTTAGGATGGCTTCAGTCATCATGCAGATGTGGGTACTGCCAGAGAAACTGCATGTGGCAACCCCTACACTACAGCGGTCTTGTGACCCTAGGGTTGATTCCTGAAAGTAGTTTTAGGGGATACCAATTTGCTGACAAGTGCCAGCCAGGAGCAAAGTGTAGCAGTCCTCAGAGAGTGATGGAAGCAGTGACGGCTCACTAGAGAGGATCCAGCGTGGGCCGGTGAGGTCAGCGGGTGCAGAGTGTGCTGCGAGCTGCAGGTACTGCAGAGACCCTTGGAACTATAAAGAAGCAGCAGCACACTGTTATAGTTTATTGACAAAGGAAAATGAAGTGAATTCTTACCAGCACATTAGAGACAAATCCTGTAAATTGAGCAGTGTGACAAGAAAAAATGCAAATGAGGAGAAGGAATGAGGGAGCCTAATGGGTGCCTGTTCCTCTGCCCTAATTGGGGCAGAGGAACTGAACCAGTGGATTTAGTCCCTCTCAAACTCTTTAGTTCCTCTCTTCCCAAACTAAAACTAGTGGGTGCAGCTGGGAGCTACCAAGTTTCCAGGATCTCCAACTTAGCATGCTCTGTATATAATGGTGGATTTGGGGAAGGGAGCAGGTAAAATTTTTTTACCGTAAGCACTGCTCTATATATGACCCTACAGCAGGAGTCAGATTGTGAACTTCCATTTAGTGGGAACTACCTTTTGAATCCTCAGCTCTCTCTCCTCCCTGGCCCCTGTTCTACTGCAGCCTCTACTTGCTGTGTCAGGCTGGGATTTTGGGAAGGGGGTCACAAATTATCTATGCAGCAATGGTGGGTGGGTCTTGTCTTCTGTCGTTTGTCACCTGTCTGGTCCAGGTACAGCCTCCTGATGGGAGAGAGCAGAGTAGCCTCCAGGCTCATGCTGAAACCAGTAAAATATCCTGTTAGAATAGCTAAGGCATTTGAACTCTGAGCCTGTGTGCATGGAGCAAAAGGAGCCCCTTGAGCAATAGAGGCTTTGACTTTAGAACTGTGGCAAGTCACCTAGGACAGCGTAGCTTCCAGCAATAAGAAACAAAAATGTCTATTTGGAGACATTCTAGAAATAAAGGTAAGAAGACAAATATTAAAATGAAGAAAATGTTGAAGAAATGTCATCCAAGTATGGTAAAGTTGAGCTTTTGCTTAATGCTTTTTATCAAACAAACATTCCTTTAAAAGCACTGATTATGCCTAAAGGAGGGGTAAACCTAGATATTTCACTCTGTTGCCATGTTAAGAAGTCTTTTGCAAAGACTATGTCTGTCAGCTTGGCTGTATTGCCAGCATACTTTGTTAACTTTTTTTTTTTTGTTTTAATTTTGTGATCAGTGTGTTACCAGGACAGGGCCAGAAATACTGCATGCATCCTGTGTGACTCAGCTCTTAGAATATAACTAATGCCTTCAACCCCAGTCCCAATACCTGTGTTCCCTTTTGTGGATACTCTGCTGTGTCTGTGTGATGGAGCAAAGGTTGGGCGTGTAAAACTCATGCAAAGAAGGATTCCAGTACCCCTGACGTTGAAGGGAAAAAAGTGTTTTGAATCAGTTTAAAACATATCTAAAAGTAGTTTAATCTTGTTTTCCACAGTGTGGACTGAACATAAGTTAAAAATGTGAAAATGCTGCCCTTCAGCATGCTGTTTTTATGGTTGGTGCGCTAAATGGATAAAGTGAGCTGAAAGACATTCTAAACTTTGCTTAAAACTTACTTGAAGTGGCTCTTCCTTTCCTGTCCTAGTGTTTTCCTGTTGCTATCACTAGGAAGTATACTGATGACTCTGCAAAGAGCATTCTCAGGGGTTAGGCAGTTAAATGGAAATAAATTCCAGATGGAGAATAAGTGTATGAACGGCTACTGCAAAATTGTGAAAAAACATAATGGAAGGTTAAAAATTAGCAGTTGAGTATTCTTAATTTTACTCAGATATGAAAATAAAGCTTTTATTCTGCATGTATGTTCCCATATCCTAAGTATGTGTCTCAACATACCCATCAGAAAAAAATATACATAAAATTCAGCCTCAGGAAACAATATAAAAAGAAATAACTACTCCTTCCAGTGTTCTAAGGTGATGAGCAACTGACAAAGATCTGTACAGACAAACCTGGGATCCTTTCTGTAACAGATTTCAGAAACAAAGCCCAAATTCTCAGTGTTTAGCCAGTGCAGAGTCTGTAAGCAATAAAGCAAACACAGATTGCAGGGCATGCAGCCAGTCAGGTCCAGCAAGGCTGGATTTTGCTCAGTGAAGTGTAGGTGTGTTTTAAATTTTAATCTAATCTAAATCTTTTATTGGATTTCTTAAAAGGGGGGGAAATATTTACTAGTTTGCCTTGCTAGTCTCTCTGGATTTAAATGCATTTTGGCTATATTGTTTTATAAAACAAAGACCAATCCGGAGGTTTCTGACTTCAGATTACTAAATGTTCACAGATTTAACAGCAGGAGAGCTAGAGTAGAAAGCCCATATATGTTGCAAGTCTTTCCTTGAGCCATGGGGTAAACAGAGGGTAATGTTGTAGCTCCCGTTTTCATTATATTCCTGTACAAAAGCCGGTGAGCATCTCAGGCAAAATACGGCTCCTTTTGTGAATAAACCCTTCTGCAGGCAGCTGCAGATGGGAACACTGCAGTGACACTGCCTTCAGTGAAGACAAGTTGACAATGAGGTAATGGTTGGAGGTCCCAGAGGTACAGGTCCCAGGACATGCATTACCTTGGGAAATAAAATGCTTTTATTTTCTCCGAAGAGAGTAAATTCTGCCCTCGCGTCTTGCAGGAAATTCAAGTAATGTGAAGCAGCTGGAGTTTCTGCTTTCTAAATTACTCTCGCAGGTCTTTCCTTATGCAGGAAGCAATCAAAACCTCGTGATGTTAAACTGCATCTGATTTTAAGTAGAAAGAAGCAACCCTGTATTAGAGTCATCTACATAAGAGGAAATGCAATGAGAATCATCTTCTCTCTTTGCGTAAGGGAGTGAGACATCATAAACCAATTATTTTTATATTTTTAGCAAACTTTGTACTTACTAGCTGGGAGATCTTGCTGATCTGGCCAAATTACTCCCCCCCCCCCCCCCCCCCCCAAAAAAAAAAAAAAAAAAAAAAAAGCCCTGATCTTTTCGAAGGTCTTCATGAAGAATTAATTCTTATGGTTTGCTCCATGTGCTGGTATAGTCACACTGCAAACTAGCCTAAGTAAAAAAAAGAAAAAAAGGAGCATCTAATCAGATTAAACCAAGCAGCATTACCTTTTTTTCTTTGGAAAAGTCAGAAAGACACTTGCTACTTCTTTAGCTGTGGCCTGTGAACACTGGCCTTTTGTACATTTGATATTTTATCTACAAGTAACTTTGTGTTAATCTAATTTATGCATTGCTGATTACTGAAATTATTATATTATTTCAGCAGTCTTTCTTCCAGGATGCTGCATTATGCATAGCACTAATCTTTAATTCTATTTTCCAACATTTTAAATTTCAGAAGTTTTCTTAGTAGCCAACTGTTTTGTTTTGAAATCCTGCCTCAGGATAATTTAGTAACACAAATTCTCGCTTAAAATAGCAGGACAAAATATTCTATTTACTCACAATATGAATGTAAAATATGCAGCATCCCTCACATGAGCAGTAAAAACATATTGATATTATCTTAAAGGCAAAGGAATTTTGGAGAAAAAAACCAAACTATTGTTCTTCCTCTGGTGGGCAATATGCACTCAACAGCATTCTTAGTCTTGAGAAAGATATTACTGTCTCTAAATCCTCTTCTCCTGCCCCCTTTGATGTGCTATTACACTGTAATACTTTTTCCTCATTCATTTTATTAAAATTTCTCTTAAACCCTGTTTTAGCCTACTAGCCTGAATACTAAACATGATTAGCTTAAATGCTACTTGAAAACAGTTCACGTTTATACTGCTTGATCCAGCTAGTGCTGACAAAGATTTAAGGTGATATTAGTCTACGGTAGCAACAGCACTTGCGATTGTTCTTACAGTGGCATGAAACTTATTTAGAGGCAAAATACTGTCCCTTCCCCCAAGGAATCCCATTATAGACCAATTTTAAATAATAAAAGGTTCATGATTCTAAGCCATTTTTCCATGTAGGTCTATATGTCTGATCAGCCCTGTCTAATGGGCAGGATTCTCAGTACTGCTGAGGGAGCCCTAGCTCTGGCGAGACACGTGGTAGATGCTGTCAAAACTCTCATGAAAGAAAAACTGGAAAACTCCTTCCAGACTCTCCAAGGGCGGCGCATTGCAAGCATTAGAGCATAGGCAAAGTTGCTGTCCTGTGAACTTTAACAGCTAAAAAGTAATATTCATGGGAGGATGCACAAAAGCCAGTACAGCAGATCTGACTCTCAACATCAGTTTGTTGCAGAACTCGAGGCATTTTGCACCAGAGCTCAGTACATTTGTTTTCTCCATTAGCTGCACAATATAACATATCACAGCAGGAGTACAGTACCAAGATCACCCACCGTCGCCAGCCAGTGCACAGTCTGCCTGGCCTTCCTGGCCACCTCTGGCTGAACGTGCCATAGGCACAGAAGTATGTGTTTTCACATAATACATCTGCTTCCTAAAAAGCTTACAGTGTATTGTTATTTATTGTAACATCTAAATGGCCTGGGAGCTAGAGCTTTGTAAGTAACTGGTAGGCACAGAAATTTCAGAGAGATCTAAATAACTTAACTCTCATAGGAACAAAAGGAACACCAAAGCGACAAAAACATTTGCCACTTTTGCAAATGCAAAGCATTTGACTTCTGCAAAGCAGAAATCTCCAGCTTGTACCTTCTCAAGTATTTAAGGGCTCCCTGTTGTTTCACTAGTACAGCATAACCCTGAAGAACATCTGCTCTAAATTTCTCCAGGGTTGTAAATCTACGGTCATATTATTATGTAATTATTCCAGTTGTGCTTTGTTGACAATACAAATGTATTTGGCATAATACAATCTCCCGCTTCTTAAAATAGCTGTTTGGATGTGTTCTTTCATGTTTACAGACACCACCATGAACCTGAAGAAGTATTTCATTCGAGCACTGCACCGTCTCCAGAAAGGCCCTGGCTACACGTATAAAGAGCTGCTAGTCTGGTACTGTGATAACACCAACACACATGGCCCCAAACGCATCATCAAAGAGGGGCCAAAGAAGAAATTCATCTGGTTTTTCTTAACTTTGCTGTTTGCATCTCTGGTCTTCTGGCAATGGGGTATCCTCATTAACACGTATCTCTCCTATAATGTCACCTCATCTCTCTCTATTGGATTTAAGACTATGAAGTTCCCAGCAGTCACAGTCTGCAATGCCAACCCTTTCAAGTGAGTTTTTCCTTTACCTAATTTATCCAGTCATGCGTTAACACATTGAATTATATTGCTAGCATAAGATACTGTAGATTGGTTCCTGTCTCGTATCATATTAGGAGCATCAATGAAAATTATCATTTGAGGCACCAACTGGCACTAAAAAACAAACAAATTGGAACAATATAAAAATGAATAGCTCAGATCCAAAGAAAGGCTTGTGTACCTGCAAGTTTGTCTGTTTTTCCTTACTGTATTAGTTAATGCAATAATGGTTATTGCCTCCCTGTAAATTTTGCCTGGCTCAGAGAAAACTTTAAAAGTTTCAACTAACTTGTCACAGCCAAGATCAGTCTCTTGATCTTTCCCCACAATTCCTTTCTTTTCTTCTTCCTCGTCATGAACGTATCTCTTATCGCCTGTACTTCAGTCATTAAGTACTAGTTAAACACTAGTATCTGCTCCAAGTTACAGCATTATAACTCCAGGATAACTTCAAATGAGTAACTGATTTTGTTAGTTCAGATTTATATCCATGCAGTAGCGTAGTCCAAAATGAGATGCTTACAGCTGACGCACAGGAAAGTGTGTTTTTTCCTCTCTCCTTGCTAGAGATATTTTGTGTAAATTAGCAGTGAATTGTTTGAAATACAATCATGTCAGTTCTGTGAAGTACAGCAAGTTCATCAGGACAGCACTCGTTGTTTATCTTCCAGCTAATTTTATGTCTGGTTGCTGCCCCATTTCTGGCTGCTAGGATACACGTTTTCAAACTGGTTGTGCTTTGCAAGGAGACTCCCTTTGTTCTCCAGTAAATCTTTATGAAACAAGCTGAGGTCCAGCCTAATAGCATGACAAGTTCTGTTTCGTACTGCTACCACCATTACACCACCTGGTAACTGCTCTTTGTCCTGCAGATATTCAGAGGTGAAACATCTACTGAAAGAGTTAGACAAACTCATTGAGGCAGCTCTGGAAAGGATCCTCCAGCCCACACAAGGGGACACCATCTCGCCCCTGCCACTAAACAGCAGTGAGAACATCTCCCAGACACTAGATCTGAGGCTGTGGAACCAGATACCTCTGGTCCTCATTGACGAGCATGACAAAGATCATCCTGTCATTGTGGATATCTTTGAGACCAACCAGACTGGCCCAGGGAACCAAACTGCTACTTCTCCTGTCACATCCAACACAACATCAGAAGAAAAAAAATACAAATTGGCAGTGAAACTGGTAAGTGAGGGTCCCATGATAACAGGACCAACTATATATCTTGCAAAAAACAACAAGAGGGGAAAGGAGGACGGACAGGCAGGGTATGTTGCACGTGCTCTGCTGGAATGTAATGCGGAGATCAGACCTCGAGGTGTCCCTTCATACCCAGCTGCCTGCACTGTGTATCAGTGCCGGCTCACCTAGGGCCCTGGCCAAAGGCAAGGCTCTTTGCATCCCTGCCAGAACAGTCCTGCTGCCTCAGTTTGCAGTTGCTTGAGGAGCACTATAGTTCCATATCCACTTATTGCTCAAGCTGACATGCACAGATAATATAGCTGAGGGAATTCCTACTCGTACTGGTGCCTGTGGGCAACTTCTGCAGTACAAGGGAGATGTAACTCATGGACAGTTTGCAAGTTCTGGTATCTTATTTCAAGGCTCCAGGGCTGGGGGGAGAGGGGGGTTGAGCAAGGCAGCATAGAGGTATTTTGTTTAACAGTTTTTAAAATTTCAACGAGGGGGAGGTCTGATCCTTCTACAAGTTGCACACCCAGACATCTGACTGAAGCTGCTGGGAATCTGCATATGGGGCCTACAGCAGGATCATGCCCTAAATAGAACAGGGAACCCAGCCAGAAGCCACATTAAGTTAGTGCATGACAAATTTAGGTAGCTGCAAAACAGCTAATGACTTCAGTAAGATCAACAAATTCCTCATGCAGAAATGAACTGACACAGTGCTAATAGCCTAGAATTGCATCTTAGAGGTATGAGAAGGATGCTGACAGCAAATAATTCAGCCTCTGATAATAAGAATGCTAGAAACACTGGGCAGCAATGGATAGGGTAGTGACTGAGCTGTGTATAACGTTCAGTCAGTGAGGTCTGAGGTAAAATTTGTCTGTGGTGTAGAGGAACAATGTTGTATATCCTCTGAAGCCACATACTGAAGGCCTGCTCTGTGCTGCACAAAGAGCTATAGGCAGTGCTGCTCTAGGCAGGTTATCCTGCCATGTTCACGTGTTCCTCCTTGTTCCAGCATCCAAAATGCTGAAGAGGGGCTGCAGCTGCTTCTCTTGCCCGTCATCTGCTGTAATGCTCACAGCTGTACATGGTAGTCTCACTTCCCTCCACCCTCTTCTTGCATGAAGGCTTCAAGGATACTGTCTGATCCAGGCAGAATGTTACAGGCCAAGACCTTGGAAGCTGAGAAACCAGTACAGCCCTAAAGAATTGACCAAAACATGACATTTTCCTTAAGCTTGTGGAGCTAACTGCTGGGACAGATAGAGGATCTGTCCAGCTGGGGAAATCTCACAATTTCCCTGTAGAAAGGGCCAGTCTGTTAAACACAGGATTTGACAGCCATTTCCACAGCACTTTCTGGCCTTACCTCTTTTCAGCTTCACAAGAGCAAGCGGAAAGAGCTGGCATCAAACTGAACACGTTGAAGGGAAGGAACTACTCTTTGTACGTTCCCTTTTGTTTTCCTGTTATCTTCTCTTGAAGCCAGCTCACCACTTAAGACCTAACTCCTGTGTGTCTCCAGTGCAGCCATCAGGGCTCCAACGACTGCATCTACAGGAACTTCACCAGTGCAGCGCAGGCAGTGACAGAGTGGTACATTCTGCAGTCCACGAGCATCCTCTCCAAAGTCCCACTGAAAGAAAGAATTAGAATGGGCTACCAAGCAGAGGACATGATCCTCGCATGTCTCTATGGGGCTGAACCCTGCAACTACAAGTATGTGTATACTAAACTTCTTGCCTTTTCTCCTGGCATGTCAGGAATGCCACAGCTAAAGAGACGATGGCATTCTTTTTTCTTTTTAAGGTATATTATCTGTTGATGAAAAGATTTCTGCTTGTCTTTAAATCTAACAACATTTCCCAGAGGGTTTCTGGATGTGATGCTGGTTGAAATGGTGTATTTTGGGCTAGAGCTGGCTTGAGTTTTAGACTTCAGGTTAATTTTAGACAGAAAAGCTACCTAACCTCTATCTGGTGTCCGAGTGGGCTTGTATAACCTCTGCTTACATCCATGTACTACTACCAGCTAGTTCAGGTTTGCTTCTGGAAACAGATTCAAGTTGCATCTTAATCAGCTTGAGCTTCTTCACTTTTCCGTGCTTAAAATGCTAATGTTCATAGGCTCTTATATGCCAGTAAGAAACTCCAATAGTGAAATTCTGATGGGAATCTTACTTTAGATATCTGTATTTATTAGCAAACAGTTCACAATCAGCAGATAAATTCACAATAAGTTTTGCCAGTCTTCTTCTGAATTAGAATCTGTCTAGTATGACAAAGGAATTTGTTGGCAAAATATTATTAACTCCTTTCCTTATTAATTGATAGACGTGCTACGGAAGCCATAAATCTATTAAAGGACTGTAGGGTCAGCAGTAGTTTAGCTAATACTGACAGCCCTTGAAGTCTGTGGGAATTGTGTGTGTTTTGTACCTACATGGCTGGCCTCTGATCTTTTTAATTTTATTTCTTCCATTTGCATTAACTTAAAATGTCTCACGTAATGCTGATGTATCCACTACTGTTGCTGTCAGAAGATGAGTTGTTGGTGGCTTAAAAATGACAGATTTTTTCCATGAGGCTCTCACTTGAGAACTTACCCCATTATATAATGTAGTTTTGTCTCTGTAGCTTGAACAGAGAATCTGTGCATTGCTGATGGCTTTGTCTATGAAGAAAAGCCCTGAAATAGTCTGAAGTCATGTTTATGTTTATTTTGTTTTTCTAACAGCAATGAACAGCCATTCATGAATGAAGAGTCAGTCTGCAGGAAACCTGGGTACCAGTGATTGATCTGTATATTCTTTCAAAGAGAGTTTGGGGCCGTGTTTCTCCTCTTTCTTTCTGAGGGGAAACTGTGTGCCTAAACACACTAATGATGCGCTTCTCAACAGAGGCATACACTCTATCTTGGTGCAGGACACCCCTACACAGCATGCTGCTGACTGCTGTAGTTCTTCTAGTTAGCCCTGCACAGAGGCTTGGGTCAGTTAGTCTAGCAATGAGAACTGAATGAGGCAATGAGCTCTAGCTGTGAGGCTGGCTCTTCTAGAGCTACAGCCAGATTATTCACCCTATTAGACAAAAACAATCCACCCCTTACTTTGCACATCAAAGCAAGACCCAAAATTAAGATAGCTAATTGTAATTTTGGATGGGCCATTTTGCTTATGGCCTTTTGAGCCTAACACCACCAGTGAGACCTTCACTGAACATTTAGTGATAACCAGCTGCCAGCTCAGGTTTTGAGTCAGTGTACCACTTGCATAGAAGTATAGCCCTCAGTTACACCATCATGTTTTACCCAAGGCTCTGAAAAATGCATTTAACCCATTGCTGTTTCCTGTGAATGGCAAATTTCCATATTCAGTTTTGAGAAACTTGAGTGCAAAACAGCAGCCCAGACTGCAGAAGCAATACCACATTTTAAAGAATGTAACACGATTATTGTCAACTAACTAGATATAACACCAACCAAATCTGTTACTGTAGCTCAGATCAAGCAATTATTTCTTTTTGTCTCACCTGTGTGAAAAAATATTCCTTTGCATTATGACAAAGCGTTACTCTCAGTGGCTGTGTCTCAGTACGTGCCAGTACCTTGCTGTTTTTTTTTTTTTTTTCCCAACAGTAGATTGATTGAAATTATATTAGCTGGAATTTTTAATGTAGGTGTTTAACAAGTTAAGGAATTTAAAGTGAACCCCAGACCAAGCTGCCAGAAACCTGTTGCACTAGAGCCATTATTTTATAGCCTTTTAGTTTTCCCTGAGACTCATAGTTTTATATGCATAATTTTTTTTCAGGAATTTCACCCAAATCTATCATCCAGACCACGGGAACTGCTACATCTTTAACTGGGGCATGGACGAGGAGGCTTTGAATTCTTCCAACCCTGGAGCTGAGTTTGGTAAGAAAAAGCTTGCTAAAGAAGAAGGAATTAAAGGAACAGAAGTGCTGTGAATTATTCTGTCTCTCAACAGCAATTTTTGTTATATATAACAGATTTATGATTTCTATGTCTCTAGAGCACTACAGCAGGGAATAATTTTTCCAGAGGGGATAAACCCCCAAAAGGGAAATGCTTTGCACAGAAACAAGTAATATGACTACAGTTAGTAGAAACGTAACGACATTTTAAAAACATCCACATAGCCGCAATATCTGAGAGAATGTCTGAACAATCAGGCGTTTCCATTCTGTGCGTTTGCCATCATGCATACTTATGCACATGTAGCACTGACCATAACAGACAGAATTTTTCCCCAAGGAACGGAGATTTCTGTGCACAATGAGAAGAAAACATTCTCATTATTTTTCCAAAGACTCACATTTCAGTACAGTTCTGCATTTCATGTTCTGAGTATTGTGTTTGGTGTCCCAGGGCTGAAGCTAATTCTGGACATCAGCCAGCAAGACTATATCCCCTACCTGTCGTCAGCTGCTGGGGCTAGGCTAATGCTGCATCAACAGAAGAGCTTCCCATTTCTTAAGGATCAGGGCATCTATGCAATGGCTGGGACGGAAACCTCTATTGGCGTATTAGTGGTATGTGTGGCATTCCTCTAGAGCAAATTATCTGAGAATAATGTTATCTGATGGGACTGTAACCAAGTTTTTCAATCTTAGCTGAACTGGCTCAAACCAAAAGAGTCAAGGTGTATGCTAGCTATGGGCTGGAACAGTTTATGGAGACTTTTATGTAACTGTCCTGGCAAAATGCTTTATTAAAGCCAAAATACTGAGCTCAAGTAATTGTTCCCTTTTCTTTTAGTATGTCAGAAGGTTCATTGCTAAAATATGCTGTTGACGTTTCACACAGATCCAAGTTACGGCTGGCACCTCTGGTTAGGGCATGTTTTCTAACCCCCAGGTTATCTCAGAGGTACAGTCAACCTGAAAAGACAACCTTTTCTTTAGCTGGGATATTCTACTACAGTTACCACTGTCATCATTTTGTTCCTGGAACTGGACACGTAGTCAGCATTTCTTTTTCAAATTCCATTAATAAGATCTATTTTGGTTAGCTATTGATGTTTTCTGATAGCTGTACCTCATCCACCTTTTGCCAAGACAACAGCTCCCTGCAGATGGCTACTTACACTTGTCAATGGCCAGAAAGGCCCATAGGACAGGACAAGGGCGGGCTGGAAAGCCTGAGTCCCTCACTCATCTCTAAGAGACAAACTGGGAGGAGGGAAGCAGAATGAAAAGGTCTTTTCTGCTTGATATAGAAAATGGCTCCCATAGCAAATGTACATAACAGAACTGCAACTCTTTGTTTAAGGACTGTGTCCTTGAATACAATCATCTGTGTTACAGCTTCTTGATCTGGCCTGGTGGAATATCTTTTCAGGCATTTTTCAGCTCTGCCTTCTATGATTCTTTGATTTTCCCCTCCACCCAAGACAGCAGAGAATACAGGAATTACAGAACCTCTGGCCAACTAGCACCAAGGGCACAGGGAGGAGCAATAACTAAAACATACATAAGTTTTCTATTTCAAATTTCTTTCAGGATGAACTGGAACGAATGGGTTATCCCTACAGTGACTGCACTATGAATGGGTCTGATGTCCCAGTAAAAAACCTATATCGTGAATATAATACTTCCTATTCCATACAGGTAAAATATGTTTTCAAATCAAACAAGGTTGTTTAGAAAAAAAATCTTCAAAGCAACTAAAATTATTGACTAGCGCACAGTATTACTAGGGGATCAGCAAACAAAGTAGAAAGCATAACCTAAGCACAGGAACTTTTTTCTCTGGCATTGCATCAACACCTGAGTCTGAACACTCAGTAGCCTCAGGTTTAGAAACAATCCCACTGAGTCCAGTGGAAATACCTATATGTTGCAGGATCAAAACCTAATGTTGTAAGTATCAAAACTTACCTCAAAAGATAAGGACTATTGCTTTGGCAGACAGCGCTGTTTAGTGTAATATTCAGTCTTCATTCTCACATCAAAACTGCTCAATATGGCAAGGAATGGCTAGCAATAGTTATTTTTCCCTTTTGTAGGTATGAAGTTTTGTTTCATTTTGAGAGGGATGAAGATGGTCTTTTCTGTCTTTTTCTCAAAAGCTGTAACACAGCAGTCTCCCAGAATCTCTGTTGTTGCATAGGATCCAGGTATGGGTGACATACCAGCAAAGTGATAATTTGCAGACAAAAAAGCAAAATGTTTTTAGCTCTGCATATGAGCACTGTTTAATGCTGGTCTTTTTCTTGTACGTTGTTGCCTTAGAACTCAGCTCCCCAAAGCAGAGGGTTGCCATTCATCCTTAAAACAAAACAAAGCAACAACAGGCTCCCTGTTTAAAGCATCCATGTCTACTCCTGTTACATGTTCTTCAACCTTGCTTGTCCCTCTTCTGGCTTACTGAGCAAGCTGATTTATTATCATGCATTGATCAGATCAGCTTCAGCTAAGAGGGTAAAAAACTTAACTATAACGCATCAGATCTTTTGCACTTATCAAGCCTGACCCCTCATATCGTCTCTGCACTGGTTTCCATAGGAGATACTGTGGACCATTAGAGAACTAGGATTACGTATCCAGAAAGGCAGACTTGTATTGGTGAGGTGGGGGAAGAGTGCTGGGAATGTACTGAAACTTTTACTAGTTTTGACTAATACCGGTTTCTTAATATCTTGGGAAAAACTAGAAAAGTATTTCTTCTAGTGCATCACGTTAGAGGGAAGAGCTCTCAGTCCATGCCTGGGATCTGTAAAGCAACTCCAGATGGCAACACGAAGGATTTGACATGCATCCAAATGGGAGCATGTATATTTTTAGTTTTACACTTTTCTGTGCTCTTGCCCATCTACACAGCAATAGGCTACAGATCAGCTTTGCCCTTTCAGGGTTCCTTTAAAAGAGAAACTGATCATACCATATCATTAAAGCAATGAATTTCTTTTTCAGCTTTGAAAATATGTTTATCTTCTAAAATTTTTGGGATTGGCTGAAATCTTTTAATTGTAGGTAGATCAAGTGGCAAGGGGAAGACATCTAATCGGTACCTATGTTCATCAGGAGAACTTCTTTAAACTCAAGGGATTAGTGAACAATCAGCATAACTTCATGTGCTACTGTAATTGTAATAGCAAAGCTATTCAGTGTGGAATAATCTCAAGAGCCCTCCTGCAATGGAAACTGTTACTGCAATTCTAGGAAGCTTTTGCTGAGACTTTAATATGACAGCTTTTCATAAAATAGGATGTTTTCCTGCTGTTCTGGATGCTCTAGGAGGATAAAACCTATTTAGATGACTGTTGTGCTCCTTATTTTAACTATGATATTGCTCTAATATGCAAAGAAGATTACATGTTGTGTACATGAGCAATATTGCTACTGCTCTGACAGGGGATAAACATACAGAAGGTATTTCTCACCTGAGTACTTCTGTTCTTTTGTAATCCTTTTCTCTTTAAGAGAAATAAGTCTTTTTTTAATATCGAAAATGCATGCTTATTTCGGATATGGAATGAAGACATGTCTTTCTCTTTTCTCCCTTTCAAAATTGGGATGAGAAAATTGAGTGTTTGTAAACCTCGAATCTGTAGTAAAAATACAGTGTAGATATAAGCGCTGGTTAATTTGTGACAAAGGCTTTAACACAGTGGAGACAAATTTCTTAATGGTGAGATCTGTCAATAAAGACAACATCAAGAACTTCTGAGGTTATTTACAAATGACTGAAGAATAAATCTCAAACAAGGTGAAGGGTTTTGGTCTGCCAGGCTTTTTTATATTTCTGCCTTTATATAATTATAACAGTTGGACCACTTTACCCTACATTTTAAGATGCTTGTATAATATTTAAGCAAATACTTGAAATAATTGCATTATTACTTAAAAGTTGCTAAATGCTGACTCAGGTTCTACGTCCACACAATTGATGCCACTTCAGAGACCTCTCAGCAAAATCAGACTTCTTCATCACTCTCTGATTACAAGTGAATTCTATAAGCATTTCATATTGCACAGAACTTCTCTGATTTTTCCACCCAGCTGACACTGTTAAATTTAATTATCTTTTCATAGTCTTTGTTATTGCTTTGTGCATTGTTTCATCAAAAATCCCACTCCAATATCTGATGATTAACTTCATGCCTCACTGAGCTAATGGTAATGTTGCAGCCCTGGATTGTATGCTGTTGAAGTGGCAGCTGTAATCCTTTCAAGGAGAGAAACAGATGCACAGATAAGATAATCTAGATTTCTAAAACCTGCTCTTTATGTTGAAGTATTTTTAAAGTCTTGCCTTTTAAAGTAGAAACCAGCCCTTTGTCAATATGTCATATAAAGCCTGGGAACAGCAGCAGTGTCTATGGATGTAATTTTTTTTTTTTTTGGAAACTCCATGCAACTTCCCTCAAATCCTAAAATAATTAAGAAATGAGCATTTCTTGTGTGACTGGGAGCAGGCAGTTTAGTTCTCTGTGACTTCTGCACAGAGATTCTGCAAGCTGAATCACCCACAGTTAGCTCACAGCTACAATACTGAAGGAAATTTGGAGGAGCAGAGGTAAAAAAAATGCAATGTAAAGAAAAATGTAATTGCAGTGCAACTGAAAACATGCTAGCTTATTTACCTCCATCATCTGTCCATTGAAATCACTACTTTATCATAGATTATAAAACCAGTGTCATTTGGGACTGGTTTCCATAGTCTCTCATAGCATTTAAGAGATGTACACGTGTAAGCTGAAGAAGTTGCTTGCTTTATGCTCACTGGTCCATCTGTGACAGCTCGCTAGCAAGTCATGCAGTGCAGCACACCTTGCAGAACTGGCTCCCTGAACACCTTCAGTTTCCTCTCAATGTGTAGCTACAAAAGCATCTCTTCAGTGCAAAAGAGAGGAAAATATCTAGGAGCAGACTCAGTTCTCATAGAGCACATAGACATCAGCAACATAGTGCAACACAGAGCTCACCTTGAGAGTATGTCCCAGTTCTAAGCAGCTCCCTGTTCCCTTTTTTCAGGCTTGTCTGCGCTCTTGTTTCCAAAATCGCATGGTTGAAATCTGTGGATGTGGTCACTATATGTTTCCTTTACCTGAAGGGGTAAATTATTGCAATAATGAAGATAACCCAGGTTGGGGTAAGAACATGAACAAAACTAACTATACAGCCTTCCCAAGGGTATTGGCACACAGGAAGGGAGGGAGCATGTTTTATCGGTATTGCAAGTACAACAAGTGAATTGCTTTTGCTTATATACATTCTTCCCTTGGCTTTGAGGGTCTGTTAGGGTCAGTGACAATGAGAACAGGAGAATTCTTAGCTCTGCCAAAGGCTAAGGGATCTCAGCTTGCATACTGGCTTAGGTCAGGGTTTTCTCAGAAAGACAGACTGGCTCAAGCTGACTTAAGCACTGTGGAAGATAGCAGGAACTTCTTGACACCAAAAAGAGAGAGAAATGCGTAGTACTTCAGGTCACCAAGCATGAAAAGTTCAGGTCCTGAAATAAACTTGCCCTTCCCTATGTAAGTAGGCACAATTGACTCTTGTAAGGAAACACAGCAGTCAGTCGTGTTTGCTCTGGACAGACCATTCAAGAGATCTCGTTCTCTTGCAATAGCAGCTTACAGGAAAAGGAATGTAAAATGCCAGCTGCATTGCAATGCTCTGATATAAGCAGCAGACCATCATACTGCTGGAGTTGGCAAAGGCTGTACCTAAAATACTGATTCTCTGTAAAAGCTATCTGCAGAAAAGTATTAAATTGTCTAATTGCTTTGCCTGAGTTTTCAGGGAAAAGAAGGTTAGAGGGGAAGAAACCAAACTTGCGCAGCAGGCTCCTACTTAAAATATTTCTTTTATTAAAAGAAAATAACATAATCCAGATAAGCTGGGTTTTCATCTAAACAGATGCTTTGATTTTTTGTTTTCACTAAACAGCATATTGCTATTCATCACTGAGATCAAGTATAAGACACAGACAGTTTTGTATTGACTCTTGTAAGGAAACATGCAAGTAAGTACACAGACTCTTTCTGGCAGCTCTAAAGGTGGAGGGAATCCTGCATTTCGTCTCCCATCAATTCTGACCTTTTTAAAACTGCAGCAAAGCTTTTGGGGTTGCTATCTGAAACAAAACTAAAGTTCCAGTGACTTTGGAGAGGAGGAAATTTTGTACTGATTGATGTTCTCCTTTCTGCTTTCTAGTGACACGCAATATAAAATGACCATCTCTATGGCAGACTGGCCATCTGAAGCTTCAGAGGTAACACCAATTTCTTGTTTTGAAAGATTCATTAATAATTAGATGTTCTTAACCACATGAATCACTTGGTATTTTTAGAGTTAATGTTCAGGTAGCAAGCACCTCTTTGCTAAATTATACATTTTCAGCATACAAAGACTAGCTCCAGTGCATGAAACAGAAACAAGGAGTGGCATCCCCCCAACCCTGGCACTTGCTTTTTTGTGGTCCTGCACTAAACACAATTAGCAAGCCCAAGATGAGTAATCATGTTCCCATGTAATGCAAGTATATGTAATGCAAGTACAGAATAGGCACGGTATAGGCTTTCTTTCTGAGTTTGCTGGGCAAAACATAGAACACTTAGTGCTTAGCTTCACTGTTGCATTATAAATTTTTTCTGTTTCACGGTCTGCATTATGCTTTGTTTAATCCACTTACCAGGACAGCTGCTTGCGAAGGAATATGGCGCCTGTGTGATTTCATGCTCTTTCAGGAGTAGAGAACAACCAGAAACAGAGCCACCTTTGTACAACACAAGCGTAGTCTAAGGCAGATAAGATGTGATAAGATCTCATGGGCTCACTAAAGAGAAAATGAATACTCCATTTGGATCACTCATTAAATGCTAAAGATTAGGCAGTGTCAAAGCTACACACGCAGTCTTACCTCTCTTTCCCTACCCACATACATTACAGGACTGCTTGCATGACTGTTTTCTCCCTTGCTAAGTGTTTGCCACACAGTATTCTTACAGCATCATAGATAAAGGTATGACATCCTCTTCTGTGCCAACAGTGTTCCCAAGTCATATCCTACTGAGTACAGTATGTCTCATGACATCACTGGTTGTAATCAACTTCAAAGGAGATTTTAAACAGCCATGGTGATCTGACTTATCCTAGCACACATATCCCTTACATAAAAGCTTAATGTTAATACCTGAATTGTTAAAACTGCAGCCAGCATGACTCTGCTGTCACAGCACGCATGCAGCCATAGCGAAAGCGTGCTTGATCAAAGGCATCTACAAGTTGCCAAATGTAGGAGCTACAAGTGGGTAAACAAGCATGAGTGACTTACAGACTCACTGCATTGGTGGAAAGTGCGCCTGCAGTGCTGTTCTGCACTTGACATCACCAGTGAATGCAAGCACAGAGTAGATCGAGGCATATGGGTAGAGGTTGTAACCCTTAGACAAACCACAGAGTGGGAGTGTTCTTAATCCAAAAGAGCTGTGTTAAAAAAAGACTATTCAGCACAGATTTTTAATTCCTGATGTTCTTGCCCAGGCAAGTGCTTAGAGAGGATGCTGCTTCTCAATTCTGAATAAATTTTATTTTCCTAGGATTGGATTTTCCATATTTTGTCTTACGAAAGGGATCTGTCAACAAATGTGACTCTGGACAGGTAAGTGAAAGGAACAACCACTTTATCTTCTCTAGTGAGCCTGTTAACATTAGATTAACGTGAACCTTGGCTATCAGCCAGAGCACACATGTGCTCACGCAAAAGAGAGAACGAGACCTAGCGCATGCTTTCCTGGAAGATGCATACATTAAATCTCAAATGCACTTCATGCATATTCTATATTCTCCACAGTAACAAACTAGGTAAGACAAACACCCAAATGTGCAGTTAAACTAAAATGACCATTAAATACAGCACCTCCTGTCAGTTGCATATAGAAGTTTGGGGGCTCTAAAGCTATGAAATCCATGAACTTCCAGTGTTCAGCTCCTGTATCATAATGTTCATACTTTTATATGTACATCTCAGAATTTGCCAACAGCAGCAGGAGCAATAGGTTGGACGCAGTGTCAACAAAATGGACACTGATGGAATTACCCTTTGATAACCTAAACCCTGAAATATGAGGAAAAGAAGAGGCTTCTTCCCCAAGGGGAAAAAAATAGAGAAACAGGAAGCAGTTTCATAAATATTGGTTGCAAATGCTAAGTTCCCTGTAATGCAGAGGGTGCTGTTTTAACCCATGTGCAGTTAATGTGAAAAAACAGTCTTGTGCTTGGAAGGCCAGGTAGAGTATCAGTGAGAAATGAAGTCAGGATTACTTCCTGACCAGATCTGTCATCCTGAACTCCTCTACAGTAATCAGCTTGTCTAGACCTAGGTACCCAGAATGAGGGTGCTGGCCCAAGGCAGGGCCTGGAGGGTGTCAGCAGTAGCGATCCATTTGGCCAAGACTGATACACACAAACCAGTTTTCTGGTCCTGTGCTAACTGGAGCATTAACAAGAGGCTGACTGCAAGAAATCTGGCAAACGTGAGCAGAATCAGCAGAAGAGCAATGCTGTTGGAGGAGCTGTATGAAAATAAAAGCACTTAGAGCATCTGTGAGAAAGACCAAGTTCTGGATCAAACAGAAGAAACAGGAACAAAGCTCCTATGGGATTTTTCTAACCTTAGAATAATATTATTGTCAGAAAAGTATATAAGAGAATAAGGCAGAAACAGACAGCAGGACAGAGGATTGTAAGAAGAGACAGTGGCCAAAATGTTTATGTTTCAGTGCTAAATTTAGGCACTGAGAAATCTAGGCAATAAGAAATGGCCAGATTTAGAGAAGCACAGACAGCCTCCATGACATTCACTGCGAGTTGCTCAGTACATCTGAAAAGTCAGTTCTCATGGAGGTTTAGAAGCCTAATATTAGCACAAAACGCTGATGTTAGATGCCTAATATTAAGCTATTTATTAAAAAATAACCTTCTGGAAAGCTACAAAGCTCTAACTCAATACTTCCCTCACACCAGGCTCTTAAAAGAAAAAAAAAAAAAAACCACACACACAGAGATGATGCTCAAATTCTTCATAGCAAGCAAAACCCCCCTAAAAATCTCTCCGACAGACTCTGCTTCCAGGACAGAACTCAGAGCACGATGGTTAAACGGGATTCTCCTATTTGTTCCTAGCAGACTGGAGCAGTCATTCATGATGCAGCCGCTCTGTCTCTGGCCACAAGAATACGAGAAGTGGGGTACTGAAGGGAGAGGCGATAGCTCTTTTAGATCAACTGAGGCAGTTAGAAAAAACAAAGCAAAAAGCTGTGAAGAAGCTTCTAGATGCACAAGTCCTTCTTCAGGAGGATACAGGCTATGAAGTACTTGAGAGCAAATTCTCTCTTCCAGCATGTATTTTGCAGTCAATAGCATATTTTTTTTTAAACTTCTTCCATATAACAGGCAGAAGTTTGAGTGGAAACAGTTATGAACTGTCCCCTACACCACTGCTTTGAGAAGCTTTTCCCAACATACAAGCATTTGAGTACATGTATGGGACATCTGTAGCTTGAATTTGTTCTTAACTCATTTTTTGTTTTCTGCAGAAATGGAATCATCAAGCTGAACATTTACTTCCAGGAGTACAACTACCGAACAATCTCAGAGTCTGCTGCAACAACCGTGAGTGCAGGATTAGATGCCCTTTGTGTGTTATGCCACAACACATTGCCACAGCAAAACACCCAGCGAGCATATGCTGAAATAAGTCACACGTGCATGCCTAGGCAGGGTCATCAGCTTCTCAGAGAGACTAATTAAGAGTATCTGGAGATGCCCTTCCTTCATGAGGACAATGTTGAGTACCTCTGTGCTTCTGCCTCACCTATTCTCTGCAAAGCAGCGCATGAAGCAGCAGCCTTCATCAGCTAATTCATAGCCCCTTATTTATTATTCCCTCCCACTTGTTTTCCCCATTGCCAGTCTGAGACAAGTCACTGAGAAGCAGTCTCAGACATCCTCACAGGAGCATGCAACCTTTACAGAATAGCGCCTGCAAAATAAGGGACTCAGCAGAAACATTACTAGGTAATAGCAGTACCTTTACTGCCCTAATTCAACATCAGAACACAGTAAATGGCTGGGGCTTATTATAGAATAGGCTAGGTCTGCATCACCTCACTGTCCTTATTTCCTATTTGCAGATTGTTTGGCTGCTGTCAAGCCTGGGAGGCCAGTTTGGGTTCTGGATGGGGGGCTCTGTGCTATGTCTCATAGAGTTTGGAGAAATAATCATTGACTCTCTGTGGATCACCATTATTAACATCATCAGCTGGTGCAAGGGCCTGAAGCAGAAACGAGCCCAGGCACAGTACCCAGATGCACCTCCAACAGTGTCAGAGTTGGTGGAAGCTCACACAAACCTCGGGTTCCAGCATGAAGATTCCAGTCCTGTTCCCAGAAATGAAATTCATCTTAATGAAGTGCTGCCCCCTGAGCCTGGCACCCCTCCACCTAACTATGACTCACTCCGCGTACAGCCTCTGGACGTCCTTGACTTGGACAGCGATGCAGAAACTGAATAAGCAGTGCACCCCATTACCTCCTAATGGCTACTGATGGCAAACCTGCTATCGCTGTGCTTAATTTGTCACTTACTGAGCAATGTTCTACTCTTAATCAAAACCAGGAAGGAACTAAAAAGCCCTCACTGTCCTCCCCACCCCAATGTAAAATGTTCACTCTGAAGAAGCTCTAATAAATCCTGTAATAAATCTCACAGTCAGCCTCAGGCTGTGGCTTTAGTATGTAGAGCCAGTTTAAATCAACAGCGGTCTATAATCATAAATCACTAATTCTTTTTAACAAGTAGTTTTGCTTACTTGTAGGTGGAAAGTACTCCCCAGTGAGAAGTGCAGGGCAGAGAGCAGCTTTGAAAACATCATGCTGCTAGGTATATGGCCTGTAGCAGTGGCAGCAGGAGGCTGTTAAACAGAAGAACAAGAAAAATACTGCAAGGCAGGTAGCGCTGAGATTAGACTAGCAAGCCCTTAAGACACAAGATAAATTGTCATGGCCTGTTGAACACTAAAAGACACCAGAGTTTGTGCTGCAATTGTGCTGCTTCATGGGTTGAACTATTGTATCCCAAACTACTTTTGACTTCTGCGTTTTCACCTCTAAACAACCACAACATAAACTTCTTGGAGCCCTTGCGCTTTCTGTTTGTATTCAGTGCTTACTGCTCAGGGTTTGTTAATGCTCTTGCTGCAGATGGGCATGTCTGTTAATATGTGTCAGAGATAAATGCTCCAGACTCCAATAAAGATTCAAGTGCATGGAGAAAATGCCAAGTCATTTAACTACCATTCTTGGCACACCAAAAAAAAAAAAAAAAAAAATTGCCTTTAGTGAACTTCCTGTTGGCAGTGGGTGAAGTTTAGTTCTAGTAAAAGGCTGATAGCAGTAGCTTAGAACAAGGTAAAGTTGCAGACTTCTTTGAAGAGACAAGTCAGGCAGGTGCTGTGCTCGCCCCAACCTTGCTATTTCACTTGACAGGTGTCATGGCTTTTGTTTATTTACTATAACCAGGCTCCGAGCAGGACTTAGACCAAAGCAATTAACTCTCTTGGCTTTTGGTTTATTTTGAACCACGGCTTTCCCAGGAGGCTCAGTGCCCGTCATAACCACATTGAAGATCTGTTTTACTGAAGTAGCTTTGCAAAACTTCAAGAGGAAATATGATAGTGTGGTTAAATCATGAGACCGGGAACATGATGTTCTGGGCATTAGTCCCAGCTTGGCAGTCCCTGGCTACCTGGCCTTGGGCAATCAGTCTCCCAGCACCTCCTCCATAGGTGGAGTGACACCCTGGGGGCAGGGAGGCAAGGCGGGGTCCATGCTTCTCTGTTTGTATAAAGCTCTCAAAGCGTAGCGCTCTTGTACAGAGCTGTCAAGTAACAGCTTGCCAAGGGTCCCTTCCTTCTTCATGAAGCCACTACCATGGCATGCGATAATATAACTAGTGAATCTAGTTATTAGAAAACATCACAAATAGGATCACAAATTCTTTCATGTGGGCCAATCTTTTCACATTCAGATATAAACATTTGGCTTTAGCACTTGATCTTATGCACACTAAGCAATAAGCAAACTGTCTGGAAACTGTGGATAATACAGAATCAAAGCTGAATACATGCCCATGAACTGGATCCTACTGACACCTTGTCACTGGTCACAGCAGCAGAGCTCTAGGAAGGATGCTTGAACACTGGTGAAAAAGCAGATTTGGTGTAACCCTGTGTAACATAAGTAGAAATCAGTTATAAATAATGCATTCTCCAAGACACCCAAAAAGTCCAGAGGGACTCCCATTGCCTCCTCAGTGGGGGTAAGATTCTAGCCTGGACATGAACATCTTCCTGAGGACTCCACCTTTGGGGTGAGAAATGGAAGTTGCACAGCCTGTTTTAAGCAATTCTGCCAGGTGGAAGGTTTCATGTCCTGCACACACACAGGTGAAAGCACAGGTTAAAAAATGAAATCAAAATCTTTAAGTTTAATGAATTCCTGGAGACTTTCATTGCAATTATTTTTAAACAAGGAATGTCCTCCAAATTAGCATGTTCACATGAGCTAGAACCAGTTATTCCTGGTCACTTTCTTTCTGCTTGCGTTTCCTTTTTGTGTGTATCAACAAAGTTAAGATAGAGAGTAACAGATTTATCTCTACTAGTTGTTTAGAGCATAAAGTCTTTAAGTACTGAAATTACAAGTCATTTCTATGACATGAGTTTCTTCTACTTAATGGACTAGACAGCCTCGAATCTCCAGTTTCAAGAATTTCAGTGATAAATGAATTGGGCTGCGCTTTGCGATCTTTTTGTCTGATACTTACACTTTCCAGAGCCTGTCACCACAGGAAACTATCTTAAAATTACTCATGATGGCTATTAAGGGCTTAAGCAGTGTCCTAACAGTTGTAGGGAATATGTATATTAAAAACAAACAAATATCATAGACAGTTTTTAGGAATTTTACATCTTTTTTGTGTAGATCAAATTTCATTAGATTCATTGTGCCAATCCAGATATCACAGAAGGAAAAGGAAAAATCAAACCTATCAAACCCCTATTTTGGTTTATTCCATTTACTCCACAAGAAGTGTATAATTATGAGAGAATGAACTTTTACTTCTTATTTGTCAGGTTAACTTAGGGGGACAATGACTTCTTCAATTATTCTACATTGCTACTACCTGCTTCTGCTTTACAAGGAACTTCGTTGTTCAAAATTCTTCTGAAAAAGTCAAACCCTCTATTACTGGTGTATAGCTGGTCTAACACTGCTGCATTTACAATTATAATATAATTATTAGCTAGAATATTTGATAAAACTTGATACAGGAGTTTTTTTTAAATTTGGTGATTAGCTCCAAAAAGTAACGGCAACTTAAATTAAAAGAATGATTTTTATTACTTCTGGCGTACTGATATCTGAATTGTTACACACCACATTTTCCAATTTTACTTGGTCATCACAAGAACAAGAAACTTAAACACTTCCTTTTAATTAAATTGAGATTGTTAAATAATTAAACAAGCCCAGGAGCCAGAGTTACAAGTTTCTCTGGCTATTCAGAAAGAGAGGTGAGGCTCAGGTAAGTTTGGTAGATTTCCACGGAGTACTCAAAAATGCTCAAAAATAAGTAAGTTAATAAATCCTATAGAGTCACACATTAGAACAGATTTAAAAACAATGCAAAGCTTTCACTGTTGCTTCTTGAGCAGTGCTTCAGAAATCCATTTGGCTGAAGCTTTTTGATTTTGGCAGTGATCGGAATCAGAGGCATAGGAAATAACGTGCACGCAGGGCACGCACAGAACAGTTCTTCTGGTTTCGCCTCTTGCAGTCAGCAGTTTATGGACCCCCTGAGCTGAAGGCTGCATTTGTTTTAGTTGCCACTGCTTTAAAACCAGGAAATAATTAGGTTATCTGAAACTAACATTCTGCCCCTTGGCAAAGTAGAGCTTTCTTTCACATACCTTCCTAATCATTCCACTGAAACCAAACAATATTTTAAAGACTTTTTAGCATCTGGAACAATTCTTCCAGAAGAAGCTTTGCCTCAGAAACAACTTATGATTACCTTTTATACACGAAGTGAACAGCAGACTTCCTACATTACACTGGGCAAAAAAGGAGATGACACTTTAATCCTTCAGCGCTAGGTTTCTTACTAATTTGAACAGGAAGTACCCAGCAAACTCAGAAGTGTACAGAACTCATCCCTCACCGCTGGCCTTCCAAGCCCAACTTGCTAATCCTGGTGACAAAATATATTTGTCCCTGATTTGGATTGGGATGAGGAGAGGAAAAATAGGGGTAATTTTATAATCATCTGCAGCCAGAGAGTACCTAAAGTGAATAAAAGGTATGAGTAATAAAGAGCCAAATTTAGGGAGCATCTTCTCAGAAAGTCCTTGTGCTACTCCCAGATTCTTATTTGTCACTTGGTTCTCATTTGCAGAAGTGAACAACCATCAGCTTGCAAACACAGCTATTCCAGACAACCAATAATGTTGTGCAAGCAGGCACAGTACAGAATTAATCTATTCCTGGTACATCATGAGCTAAGCAAGCAAGTAAAAACAACTGCAGTGGTGTCAGGGCAGATGAAAGGCGGTTAGGAAACTTGCTGCAAGACAGTGGAATCCAGTTCTTACAAGAGCTGCCCTAGACTTTTCCCGTTTGACTCCTCACTTCCCTTCTCCCGGCCTAAAGAGATGCTTCCCTTACTGAACACGATAAATCCACAGTGAAGTCTCCTTCACAAAACAGGACAGTTCCTATAGTGACAGTGTTTCATCCTGTGTGACAAATGAATCAAAATAAGTAATTGACTCTCCCCTCCACCAATTCTATCCAGAAAACATGCAACCAAGCCCATATTTTTATCTTCATGAAGACTCTGATTTTGCAACAGTGAAAAAACACTGCTCCCTCCACAAGGCACAACAGAGCAATTTGCTTAAGCTCATGCAGTAAAATTCTAGGAAAGCTGAGGGGGAAAAAAAAAAAAAAAAAAGGGCATCTGCTCTCACACTCTCACCAACAGACAACACTGCCATCATCACTTCCAATAAATTCAGCTGCGTGGGAATTCAAATAGCCATTCAAACATAAAGATATTGTAAAGAGACATAAGATGCTTTTCTGCAGGTCAAGTTTTGCCCTGAGCCTGCTCCTTATGCTGATGAAGTAACGGTATCTTTGAGGAGTTAGCTGCAATGAGAAAGGGGAAGGCAGAGCTCTGTTCCCAGTCCAGCCCTCACCAAAGCACTTCTGGAATCAAGTCTTTACGAGGCAGTGCTGAGGTTGGTTGCGTGCTGCAAGTGGGCTTCAACGTCTGCTGCCACAGAGCAGTAACAAACGGAAGATGCAGCATCAGGTCCAGACTGAGAAAATGGAAGAGCAGTCAGCAGCTTCCAGCTCCTCCAACCTTTAGCCCCAGCTGGGTGTCTGCCCAGGGCTATTTGCCCTGTGAACTGCAATAACAGGAGGCAAAGAACAGCCTCAAAAATCCTCACTTTCTAGTTACAAGGCAGGAGAAGGATGGGAGAGGCACTAACAATGAGATTTACCCCTTTCACACCAAGGGTAGTTTGGAACAGCATGTACTCTGGCAGGATACGGACAGTTTACTATTCTAGTTATTGCTGGTTTATAGAGGGCGTCTGGCAACTAATAAAGTGGAAAGTATCTCGGGTACTAGACTTAGGCTCTTTACTAGCTTGGCTCTCTTTCCGAGATGGACTGATTGGAGCACACAGATAAGCATATGTGCGCACTGGGCTTTTTTCATGCTACAGCAGTGCAGCTTCTAGAAGACTCATCTTAGCTGTGTGCTGTATGCGCACAGAGCTGTCCAGGTAAAATTAGACTTCAAATCAGAGCCAAACAAAACACCTGAAAAGCCCTAGACTAATAGTACAGGGCTTCCCATTTCATCTGGGAACTTTTAATACTTGTTTTCCTTCAGAAATTAATATCAGCTAAGTGAAAATACCACCAAGAAAAAAAGGTGCAGAAACATGCTTTAATTCCCTTCCCCGGCACTTTTTTTGCCAAAATTTGCTAAATCTAACAACTGCTTATAAGCACCCTGCTTCCCTCACCTCCCCAAATTGCATTTCCTGCAGTAAAACAAAGTCCAGCTGAGAACAGCAAAGGAATCCAATTTCACTCAGAAAGCACACGGCTGGTAAAACATATGCTTGTATCTGCATGTTACATGTGTGCTACAAAACACAAGATGTTGGTGTCACAAAAGCAGACGTAGAACTGCCCAGAGAAGAGACAGATTTGGCAGTCATCAGCTTAGCAATAGCAACTAAGCACATATGGTCACCCAGCAGAGAACGTACCAGACAAAAGAGTCCCAAAAGGGGAACCACAAAATGCAGCCGCACAAGCACAAGAAGCAATGAAGAAGGATGGGCAGCTGGAGAGTCAGGGCTGTCCAAAAGACAGGCTGCTAGGGGAAAAAAAAACAGTCAAAAAGCAAAGACAGCAGAAAGATTTGTGGATCTGGTTAAACACTGATTACACAGAAACACAGAATGGTTTAGGTTGGAAGGGACCTCTGGAGATCATCTAGTCCAACCTCCCTGCTCAAGCAGGGTCCTCTAGAGCATATTTCCCAGGATCACATCCAGACGGGTTTTGAATATTAGAGCAGCCTGAAACAAGTTAAGAGGTAAAGAGATGGGAAAAAAATGGGAAAAGAATTACTCACCCAAGGAGTCCAGGGGTGAACAGAAGGAGAAAACTGCAGGAGTAGCTACAGGTAAGGGGAAGACAAAGATTTTTTCCCCCCTCCAAACCAGAAGAGTTTGCATGTGAGGTTTGACACAGCTGGCATTCCAGTTTTGGGATCTCCTTGCATTTTGCCCAATTTTCTCCTAAAAAAAAGCTGTGGAAGTGTTGGAAGCATTCTCAAGCTAAACAAGGCTTTTTACAAAGATCTAGATATCACTCTTTAATAAATTTCACAAGAAAACAACATTGTTTCATTAAATATCTTAGACTCATCACAGCTTTAAGTAGTAGAATACATTAATCTCATAAGAAACAACCTACAAATCTGGTTTTATTCTCAGAGTTGGGTTTGATCATGCGTTTTCTACTAACAGACGAGATTCTGAATAATGACAGACTTGAGCAATGGCCACTGCCTCCAGGTGGAACAGCTTGCAATCAGCTGATATATGCTGCACCTACCCCATAATTTTAGGTTCAAAATTGATTAAACTGTTCTGAAAAAGCCAGTCATCTCACCGTCATGAAGCATGAACTCTCCCAGCTAGTGGCAGACCAATTCTAGTTAGAAGCCAGCACTGCTCAACCTACTCAAGGTCATCCAGACAGTTTTTAGTAAATTTGGTTGTAAGACAGCTTTCCTCATTTCTAAAGACAGAAAAAAAATGAACAAGCTATTCCTAAACAAAGGCATTTATTAAAAATTAGTCATAAATACATTCCCCTTATCCCCAGAGACATCTTCACTATCCTTGGAAAGTTTATCGGGAATAAGAGAAAAATCAGTTCAGCCCTTGAAGGACGCCCGGCAGTGGGGACATTACAGCTAATATTCCAGTCCTCTCATCGCAGCGATGCTGCTGGCCATTCTGCGGGGCACGCTTTTTGCAGCTTGCCGGTAGTCCTCTGGTTTTGCCTTCAACAGGGTTACAATATTTTGCAGTGTTCTTGATGGCTGAAGGCCGAGGGCATCCATCACATTTATTAGATAATCTATGAGATTAAGGATAAACATGTATTTAAACAGGGAACAGATACTGTGCAAGCAGCACCCAAATAAAAGCTTTTCTTTGTCCTTCATGACAGCTAGAATCCTCTCCGTCAACACAGAGAACTGCAACGCATTTGGAATTTAACTGAACTGACTGACAAATATATTTGGCTTTCAGTACATTAGTTTAAACAACTGTGTTTTGTTCAGAGCACTGAGGCACGTTCTGCCATATTTCAGTATCTGCACGAAGGCCACTGGGACCACCTCCTCAGGGTACTCAGTCACCGAGGTCACAGATAAAGGATCACAATCAATTTCAAAGGCGAGTTAAGAGCTTGCAACAAAGATGGGAAATTCTGCAGGGGTGAATGGTTGTCAAGGTAGGAGGGAGTTCCAGATCACTGGTTCAAAGTCAGCTGAGGAATTAAAGATGGAATGGGGAATGTTCAGCAACCAGCCTCTAATCCAGTGTTTTGTTATTACGCAGTACCAGAAAAAAGATTCAAGGCTGAGTTCCCTGATATTCAAACTCACTTTCAGGTGAGCTGAGGAGAATATATTGTCTGTATCATTGTTTTTGAGGTTGGCTGTAGTGAAGTCAGCATCCATAATTTAGAGCAGAGAAAGGACCAGCTTGTGTTTACAACAGCTGAAGTGGTCCTGTGGAGACTTTTTCATCAGTTTAGGATTAAAAAGCACCCTTCTCTTCCACATCCTCCACCTTCCCCAACACCTTCCATCAATCCTCCCTCAGTTGCTCTGCATTACAAGGGAGAAGGTAGAGAGGAACAACACCTCCCAAGTATCTCCCACTTTGTTACTGAAAATTTCTCCATGTTAAAGGTAACATTAGTCACCTTGCACTGTCAGAGTCACATAGAGATAAGTTAACCATGGCAGAGGAGCTGACCCTACAGCTTTTGTAAAAAAGGATACTGCTTAAGTGCTCTACAATGACTGTTAGAAGGCCTTTGGCTGATCTTTCCTATATTAGCTACCAGGGTCCTATACATAGGAAGAAATAACAAGCGGACACAAGGAATCAGCAAGCTGCCTCCTTAATGATCCACTGGAGCACTTTCCAACAGACTCAGCACATGCCATATACCCCATATGGAACAAATACTGGCAGTGCAAGTGCTCCTTGATGAGCAGGGAAAGAACCCTTTGCCTTCTTAAAATGCCACACTTAAAAATACTATATACAAGTCTCTTCCTTGCTAAGACTGGCTTGTAAGGAAATCCTCTCCACTGAGAAGGACCTTGACTTCCACAGTCAGAAACACAAAGCTTTGAAGAAGCAGAAGCATTAACCAGAAAACTCCCTTTTCCTACAAGAGGGGTGTGACAGAACGTTTTGCAAAAGAGAAGCCACGAACCATTTCATTGTGCAGGGTATCAGCTACACATTCCCATGATTAAAGGAGAAGCCCATATTGCAATTATTTAAAATTAAATATAATAAAAGAAGAGCCCACATGTTACAACAGCAGTTCTCAGGACAATGCGTGTGCTGAGCTTACCAATGTCTGTGGCAAGCTGCTTTGTCGAATGTAGAGTGAGCTCCGGTATTTGCAGGATGACTTCGCAATAGGTTTGCATCGTAGCTCTGGCGATGGAGCCCAGCCAGTAATCAGCCATGTTGTCCAGCTCAGGTAATTCATCTCCTGAACAGAAAATTCTCATGAGCTGTCAGCGGTCTCACTCACCTGCATGCACTAGTTTTGGAACAAGACATAATTACAGAATCACAGAATGGCCAAGGTTGGAAGGAACCTCTGGAGATCATCTAGTCCAACCTCCCTGCTCAAGCAGGGTCCTCTAGAGCACATTGCACAGGATTGCATCCAGGTGGGTTTTGAATATCTCCAGGGAAGGAGACTCCACAACCTCCCTGGGCAACTTGTTCCAGTGCTCAGTTACCCTCACAGTCAAGAAGTTTGTCCTCAGGTTCAGATGGAATTGCCTGTGTTGCAGTTTGTGCCCGTTGCCTCTTGTCCTGTCACTGGGCACCACGGAGAAGAGACTGGCCCCATCCTCTCGACACCCTCCCTTCAGATATTTGTACATATTGATGAGATCGCCTCTCAGTCTTCTCTTCTCCAGGCTACACAGGCCCAGCTCTCTCAGCCTTTCCTCACAGGAGAGATGCTCCAGTCCCCTCATCATCTATTGTGGCCGTTTACTGGTCCTGCTCCAGGAGCTCCACGTCTCTCTTGGACCGGGGAGCCCACAACTGGACACAGTACTCCAGGGGAGGCCTCCCCAGGGCTGACGAGAGGGGCAGGATCACCTCCCTCCACCTGCTGGCGACACTCTGCCTAATGCAACCCAGGATACCATTGGCCCTCCTGGCCACAAGGGCACATTGCTGGCTCATGGTCAACTCGTTGTCCACCAGGACCCCCAGGTCCTTCTCTGCAGAGCCGTTCCAACAGGTCAACCCCCAGCCTGTCCTGCTGCATGGGGTTATTCCTCCCTAGGTGGAGGACCCTGCCCCTGCCTTTGTTGAACTTCAGGAGGTGCCTTTCCACCCAACTCTCCAGCCTGTCCAGGTCCCTCTGAATGGCAGCACAGCCTTCTGGTGTGTCAGCCACTCCCCCTCATTTAGTATCATCAGCAAACTTGCTGAGGGTGCACTCTGTCCCTTCCTCCAGGTCACTGATGAATACATTGAACAAGACTGGACCCAGGACTGACCCCCCCCGGGGAACATCGCTAGCTACAGACCTCCAACTAGATTCTGTGCCCCTGACCACAACCCTCTGAGCTCTGCCATTCAGCCAGTTCTCAATCCACCTCACTGTCCACTCATCTAACCCACACTTCCCGAGTTTACCTAGGAGGATGTGATGGGAGACAGCGTCAAAAGCCTTGCTGAAGTCCAGGGAGACAACACCCACTGCTCTCCCCTCATCTACCCAACCAGTCATTCCGTCATAGAAGGCTATCAGATTGGTCAAGCATGATTTCCCTTTGGTGAATCCGTGCTGACTACTCCTGATCACCTTCTTGTCCTCCAGATGCTTAGTGATGACCTCCAGGATGAGCTGTTCCATCACCTTTCCAGGGATGGAGGTGAGGCTGACAGGCCTGTATTTTCCCAGGTTCTCCTTCTTGCCCTTTTTTGAAGACTGGAGTGACACTGGCTTTCTTCCAGTCCTCAGGCATTAACGCATAAATGGTTAACAATTTCTTCAACAAAACATTAAGGTACTGGTATTCAGACAGTTTGTCAGCTGTTTTTGAAGTGATCAAAGCTGTAATTTATCTTCCTTGATACTATATAACATTGAAAGATAGCTCAAGAACCAAAACACTTCCCTCTATACTCATCCAGGTAACTAATTTCTAAAGGGATGACAGGTGATCAGGCTGGGATCACGGGTGCTGCCTAGCATGTTCTCTAGGACGTAGTCTGTTCCAGGAGTAGTTTACAAACTACTCAAATGACAAAGATGCATAGCTTTTTCCAGTGTTAAAGGCATTCTGTGTTCATCAATGTTTTGAAAATTAATGAATTATTAAACATGTAAATGTTTTAAGATGACAAAACAATTAATGCTAAAACCTAAACTAAAGGGTGTATTCTCAGAAAGGTTCAGGAAGACTATAAATACCAAGCTCCATGCTGCCCTGACTGTCAGAGGAAATAAACACTGAGAAGAGATTAACCACAGAAAACCATGGTATGCTGCCAACCTGCTGGGAAGCATTATGTAGCCACTGTTGTTAACAGCAACAGGATTAATGACACAATAAGCAAGGGTAGTCATCTGAAGAATGAATATGAGCTAAAACTCAGCTTGCTGCAAGAAAGACATCCAGAAAGAACTCCCCAGGTCTAATGAAATGTGCTCTGGGGACAAAGTTTTGAAGAGGCAACAGGGCCACAGCTGTCTCTTAAAGAGCAGCCACCCGCAGCACCCACTGCGTTTCTTTCAGTACATGGGTTTTAATCATTGTGATGGGTTTCTACTCACGAGAGTCACAAGTGGCAATAGTAGCAGCAGTGGAGCTCTAATGGTTTTTCAACTGGAGATAACAAAGGATGAAAATGGAATTTAAATGAAATAGCATTTCAGAATTCTGTCCTTACTGAGAATCTGACTATGGAGACTGGAAAACGTGACTGGACCCTTAAGAAAAGCAGTTCTCAAAGATGCAAAACCTATCCTAAAGCAAGACAGACTACAGACCATTTTCTGACCTTAGGCTCCTAGCCTTTATGGCAGAGAGACCCAGGTTAGCATGGCACATAGGGAATAACAATAGTTCTTCCTGGATTTTCAGGCAAAAGAGGAAAAGGAATAAGATGTTTACAAGTAAGCAGCATTACTACCCTTCCTGGGAGTGAATAATGGTTCTGAGGACAGGAACTAAAGGCTTCTCTTTTCCTAGCAAGAAGTGAAGGGGCTGCAATTCTCAACAAGCCCATGGAAGACTGCAAGGTTTCATATATATATATATATATAAAATATATAATATATATATAAACACATGATAAATGTAGAATTAAGATTATATGAGCTTCTCTCCAGATTTCACTAGGTTCTGGGAGCTGAAAAGCTTCATGCTGTGTCAGTTCTTGACAATAGTTGTTTCAAGAATCCCAGATTAGAGACTGTCTGGAGATAAAAATACACTGTACAATCACTGATGTGGGGTCTTTGTCTTAAATGGATGGGAACATTAAACAAGAGGGTTAGCCAATCTAACAAGTCACCAGGCTGATACTCATGCTGATTCTGAGAAAGCACCTAATAAACTAAACGCTGCTCCAGCTATGAAACAATAATACTTTAGGTCTGGCACCTCAACCCACAGCGTTGTAATCACCAGTCTTAAATAGGCTGAACTAAAGCTTCTGGTTTGAATGAAATGAATACAACTTTTTTCAGTTATCTTAAGGGTCCTCATGGCCATCAGCAGAAGACTCTTGGAAGAAACAGCATGAATAAACAGCAGGAAACGGACCTCAAACAGCTTCCTTACCAGAACCCATCACATCCACGTAAGGCCAAAATGTGAAACCTTTCCCCCAAACACTTCATTTCCCTGGTTTCACCCTACCTTGTTCTGGGGGGTAAGGCAGTTTTCCAGCATGTAATGCCAGTTCCAAAGCAGAATCCTCCTGACTGACAAATGGCTCGAGGTGGAGAGGGAGTGACATAATATATTGCCCAATCTAGAATAAAAGCACAAAAGAGCCAAGTAACTGGACAAATGAAGAAAAAGTCAACTACAATAATCCAAACTTGAAAGCAGAAAGCAGAGCTTTACAGCAACACACTAACCTACAGTAGCTCAGAAACAAAGTCTTTTGCTGATCATTACACTTTGTACAAAAAATATTTTTTCAGGAGGTGAGATAAGCAGTCATTGAAACAATCAGAGTAACAAAAACCTGTGCTGTAACTCTAAGTAAATTTTTTAGAGAGGCTCAAAAAGCAAAGTATAACAGTTTTTAGGCCATACGCTAGAGGAAACTAAAATCCTAAAGGCTTTTAGTTGCAGCCTATCCTTGAAAACATCTGTTCCCTGTCTGATGCACAGAATGACAGCAACATTAAAAACTTTTTTTGCCAAATTATACTTTGTATTGAGAGAATAATAACAGCTAATATTACTATCTGAACTGCAAATTAGGCAGTGAAACAGCAACCAAGAGAACGGGAGAGCAATTTTAATGCTCTTCACCAGCACAGAATTGAAGAGTACCTAGTTAGAAAGTAGTACAGCTCACTCTCCTTTTTCACTCAAGACATCCCAGTACCAGAAAGAGATTTTATTGTTATTCCAACAGAAGAAGAAACCAGTGAGTCACATGGGTTTTAGAAGGGGAAGAGCTTAAGTCATTTTTAAATTCACAGTATGATTAAATCACTCCAACATGCATAACAGGGACATCTCTGCTGCATGAGCTGCATTATTAAGATATGCTCAGTATTTACCACTACAAAGAGAAGCTGGCATTTTCCACCCTGTTATAAGAATTAATACTGCAAATAGTGCAGTTTAATGGAGAGGACACTTTCCTCGTGCTCCCAAAGTTCTTTTGCTATCTATTCCAGAATTTGACAATGACTTCTTAAAAACTACAAAGAATGGCACAACCAGACTGGTCAGGACTGGGTCACTGACAACATGTCTAAGCATTGAATTAACAAATTCAACAAATACTATGATTTTATAAAAACTTGGCCAAGCACAGAGGAGATTCGTGCAGCACTGGGCTTCTAGAGACTATCCTTGCATGCTCTTACATTGCTAATATATTCCAGAGGAGTCAGGCTGAAGTTTGGCAGGTCGTCTGTCAAGGTCTCGCCAATGCCGCTGGAGTTCCATCCCTGTAAGGCAAAAAACGCAAACCAATCTATGAAGTTCTGGAGCAAGAAGTCTGTGGATATTCTGAGAAAGGGTCAGCTAGAGCCAAGATCTGTGACTATCCACAGACTTCTAAGAAAAGAGATCACAGACAGTAAAAGATTTGCTTCTCCTGTCCACGCAGCTCCTTACAGAAAACACACGCTCACACAGGTCAGAAAAAAACGTATCTCAGACAAACAGCAGAGCTTGCCAACACAGTCATCTGCTGTGACTGCTGTAGAGGGAGCAAGGTAAACTTTTCCTGAGCACACCTCATGGAAGAAAGGTGATACCAGAGGGAAATATTCTGATATTCTGGAAAGGAGAAAGGTGAGCAGCATTGAGCTGTATTCTGCCCTAAGGTATCCCATGGGTAAACCTTATCACTGTTCAGATCTCAGATCAGTGTAACCATTACTCACCTCCATCTTAGAAATGAGTAAGAGCTGTTGTTTGATGCGAAGAAAAACAGAATCAAAAGCCAAGTGGTGTGCTAGCTGGTTGAGGCGGCTTAGAGCAGATCGAGATGAAGACAATAGGTTGTGGTTACTTGTACCTTTGTCCTAAAAGGCACATAAAAATGTTTACATACAGATGCTATTAAACTGACCACAGAAAAACTATGTTAATATCCCTAAAGAGGTCCTTATTAGGCCATCCTAACACTAAAGAGCCTTCCTGTGCAATGGCACATGTTTCCTTCGGAAAGCCCTACTCCAACTAGGTATTCAAGACACTAACTGCACATGGCTCCCTGAAATGTGGAAAAAGAATCATCACCACATTCCTGCCATGCCAGGCCCTAGTACAGGCTAGATATAACGAAACTTGCTGAGAAGATGGCAAAACTGCCTTACAACCGGAATGCCCCTGGGGAAGATAGGAGTTCCACATGGCACTACACCTGTTTTACAACCTCCCTAGTAGCGATCAGAAATTAAATCACAATCCACATGCCCAGAATTTCATTCCTTCTTTTGGCACAGAAGAAAAGAGTGGGCAAAAATCACAAGAAGTTTATTATACTCTGTCAGGGAAACGTTAAAAGAAACTTCAGGTAATGTATTTTCATTTGCCGAAGGAGAAGAAACACAAATATGACCTTTCACTCAAAGGGCACAACTAAATGATTCCCTGCATGAAATTAAGGGTTCTACTTAAGGAGAAAAAAATATAATAGAACTTTATTATTTAGCAAAGGTATAAAAGTCAAGCACATAATACTGAAAGCAGAGCTGCGTAAGTTGCATGTAAATTAAGTGCACAAGGAATTAAAAAACACTTTGAGAAAATGAGACGGAACTCATAACCTTGACTTTACCTAAGTGACTGACGAAGGCAAACATACATAAGTTAGATCCACAAGAAGATTAGTTAACTAGTCATTCGACCCCGTTCACAGATACATGCATGAATGATCTTGCAGAATTATACTTCAGGATGGATATGGCAGCAGAATATAAGTGGCAAAAAGTCTTGAGAAGCCAGCAGACGGGGCCTGGAATTTGAGATGGCTTCAATATAATCTTCCATATATCCTTCTGTGATAGAATGTCTCTCCCCTGAGCTGATATGGGCATGTTCAAAGGACACAGCCAGGTTCTGGGGAGACATGAAATGAGCCCAGACTTCCTGGGTTTTGACATTTCATTCTCTCAGCAGACTGGTGTCTCTGTGGAAGATTCAGAGCATAGCCCATTAAAGACTGCAGCTCAGGATGAAACGTAATCCGGCTGTAGGTGGAATCCAATCCCCATCTACCAAATGCAGACCCAATAGCAGCCTGCTACAGAGGCAGGTTCTCCTGGACAGCAAAGCTACCTTTAGAGTATAAAGTGTTTCCATAAGGCTGGCATACTCAGACGGATTCTCCTTCAAAAGATAATTGTATTCCTGCCAGGGGTTCTTGACAGAGCTCTTCTTTTCTGCGGAACTGGTATCCTGAAAGCCAGAAAAGCTACAAGGGCTGTAGGAGTCCAAGAGATACTTCCCAGCAGTTGATAAAATCCTGAGAACAAGTAGATAAAGTCACCAACAAAGTTATCTGAAAACAGCACTGGTGCCTCATGTTGCTTCCAGAAGACCTACGGCCACATCTCAACTTAAGTGAGAGAAAGAAAGAAGTGATTGGAGCCATTGGGGCCTCTCTGACTCAGTCACTTCTTGATTTGGCCTGTGATTATTGCTCTACCCTATCCTGTAAGGAAACAGGTCATTCAGTTGCACACCTTTCCTCCTACTGCCAAGAGACAGTGTCACAGATTGCTCTACAGTTTCCTGGAGAGCAACTGGAACCACAAGGCCCAATGAGCCCTCCATAGACAGGAAAATCCTTATGAGCAGCCACTTACATCAATCTACAGCAAAAACCTGCTAGCACAAAGCACTGCAAAGAGACTGTGCAGTTCTAGATGCTGGTAAAAAAGTTTTTAAACCAGATTTCCATAGCTTCAGGACCAGAAGGGAAGAACATAGGGTAAGAGTTAGGGCACTCCCTTACGCACTGCAAATTAAGCCTCTACAGACTAGTTACTATGGCCTTTGGAGTCTCAGAAACAGTAGACATGGGGAACAAATCTTTTGTGTGGTCTCATCATCAGGTAGCTCTGAATGTGGTTTTGTGAACAGCTTAAGACCAGAAGCCATGCTACTGCCCCACAACTTCCTCTTCCCCTTTGCACTGCCACCAGTGTTTGTGCAGACAGATTTAGACTGTTAGTATGTCAATCTGATTGAAAAGCATTCCTCTTCACACAAGGTTATTTTTCGGTCAGATCAGCCAACTGATCCAGCTCACCTTGTAGCTACAGAAAATTGTTGGAATCAATGCAAGGAAGAAACAAAACCACACAAGGTGAGTAGGGGGAAAGAAAGGACCTCTGTTTTCAATGACAGCAATGACCTGGAACAGCTTAACGCACCTGTAAAACAGTACCCAGGGTAGTCCTGACTGCTTTGCAGGTGCTTGTGGCAGAAGAATAATTGTTCCTATATGGAAACTTTGCCAGGAGCTGGTCCTCAGATCTGCAGCAGAGCTCCCAACAGTGGAGGCTAGTGGAAGCTTTACTAGGGAAAATTCCCGCCTTCCACAAGGTGACCAAAACTTTCAAATGGGATGCAAGGAGTTGGGGGTGGGGGAGGAATTATTCAGCACCAGGTTAATTCTCCTCGGGCAGGGAATTAAAAAAAACTGAAAAACAGCTGCAAGTTTTAACTATTCAAGAACTGCTAGCTGCCTTTAAATGTCAATGATACCTATGAGTTCCTCCAAGGGAGAGAGTATCCTTCAGTGGCCGGCACTAATTACAGTCAAGTCTCATTTCTCTTGTCCTGCAACTGAAAACTACCCAAATATTGAGCTGAAAAAAGGATGACTGCGCTCTTAGAAAGTTTACAAAATATGGAACAAACCCATCCTCCTGTGTACTGCGGGCCACTGTCTTAAACCAACCACAGGCACTCAAGTTAAACTAAAGCATTTTGATGTATAAGAGGCTGAAAAGTGCACTGCTTACAATAACAAAAGATCTACATGCTGCCCCTGCTTGAGGCTTCTCAAGTTACAAGGAATTGATCAGTTGAGGCACACCTAGATTCATGTCAGTGTATGAATTATGCCCCGTGTCACAAGGGAAGTCAGAATCTTGCCAATTCGATCTAGTGGAAAATTCCTTCCTGACCCCATTCTGGCAGTCCATTTGATGCCCAGCAGATGAATACGGCACACCAGCCAGGCGTCCAAGAAAAAGGTTTCTTAGCGCTATCTCAGAGCACTGGACCCTGGACTATGTGAACCAGTCTGTGACCCATCTCTGAGGTTTCAAGAGACAGAGAAGAGGACCAAAAAAAGAAAAAAAGAAAAAAAAATTCACAGACTATTCCTAAACAATTGTGCCTCCAGGCAACAACAACAAACAACAACAGGAAAAAAAAGCTTCACAACTGTACCTTCACTTAATAATCCTGTAATATTTCATACTGTTGCATCCTCGACTTTTTTGTCATGTTTTATTGGCTGCTGTTACACTGAAGACTTGGCAGTCCACAAACTAGATTCAGAGGCTGTGCACTCTGCATCGCTCTACTCTTTCCTGCCAATTATTAAAGCACAGTGGCTCTGTGCTCCCTCAGCGGTCTACATGCTGAAAGCACCTTGGGGTTTGTCTTCTTTTGACTTGATATCTGTGTTAACAGCTCATGTAGTAAGTTCAGCAATGTTTACCTGTTGGCTAGCTGCTGCTCAAAGTCTCCACACTGACGAAGCAGCTCACCGCAAGTAGTAATTATTCTGGGAAAGAATAAGGCAAAAATGTATGTTGTAAAATTTGAGGTAGATAATGCCAGACCCCCTAGACTACCCATCTCAGACAACTTTCAGAAAATTAAAAAACAACAACAATGTCCCCACAGGGGACACATTTTTTAATTTGGCTATTAACTCTGAATCCATTTCATCACATCCTCCCGCTGATTTTTTGCCCGACAGCCTCATCCACATGCTGCCTATCGCCACCATGGCTAAGGTCAGCTCAGCGTCACTGGGAAGAATTCTAAGAGCTGCTGATACTTCAAGTGATATGACATGCAGTCTTACTCTAAACATGGGGTGAGCCTCATAGCGCTTACTGTGCTCACAGCAATCTGAAACCCAGCCACTATAACCAACGCTCCCAGCAGCGCTGAAGCTAGCCCTGCATTCTGCTCCCAGAATGAGTGTAAACTGACCCCAGGTAATTCCCTTCTACCTTTCATACAAATATCAGTACCGAAGCAGGCAAATATGCCCGTTTACCGGATAGAGTTTTGGAAAGCAGTCCAGTCCTCCTGGAAAAGTGAATCTGATGGGATATCATCCAGTTTACATTTCTTTCGTATAGACTGCAATGCATTTGTAAAGTCAGATGTATACCTATACGGAGAAATGGAGTAACAACAGGCACTGGAGTGAAACTATAGGCTGGAGAGCAGCGTAACTGCATTTCCTGTGACTTGCTCATTCAGTCCTCAATAAGGGATAAATATGAACCGGAGACATTAAAAGAAGAATAGTTCAGAAGAGAACTAGTTTTTCCAGTACAAGTAAATGCATGTGAGGAACTGACCAGCTGCAACTCACTCAAGCCTACACTAGAAGTAACTGATGTGGTGTGGCTACTTCAATTTGCTGCGTATGGGTAACAAGGAACCCTTCTCTCCTATGATGAGGTATGAGTAAGACATTTTGTTATCGCTACACTAATCACGTCTCCTAGGAGAGACCAGACAAAGTTAAGAAGGCTACTGCTGCTCCAACATCAGCTGGCTCTTACTCCAGGAACATAGGACAACAATCTCTTGTGAGTTTGTTTTCTCAGCTACTCCCCAGATGAGAACACATATAAAAAGGAACACTTTGTCCTCCCCCTTTTTTTAAGCATAATGCCCATAAGCTGGAGGCATGCACCTTGCTATGTAATTACCTATAAAGCAGTTGAGATCAGAGAAGTATACCTTCCTCTTCCCCTATCCCCACAGGGCTGCAAGGTAACAGCTTGGTTTATACCTTGTGAGCAGCTCTTTTTATATCAGGAAAGAATATGGAGGTAATCAGTACTATAATGTGGGTTGTGAATTATACTTTTTTAAGACAAGGTCTTGCCATGAACCTCACTCACTAAGGTATCTTGCACTTCAGGCAGATTCTGAATGTTGAGATCGCTTGTCCAAGTAAGTACATATTTCCCCACTAAGTTCTACTTTCAGCAGCCTAGTTCACCTTTGTTGTACTAGGTTCTTAGAAACATTTTTCCCTCCAAAAGTATTTTTTTATGAACGGAAAATCAGCCCAACTGAAATAGAAAGCAGCTGAGAGAAGTCTTCCCTTTAGCCATAAAAAACTTCCTTTTCTCCACTAAGAAATAGTCCCTGACAGCATTAAGCACAGAAGGGGATATCAGATGATTCCTACATACTGGTTATAGACACTCTCAGCACTCAGACGTGTTTCACAAACTACAAAGTCCTTGGCCGCTAACTGAATGTTTGCTGCCCTCTTAGGATAAAAGCAACGGTGTGACTAGAAGCGCCTTACTTTGTGAACAGAGCTCTCAGGGCCTTAAGGAGCCCACACACTCCCAGTCCATCAGTGAGTTTAATGCAGTTGTCGATGGCTCCAGAAGCCAGAATGAAGAGTTTGTTCACCGAATGGTTCAGTTCCTGGACGCAGTCAATTACTTCCCAATGCTCCTAAACAACAATAACAAAAGGGTTAAGCCCAACTCTTCTTTCAGTGAGTGTCCCGACTCTTTAAAAAAAAAAAAAAAGGGGGGGGGGGGACACTGTCTAACACATCTTCCTCTTGCAATCTTGTAAGGCATTTAAGGGAGAACAGTTCCGTTTTTTCCATACCCTTGCACAGTGATCGTAAATAAAAGTCAGGCTGCCCAATCCTATATTTACAAGACCTTCAAGTAAAAACAGTCTTATTCCAACAGCAGAATCTTCCACACAAAGGACTTTCCTCCCACTTTGCTCTTAATAAATTCTAGGGAACTTGAGGCAGTCTCTTGATTGATAGCAATGTTTTGGTAAAGTCTCTTTCCAGCAGATGCACGCAGTGCTGGTTACTGGGTGAAGGAGCAGAAGAAAGGGGTTACCTGTGAGCTGAAATTAACTATTAATTAACACTGCTGAAATTAACTATTTCTGAAGCAAAATTTAGTTAAAGCAATAGTATCAAGAGACACTGTAAACAGGAAACAGTATCAAAAAATTAAAGGAGAAAAGAGAGCAATAACTGTGACAAAGACCCTTGTAGTTCTCAGTAGCTTCAGACCTCCCCCGCCACTGCCTCCCACTACATGGACAACAGAGACTGCTACATTACCAAGGGCACTGCACTGATCTGAATGAGGAGATTTTCTTCTTCCAGGTCTCCATACTCAAGTTGGTAGGGCTTATATGGACCATACACTGCTTCTACCAGTTCCGTTACTTTTACCAGGTTCTGCTCCTCTACAAAGAATCAGATGGTTAGTTTAAAAATAAATGAATGTGCTACTAAAAACCTTGTTTTAAGCAACATGCAAGACTTCTTCAGTTAGAGCACGCTACCTACATAAACTTGGAATGTAGCCCAACAGCGTCAAGTCTCAACTACACAAATTCTTTTTTAAACAAGGTTATTATCTCTGCTTGCTTCTTAAAACCAAGATGTTCTACCTCAACAAGTGCCTCAGCAGAATTATCACAAACTGCTCCAAAACAGCCTGGTTGACCAAAGTCTATCAAACGTTCCAACCTACACTAGAGGGAAAATACGGAAACCATCTGAGAAGTGAACATGTAACTGAAACAAGCTAAAACAGGGGCAATTCTCATTTACCAAAGAGCCGGGTCCACGCTTAAAATAACTGATACAAACTCATTTCACTTAGGACTGACTACTCATTCACAGTGTTCATCAACAGAGCTGAACGCAAACCATGAACTTAGCATCTCATTGCCATTCTGTTGAGCCGGGAGCTGCAGCAAACCCAAACTAAAAATACATCTGAACCGTTATTTGTCAAACCAGACCAGGAATCAGATTGCCAAACTCCAACTAGTACCAAACCAGAATTACTTCAAATCCTGGATATAAGGAAAAACTCTTACACCACGAGGACAGTCAAGCAGTGGAACAGGAACAGGAGGTCCTGAGACTGTGCAGTCTCCATGCTCAGAGGTTCCAAGACCAGACTGGACAAAACCCTGCATAATCTGGTCTGACCTCATAGTGGACCCTGCTTTGAGCAGGAGAGTGGACTAGATGATCTCCTGAGGTCCCTTCCAGCCTGAATTATCCTATGATTCATAACTGAACCCTCCCCCACATAAACACTTAAGAACTAGTTTGACCCTGTGCTTCTGAGTCACCTGGCTCTTCCATTCTTGAGATACTTCTGTTCCCAAACATCTCACCTCGCAACACAAGAGACATGAATAAAGAATACAACTTTTTTAAAAATCCAATTAACAAGTCAGTGGCTGTTTTACTACTCCATCATCTTCTAGAAGTTGACATTATTTTTCCAAGTTCTTTTTAATCATTTCTATTACCAAACACAAATTAAGCCAAGCCAAGGATAGAAAATGACTGTCAAGAGTGCACAGTCAATCACAAAGAAAACAAAAAAGACAGAGTGAGAGTCCCACTCCCTGAAATTGCCTAGCAATCGCAATTTACATAATCAAGTAAGAATCTGGGTTTAAACAGCTCAAGACAATGTTACAGAGAACCAAACACAGGAAACATAGCATTAGAAATGCTCCATTAGCTTTAATTTAGGATTTTCCTATACCTTGTCTTTGAAGGGGCATAACCAAATTAGTAAAACACTATAAATAGCCAACAATTTACACTGGGCATAAAACTACGTAAACATAGGGCCTCGATACTTTGTGGCTTGCGGAATTCATTCATCAAGCCGTGACCCAAATGAGATGACAAACTTTGTAGGGCAAGGAAAGCATAGGTTAGTTTTTGAATCAAGCATCTAATATGCTGTGAGGGAATAAACTACACAGTTCAGAAATAACGTTTGGCCCTGCATTCTCTTTTGATTAAAGCATAATTTAAGATCAGCAGGAAAAACTGCAGGTCAAATTTAAAAATCTAGTGGAAGTAGCTCTCAAGCAGGCCTTCTCTTGTCTAGAAAGGTGCGGCTTTAATTCCAGGGAACTCCTGAACTTTTATTCTTTGTGATCTTTCACAAGATCTTTAACAGATAGCTTCCCTAGAGACATTTCCTCATCCGTTAGATAGAAGATATACTAATGCTTGTAAAAGGAAAAGTGCTAAATATTATTTACCCAAGGCAGCAAGCAGGCTAGAACAGTTTTGCTTCAGTAAACTCATTCAGTATTGTGTCAATATATTCAGTGAAAGATATACACTTATATACACACACAAAGGCACAAATGCTACATAACTGGCATTTACCATAACTGGTAAATACTATAAAAGAAATAAACACACCCTCCACGTAAAAACAAAACAAAATAGCACAACGGAACTTTACAAAGGTGATGACAAAACAGAACAGTATGAGAAAATTCAATGCAAGAACCCTACTCAGGTTTGGCAGCATTGCTATTTCCAGCCCTTTTGCGAAGTGGATAGTGGCATCATAGAGCTCCAGCAGCTTATTCAGTTTGGTTTCTTGGCCTACTCTCTCCATGGCAGTGCTGAGGCAGACAGGGATGGAAGGCACCAAGGCTCCCAGCGTTTGAATCAACAGCACGGTCACAATTTCATGGGGGTTCTTGAAAACCTATAGTAAAAGAAAAGCTTTTTAGCAAAAGCACTTGCTATCTCAGAGGAGCGCTATAAGCGGCAGATAGCTTCCAAACAGATCCCCGTAACAGACAACCTGCACGTCACTGTTTCAGCAAAGACACCGGCAAACTGTCCTACTCCAAACTGAGCAAGTTCTGTCAGGTGAGAGGCTGATAACTTCTTCGCCCCTCCTGAGCGCGTGCTGCTTCCCACTGGCAGAAACAACCTTCACACAAGCAGCACCACTTCCCAGGGGCAACCACGTCCACTGGAGTCTCCCTTATGCACCTGCCACAGAGATCTGGGCTCCTGAAACAGGCAGGACGGAAGAGGTAGAGCAGACAGGTTTGTGAATGCTGTCAGCAGAGAGGCAGGCTGCCATAACCTGGGAGTAAAGAGTTAGGGGAGAGAGTAATAGCAGCTCCACACGGACTTCTTCACGCCCAGCACAGAAAACTGGACCACTGGCAACAATGGGCATAGAAGCAGCTAATGCTATTTGGCCCTCATTACTAGAAACTATACAAGAACTTTCAAAACCTTGCAGGAATGCAAGAAACATTTAATCAGCTAAACCCTGTTTTGGGGGATGCTTTTCTTTTGACAATGCAAAGAATTAACATACATTTTCTCTCTCTTGAGGAGAGACAGAGATACACAGATCAAGAACACCACATTCTGTACACTGGCAGATTCTTCAGGTGACGTGAAATCCCAACAAAAGGGAACAAAACAAATCTGAAAAACTTTGCAAAGGGTAACAAAACAAAAAAGAAGGTTTCCTAAGACTGCAAAAACCTCACTGAACTAGCATGCAGGAGAGCCTGATTACGAAAGCCTAGGACAATAGCTGTTTCACCATTGAAACTACGCTTTGAATACAGCAGCCAAGAAACTAGAAAATAGGTCGCAAACTGAATTCAGCAGAAAGTAGGCGCTACAGTCACCGAAACAACCACCTGGCAGAAAACAGCATTTGAAAACAGAGCCCTCTGTTTAAACAGACATGTTGGAAAAAAACACACCTATGGGCAGGCTATGAAGAAATAGTCCTGTATCGCAGGCCCAATTACTGGTCATATAGGCAGCAGTCAGCAAGGGAAAACAGGCTAGAAAGACTGCAATCAGCTGGGAGCTTTTATTTAAACGCATCACCCTCAACTCTCCTAGTGTAATGTTATGCAACCCTTTACTGCAACTCTTTGGCCAGCAATTCTCTCAGTTCTGCTCTCTCTTATCACTGTAAAAGCTGTGACCACCACTCATCTCCTGCAGCAAAAAGACCATGGATACTGGATAGCACAGAAAAGAAAACATCAAACAATTCTTTAGAAAGTAGAAGCAGCACAGAAGATTGAGCTTTGTCCCATGTGGCATTTCTCTCTCACAATCCCCAGTTCAAAGAGCATCCACTAAAACGTTAGCTGACATCTGACCTGTAATTCACATCTAATCATTAGGCAGAAAAAATACATTATTTCAAGAAAACATTGAGCTCCTTTGCAGGATGGGCCCAGCACTTGCACCAGGCTTCTTAACATGAAGATAAGAATCTCTCTTACCCTTCATGGATGAAGGCTCTCACAGGCTTAACAAAATTAACTAATTTCTTCATTTCACTAAAGACAGACAGTAACTTTTTTGGATCATACATTATTCTTGGTAAGAAAAAAAGCACACAGACTCCAAGGAGCGTAAGCAGAACCCCTCAGGCACCTCACACAGGGTGACATGAGCCAGTCTATCATGACCTTGAGGGCTTCCTCCAGGACAAGTGATAAAGCAATTCAGGCATTTCAAATGTCTTGCAACAGAACATATTTGCAACAGCAACAAATTAGATTTAATTTAAGATACAGATGAAAGCGATAGAGCAGCTTTTAATGGCAGTAAAACAGCCACTTTGCTGCAGGTAGAGCACGAGAAATCAAATCTCGTCTGCAAGACTGAGATCAGAACCTGAATGTAGGCTGCAAGTCCTATCCTTTATTGACAGGGCACAGGGTATTACTGAATTATTCTGAGCTTTACAGAAATTCAGCCTTGTTCTCCCCTGAACATCACACCAAAATGAAATAATGACTGCACCTGTGTTGCCCACTGAAGCTGCGAGTGCCAGGTCCCAAGGAGTGTGTCATACAGTTCAGTCAATTGACGATTTAAGCTTAAGTCACTTTGACAAAGATCCTGCCACACTGCCACCAGCTGCACCTGCAGGGGTAATAAGAACCGTTCTGAGAGCAGAACTAACAGGAGATCTAGGTTTTGTTATTCTGAACCAGGAACTTCCCATGCAAATCACTTTTGCTGAAACACAATGCCCATCCTCACTCCCCTGTCCATATTTCAACACAACTCTTTGCTATAATTCAGCACCTCAGAAGGAAATGACTTTCAGCATCAAGCTAGAGGCTTTTTAGTTGATCCAAAGATTTAATTAACATTGGTATTTTACTCATAAAACGAGATTGTAACTGATAGCCCCACATAATAGTTGAAATACTTGGCAAGCCCTAGCCTTGAACTTAATCCTCAAAAGTCACAATCATGATAGAACTTTTGAGGATCAAGTTATAACTACTGAACTGTCTGGAATTCCAACCTTTAATCTTACCTGAAAAGAGTTTACAGAATTCAGCAGCTGGCAAGTTGCAGCAATAAAGTTATTACTGACATAGCCACATCCAAGAAAAGTGACACAAGAACAACTATAAGGCACAAGGAGAAACCAAGCAGAATGCACATATCCTGTGACTACTTTAGGGAGGAACACAAAGCCCTCAATAGAGAATTACTCTCAAAACACGGGGAGTAATCAAAGCTGTTAAGAGCCAGAAAGAAAAGTGAGGGAATGAAATATGAAAAAGAACAGATTCCACCCTCTTTTGAATATGGAAGGCAGAATACTTGATGTAGCAGCACCCCCTACAGTCTAAGTCAAGCAAGAATTCAATTTTCATTTCTCTGCATTAAAACGTTATCAAGAGAAAAAATAATTACCTTGTGACATTTATAATAATAAGCAAGAAGCTGGGGCATCCGATCAATTTCAGTGAAGACTTTAACAAACATTTTTGCCTGATCTAAATAAAATAAATAACAGACAGTTAAAAGGTCTGGCCCAAAGCTGAGGGTGAGACAGTACCCTAACTAAAGAATATACCCCACACTGAGCAAAAGAATTCTTCTATTAAGGGAATATGCACCATGGCCCATAAAGACAGATAGACCTGTCATCTTTTGTTTGCTTATCTTCTCAAGAAAGAACAGAGCTGCCTAAAACCAATACTCAAATAAGAATAGATATCAGACTTACGATTCATGAATTTAACTTCTTAACAGTAAATGTTTCTCATGTAAGGCAGATAAAAGCAGGACGTTCCCTAAAAGGAAATCATTATTTTCCAGAAACAAGCACTATCTGCAAAACCACAACATATACCCCATGAAGTACTCAGTTTTCTTTTTATCATTCCTCATAAACTTCTACCTAAACTAGCTGCCTCAAGACAGACTAATGGTGCAGTTAGCTCTTATCTTAGCCTTTAAAACCAGGTTCCCCAAAAGTCTGATTTGTACTGTAAGTGCAATGACTATAATTCTGTCCACAAAATACATTTTGGGTTCAAAGGAATTAGTAATACACCTTATTTGTTTTTCAAACAGCACCCAGAGGGAGACTATGAAACTTGAACGTTTTAAGTAACTGAGACGCTCTGCAACTGTGGAAGTCACAGAATACAAATACTCTGGGGGATATATTTACTGACTTGTACTGAGTTTGTAGGAACTGGGACATGAGGAAAAAATACGATTTCACAAAAACAAGAAAAACGCTATTCAGTGAGAAGAAAAAACAACAACAACAACAAACATGCCTCAGAAAAGATTTTAAAAAGCGAATGCAAACAATGCTCAAAGTGAATTATTCTGAAGAGTCTGCCCAGGAAAAGCTGCTACCATGTATCAGCACACCTACTGCCAGCAGCTTTCTCCACCGATATGGTTTCTTTGCTGGAGAACTCACTCCCACTACTTTCATCCTAAGCAGATAAAACATTCCAAAACATCATCCTTTGTCTTGAATCTGTCTGTAAAAGGCAATGCGCTGCAACAGCAGAAGGAAGGCATGTGACCAACTGATAACGTTGATGAGCACAGCCTAAGGAAAAAGGGGCTTGCGCAAAGAAGAAAAGCCAGAAGAGGAGTGGGAGAGAGAAGAGAAAGATCTGTGCGAAGGATAAAGAATTCATGAAAAGCACTTCTCTCCCTCTGGCTGTCTGCAGTCACCCACTGCTATGACTTGCCTTTACTTAGACACGAACTCCAGGGAATGTTGCATAGCAATAGCACTGGATTCTTAATAGGATCTCTAGGTGCACAGAGATGAGAAGCAACAAATAGAACAAGCATTTTCCAGAAGTACTATGACAGTAGGAGAGGGAGGGAAGAGCACACAGAGCAGACCAAAATGTCAAATGGGTGCTCTAAAGAAAGGAGAGTTTATAAAGCAACTTTTACAGGACTGTCTGGAGTCAGAGCATTTCTAAACAAATTTCCACCCCGAGTACAACACCAAACTGTAACAGATATGCCCAGCAGCACTACGACAATGCAAAAATGGAGGTTTCCAGCCTATTTGAGTAGCATTTCCCATTCAGAGGGTGTCCACAGCATAACTGAACTGTAAGAGCAGGACAGCCCTGCCTCAGCACCTCTGTTTCAAGCATCTACATAAACACTGAGGCCTATGAAGTCAGTGTATGTTCTCCTCCGTTTCCTATAGTGGCCACAAGTAGAGCAGGTAAGAAACCAAAGATAAACTGGACTGCAGGCAGCTGCAGAGCACATAACATTTCATGGCATCTAGCTCTACCAGAAAGAGCACATAGCCCCACTTCAGGAGCCTTCAGGACATACACTACCCACCCAAACAACACTGTACCTTTCAAAGCAGATAAACTTTGCACTGACAGTAAATGACACCAAGCCTTACTGACCTACAGACTGAGCATTAAAAGCAGCAACAATCTGAGGGCTGGCCATGGCCTCTAGTCGGTTCTTCAGAGCCTCAAGATGCACACACTTCTCAGAGTAATCCGGTGTATCCACAAGCATGGCCAGGCTGCTCTGCATGCTTGTGAGCTTGGCAGAAATCACAGATACATCCTGCCGCCAGAAGAAGTCAACATGATTACTTAACATGATATTTGAAAGCATTAACACCTATGCTCCACAATGACATTCTACAAGCAGGATCATGTTTTAAAGTCACTTGAAGAACCTACTTTTAAATACAGTTTCTTTAGAAAGGGAAAGGCTCAAAGATCAAAGAGAGCATTGCGGTATCTACCTGTGTTTTAAGGGTCTCTTCAATGTCTGCACTTAATGTGCTCCATTTGTCTGCTTCCTGGAGCGACTCAGCAGCCAACTGCATTCTAGATTTCACTCGATCAATCTCTACAAGGACCTGAGAAAAAGAGGAAGAACTGTTGCCCATTGAAACAAAAGATGACTGTTTGGATGCTTACATTAAGGGAGTTATTTCTAGGTTTGGATGGATTTTACGAAATGTGTGAAAAAGTCACGGAGGAACAAGGAGGAAGCTGTTGCCTGAAAGAACTACAGATGTTAAATCAACTTCCAAAATCAAATAACAGAAGGTTAGTTTAAATTCTGGATTTGTATAATCAGTACTGATTTTGCCTGAAAAGCGCTATGCATCCCTATCCTAACAAGGGCACACAAAAATTGGGACAGTGCTACTAACTACGTAACAGCAACTCTGAATTTAAACATAATCAGCTGTTTGTAAGGAAATGTAGACTGAGGCAATCCATGCCCCCCTCCACCTCTACTACTATCAAAACTTAAGAAAGCATTTTCACGTATTCTGAGTTTATAAGATTGCTCAATATGAACAAGTTCGAAAACCTCTGAATTTTACAAGTTGCAGATATAAATGCTCTGTGAGGCAAGAATCTACCTGCATTGACTGAGCTGTGTCTTCTTCAAATTTCTTGATATCTTCTTTAACAAGGATCATTTGCTCCTTCAGGAATGTGGCCTCCTGTTTCAAGGCTTCCACTTCCCGGAGGACTCTAGGCATGTTCTGGAGAGCCTGATGACTTGTTTCTACAGAAACACAAAGCAATACAGGGAAAAGACTGAAAACTCTTGCGTGAATGAACAAAGTTATCAAGACCAGTGATAGTTTTTTTAAAAAGTTATATAAAGTGCTTATTCGTTTTTCATCCTTTAAAACACACCTGTAACAACACATAGATAAAATTAAGCATGTGAACACTCAATTATTACTACAAAGGGAGCAATGCTCGACAGAAATAACAAAAGACACAGCAGATCCAGACGGACACATGTAGAATTTACAAAGAAGGCAGCTCCGAGATGCCTGGCTGTAATAGCACTACAACTGCCATCAACCCCAAAATCTCCACCGTGCTTAGCTGGCGTTTGGTACGTTAAACAGACCGACAGCCAGAAGCATCACCTTCCACAGCGTTGTTGACCTCTTGGATGAAGAGCTGTAGCTTCATCACCAGGGTAGCAGCATGGGCATCCACCTTTCCCGGAGCATCCTGCTGCACAGCCTTGAAGGCCCCGTTCACCCAGCTCTTCACCTCGAAGTCGTCGGCCAAGAACTTGGAGAAATCCATGGCGGCACCAGCGCTCCGCCCTCTCCTCGCCTCTGCGGCAGGGCCCTGAGCAGCAGCCGAGAGACAGCGCTGGGGGCGCTCCGCCGAGAGCCGGGCTCCCCGGCCCCGGCAGGAGGTCTGCGCGGCCCCGCCGGCGCGGAGGCGCCCTCAGGCCCGGCCCGGCCCGGCCCGGCCCCGCTCACCCTCCGGCCCGGCGGCGGCCACGACGCCACCAGGAAACGCCGCGGCTCGGCCCCTACCGGCCACCGTACCCGGCCAGCCAGGGAGCGCGGCGCCACCGGGAAACGCCGCAGCTCGGCCCCTACCGGCCACCGTACCCGGCCAGCCAGGGAGCGCGGCGCCACCGGCAAACGCCGCGGCTCGGCCCCTACCGGCCTCCGTACTCTCTGCCTGGAGGGCTCGCGGTACCCGGCGGCCACCGTCCGCGGCCTCGTCCCCAGCCCGGGGGCGGGGCGGGGCGTTGCTAGGCGCCGGGGAGCCCCGAGGCCGAGGGGGGCCCGGCCCGGCCCGTCCCCGGCTTTCGGGGAAGCCCGGCCGGCCCCGCGGCGCTCCAGCGGTGAGGCCCGGGGCCTGAGGGGCGGAGAGGCGGCCGGCGGATCGCGTCCCCCGCGCTTCACCGAGCGAGGAGGAGGCAGGCCGGCAGGCGGGGGGGGGGGGGGGGGGGGGGGGGGGGGGGGAGGCGCAGCCGCTCCCCACGGAGCTAGGCCCGTGCTCGGTCTGAAAGATGCGCCTGCTGTTGGAGGAAAGCGAGGTGGCAACCCTGACCCCGGGCAAACCGAACAAACAGCTGCTACCATCAGCTATCGCACCCAAAGACCGGAGTCGTGAAGAATAAACTCCCACGCCGTGAGGGAGCTCGCTATACCCAGAGAACAGGGCAGTTTGGGACGTGACTAGCCTGCTATGCATCACAAAACATTTGCCCTTCTTAATCGGTAGGGGACGCTTGGTCAACATTATCCAGCCAACATAATAAATCAATTCTTAACTTCCCCCCTTCACCCCCGCCCCCAATTGTTAAAAGTCCCTTGAATTTCCAAACAAAACACCAATAGTGAATAAGATCTCAGAACAGCTTTGGTTTTATGCAGTCATGAAACCAGTTGAGCTCATGTAAAACAGGTGGGTTTGTTGAGGAGAAATCCCCTGGCTGCCCCCAGAAACATTTTGCAAGCTGAGAAGGCCCAGAGAAAGAAGCCATGGCAAGAGCAGTTTTGGAACTAGGACCTAGGGACACAGAAGTTGGTGATGCTTGGCAGGTTTGTCTCATGGATTGGCCCCAAAGCCCTCCAAGTACTTATTCATCTATTTTGTATCTGGCCATATAAAACACATCTACCAGAGTCCGCATAGCCCAGTCTCACCATTTCTTATGTTCTCGCCTGCACGTTAGCATACAGACACATGAAAACAGAGCAGGTAGATCCCTGGCAGGGAATCTTTCCTGGCACTAAGCAATCTGCAAAAAGCATTTTTTTTCACTCAGAAAAAAAATGTAAAGTGAAAGAGGGAAAACTGGCCCAGAAAGCAGCAGGAAACACTTGAAGGAAACACGTGTATGAAAGAAGCAACCAGGCTCCCACACTGCAGGGCTCTACAGAACACTATCTCCTGTAAAGCAGGGTCAGCTATATAAAAATGCCAGAGCAGAAGCAGCCACTTTACACTCCTCCTGCCAGACATGTGCAAAGAAACCAAGAGCAAGAAGGAGACAACAGATCCTGAGGAAAGGAGCCATTACTGAGCCCAGGCTGGCATTCCTGGCACACAGTGCCTGCCCCCTGCACTCCCCATCCACTGCTAAGGCAATATGGCAATGTCCAAGGCTGATGAAGTTCAGCTTCTGCCCCAGAGCTCTGCTTCTGGGAAGCCAGTCACCTCTCCCATTTCAATGAAGGGCTTCACACCTTGCACAAACATTAGTTTGTACCTTAGTCGAATGGGATCCTATGAGAAAAAGAAACAGAGGAGCATGTCATGTTGCAGATTCCTGGGTCTCTCCCTCTCATCCTTCACAGCTTTGCTGCAGTGAATCACCCTCAGAAAGGGTGATTCTTCAACCATACAGAAGCTCTGCATGGGACAGGGCTTGGATCTTCATTACACAAGAGGAGCAACTGGAAGACTATTGTGCAAACCACACGCGCATGCTTGGAAACCCAGGCCTGGCCAGCCTCCTCAGTAGCAGAGGATTCCTTATATCCATCTTCTGTAACTATTCATCAATGCAACAGAACTGCCACACATGGCTTGTGCCTTGGGTGGCCTCGCATTCCACTAGCTGCAGGCATCTGCACAGTCTCTGCCAGCTGCTATTACCGCAGGCAGACCGAGGCAGAACAGCGTAAAGCTTTGCAGCAAGTGCCATTCATCCTTCAGATTATAGCTTTGAAAAGCTGTTTCAGTGGGGAAAACGTCTCTTCCCAGCACAGCCCAGACTGCTTTGTCTCTCCCCTGCATCTCCCCACTAATAATACCTTCCCCATCTTTCATACAAATACCCCACCCATTACAGTCACATTCAAAGTGATCCACGAGCAGAATCACTGACACATACTTTGTGTGGGTTGGCTAGCAACAGGACCTGGGATATCACTGCTGGAGGAAGGAAAGGGCTGAAGGCAGGAAGCTCAGAACCAGATGCTGGTTGTAACTTTATTTTCATAGTCTGAAAGAAAAAACAAAGGGAACACATTTTGGTCCACACTGAAAAAGGGCTGGGGGCACTACCAAACCACACAGTTTAAAGACATGGTAGGCAGATTTTCTCATTTACAGTGAGACTAGCATACCCTGAGTGCAGGTAAGTGCTAAAAGGAACAGCCAAGGAGCTATCTTTTCCCCTCTATTGAAAATACCCTTCATGTGTGGATGAAAAAAATCACTCTAATTTTCTCCAAAAAGCAAAGGGATTCCAGAAAAATCCTGCTTCTACATTTGGGTCCTTGCTACTAGTATATACGGTTAAGACAAATGGTCACATGCAGCTCCATCAATGGCTCCTTAAATCAGCTCTGCATAAGGTTTAGTGAAATGCATGCCTTTCCATAGCCTACATCTAAAGGTAGATATTCCTAAATAGACAACTGCACACTGCACACACAGAGGCTTTACACACTCTAAAAAAATAAAATAGAGTGTCTGGAGCCTTGTTTAGCGCTCTCCTCTCAAGACCAGAGCTATACTTTGAAACAGGCACCTGGGCCATAGGCACCGGCATACAACTGGTTCACAGTTCAGAGGAAATGAGCCAGGCAACTTCCAATAAGCAAGGCAAATACTAGGCAAGAAATAGCAAACCTTCTTAGGACATTTCTGAGTAGTCCCACTCTCTTTTACTCATCACAGGCTTCTCACCTTTGGGACTGCAGCCTGGAACGCTATGTCCTTAATTGGTTGAGCTGATGTGCTCAGCATGGAAAGAACCATCACTAGCACATCTGGTCGGCCAGGAGCTGGGTCTCTGGAGAAGTGGAGCATAGCCTTGAAACCATTTTGATCATACACAGTAAGCGGACAGATACTGCCTGCCGGAGACAAAAGGAGGGTAAGGCACAAAGCCTGGAATTGCCCCTCCCTTCTGAGACAGATCAGTGGAGACAGGATAAAGAAACAGCAAAAACGAAACACTCATACAAACTTTTACTTTCTCCAGCAAACTCATAGGCCAAGCAGCATACACACACTTGTCTGTGATTTACATTTTTCCTCTAAGGCAGAGAAGGGAACTGAATGGGGACAGAGGTGGGAAGACTAGCAGTTTAGATTTTAACAGTCAATTAGGGATGTCAGGTAGGGATCTACTAAATATAGAATGGGAAAGGCAAAGTATAACTCTGCAGCACATGCAAGACTTAGCCCCTTATCGCCGTTACCTGGTGAATCTACACCTAATTATCACCATCCAGCCTTTCCAAAATCTGCTAAATTCTTCACTTCAGAGATGGAAGTCAGAGGCCAGTGAAGTCAGAATGTCTTTGCACCTGTTCTTCTCTTCTAAGAGTAACAACGGCCAAGGCTTTGCAGGCCTCCTTTAATAGGACACACCCTGCTATGGGACGCTGTGGTGCTACGTATCCAGGGCAATACTCTGCAAGTGGACACAGGGCTGGCCACACAGTATTAAATCCAAAAGCAGAGGGGGAAAGAACAGCTCTGCCTTAGGGAGTGAGACAACTCCCACCCACAGATATTTTTTAAGGACCTGGAGAAGAGCTGCTTGAAACTTCAATAAAGGTGCTACGGCCAAACAGTTCAGAAGCCCACTACAGACTTTAGCCAGGGCAGGAAACTGCTGACTATTGAGTAGTGAGGACAAGGACGTTTCCACAGCATGATTCCTAACACGTGCTGAAATTCTCAGATGCAAAAAGTACTTCACAGAATAGTCATTATTTTTGTCCAACTCACCCCCAAAGCATGAAGCTACCTTGGCTTGCTCCCCTGCAAAGTCACAGAAGAGCTCTATTAAGCAGGGCTGGGACACAAAAATCATTGCACTTACTCGGTGTAATTGAAATTAAAGGGACAAAAAGGTTTGCTAGAGAAGCATCATGGGAGGCTGGATGCAAAGAGGCAGCAGGCTTCAGCTGGTAGCCTAGGCTGGAGAATGAGGTTTCTGCCACTGAGCTATTTGGAAGATCTGGAAAGGGCAATTTCACTGGTGATAAATCCCTGGAAAGAAAAGCATGTAGAAAGCTTATATTAACTGGGGAGACTATATGGTATATACCATCCTCTGCTGTGTCCATTTTGCATTCCTAATCCCTCATCCCTTTTAGGTATAAAGAAAGTACAAGTTTAAATTTTACGTGTTCTTGTGAAATTTGAAAATGGCTCCTGTCGTATATGGAAGAAGCCGATGTTTCAGCTTTCATTAAGGTGGACTTTGGTTTTCAGGGCTTTGGAAGTCTACTCTCCCCGTATGCAGCCTCTCTGGAGCTCTAGTCAGTGAGATTAAAATATGTTCTAGCTCAAAGATGATGCAAGAGGCTAAGAATCTCCAGTAAAGTTTCTTGGCCTACATTATGGCAGGCTGGATAAGCTTCTTGTAATGGTTCACCTGTTCTGAAGCTCTGTGGATGACTAATTTGGGTGATCCCCTATTAACTGAATGCCTTGGAAACCATTTTGTCAAAGGCTGAAGAAAGCTGGTCAAAGCATTTTTTGAGTCACAGATTATTATAAAAAGATCTGCCTGTAAAGTTTTGTTTCTTTAGCTCAATAACACCTTGTTACTAATCCACAGGAATTGTTCCCCCAAGTTTCTGACCCCTGGAAGGTCCTTGTGTGCAATTACGCAGTCAGAATTAACAGGTGCATAATTGCTGCTTAAGAGCTGATGTGTGCATGGATAGCTTGCCTTCATTAACCAGTCGTATTTAAAGATTTTCCTAAGCTTCACTGCTATAAGAGAGTATTCCTAAGCTCCAAAGTCAGACGGTATCGCATAGAGCTTGCTTACAAGGATAATGTCTTCGTCCTAGAAGGTGGAGACAGCTGCTCAGCCAGGCCCTGAAATTCATTCTTCTCTGAACAGCTGTCTTCCCAGCTCTCCTTCAGTCCCAATGTTTGCACGGCACTTACAATTTCACTATATCCATTGTTTACATCAGCCTGAAAAATAAGGCACTTCTAGTTCATGCTATGTAACATCAGCAAAAATCAGACCTGTCCCACTGAAAAGAACCCTGAAGTAGGAATAAATATGACTAATTTGGTGGCAAACTGCATCAGAATTTCACCGCAAAGCAGGAGAATTCCAGTTTCCCTTCAGAATAGAGTGGCAGAACACAAGACAGCCAGTGAAAGCTAGAAAAATCAAGAACTTGATCTAGTGCTTGTCCTTTGTACCACAGGGACTAAAGTACATGAGGATTACTCACCTCTGCTAAGCCAAAATCATGTAGTGGTTTCTGTACAATGGGAGAGTTGGAATCTAAGAAAAATACCAAAAGCACAGACCAATTACAGAAGGCAAGAGTTTTCCATTAACCATGTTCTTCCTATGGTATCTAATAGCAGTTAGACTGCAGTCTAACACCATTAAAGAAAAGAGATTCCTGAAAACTTCTGACACTTCCCTTAGCTAAAAGGTTTTGCCTTCTCTTAGAACCAACATTAAAATCACAGTTCTTCTATCTTCATTAAATATTATGAATGCTGGTAACAAGGATAACGCTGTACTGAGCTGCATATACAAACCTAGTGACGTTAAGTCCTCATCAAGCAGACAGGTAGAGACTGTGCTGCTGTGCCGGGAGGCAGGGATTAGCTTTGCAAATTGGTCTGTGGGAGACTGGGATGTTGCCTCCAGTTCTGAGAAGTCAATCAGTGTATAGCTCTTCATCCGTCTTGGGGGTGTCTGACATGCTTTGGAAATAGAAGAAAGAGTTAAAGAGATTAGCCCTGCAAGGGAAGTTTAGGTGTGGGTTCAGGCATGCCCTAAAGGACTTACAGATCAAGAATTTCAGGAATATTTTCAGTCAACATATGCAAAAGAAAATGATGGTTACAGAACCCCTGATAAAATCTCAAACTGTGGAACCCGTTAGTTAAACTGAAGGAAATCACCTCTTTTTCTCCACCACAGCTCGTCAGCTTTATCAAAGCAAAGTTGTGAAACATGTTTCAAAGCTGCATTTTGAATGTGGCTGAAATGTGACTAAGATTATCCTTCTTTCACCTGAGACCAGGCTGGCTAGGCAGATAAAGCAAAGCTCTTCTCAAGAGCCACATATGAAACCTGTATTAACCTGTAACATTCCTGTGAAAGAGAATGCGGGGATAACAAGTCAGCACTGCACCTCGCAGGGCTGAGAAGGTGAACAACAAACCCTGGCACTACTCTACAGAAAGACTTGTCCTGTACCAGTCTTTGAAGAACTGTGTTCTCTCTTACGTTGGTTCTCTTTCTTGCTTTTTTTTTGAGGAATAGAAATACCTGGAAGTTTCCTCCTTGTTTCATATCTTTCAGATATCAAGAGTATCAAGTCCCATTTTCCCAGATTTTCTTGAAAGACTCAAGAGGGAAAGGTGTTCAAGTTCCACCTTTGGATTTGGTGATGCCTTCCTTTCTTTACTCTATAGTTACCATGGATTTTTTCCAATCTGGAATTTCTTATTAGATATCTTTTCTAAGAGAGCAATGAAAAAGGTACAAACTAGACTGTACTTACATAAAACAAATCTGCAGAAGAGAACAGAGACGTACCTACCTCAACAGGTACAAGGGAAGTAAAGATCTGTTCCCTTTCCCAGAACTCCTTCTATGCTAGCAGCCTCCCATGCTCAAAGACGTCAAGGCCCAAATATATTTTCCTGTTTGTTTTAGGATTTTTTCCACATTCAGTCTCTGAAAACCACTTCCCTCCTGAGATCTATTCAGACATGATATACAGAAGCAAAGCTGACATGGAATGCTGCAGGATTCTCTTTACCTGGTGCACCAGTGGAGCTGGTTGCTGAACCTCCACCATTGTCTTCATGGCTGGCTGAAATCTGCTTGTACTGTCCGAGTGCCTGAGTGAGCTTGTCGTTGGCCTGCAGTATCTCAGCTGGAAGACAAGATAAGAAACAAAATATTAATGTTCTAACATGACTTGTCAGTTCCATGGCACTCTCCAAACTGCTCGTGAGAAAGCCGGACCGCATCTAAGAACTTGCCTAGAGCAAAGTCCAGTGAGGTAATCTGGCTTAAGATACTGTCTAGATTCTATTTAATAACAGCGCTCTCAGATTGAGCACTGTGATTTTTCATTCAGACCCACAGACAGTATAATTCAAAATTCAAATAAATAAAATTCAAGATTCAAGCCATACTTTGACAGCCTTTTCTTATACAATGCACATGTCTGTTCAATACACATCCAAAAAAGAAATATTTCATCAAAGTAGTCAAAAATTTTTCTCTGGATCAATTACTTTTTTTTTTTTTTTCCTGAAAATTAAGCCCATTTCTACCTGTCCTCGCCACAGTGGTTTTGGAGAAAAACAAATCAGCATCCAATTTTATCATAAGAGACATCCATTAACATGTAATTACCAGACTTTTGTTTTCTAGACTAAACATATTTTTATCATTTTTGCCCCTCCACATAAGCAACATAGTCCAAAGCTCCTGCCATTCTTGTTATGCTCTTGTGGATTTTGTTCATACTGGAATGTGGTATCCAAACTAGGCACAGTATTCCTCTAGAGACCTTACTAGTGCTGAGTACAGCAGGACCATCACCCATGTCTTACAAATCATTTTCCTGTTAATCTTTCTGTGCTGAGGTTCGAAATCAAGGAGGACTGGGAAGAAAGAAGTTAACTTGGGCGACAACCAAGAAACACACAGAAAAGGACTGAGCTGCAGTACAAAAAAGCAGGAGGGAAAGGAGGGGAGGAAGCACACAAACAAAGACTTAAAAAAAAAAAAAAATTACACCCTCCCCAATCCATCATCCCTGCTGCCCCAAAACCTTGGTGCTAAGAGGAACTGCTAAATGGATGGTCTAGTGAGAGATGCCTGTAGACCGAACACACACGTCTCCACCCTGGGAGGGAAGCTGCCACATGCCTATACCGTGAGCAAGAAGGAAACTACTGGTTAAGGAACAAAGGCAGCACCTTTACCTCACCCACAAATTTTGCTTTTTGCCACATCACTGACTTGCACTTAATATGATGAACCACATAGCCTTCAGATCCTTTCCTTCTGCGCTGCTCCCTACTCAGCATCCCCATTTTGCATTTATGTTTTTCATTCTGTGATTCTGAAGTGCAGCATTTTGAACATACTTGCTGATTTCAGGCCTCTTTCTAATTCGTCAAGATCACTGAAATCTGATCCTACCTCCAAAGTACTTACAGTCCCTGCCATCTCTTATGCACTTTGTTGTTCGGTGCAAGTTTTATGAGTGTACTTGAGCCTATATTCTAACACTGTACAACTGAAGAACCCTGGCATTCATGGGTGTGAATGAAATGTTTGGGGCACAAGAGCTTCGTTCTCATGACTGCTGTTCAAGACGACTGCATTTTCAGCAAGGCATCATGGCAGTGAACTTTACGCTTCAGTCATGTTTTCAAGACAGACAGACAAAATTGTGAAATGCAGTCCTCTGGGAAGGGCTAAATTTTACAACTGTGGAACGCACATGTTCTGCTCATGGCCCTTCTCATTATAATATCTACAAAAATCAAAACATTCTAGAGGTTGTTCTCTCTTCTGTGTTTATGTGATGGGAAAACTTCAATATCTCTAGAGAAAATACTCCAAAAGACTTCAGTTCTCCAAATGCTAGAACTACACAAACTCTGAAACAACCTCAGCTGGAAGAAATTGGATTCATTGTTTAACTTCGGACCACAAGTGAAAATTAACAGCTTCTTTGGGGAGAGGTGAGAGGATTCTTACGCAACTTTCCACGGGCATGGTTTAAAAGTGAAAGTGGGAAGCTTTGCCACAACAGTACCAAATGCCTAAGCATTCCTATCCTCAGAGAAAGGGAATACCCCACCTCTCAAAACAAAGATAGAGGAACTTAACTACAAAGAAACCCAAGCACGGTGTTGGCTCAGGATTTGGACAGCAGAGACCAAAGGGAGTTTTAGTACCATATTTTGTTAAACATTACCTAAAGCCTCATCGTCATCAACTGTCTCACTGGCAAGGCGAAAGAGCAGCGGCCTGAGCTTCTCACAGCGTTCAAACAGATTCTATGGAAGAAAACGTTTCATGTCACTTGCTCAAGAGATCCTAGATACTCTGAATGCTTTTCTCAGCCTATGTGACCACCTGTAAGTGATGCTGCCCCTAGAATAGCAAGGTGCACTTTCTGCTCAGGTCTGGACAGGGACTGCCAACGCTGCATGTTATTGCACTGTTAAAATCCACAGTGAACTGGAAGTACAGCCACTGGGACAAAGAGGTTTTGCTATTACCTCCCCAGCAATCATATCCTCTCTATGCATACAGGTGTAAGATAGACCAGTATAAAATTACTTACTTTAAAAGAAGATGTATCCAGGAGTGAATGGATCAATCACAGGACTCAGAAGCAAGCGTCACAACCACCAATTTCAGCTAACACAGAGAACCCAAGTCCTCTATTGTTCCCTTCTCAAAATTTTAGAAAGTGAGGCAGCATGGAGGCAGCCACTTTTTTTCCCATCTGTAAGTATAGTGTCTTCTACCTCCCACAGCCCCAGCCCTCCCAAAGGAAGCTAACTCCAAACTCTGCTGTATACGGCAAGTCACACACAGCCACAGAAGAAGTTCTTACCTACAATAAATTCAGTTGCCTGCAGCTTTCTAATTTGAAAACATGGTGGGTATCCTAGTGGAGTTTCAGGTATTTGGAGACCATAAAGCTAATCTGACAGTTCCATTAGCTATCAAATGTTTCCTTAATTTAGTAATACCTTTATACAGAAACAGACCAGTGAACTCTGGGCAGAAAAAGGGGAATCTCAGAAATCATAGAAGGAGCTGAAGAACCCACAGCTTTTGAGGTTCTCTGATCAGATCATATCACAGCCATCTAACCAAGACTGGGCTAAATGGAATTTCCTTGTGTTACTCCACTATTGGAAGAGGATCCATTTCCCCATAGGATACCACAAGAGCAGCAGCTCATCTGGAGAGAAACTCAAACTCACACAACAAGATAAAACCAAACTGACACAGCAGGAGACAGCTCCATTTCCACTTCCATTGGCCTGATGGGAGGCGCTATTATTCATCCAGGTTGCTGGAAGCTATTTCTGCTGTCCCCTAATGCTCTTGCCCATGCAGAAGCTGAGCGCACCTTGCTACTCTTTGAACCTTGCTGCCCTGGGCTCTCCCAGTTATAGTCAGCCAAAAGACTTTCTTGTGCAGGAAAAAGGAACATTCACCTGTAGAGTGTCACAGTCAGATTTGGATAATTCTTGTCTCTTGTAGTTGTCCAGTAATTCATCCATGAGTTTAACATTCTCAGAAACCTCACTGATTGTATTCACTCTTCTGGAAACCTTAGCTGACTTTTCTTGTTCCTTTGATGCAAAATAAAATAAAAGCAGATGATTTGGCTAGTACCACCATTGCACGTGCTTGGCTGTGTCACTCAGTCACACTTGTTGGGGGGTTGCTTCCTATTAATATGTCACTGCAGATACAAGATGGCACAAGGCAGGGCAAGTGAAAACTCACTCCATGAAGACCTCCAGTATTAGGGCTGGGCCACACTTAAACGTCAAGGGTCAAGACAGAACACCTCCTGCGCTTTCCCAAGCATGCTGATCAGAGTGGGCATAAGGAATTAATTTCAGCAAAGCCACAAGCAAGTCTTCGGAATTAGAGTTAGGAGCTGGTGACTTCTGCTATACAGGACACTGTCCCAAAAAGTATCAAAATGACTGCAGGGATTTTGTTAAACCAGACCAAATCTCCTATTTGCGCAGTGAAGCAGGGTGCCCTTTCAGATGGAAAATAAAAATAGAAACACTTGATGCAAACACACCCAGTGCTTGCAAAAAGGAAGAGTTCTGTACAGATGTGGCTTTTCCACCTGAGAACTGAGTTTATTTTTGGAAACTTCCTGACAGGGGGTTTATCACTAATGCAACACTACTGCCAGAATCTCTTAAAGAGTAAAAATGTCCCACCATACAGGCTCCTGGGTATAAATACTCCCTTCTCCTGACAACAGTATATTTTCGGGAAACACAAACTAAGACAGTCCTTCAACTGTGACCCTGGAATAACAAATACTGAAAATGGCCTCTCCTCTGGGGCATTTAAACTGTTCACCTGACTTCACAGCCAGGTTCCCATGACCAACCTGTTGGTATTCCCTTTAATACCAATATGGTGGCAGACATTATGAAGATCATACATAGCGGGCCCACTGTCAAAAATTGAACTGTGAAGTCACCTCCCCTCCTCCCCTGCTGTGAACAAAGCTTCTGCCCCAAGGAGCTGTCAGCTCTTCCTGGTGCCTACCTCTTTAATCATGCTCTTGATGAGGCGGTTGGCAGCCTGCAGGTCTTCAGAATGGTTGCTCTTTAAAAGTCTTGCTAAGAGCTGTTGAACGGAGAGCATTAGAGAGCAATTACAGAACAACATTCCCTAGGCACCATACTACAGACACACATCACTTAAGAGAAGATATTCAAAGACACCCACGGCCACAATAGTTTCTATAATCCTAGGAATATGTGGGCTCATGTCTCATGATTTAATCGAGATTATATTGCTGCCTCCTGCAGCTGCCTGCACACAACGGCAGCAGAACAAAAGTCAAGGTGCATGAGCAAAACAGGTAATAACTACAGGTTAGGCTCGGAGCAAAAACAAACCTGGATCTAACAGAGATTCTCTCTTTGTGGAAGGGATCCTTAACCCTTTGCATTTCCCCATTGTTAAGAGTAGAATAACCAAAGTCCTCTGGTTCCTCAGTACTTGCTCACGTTGACTATTTACTTGTAAGACTTCAAAATGTTACCATTCTAACATAGGACAAATCTGAAACTTCCTGCAGTTTCACACAAAAAGTAAAAGACGAGCTGTAGGAACCTGAGCAAGTTCTTGAACCATGGGGGCTCCTAAGAATGCCCTGAACACAGGCTCAGACTGTACTACTGGTCTTTCTCTCTCCCTCCCTCCCGGTCTGTCCTCCATGAATAATGAATACACATATACTGGGCCAGAGGCAAAAGCCCTCAATAACCCAGTAGTTAAGGCATTAATTTGGGATACAGGAGATGCAAGCTCAAGCCCCTGTAACAAACATGGATTTACTTATACAAAAAAAGCAGCTCAAAAGGTGAGACTAAAACAAACCCTTTCCGGAACAGCCCAAACTATTGCTACTAGGAATGTGAGAAAGAGGCAGAGAATGACCTGAACCCCGGCATTCCATATGCATATTCTAACTAACAGGCTATTTGGGAATAGGAACTCTCTGTCTCTCCAGTACTTCTGCTGGGACTAGAGAAACCTTCCCTCTGGAACGTTTTAGAGAAATAGATCTATTTCTGCCAAAATTTCACTTCTGACTAAGCAAAATTTTTCTGACAAAGCATCAAAGAATTCTCAAGGGATTCTAATAACTAGACCTTGTACAGCAAGCAGTATTAGCATTATTCTGAATATATTCGGTCTGAAACAGCAAAAAACTTCAATGTATGACTGAGTGTACTTTCTCAACAGTAAAAATCAGAGGGGGAGCAAGACATGAAAAACTTAAGGTTTACCTTTGATTTCTCTTCATCTGTGTCAAAAATAGAATTCTGAGGTCTCGGAGAAGGGGGAGGTAAAATTTTGTCTTCTGGCAATTTGGGGTCTTCTTTTACAATCCCTGGAATGGGTAATAACATTTGTTCAGCAATGCCTGAGCTGTTAAAACACCAGTGCTCAATAGTGCATTGGATTTTGCACTTCTTCCTTTCGCTTCCCCCCAAAATTTTACAAAATGAGATGCAGAAGCAAAGAGTTGCCTGAGCACACAGCCCAGACAAAAAGACTTTCCTCTCTTCCGCGAATTAAGCAAAGGCCAAATGAAATTTTCAGGGCAGAAAATAAAATAAGGACATGTTGAGTTCCCTTGGGTGAATTTCTAGAATCCCCTCATAGAGAGAGCACTGGGAACACATCAGTATTTATCTCCAAGCATGTATGATTGTCCCAATCAGCACGGCCATAAAACGTAGGGCAACAAACTAACACAACCAAGCAAAGGAACCCTTAATGTCAACAGTGATTCTGTGACATTCTCCCCCTCTTGCATACCTGCAGGCTCTCTCTGCACTTAGGTGGATTGCACCAGGGGCTGCAAACAGCAGGCAGTCACATGCAAGACCACAGCGTGACCCTGGCTGACTCAGCAGGAGCCTCCCGATTAATCAGACCTGGGCTGTCCAGTCACCTGACTGACGCATTGTCCTTGTGTCTTGGGCCAGAGTCTGAGCTACCCTCAGCGAGTCCTCCACTGTGATCTCTTGGCTGCCGGCACTGTCAGCTGTAAGATACTCTGGCTGCCACCTCCCAGGCAGGTCATGATTCCTCTGGTCTCAGCAGACGTTTCACATGCCTCACTCTTCACAGCCACACAAGAGCAGAAACTGCTATATCACTACGCGATCTTGCAGCCCCTCCTTGCATTCCTCCTAGTATCTCTACTAAATAGCCAGCAGCAGCATGTTCTGCTCTAGCCATCCCAGTTCCTGGCCTTTCCCAAAGTCTAGCAAGTTCATGGATCAGCACACTCTCCAGACAGCATCTGCAGCAGCAGGCCTACCGCACCAAGCGTTCAGCACCACAGCGCCAGCAATCCTGTGCCCTGCTCAGCACACAACGGGTGCCTGGTGTCACAGCAATGGCCCAGCCTGCAGTCAACAGCTGCACAGAGGAACTGCAATCATGGTGAGAAAGCTTTCTAGAGCAGGGTTTAGGGGAAGACTTGCAAAGCCACTTAGATGCTTAAGGAAGCACACAGCCAACCTAGTAGGAAGCATCTAAACAAGGTGTCTAATTCCCCTGAACTTCCATGGAAAGTATTATGCCATTTTCTTAAGTTATGAAATTTATTTCATGGGATACCAAGAAGGGATTGGACAAACTTATGGATGAAAATACCATTGAAGACTATTAAATATGATAGTATGGATGAGAAATCTGACACAGGATCTCTCTAAACCCATACCTGATAAGTCTAGGAGAGTACTCCAGGGCAAAGATCACTCTGAATTTATCCTGTAATTTTTCCCTAAGCAACAGTGGTGGGTCCTGTGTGAACAGAGGCCACAAGATTAGATTGATCTTTGACTCAATAGGACTGTTCTTCAGTAAATCTCTTTAAACACTTATGTGCATCCTTAAGTACCCAAACAGCCTTGTAAGTGTGCCCTTTGTTCTTCCTCCTTTACACATAATATTTTATGGAAAAGGCTGAGTCACAAAAGTAAAGAGGAGAGAGATCTGTGGTCTGAAACCACGTGACTTTGAAGGCTAAAAAGGAAACTGAAATAACAGAACTAAACCTTGTTTCTTCAGCATCTGATAAGCATCCCGGATTTTAACTTCCTGAGGAAACCAAACTGTCCAACTGAATATTATTTCTGTGACTCTTGACTTGACTTTTTCTGACGACCAGGCTCCATGGTACTGAAAAGAAAAAATTTAAAAAAGCAAAAAAGTTCATAACCAAACAGTGCCAGATACGACATACAGGTCTAGAGCCAAGTTGTTTACACGCAGAGATCATGTAGAAATGGATTCTTAACACATTATTCACAGCGCTGTCAGCTGCCTTATTCTGCAGTAGATGAAATAGTGTGGTATAGCTGCAGCTGTAAATAAGGCAAATGCTATAAGTGTATGACAATTACATAGGCATTATAATATGACAATCAAAATGAAACCATTTCAAAGCTTCCCTGTTCAGTTATTATTTGAAACTGAAACCAAGAGTAGGTTTTTTTTTTTTATTTCAGTGAAAATAGTTCCGTGCTTGACTTTAAACATTCCTTTTAACCGTTTGCATTGCAAACGGCACAATGTCCTCAGCCATATTCAGGCAAATGAAAACTGAACAAACCTAGAAGTGAAAGTAATTCTCTTTTTTCAGCATCTAAATAGTTTCTCTGATCTCATTATTGCCTATGAGCACCCACTTTAATATATTATAAAAATATCTGGAATAGTGATAAAAATCACACATGAAATTCAAAATCACTACGCATTTTAAACTCATATAACACCCGTTCTGTCAAAATAGGAAGCAAAACTCTCCACAGTAATACCCTCTTTAAACATTGTTATTTCACTGAAATACCTATCCCAAACCTGGGATCAAGAGAAGAGTTTTACTGTTTGGCTTCATTTCCCCGAAATCATTGAAGCTCCTCTGCCATTGAGCTGACATAACATAATGGGAAATGAAGCCTTTACAAATGGTAAACGTGTACCATACCCACTAAAAAGGAAATAGATTACTGAACTCCTAGAAGGGTATTTTAAAAACTCCCAGCTCTGCTATTTGATGCAAAGAGTGAGGTGTGAAGATCATGCAGTGCCTGATACAATAGGAGTCCGTTTCTCGTCATTAAAGAAGCTATCAGAGCACCATAGGGCATTCACTCTGAACTCGCAGCTCACTTCAGTTTGAAAAGTTAAGTTCCCGTTTCTGCTCATTGCTTCTCTTCTCAGGAGGCAGAGATTACACTCGGGGGGCAAAGCGCTCCACAGCAGGGAGCAGGAATGAATGTATTCCAAGCTGGGGAAGTAGAGCAGCAGGAAGGGTCTTTGCAGTTTCCATGTCAGCTACAGGAGATCCTTTCCAACCTCACTTTTCACTCAGTGCTGTAACTCCCGGGGCACGCACACTGGGGGCCCAGAGCCCACTATCTGACTGCTAAGACACTCTCAACAGAACTCCAAAGGGTGCTGCGCAAATGCACAACTCTTATCACATGATCGTGGAGCAAGTGCTATACGAGTGCTGCTGAAGCCCAGTCCGCACTACCCCTATTTAATCTGAACCTGCCCAAGGAACAGGACCCAAACTCAGGCTAGCTTTTGGCATAAGCGAGCAACAAGAATAGTAGCCTGAGTGCAAGAGTCTGAGGACAGATCGTAAGAAAACATGGGAGAGGCCCTGAGCTGCTCCTGTCATCTCTATCCTCTGCCATTTCCCAGACCAGAGGGGCAAAGGGACCACAGGCTAAGGCGTAGCAAGAACAGTATCGGGCACCTCCAGAGTCTCTCACTGTCCCAGTAGAGCTGGGAAAAAACAAAGAAAAAAGCTTCCTTTCCACAGGAAGAATTTGTAGAGAGAAAGGAGAGTAAACATTGCTGTATTCAGTCAGTTAGCAGCTGTGACCTACGAGACACAAAACACCTTCCTCACGCTCACATTTTCAGAGAGTGTGGCAAGATATTATTCAATGCTTTCTCCATTTCCTCCCTATCCCACACCCTTTCCCTGCTAACCTTAAAGGGAAATAAAAATTATTGCATCATTTGCAGGGAGATTTACATTCAACCTTTGCGCTTGGAAGCACAGAACAACTACTCTGCTTCATTCAAAGTTTTCATATACCTTCTGAAATAAACAGTGTGTCATACTGTCTATATCCAGCATAACCACATCCACCTACCTTTGGGGAAAGCACTTTTATCAGTTCATTCAGAAACCTGAATTTTGCTATTTCACTGTGAAATCTTTCACCACAATTATTCACACAGGTCTCCAGCACCTGCAGAAAATAAACTAGTATCAAACAGAAACCGTACACACAATTCTTAGGAGTTTTTTTTAAAAAAACTTTGCTACTAAGATAAGATATCTAAGAACTTTCTGGCAGCACAACACAGACACACACTCAAGATACTGGGGAAGCTGTGCAGCAAGAATGTGCGTTTTCCCTTCAGCCAAATTTCTTAAGCAGCACATTTCTGCGTTACATTGCTCTGTTCTCCCCATCACTAATAATTTTTGAACCCACTGATCCTGTGTGCAGACCACAGGCAAAACACCAAGAGCTGCAGACCACTGAAATACCTCAGCAGAACTACATGGGAAGGAAGAATAGCAAGTATTTCCTCTGTTATACCCTAGTTTCTATACTCATCATGCAATGAAATGTTAGAAGAGGTAGACACACAGACTCCGTCCTACAAACTACTTCCAGGTTATCACTGTCTCTCTTCGCATGTGGATGAAAGCACTTACAGTTAGAGCATGCAGAGCTTCCATCTCTTGAGGTGACTGTATCTTATGTGCCAGCAGCCTTGGTGCAAGCGATGGGCTGGAGAATAACAGAAGCAAGTCACACAATGCACAGATTCCCAAGAAAAACAAATGCTGTTAATTTTGTCCTGCAGAGAAGAGCAACTGCCACATTCACAACATGCCACATCACAGACACCTTTCCTCTGGCACAGGACTGACCTGGGGTATAGACACACAAGGGACAAGACAGCATGAATTCAGGCAGCTCGTGCTACCCCACAGCTCTTGCTCCTTCTCAAAGGCACAGGACTGTCAACTGCAAGGTGGGGAAAGTCATAGTGGAGATACCACCCCTCTGAAAAGAATAGTTAATGCCACAGCTGTACCTGAGGTCACTTAGGACTTCTCTGCAAACACCACAGCTAAAATCATTACCCACTTCTACAAACAGGCTGGTGAATGCACAGAAGGTAAACCCACCATCTCTAAGATTGCAAGGAGAGGAGCCTATTCCCATACGTTTAACCTCTTGCCAAGTTGTCATAAACATCTCGTTGCATGTAATCTACCCATTCCTGTACAGATACTTTCAAGAGTAACAGAGACCTGTGAGTGCTCCCAGCTTCCTCTCCAGGCTTCACAAAACTGCGGTTTACAGATCTCATTTCCCCCACGCAGCAATGAGATAAGCTCAGACCAGATACACAGCACAGCGCTAATACAAAGAACTGTCTGTCTACCTTACCCTTCTATGTCTGTGTTCACCTGGTCACAGAACCGCTGGATGCATTCCCAGTTTTCCTCAGGGATACTTGGGTCAGTGGCTTTATCTTACACAGGCAGAAAAAGAAAAAAGAAAAATAGTCTCAGTGTGAGAGGTGTACAAGTGAGTGGCACAAGGCAGGAAACGGCTTAGACGTGAGACGGGCTATCAGCTGCTTAAAGGAGACAAATGGGAGACACAGGACAAGCAGGAAACAGCTATTACTAATATCTGCTTAAAAGCACAGCACTGAGTCCACACTTAGAGAGTCAAAGACAGGCATCATCTGAGATGTTGAAAGCAATAACGGCGTGATGTTGCTTTTAGCACAAAGCACGTGAAACTTAAAATGCTGTGAGGGGCAGCTCTCCCAGGGTAGGTCACACACCTCGCCGTGCTGGGACACAGGCATGGCGCAGCGCTCTGCAACAGGGCTAAGCTTCTTGTGCTGCCCCGGGGCTGGTCCCCCACTGTGCCTGCACAGCTCAGTCAGGGGAAACATTCGTTTTTTAGCTGGATTAGTTCCCCAAACCAGTGTGCAAACAGCTGTGCCAGGACTGGGGGGGCAAGGTCAGACACGAGGCAGGGTAGTACAAGTGGAAGGGGAGCAGGAGAGACGGAGCAGGTTAAGGTGACATTGGCATTTGTTAGCACCTCCTGCCACCCACATAGCGATGGCCACGCTGCCTCCGTTCCACAAACGGAGCTCAGAACAGGCTCCTTTGCGCTGCAGAGGAGACACTCTCCCCTGAACCACCAGCAGATGAACACTATTATACTGCTTACCCAGCGGTCCACCAACCCCTTACACATCTCCAGGGCAGGCAAAGCCCCGTTTGTTCAGAGCAGGCTGCTCTCGTTTCTCAGCCACACTCACACCTGGTACAAGGGGGCACAGCTCCACCCGCCAGCCAAATTGGGCAAAACGTCAGGAATCGCCCCTTGCCCACCACCCCGTGGAGGAGCAGGGCCCAAAGCAGCAGTCACCTTCGCGAGGCCCTGCTATCCAGCCCGCTGGTTGAAGGTTGCCCAGCCAGCAGCCCCCAGAAGCAGCTCCTCCACCCCAAGCCGCTTCCCTGGCCAGCTCGCGCTCCCAGGAGCACCTGGAGCTGCCGCGGCCCCGCGACGCCCACACATCCGCAGGGAGCAGCGCGGCTGCCGACGCCGGCATGGCCCCAGCTCTCTTTTTCACCTCCAGAGCAGACTTCCTCCCAGCAGAGCTGACGGCGAGCGGCAGGAGGAGTCGTTTGCCTGCGCGTTGCCTTGGCACACACGCAAGACCAAAGGCGGCGGCACAGCAAACGCGCGCCAAGGTTCGAGGGTCGTCCTTGGGGTAAGGGGATGCCAACGAGCAGCGAAGCTGCCAACCTTGGCCCAAACCTGCCGGGACGACGACGACCCTCGCCCAAACCCACAGGGATGCTGCCAAGCTCCACCTGGACCCGCGGGGACACCGTCGACCTCCACCTAGACCCGCGGGGACGCCACCGACCCTGGCCCAAGCCGGCGGGGATGCCTGGCCGGGCTGAGGACGGACGTGGCCGGTCTGCCTTTGGGCCGAGGCGCCGGACCCGACCCCGGCAGCCGAGGGGCTCAGCCCGCTCCGGAGGCCCTGCCGGCGGCGGCGCGGCGCTCCGAGCAGACCGCGGGGCTGACGGTGCAGCCCCGGTCCTGGTCCTGGCCCACCGACCCCGCTCCCCGCCGCGACCCCGCACTCACTGAGCCACCGCTCCAGCTCCCGCGGCCCGGCCATGGGCGCCGGCTGCCGCCGCTCCCCGCTGCGCCGTTCCGCTCCGCTGCGTGCTGCGCCCGCCCTCGGGGCCGCCCCGCGGGGCGGCGGCGGCGCGGCCCCCCCGGCGCCCCCGCAGCCCCGGGCGCGCTGCCGGCGGCGGCGCACGCTCCCTCCCAGCAGCGCCTCAGCTATGCGAATATTAACCCTATCAGTATATAAAGGTGTATCTACATACAAATACGTTTATTCTATATGAGTGAACGTGGAACGCACTCAGACACAATGCTCATGAGGACGCAAGCACACGTACGCAGCCGTTTCTGGAAAATAGACTTCAGAGCCCCGGAGAGCCTCCTTCGCACCACTCAAACAACAGGGGAAAAGCCCACAGGTTTTATTATAGCATGGAGTTACAGACTATCGACACGGAACGTCATTGTAAAATATCCCTGCCTTTTTTTCCTCCTCCATTACCGGGCAGAGGGACACATACAGGGGAAAGAATTAAATAAAAAGGAGAGATGCATCATCACCCATCCAAAAGAGGAAAAACAAACCTACCGGTGGGGATATTTTTAGCCGAACTACACATGACAAATGCAGTTCACAGGGACAAGCAGCCAAGGGCTCTCCCCTATATGGTCCTCCTCACACAGGCTGGCAGGATACAGTGCAGTGGTTAAGAGGGCATTAGCTCTTCACCCCTGAAGCCTCTCCTTCTGCCATTTGCTGGGGACCTATCAGTTGTGACTGCAGCTCCCCCGGTTGTGAGGCCCCCTCCAAAAAGAGACCGATTGCTTGAGAAAAACCATGCTGGTATCAGAAATAACATAGTTGCTCTCCACATGGTCTGGATCTGAACGTGAAAGGCAGGTAAAAATCTTTTTATCCCAATCTGAAAATCAGGTTGTTTCCACAGGAGGAAAGCACAAGGGCAGACTTAAATCCGTACTTAGTTCCTCTCCTGTATAAACTGTCTTATGCTTAAGTGTAGATAGATACAGACCTGGAAAAGTCATGGTGACACCTGCTTGGTCCAAAGCCCAAATCATCTGATCAAAGATAATCATACTGTGACAGCAACATATGGGTCTAGGACAACGACCCGTGGTGCCTACATCATCTGAATCCCAGGGATGGCTGCTGGTGTCATTTCTGTCTCTTATTAGCTAGATAGTGCTTTGTGCATCCTTTCACACACTTCCGCGGGTCCCAAAGTCACCATCATTTCAGCAACGCTTGGTCCGTGCTGAAAACACACAAGAAGTCATTATACAAATGGAAACTTAAACTTTGCAGTACAAGTTTATGCATCATTATACAGGAAATGACAAAGTGATTAGTTATCAGATTGCTGTTAGATCACGAGTAGGATTGTTACGAGCAGTCTAAAGACAAGATTCAATTTCTTTTTTTCCTCCCTGAAGTAAAATGCTCAGTATAGGTCAAACTGAACTAAAAGGATTGATACCAGAGGATAAGCCAGAGTTAGGCTTTTGAGAACATGTTTCATAAAACTTGTTTTTGAAGCTCGTAAAAACATTTTGCAGAGAGAGAAACATTTTGCATTGCACGCAAGAACCTAGTTTTGCCCAAAGCCTATAGCCTTGCCAACACTCTTTACAGCTGATCTAGGGTTGTTTCTAACTTCAGATTTGTAACTGCACGTACGTGCTTTGATAACTCCTGCTTTTCTGAAACTTTCAGAATTTCTTCATATCATCACATTCATCCATAACAGCAACTGATGTAAATTCGTGCAAGATGACCAGACCAAATACCAACATTCTGCAATCACAGAGAAGATGGCTGCTAAAAGACCAGAAGGTCTCAGTCTCAGAACTTTTATTTTATTTTTTACCTGCTTTCCAGTGAGCGCCAAGCGAAGGAGCTTCATCATGCTGCTGTATGTAGTCTCTCTAGTTTGCTTCTGGAGGCTTTTCAGGTCTTTGTTCAACTCCTCCACAGTCAAAACAGCTGCCTGCCTTGTCATGAGCCTTAGGGAAGGAAGATATCCCGACAATCTGCTGACATACAGGACAGAGGATTCCTACCCTGGAATCCCAGCAGGAGTTATCCCAATGAAAATGCTGAACGCAAGTAAACAAATGTCTTAGAGGACTACCAGCTACCTCAGACTGATTTGCAAAATCTTCTGGCAACGGCAACAGTTTAAGGTATGTTTTCCTGCCCTGTGTTCCTATTCTGTGTTATGGCGCTGCCTCTGCTCACAGCTGTGTTGGAGATGCACACGGGTATACCTGTAGGTTGGCAGGTGGGGCCGCTTTAATTTTACATTGGTGCTAAAGACTTTGCCTTGTGAAACCATAACTTTAACCTAGTTCAGTCTCATGTTACCACACAAACTCCACTGTGCTTCACGCTTCACAAAAATCTAGAAGTGACAGTTCTTGCCTGAGAGCATTAATGGGAGCTTTCCTGCTAGCAAGCAGCCTTTCAATTAAAAAGGCACAAAATTTCTCACCCATTGTTAACTACAGCACATTCTAAAGTAAAGCAAAATAAATAAAAATTATAACCATTTCCAATATCTGTATAGCAGCCAAGCAGGAAAACTCTGGGGTGAACAGATGGGTGGGCAGGGAGGGAGCTGGAAGGAGACACTTACCCTGTGACTAGTTTTCCTATTTCATCAGCTTCTGCAGAAATAGTTTGTAGCTGCTCTCGGGACACAGAGGGCCTAACCCACAAGTAAGAATAATCAGATGACACCAGGTTTTTCAGGAGACTGATGTGGCCCTGGAGAAAGAAAGCAAAGCTGTCAAGACCGAGGGTTAAGCTGCAGGGGAGAAAAGAAGGAAACTAATTCTGCCTGAACTTTACAGACAGTTAAAAGGGAGTCCAAACACACCACCGCTTTGTGCTTTGTACGTGCTCAGAAGAAACGTGAAAGCTGACATTTAGCCTGCTTAGTTTTTTCACACCCTCAACTAACTGGTGTGAACAGGGGTAGGAAAAAAGCCCAAAGGGCTGCTGTACCAGAACTGTAGGACCACACGCAAGCTGACTCAGAGTTAGTCCTGGGAAGTGGCTCGCCACATTCATCTGCTAGTTCTCGTGCAACAAGTAGGAAGTCACATGTTTAACCCAGACTCTGCTGCCATAGCAAAATCTTCACGTTGTAACAGATGAGGTCTTTTCCTGCCTTATAAAGGATGCTTTATTCTTCAAAAAAAATTCCCCAGATAATACAGTAGCATCCCAGAGGAGACTGGAAAACAGCTGGGCTCACCCTCTTTCCTGGCACTGGAAAGAGCCACAGGATCTTCTATCCTCTTTACAGCCTGCACTCTGCCACTTGCTTGAGATCAGGACTCTGAATTCACAAATCCCACTAGTTTAACACTAAGAGTTACACCACTTTTGAAAAGAAGTTGCTTCCATTTTGCTTTCAAAGCATGGAACAGCAGCAAAGGAGAAGTGCCTTATGCTACCCAGTCAACACAAGCTAGAGAAGAGCAGTCTCTTTGTACAACAGGCCCCCTCAGCGCTCACCCTTTCCACCATCGGCAAGCCACATCCTCAACTACATGAGGTCTTTTGGCACAGCCAAAAGACTAAGCGAAGTTAGCATCCCCCCTACTTGGGTACCAGTAGGGCCACGCCTTTTGGGTCCCCCAAACCAAGAGGGATGCTGAGAAGCTGCAGACTGTCTCCAATAGAGGGCTACTAAGAGGGCATGGTGCCTGGCACCACGTGACTGGTGAAAAGAGGTGGAAGAACCTGGGCCTTTTTAGGCTGACAAATGATACTAAGGGGGGGGGATCTCACAGCAGCCTACATGGGCTTGAAGGATAGTTACAAAGACAATGGAACCAAACTCTTCCTGGTAGCAGCACACGGTAAAACACAAGCAATGGCTACAAGCTGTAGCCTGGAAGGTTCAGACTAGACACGAGGAAAAGCTTCTTCACTAGGAGGGATAGCACAGCACTAGGACACCCAGAGAGATGGTGGGACCCATCCTTAGAAGTTTTCAAGGCTCAGCTACAGGGAGCTCTCTGCTAGCTCAGCAGCATGCACACAGTTACCTGAACTGCCAGTGACAGCCATTTGCTGTTTACAACAGCCCTTTGCTATCTGCAGGCCACAGCGCTTCAGAGCTCAGATCAAAGCAATGCCGAGAAACCAGATAAGTCTTCATTGAGGAATCCTACAAAATCTCTGCTCCCCATTCTCCAGTCATCCCCAAAATGGCAGCACAATGTTACCATTTTTCATACTTTTCTCAGCAGAAGCACTCGCTCCACATAATCCTTTTCTAGAACATCTTTATCCACACGTTGATCCCCAAAGGCATGCTCCACCAGCAACTGCAACTCTCTAACTAACTTCTGTCGTAGCCCCTCATTCTCGATATGGCGGGTGAGGTGAATCCTGTAACAAAGAACAAAACTGCTTGTGGTCTTCCTTGGGTCAGACTGAATCTCATCATCTCAGCCTCACAACATTTACCAATTAAATCTGTAGAACTGTTAGAAAAGCAACATTAAACCCAGGATAGACATTTGAAAACAAAGTCTTAAGCTCTAATACACCACACGGAAAGATGTGGTACCTCTTTGCTGCATGACATCCTAGTAAGGCATGCAAGTATTTCTAGAAGTACCTTCTGGAAGTGTTGCCTGTTTTTAGAAGTTATTTTCCATGTAAACTTAAGAGCTTGCATTCTGTTTACAGATCATCTGCCTAGGTTGCCACAGCATACGTGACACCACTGTCCTAGCATAACACAGGAGGGGAGACAACCAAGGAAAGGCACAAGCAGGAATGACATGTAGCACAGCAAAGAAAGCCACAGTTGGAGGATCAAGCACTGGGATCAGATAAACAGAATCACCAGACAAAGCCAAGTGCTAGTAGGAAATTCTTGCTGATCTATAGACTAGCAAGTTTTAAAGTTACTACTGATAGTAATACCTGCTGAATTCTGGGAGTTTTTCAAGATCCAGTAGGGCAGAATGGGTCGTAATTCTGCCTATTTCAAACTGCAAGATCAGCTCCTCCAAAGTCCTCCCCATCTGATTCTCTGCAAAATAATCCAACAAGGGTATAACAACCATTCACTGTCCTGCACAGAACTAGCATCACTGCTTTTCATTATAAATTTCAAGTTCAGTGCTGGCGCTGCAGCACGCTAAAGGAACAAGTGACAAAGGAGGGCTATTTTTCACAGCGCTAATAGGAAGCAGGGACACACCTAGGTGAATAGAAAAGAACTTGGAGCAGGCATACCCAGGAAGCTGCCCTCTGAACAAGAACATGCTCTGCTAACTACTGGTGAGGAACTAGAAACCGGGACATTCTGGTTGGCTCTATTACACTATTACACTCTTCAGTGAAACACCTCTTGCATCATTCAGCCCAACAGAAGAAACACTCACAGCCAGGAAGCTTCACTGCCCAGGAAAGGTTTAATTCCCAAGCATAGTTCCTGAAATACAAGTTAATTTGTGATCCCTACACAGCAAGGGCAACAACAGGAGTAATTGACTCAACTCCTCACAGTCTTTCAGGTTAAACAAGCAGCGTGGAAGATTTAACACGTTATACCGCAATTACTAATCACAGAACAGAATTTTCCCCCAAGAGTTTGCAGGGAGCTGCCTACCTACAGCCTCTTCACCTTCAGAGATGAAAGTTGTCCCAAGTGGAAACCTGCCAGGCATCATACTCAACTTAAATGGCTTCACAGAAATAGAAAGATTCCCACCGTTCCAGTGCACCATCCAGTCTCCCACAGCAGCTCTGCAAAAGCACTGGTGGCATTTCAGTGACAGAAGCACATTCAGGTTGGTTGCTTGACATCCATTCTCTGATTCCTTCAAGTACTGTCCAAGTTACTAGAATAAATCTAACCCTTTCCCCCAAAACAGCATCAAGGAGTATCCTAGCAGACACCAAGTCTGTTTTGATTACCTGCAAATCCAGAGCCACAGTGGGTTATAATGTCCAGCAGAGCCTCTGGCAAGTAGCCATCCTGAGCAAAACGTTCCAGAAAGATGTCCCCCTGCCTTTTGGACAGTTTACCACCGTCTTTGTTCAGAAGCAGCGGGAGGTGACAAAACTGAGGAGGATCCCAGCCAAAGGCTCTGTAGAGAAGGAGGTGCTTGGATGTTGAAGTAAGCCATTCAGTTCCACGCAAAACATGGCTGATTCCCATGTAATGGTCATCCACCACATTTGCCAGGTGGTAAGTGGGGAAGCCATCCCCTTTGAGAATCACTGGATCACCTTCCACATCAGCCACTTCATGCTTGCTCCAGCCATAGACCAGGTCCTGGAAGGGCTCCACACCCTTCTCGAGCCGGAAGCGGACTACCCAATCAAAGCCTTGTGACAGCTTCTCAGCCACTTCTTTGGATGTTAGGTGCCGACACCGGTTGTCATACCTTTGAGACAGGAGAATGAACATCTCCGTTCCATACAGGCCAATCCCCTCTGACCCTTCTTCCATTCTCAAATCAGCTACATGAACTCTAAATCGATTCCTAAATTGTAGCTTTAATCCTAAATCTGCCCACTATGTGTCCAGTCAAATCACTTCACCTCTGTAAGGTCACTCCCCTAAACATGCAAAAGGGTTTTGTTGTCTTCTCCTCCTCCTGAACAGCAGGTCTGTGAATACTCACCAGTTATGCTTATTATCCATTGCAAAAACGGGGAGAAGCACCCAATAGACTTAACGCTCATTACTTGGACTTTAGCTTTGGCTGTTTCCCCTAAAGTGAAAGTGCAAACATGAGCTAAACTGCTGTACTGCTCTTGTCTTCGGCCACTCACTGCCTCTAAAGGGCAGTGATACTACAATCCCATTGCTGCACAATTCTTCATTAGTTTTTGTAAAAATGAAGCACAGAGGCAACTGCTCAGTTGAAAAGGAATCCCTACCGTGGGGTTTGCTGATTCCTCAAAGCTTCCTTCTTCAGCAGTTCCAGGCGCTGAGGGGTACAAAAGCAGCGATAAGCTGCACCTTTCTCCAAAAGCACTTCACTGGCTCTCTTATAAAGATCAAGTCTGTGTGACTGCTGGTAGGGTCCAAAAGAACCACCTCGGCGAGGACTCTCATCAGGTGGAATACCTGAAACATCAACGTGACGGGATTTAAAAAGTCCTCAGGCAGAGTGAAATCCACAATGAGAGCACATTAAATAAAGATTAAAAGGCAGGAGCCCAGAGAACATCCAAAGACGGTTTCTTTTCCAGAACAGCCAGCTAACAGCATCTATCTAGCACAGAACTCAGATTCCCCTATACTCAGAAGATAAACGCCAACCTACAACATTAGAGTTTACAGTACTGAGCGTGAAGCTCCGAGGAGAGAAAAACACCAAAACCTAGTAAACAGTTGCATAAATCATGTGTGTTACCTGGAGCAAAAAGTATACTGATGTACACATGCAAAGTGGTGTACATCCTTACTATAGTAAATGACACTAATACTATAGAAACGCAGCTGACATGTTAGCCAATTATTTTACCTACTCCAAAATTACTATTCAACAGCAAAGTTGTTTTAAGTTTATCTGTTCAATAATGGAAACATCTGTGGAATCTGGCTCCAAGCTTACAATAAAACTATATTCTAAAGTCGCTCTCACTTTTAGTTCTTAAACTCTCAAAAAGAAGTAAAGAATTCAAAATGAGAAGTGATACCTTCGGATCCCTCTTAGCAAAGGATCTGTAGACAAACAATTTATCAACTTACACTGAGGTCTGTGAGTTCCGGCTTCTGAACTTTTCATCAAGCCTCTCATGCACAACCTTTGTTAGAGCTGCATCTTGTTCCACTTTCATAAATTTGGACCATTCTGTGTGTCAGACAAAGCAGCCAAAAGAAGCCTACCTAGTCATTTCTGCTATAAAATATACTTCCAGTAGGACTTTCCTGATACCCGGCCCTAACAATAATCACGTCATCAACTCATTCATCATCTTTTTGAAACACTACATAGCTTGCTATCATGCAAAACAGTCTGTATTTTGGTACTGTCAGTCTCTAAAAACAGGAGAACGTTTTGGTAGGTAAAAAATGAAATACATAGCTTTATAAACTACCTGCCCAATCCAGCATATCTTCTATTCCTTCTGCAGCTCCAGGCACAACTCGGTTTTGATCTGTATCCTCTACTCTCAAAATGAAAGTCCCTTGGTGCTTTTTGGCAAAAATATAATTGTACAAAGCAGTCCGAAGGCCACCCAAATGCAGAAAACCTGTTACCATACGGAAATCAGAGCAGATAATAATAAATAAACCAGAATAAACAGATTTTAAAATATGAGCTGAAAGGGCAACGCTACCTGTAATGCGAATTGACATTAAATAGTGAGTAGGTCGGGAGGGATGTTGCACTGAAACACTTATTTGCCTTGTGGGCTGTTAATCCTTACCTTCACTATGAAACTAAAGCATTGATAACTGCCTTCTAAAAGCGTATTGCCTGAAGTGATCTGGAAATCATTTATAAACTAGCTATACTTGAAAATGTCCCTTTCATAAGACACACTGCAAATGCTACAGAATTTTTTCCATACCGTCAACGTGAACTTAACTTTGGAAATTTCTAGCAGGAACTCATCTTCCTTCACAATTTAATAGTGAAAATATGTTAGGGATCAAGGGCAAGAAGCTTAGCCAACACTCAGAGCGCTACACAGTCACAAGACCCAGCAGAAACTGGGTCCAAACTATTGCCAAAATTGCAATATGCTCATGTTTTAGAGGCTAAAGCGCTGACGAAAGACCACTGCACCGTAGGCACGGCCGAAGGCGTTTGCCCTGCAGATCTCGCGCTCGGCTATCCGAGCCGCTAGAGCAGAAGGCAGCAAGGCCTCTCCTGACAGACACCGCATCCCCGCGCGAGGCGGGCCGACAGGGAGAGCTCCACCGAGGCCCGGGAGCGGCTCCGCAGACCGGACACGCGCCGTTTCACGGCGGGCGCCGAAAACTCTCGGGGGAGTTTCAGCAATAAAAGGGATTTCCCACGCGCCGGGCACCACCTAGGCGCCCGTGGGGCGAGCGCTAGCGCACGGGCTTGTCAGGCCGCAGGCGGCCGGGCCGGGCCTTCCCCTCCGGCGGCCCAGCAGCCCCGGCGGCGCCGGGGCAGGGCCGGGCCAGGCCGCTGAGGGCGAAGGGGCGGCCCCGGAGGCTACCGGGCCCTGCCCGCACCTGCCCGGCGGAGCCCGCCGGGCCGCGCCGCCAGGCCGGGCCAGGCCGGTTACCTGTGGGGCTGGGCCCGAACCGCACCCGGGGTCCCGGTCCCGGTCCCGGTCCCGGTCCCACCGCGCACAGCGCCCGCAGCGCCCGCGCCATCCCACCACACCGCTTCCGCCGGGGCGCCGCCAGCCAATCACCGCGCGGGGGCGGGGCCATGAGGGGGCGGGGCATCCCTTAAAGGAGACGCGGCCCTTTCGCGGCCGAGCGCGCTGTCAGGCTATTCGCTGCCCTGCTCGCTCCACCTTGCGTAGCAGCCCCAACCGGGCAACTCCTCCGCGCTCTGAGGAGCACCGCGGCTCCCCGCCTGCGCCCCTCCGGCGGCACTGCCGTGAGTCCCTGCGCTGAGGGCCGGACGCGGGGCGGTCCCGCGCAGCCCGGGCGGGGCTGAAGAGCCGGCGTACGGCGGCTGGGAGGGGCCAAATGGATTGGGCTACGGGGGCCGGCGTGGCCCAACGGCTGGTGACGGGCGTTTCCCGGCGCGCCTGCGCAGTAGATTGTACACAATCATCATGGCGGCCGCCGCCTCTCACTCCGCCGATGGTAGGCGCGGGCGGCGGCGGGGCGAAGCGAGGCGGGCGGGCGGCGGCGGCGCGGGCGGCGGCGGCGGGGTGGTGGGGCCGGGCCGGGCCGGGGCTGTCCGGCGGCTGGGATCTCCCTGTGTGCTCGCCCCCAGGTGCCGAGGAGCCGGGCATGGAGGCGGAGGAGCTGCCGCTGGGCTGCGGCGGCGGCGGCGGCGGGGAGGGCGGCGCGGCGGGGCGGCCTGCGGAGGCGGCGGGGCGGCCGGAGCTCTCGCAGGCGTCTGTCAGCAACGGCAGCGACTCGGAGAGCGGGAAGGAGCTGGTGGAGCTAAAGGTCATCTGGAACAAGAACAAGTACGACGTGAAGTTCTGCCTGGACAGCACGGGGGCCGACCTGAAGCAGAAGATCCACTCGCTCACAGGTCTGTGCTGCGCTGCCTCTGGCCGCAGCCCGCTCCTCCTCTCGCTGAAATTCGCTCCGCAGCCGCGAGGCGTGCTTGTAATCTTTATTCTCGCCTCTTAGGCCTTCCACCAGCTATGCAGAAAGTTATGTTCAAGGGACTCCTACCGGAGGAGAAAACGTTACGAGAAATCAAAGTAACGAACGGCGCAAAGATAATGGTGGTTGGCTCTACTATCAATGATGTTTTAGCAGTAAATACGCCCAAAGAAGCTGCTCAACAGGAGGTCAAGGCTGAAGAAAATAAAAAGGAGCCCCTTTGCAGACAAAAGGTTATTGTTGTCTCAATTTTTCCTGGTTTCTGGGGAACTGTGGGATTTATATGACTCTCTTGTAATATTCCGCTATTACCTTTGGGTCCTGGTCCTATGTGACACAGGCTAATTTCTTACATAGTTAAGTGTTAGAGGAAGGGCTCTCTGTAGAGGAGTGTAAAACATTATTTAGCCCAGTAGAGGCTGTGGCTTTGCAAGTCACCTTTTGTGCCGGTGCCAGGTACGTTTTAGTATTTCAAACAAAGAAATGGGGAGTAATAGAAATATTTCTTAGTCGTTAGTTGAGTAGGTTGGTTGCATCTGAAAGCTGACTAATCTTTGTTGCCATAAAATAGTTTGACCTCTAAAACTGTCTTCAAAGTGGATACCCAAAGAGCAGTTTCTTCAGCTGTCCCGGCACTGAGGGGAACATGAATGCTGAATACTCCTCTCACTTCTTGGAAGTGTTGCCTCCTAATAGGATGTGAAGTGCAGTGCAGTAACGCTTGTTTTGGTGGCTTGCGGCAATGTTGTAGGGCTGATAAAAGATTTTCAGCTCAAGGTATTATCACCCCGCACCTTCCTCAAACTAATATAATTGAAAATTAAAATGTTCATCGTTGATCTACGACCTTTATGAAATATGCTTTTGTTTTTCTATAATCTATCATAGTTCACGTTCACTGTAAGTCCCATCATTGTTTAAAGGTACTCAGCAAGTCACAAGCTGTGAGCATGTTTTTCTTAGTTACTACTGCTCTAATCTGTTGTGGCTGTGTTGCGATATGTTGCACTGCAAATGTAAGGGGTTTTCTTCCATTCACTGAACATAACACTTGACTGTTAAAACTGACTTGCCAAATGCCAACTATGTGATTCAGCATGTATGATATTAAAGTGAGACTTTTTAAATATGTATATATATTTATATTGTAGAAGCGATGTTACCCTTTGCATCAAACTGGGATTCTATTAGCTTATATAATTTCTTGAGATTGTCATAGAAAGTGCTCGGTTAACTGTGAGAATTAACCATTTTCTGTGTGATAAAAGACTGTGAATAGTCCTTAACTGTCTCATGGTGCTGTTGGGATATGACCAAGAGTGCAGCTGGAAATAAATTGCAAGATTCTGTTGTGTTTGTGTGAGTTCTAATTTCTGTTTTATATTGTAGCAACACAGAAAAGTATTGGATAAAGGAAAACCTGATGATGTGATGCCTTCTGTTAAAGGTGTTCAGGTAAGTAAATAAGTATGTGGCACACTGTCATAATCAGAAAAGAGATAACTTTTTGTGGTTTGAGGCCTTCCTTTGCTGATTCTATCTTTCCTTGCAATCTTAGTAGAAAACAGCAGATAGCCCTTGTACTCAAAAAGCTGAGGACAGTTTTTCCTATTAAAGCCTTTCACCATGACTCTCTGTTGCTTTTTGTAGGAGCGCCTGCCAACAGTGCCATTATCTGGCATGTACAACAAGTCAGGGGGGAAAGTAAGATTGACCTTTAAACTTGAGCAAGACCAGCTATGGATTGGCACAAAAGGTGAGCAACTCTAAAACTTAGGTGAATAGTTCATAGTTGGGCTGTAAGTGATTGGTGGGAACTAGAAATATTTTCTAGTGTGAATAAATTGTATTTGGGGAATAGTATTGGTATTTGAATACTTCAAAACTAAATTTTGCGTCCTTTTCTCAAATGTCATTCTCTTGGATTGTTTGAACACTATCTGATATTTTACTTCTGTTCTTGAAAAATTTGAGTTCAGTTTTGCCAGTGATTTACTTTTCAGTCTGCTGTTCATAGCTCCCAGTTGTATGATATAATATTTGGCATTTCTAACATATCTCAAGAGCACTTCATAAACATTGCTTTGATCCCCACGTCTTAGGGAGGCTCAATGACTTGGCTAAGAACCCAAAGGAAATCTTAGAACTGGGAATAAAGCTAGGAGTGCTGGCACTCCTGTTATTATCTATCCTTCCAACCAAAATTAGTTGAGTGTCTTGTTTCAGTGATGTACAACTGCAAAAACTATGGCATGTGTTGCTGTGCGGAGGAATCAGTTTACCATCTTGAGTGGTGCCAGGAGGAGCTGAAAGTGCTGTGGTGCACTTTCATTGCACCTCAGCATGCATTGCTGAGGACGTCCCAGATAATCCCCCTGCCTCCAGAGGAAGCTATGCCCCTTTAATTTGTCCAAGACAGGGCAATATTATAATGATGAGCAAGAAGAATAGAAGTGCTTGCTCACTGTCCCAGTAAAATAACCTAATTGGATGGTAATATTAGCTTTGGATGGCACCTCCAGCTGCTGTGTTATTTCCAAAGTAAGCAGAAATCTCGGAAGTTTTTGACCTTTCCTATGTAGGACAGACTTGATAGTGTGAATGTTTTCTGGTTTTAAAATCAGTAAAAAAAAATCAGTTGTTTCAGTACCAATTGCAGAGATTTTTCCTGGGCTAAATGAGGGGGAGAGACACTGTATTTCTTCTCCATAGGCTGGGCTGCTCAGTTTTTTTCATTATTGATAATGTGTTCTAAATACTTGATTAGTATTTCAGTGACTAATTCTCTCATCCCTCCTTCTAGACCAGTTTCAAGTTTAGTGTTTCTGAAGTGTTTTGGATTAGGGTTTTTTAAATATGAAATTTAATTCTTCTTGTCATCTGTCTTTAATATAACCTATCACTCTACTTTCCCAAATTAGCAGCAACTGACTTCCTGTAGGGAACGCTTGTAATTGCTAGCTGTTGTTGGGAATGGTTCCTTCCTGCTCGAAGAAATTCATGGCAGATGCCAGCATATGTGGGCTAGAATAAACACAACTAGCTGTCACACCATTTCTGACTGGCTAGTCCTTGAAGATGGAAACTGTTTCTCTCTCACCCACCCTTCCTGTGCTTCACAGACCACTCTGTACGTTTTTGTAGTCTAAGGTTTGCTATAGCTAGATGTTTCTTGGTCATTCTATATGCTTTCCATAGAGACATTGATCATATGGATTTGTCTGTTGCTGAGATCTTCTGAAGAATAATTGTTTTGAATGCAAATGAGAGCAAAGATTCTTTATTCAGTGAATAAGCGTTGACAGTCTGGGGTAGTTCAGAGTGAGCTTAGCTGAAGCACAGAAATACGGAATATTTGTTTTTCCATCACAAAGTAATTTCCATCACAAACAAGATATAAACTATGTATTTATTCATTTCCCTGTGTACCTTTTATAGGTAGGTGCTCTGCTCTGGCTCACACAAATTAAAATGTCATACCTATCTAAAGAACTCACTGTTCTGTTTCTCCTTTGTAGAGTGTTTGTGGTTTTCTGTCTTGTACCCAAGAAGATAATTTTAGGCTGACAGTGAAAGCTGGAATTGAGAGGAAGGATCTTGGACTTAAGCCTTCGGGAGGAAGGGAGGGCATAAGTGAGACAAAAGAAATCAGCCATGAAACTTATACTTTGTAATTCTTGTTGGTTACATCTGGCTGGCTGATGTTAGTCTATCTCATAATTGTAGGGGAGGTGGGGTTCAGTTTCTCTTGTTATTTCTTTCCCTACTTGCTCCTCATTAACTTCCTTCCCTGTCTTTTTATAGTGACAGTTGAACACTACCTCAGGGTAAAACCAGGACTAGACTTCCAAAGAGTTAGCTGATCCTTGTCCTTTCCATAAAGCTTAGTTTAATCCTTTGTAGTCGGTCCTGCATATTCTTACACCTGGATTTACTTTCACTATGGTGAGTAATCCTGCTGATCAGAGTGGAGTTACTTATGGAGTTATGTTAAATAAAGCCGTCCCTCCCTCCCTCCCCTCTGTCAACTTAAGGCCCAAAGCAGATAGACTGAACCTACTTAATCTGATACAGAGGCATAAAAATCTGGGTAATTCTGTGATGCGCATCAAGATTTCTTTGAAGTATTGGCCTACCAGTTGTGGAGTTGTGGTAATGTGGAAGACTTGCTTCCAAGGAGCAGGTATCCAAAGTTCATCCTAAAAGAAAAGACTGCTCACACGAGGTGCTTTTGTAATTAATAGAGGTGGTATTTAAAGTTGACATTAAATACTACTGCCTCATACATCAGAAATAATACTTTCATCAATTTTAATGTAGAGAGAACAGAAAAGTTACCCATGGGGTCCATTAAAAATGTGGTGAGTGAACCTATTGAAGGACATGAGGATTATCACATGATGGTAAGTAATCCTACTTTAATAATATCAATCTAATTACTTCATGCAAATATGCAGAAATGAGCATTTTAAGCTAGAGTAAGTCTGAAACTGATAGTAATACAAGCTTCCTGTATTGTGAAAAGTTGGAATGTCAATATTGTCTACTGTCATGATGTAAATATTTTGGGTAGTGTATGTTGAGTGTCTGCTACTTTGTGGACATTTCAACTGTTTTCACACAATTGTTAGTGCTACTTAATATCCTCTGTCTTGTTATGACAGTATAATTACAGTAAAAAAAAAAAAAAACCACAGTATTTTCCTAAAATGGAGTATCACGATACTTTGAAACAAAGGGACTGTAGGGCAGACTTTCAGAATAATGGTCAGCCTACAGTGTGAACGTGGAACGCTAAACTATTCTGAAAAGATGTATTCCGTTTTAGTTCCATTTTCATTTTTTGTTTTGTTTTTGTTTTTCCTTTTGTGATACGCAATTTTAAGTAAGCATATAAATTGGTATGCTTCTCTATTATATTCCTCCAAAAGACCTTGACATAGAAATTTTTAGTTTGTGAGAGCTACCTTCCTTTCGCTATAACTGTGAATTAGTATTCTTTGATAATGCTTGCTGCCAGTCATTTCCTTTAAAAATACAGAATAAAAGCCCTACCTCACACAGTAGTGAGGTCGTTTTTGTCAAGAAAGCGTTAGTTTGATTTCTTAGTGATATTTTCCTATATCTAGCTTAATGCTAGTTTCTATTTTCTTTGTATAAACAATAGGACTTGTTGGAGGTTAGAAAACATAGAGACTTGATTCTGCAATGTTTCTCTTTTCCCCGTTTAAGTTTCTGAAATACTGATATTGGGTTTAGAAAACTAATATATTTCTGAAGAGAACAGTGCTAATTCTGCTGGATTTTTTGGCTTTTTTTTAATCCATAGTTTTTTTGAGTTTTTGTTTACAAAATACTTCAACACCGAAAGTTAGTTACTGCAAGTTCCTTGTACAAAAGTCTGCTTCCCTCTTTAAGGGAAGAAAAGGGAAATGCTATCCCTTAAAATTATTGTCTTCAGGAGGGAGCTGATCTAGTCTTTGTCCAAATATTTGATATTTTTGATCAACTATGTAGAAAAATGGCCTCTTAAGAGTTTACTATAGCATAATCTAATCCTAAAACAAAGATAGAGATAGTTGTCATGCGGTAATACCCCTATTTATTCTGATGCAAGTAGAGAGTAGTACTTTATGCCTAAATATAAAATTCTGTGAATGTTCTTTTAAAAAAAAAAACCAAAAAACACATGGTGGTTGTCTTAATTCCCCTCTGGCTTCTTAGCTCTGTGCGTTCTGGTAGTTGCTTTAGGGACTTTGAGTTATGCTTCAGGTTCTGACTTCCAGGATATGTTCCTTGTGTTCTTGAAACTGGCCAAGAGTTTTTGTTGCTGCTTTGACATCTTAAATGAAAGAGCTCGTCATTTTGATTGGTACTTTACAGTTCTTATTTCTCTGAGGAATGATTTCTTCAACTGCATACCAAATACTTTTAGTATGCACCAACTATTTGAAGGAGGCAATAGATGTAACGAACTTACTTGTTTTTTTTGGTGGATAAATTGGATGTCCAATCTGACTGGTATAAGCTGTTCTGTTTCCCATTGTAAATGTTGTCATTTTTAACTTTGCAGGCATTTCAGCTGGGCCCAACAGAAGCGTCTTACTACTGGGTCTATTGGGTACCAACTCAATATGTTGATGCAATCAAAGACACGGTGCTGGGGAAATGGCAGTATTTTTGAAAGCACGCTCACCTCTGGCACAGGAAAATGGCACAAAGCTAAGGACACTGCTGGGAGAGGCCTCCAACATCCCTGGATTTGATAGTCCTGGAACTTATTAATAAAATATGAATAACGAGGCATTGATGGAAGCCAGAGGTGATGTTCTTTCACCATTAGTTTACTTTTAACTTAAAAATTTCAGCATCCCTTTTCTGCAGTCAGCTTCAACCATATTTAAAGCAAATACAGTGGAAATCAATAAATCTTAATTCACAAAATATTGTGTGTAATACACTTAAATCTGCTGAGAGTTGATCTTCCATTTTAGTTTTAAAAAGGAAATATTACAGTCTATTACTGAGGATTTTTTACATGGTTGGAACAAAAATATTTTCATAATCTTTCAGTTATAAGCATTAGACTTAATTTAGTTACTTGGTTGTGACTGAGAATTTCAGAAACAGTTTTTTTAAAATAAACTTTAAATAGTATGCAAAATTGATGTTTAGTAAGCCATATTCTGCTGGCCCTTTTGTTTCCGGTTTGTCTCGTTGGTAGCAAAACTTTTTTGTTTTAACCCAAAGGTTTAGTTTTTGTTTTGTTTTTTTCCTCTTTTCTTTTAATACTCGAAGCCCTGGGTTGGTACTGTGTGGCATGTTTGGAGCAGATGAATACCACTATGGATGTTTTGCAATCATAATGACCTAGTGCTGCTTACTGTCCCATTTCATGCCGTTTTAGTTATTTTCTTCCCTCCTGCTCTTCTCCTGCCTGGGGTGCTACATTTTTAGGAGCAGTTTCTTGATTATACATATTGCAGTCCTGAATCATTTTGCAGCTGTTGTGATGACAGTTACCTGTCTGACTGAAAAGGACCTCTAGAGTGCACTATGTAATACAGACCAGTATGAGTGTACTGAAGCAGTAACACAGATGTTGCAAAGGAAGTGAACCAAAGAGACCTTCCTGTGAGTTTTTTTGTGGGGGGATAGGGAGAGGGGAATGGGAGAGAGCAGCTGGCTAAAATGTCATTTGATTGGGGCCCTGAATAATTGTGGTAGTCTTTTGTGACCTGGATTTGAAAAATCTTATTCAGTGAGTCTTACCAAGTTTAGGATGTCTGTCCGACAACTGATATTTTAAAGTTTAAATCACCCTTCAGCTTTTCTTTGCTCAAGTTTTCAGGAACTTCTTGCATCTAGTTCTGTCTGAAATAATGTTCCTTGCCTTTCGTTTGTGATGTTCTGCCTGTCATCTCAGCAGTTAACGTGCCATTTATCTCAGGTTTTCTGAATGGACCTTTCAGTCCTGAAAAGGTGCACACCCTTAACCGATTGTGTTGTGCAGTCAAACCGAATCAGTCTTACTGTGTGTTAAACCTACGTCTAAGAGATCCTTTTTAAAAAAAAAAAAAAACCCACACTGTAGGCTTAATATTTGTTCAATACAAGTAGTTTAACATTTTGTGAAACTCAAGGAGAGACATCCTTTCAGGAATAGCTGAACATAATATATTCCCTGTCCATTTTTCACTTGCCTTGAAATAGCTCAGTTGAAACTCAGCAGGTGCAAATTCCCGAATGAGTATTTATTTTATTTTTATTTTATTATAGGCAAGGAAAAGTGTTCATTTTAGGATATAAAGGTGTTCAGTTTTTTCTAATATTATTGAAAGTGAATTTGGGTTAAGGTTACATATTTACCTATATATACTATTGATAGCAACATAAGCAACTCTTGTTTTGTATTTTCAGTTAGAACATTCATGCAATAGGAAAGTTGTTCCACATCCTACATCTTTAAACTAGTGATGTGCTTGTTACTCTTGTAGCTTGAGATATTTTCTTTCTGTATACAAACCAAGAGCAGTGTGTCTTGACATAAATGCATTGTGACACGAATTTTTCCTGAAGTAGCGCTGTGTTAGTTCCCTAGAACAGCCTCCTCCTGAAAGCTCTGAGCAAGGGTATGGATGCAGATAATGGAGTTGCTATGAGTTAATTTGAGATATAATTACAACTTAAATGCAGCTATCACACTTTTTATTTTCTAATTGCCAGTTCAAGTATTAAGGTTGAAATTTAAATTTTGGTGTCTAGTGGAAAGTGTATGCACTACAATACTGCGTCATATGCTTTATATGATGTATAAAGAAAAACAGCAGAGTGCAAAGGTGAATCCAAATGACAGAAAAAGCTAATGTCGCTAGTCTTGTTGGTTTAGTGATCATCAACTTCCACTTGCTACCAGATTTGCTTAGGCCTGTCTATATGTCCGTTCATACTCCATTTTCCTTTCCTGTTCTTTCATTCGCTTGCCCCTTGAGAGGACATGTATCTTAATTCCAGCTCTTCCCCAGTGTTCCTGTGGCTTCTGTGTTGGATGCAGTAAATACGGGTGAGTACACTCTGCTGCCATTGCTGAGGTGGGGCATATACCTGATCTAATCACTGTCAAGGCAATGAGGACACCTTGGGCATGGAGGACAATGTAGTGTTTAACATTCCTGTCGGCTTCTTTCCCAAGGGCATGATTTTTCTGTCTCCTGTGCCAAGTACAATAAATGAATTGCTATCAAAAGAAACAGAATATAAAAATTTTAGGTTACAGAGCAGTTTTAAATGTGGAGAAGAAAATACGGGAAATTAAGAAAATCAAACCTGGTCCTGTTTAGATACTTCTTTTTTAGTTGAATTTGATTTGAAAAATGAAACAGTTTCACTTCTTTCTCCCACGTGCAAAATTTGAATTAAAATACAGGAAAGTGATACCAAAATGCTTTAGTTGGTGTTTGTTGGCTAAATATAGTAAGTTTCTGGAAGTTCTTTTAAATTAGTATTCCAATTGATTTTTACTAGTACCTCTTTAAAGATTCCTCTTTTGGAATGATGTGGAGCTTTGCATCTTCTGGTATATACCAATTTTTAAAAGGCACTTAATGACATCGATGATCATGAACATCTAAGAAAACACCATCTCTTTAGTTGTATAGTGTCACAGCTTGTTTAATTGGGGAGCTGTTTTTTAGCCTCTCATCTTTCCTTTGTGTTTTACTCTTATAACTAGAGTGGTTTCCAGGGCAGTTTGAGGATGCCAAATGGTCCTGTGGAGAAATTTGGCAGTTAGTCCTCAGTGAAATACAAGTGTAATGAATAACATGCAAATGCAATCAGTATTTGAAGTTGACTGATTAAGGTTGTTTTCAGATCGTTCATATAATCTTCCATAGGAAGTATATGGTAATATCTGTGGTGATTCTTATGCAAAAGTTGAAGTATTTCAGTTAAATTACAATTTAATGCCTTTCTAGGGAGATCAGTTCCCTGTTGTATATATGTGTAATTCCTTACAAACATTAATTTTGGGATGCTGTTCCTTATGAAGTTGTATTAAGTGCTTTGCTAGGTTTACTAATGGGTGATAAAAGTATCTGGAATGCAAATGTGGGTTTTCAACAGAAGACAGTATTTCCTCATGCAAATGTCATAGTCGCTTCTAATGCACAGGCAGTGTGTCCTTTATAGTTCTTCTTGGTGCCATTGTCTCATTAAAGTGGAGTAGCAATAAACACTGTCTGTGAGGAGTTCTGTTGCAGTTACTGAGCTCTTCCTAGGCCTTTGGTGGTGTTGAGTGTTTCAACTCGCCTGCGTACCATTCCTTTCACTTTTCTGTGCCCAGTGCTATGGGTTTCTTGTTTCTATCCTTGTTCGGAGTTCAGTATTCCTTCCATATCTGTTTGTGCATCCCAAGCACAAACAGTTTCTGGATTAGTATTTCATTAGGAATGCAAATGTATAGTGTTAAACCTTGTTTGGGTTTGAACATAGACCATATCTTGTATGAAGATCTTGTATTACTTGCAAGTTTTTCATGTCAAGTTTAAGATTAAAGTAAATCATTACTTTCTCTTAGCGACATTGTCTTACAAGAATTGTATAATTAAAATAAGGATGTTACTGTGTTGAAAGACAAGAGGTGGTCTGAAGAAAAAGAATTGCATAAGAAAGTGTTAACACACAATAGTTATAACTCGTAACACACGCACTCAACCTGCTCAGTTTTATAGTTCACAGAGTTTGTATCCATTGCTTCGTACTTTAAGGGCCAAAGAGAAAAAATTCGTTTGCAATGACACAGAATCGAAAGTGCCATATTCTGGGGGTGGTCTGTTGCACGTTCTCCCTCCCCTCATCCCGGTGGCCCTGTACAGTCTGGGGGTGCGACCGTTAGGGCACAGGCAGGCTCTTCGCAGGGCACACGCTCAGTACTCTGCTCTCGTTGCTTGTTGTGCCAACTGGGTGGAGCAAACTTTTCAAACTTTTCTTCTGTTGCTGACTTTTTGCTTTCTTTATTCATAACTTTATTTTCCAATCGGGTTGTTTTCATTTTGAGTTTAGTACTCTAGCCTTTCAGAATTAGATTATTTGTATCTTGTTTTGTTAACTAACATCCTAGTCACTGGGGGGAAGGAGGGGACCAGGAGAGCTGCAGCAAGTCTTGTATGAAACATACGGCTGTTTTACCTTCTAGCCAAGGATTTGCTTCCTGTGGTTTGTGGACGTTCGCTATGTCTTACCCATATTCTAAGCAATTCATTCTTTGGCTTTCTATTCAAAAACAAAACAAAGTCTTAGATCATGTTTGTGTCCTCTACAGATATATTTTAAATGGAATATGTAAGTACCATGTTTTATGGTATTTTTAAATTATCTATTGCCTCTTTCAGGGGAGGGGGAGATGACCTATTTAGTCTTAGATTTGCACTGCTGGATTTTTTTAAGTGTAACCTTGACTGGTTATCCTATTGTTCTATTCTGTAAGATTAGTCTTATGAATTAAAGTTTGATAATTAAGCATTTCTGTGTTCGAGTGTTTTAACATTCTGTACATACTATACTTCTTACAGCATAAACAACTGTGGGCAAACAGTTTGTATGTTGAAAAATGTACCCAGAGCCAGAAATCCTTGGACACTTGTGCTTATTGTTAACTCCAACGTTATTGGTGCCTTTTGCTAAGTATGGCGAGTTGAGTGTATTTCTGCTGTACATCACTTCATACCAAAAGGCTGTGAATTATAGGATTTCTCTAGCTCCCTGTCTAAAAGCGGGATTTTAAATTGTAGAATGTCCTTGTCGTGTTGAGCATACTCAAGGATAAATTCAAGTACTCGGCTGTAAATTCTACGTACAGGCAGAATTTGTTACGATGCCAAAAGTTCCACTTCAGTTTATCAACCCACAAAAAGCAGTTGCTCAGGAGAAGCCTGGCTTATTGGGGCTTATAGCAGGCTTCAGACTTCTTTAATACTTAACCTGTGCTGCTCTATTTGTTACTGCCTTTATTTACTTTTGTTTCTCTCCCTCACCCGCTTTAAAAAATGCCCTGAAATGGTTTCATACTGTTGTCACTGAAATAGTTTAAACTATGTGATGATTTAGTCCACCTATCATGTAAGAATTGGCAAGTTGTCTTTCATTTTTTGATTTCTAGGTGTACCTCTTCTTGTAAGGGGCCCTGTAGTTATTTACAGGGGGAGGGAGGTGTTAAATCCCACTGAAAATCCCTTTCAGCTCCAGTTTGTCTCTTTGAAAAGAGCTGTTATAAATATTTGTGCCCTATTCTTTCTTCAAATGAATCTAAAGATTATTCAAGTGGGTTGATATGAAAGTCTTTCAGGAAGAGATCTCTACTCTGAAATTGTGAATCCAGGGGAAGGCATTGCAGCAGCGCTGACGGGACCTGTCTGCCGGGGCTGTGAGGCAGCGGGGCAGTCGTGGATCCCATACCAGAACTGCGGCTGGTACCGATGTTAGCTGAGACAGCTACAGGTCCGCAGGGGCAAGTGTGGCTCGATGTCGGCTGGAGTTAGTGGAGGGTTGTGGGGCTGTTGAGTTTGGTTCCTTGCACGGGAAAAGCGTGGTTTTTCTCCGAATGGTGTTAAGCTGCGCTGGAACCGCTCAGCGCTCCTCACAGCGCTACTCGTCCTTGTGTTCGTGAAGATGGGAACCTGGGGCCGAGCACCTGCCGGCTGTCCCGCGTGTGCCGGCAGCTGGCCGCACGCAGCCCTCGGGCCGCCGCCCCGGCCAGCCTCCGCGGCCGGGCCGCCGGAGAGGGGCAGGCGCTCCCCCTGCCCCGACAGCCCCGCCGCTCCTGCGAGTGCAAAACCCCCCTGCAACGCGTTTCGCAAGCGAAGCGGCGGCGGTGGGGCGAGCCCCACGCGTGTGCGCGCAGGCCAGGCGTGGCCGTTTCCGTCGCTCGCCGCCTTCGCGGCCCCTCGCCAGCCCCGGCCGCGCAGGTCTGGCCGCTCCCCCGGTTTAGCGCCGCGGGGGCAGCGGCGCCCCGGCCCCGCCGTCGAGCAGGAAGCCGCGTCCTGGACCCGCCCCGGGCGGGGACTCGCGGCGAGAAGCGCCGCCGGCCCGGCATGTCCGGCCATGGGCAGCGCCCGGCTCCGCGCCGCGCTGCTGCCGCTGCTGCCGCCGCTGCTGCTGCTGCTCCGGCCGCGCCGGGCACAGGTGGGGCCGCGCCGCGCCGCGGGGGGGCGCGTGGACCCGGCCCGCGCGTGCCGCTGCGTGGGCACCGGCGGACCGGGGTGTTTGGGCATCCCACGCGCGGGAGCGTGCAGGCGCCCTGAGGGCCGGGGTCCGTGTGCCCCCGTGTCCCGCCGGCGGCGTGCAGGCGCGCGAGGGCACTGGCGCCCTCGGTGCGGGGTGCGCGTGTGCCAGGGTCCCCGGGGTTCAGGGGCACGGGAGTGAGTGTGCATGAGCGTCCGGTGGGCGTCAGCGTGCAGGGCTGGGTGCTCGGTGGGTGGGAGTGCCTGCGTGTGATTGTGCTGCAGGTGCGAGTGTGTGTGCATCAGTGCCTTGCACACGAGCGTGCAGGGGCGTGAGTGTGCTGCGGGTGGGGGGATGTGGGCTTGTGTGTGTGCACAAGTGTCCTGGGGGCACGAGTGTGCAGGCACAAGCACCTGTGGGTGCGCGAGGGCGTGAGCGCGCAGGCAGGAGCGCCCTGCTTGTGGGGGGCGGGGGGCTCTGGCCCCTTCCCCGCTCCTGGGTCAGGCCCAGCCCTCGCCCCCCCTCGCCCTCCCGCCCGCAGGGCTGTGCAGCGGCGTCGCGCGTCCCCTCCGGGCAGCAGGACGGCAGCGCCCGTGTGTGGCCTGGGGTGTTTTGAGCGGCCAGGGCAGCATGCCCGTGGCAGCTTCCGCGGGTCCGGAGCTGCGCTCCGTAAGAGAAAGGCTCGGACGGCTGATGCCGTGTTTCTGCCTGTGCTCGGAGCCAGGGCCTGCGGTAGCCGTCCTCTTTCCCATCACTAGAGGAGCGAGCGTTTTCCTCCCGGAAACGATAGCTGAGCTACAGCAATCAGTGACGCTTGTGCAAACTCCACGTTGGCGGTGGTAGGAATCCCGGATCTTTCACAGGGGAGGGTGAACGCAGATCTCAGAGGCGCGGGACTGTACTCCTGGGATAAAGCTGTCCAGAAGGGCTTGTGGTAGCCGATGCTAGGAGCTGAGCGTAAGGGTGTGCTGCCCTTCCTCAAGCGGAGGGACAGCGGTAGCTCCGGGGATGCCCAGCGGATCCTACGGCTCAGCAGTGTTGTGCAGGGAGAGCGGGTGGCAGCCTGGCCCTTGCTTTGCGGGCCTGTCACCAAATAAATGAGCAATTACAGAAGAGCTGGAGGAAACTGCGGGGTACCAGGGGCAGGAGGGAGGGAGGGAGAAGCAGAGCCTGCTGTTGCTCTAGCAGCTGCTGGGCTCTGGGCTCTCGGTTCTGTTTCCGTCGCGTGGGTGCCCACAGCTCAAGCTGCGTCCGCTAGCCTGGGTTGTCCTCTCAGCAAGGGGGTCAGCTATTAGCGGGCCCTTTTCGCTGGCAGTGAGCCTACGTGGCATGCCACCCTGTGCTGCAGAAGCAGTGGCAGAGGAACAGGCATGCTCCTCTGTCCACCTCACTACATCCTACAGATAAAGTGAGAGCTGGGCTTGTTCTGGGCTCGTTTACAAATTAAACAAGAAGAGAAAGTGCTAATAATAGAACTGGGCACAAAGCAGAGGAGTGGCTGTGAAGTGTGTTGTGAGGGGACCGGCGCGCGCTCCAAGCAGATCCTGCCTAGAGGAGCGCGAGAGGTGGGTGCCAGCGAGGGAGCTGGGGTACAGCTGGAGAACGGGCTACGTGACAACCATCAGGGTTGTTGTCGGTCATGTCACTGCAGCTGAGGGAATTTCAGCTCTCAGTGGCTCAAGGGAGAACGTGTCCCTTCACCCCACTGTGTCTTAGCTGGTCCATTACCACTATCAGTTTCTCCTCTGCGGACAGGTACTTGCTCACATATAACATCTCTTCTTGGCACAAGCCGTTGCCCAGTCCCTGCTCTTTAAGCTGGCCAGATCCTTGGGCCGAGCTCCTTGCCAAGTTTACGTTCTAGGTTTTGACAAAGAGAAGGTGAGAGGGGGGCCGTGAGGGAGGCTGTGCGGGCTCCGAGGGATGTGCGCTGGCCAGGCAGCCCTCGCAAGCTGTCGAGGCAGCAGTCGGTCTGTCTGCGTCTCCATGCCCGTGCAATCTGGGGACGGCCACGGACAAGGCGCTGGTCGCTCCCTGCAGCAGCCCCTTTCCTTCTTCCGAGGGAGGTGGTGCCGAGCAGCTGCCGGTCCCTCTCGTGGAGCAGGTGGCTTATGATTAACTCGTCTCCGTGTGCGAGGAGCGGGGCCAGCTCCCGGGCCTCGTCCCACGGTGGCTGCTGACCAATGGGGAGTTCAGAGAGTTGCTCTGACTCCTGGGCAGCAGGAGCGAACACGTCACGCTCGCCTCCTCCTGAAGCCGTTTCTGTCCCCCAGTGTTGTTTGCCTATCGCTACCTTGTTTGCTGATGGGGTGAGGCTGGCTGGCGTTGGAGCGTGCAGTGGGTGAGCTGGCACTGGCAGCATGAACGCCGTATACGGACGTAGCCAGCTCCCCACAGCCAGCACAGTGCCTGTGTAATTACTGTCTCACCATTGGGGCAGCTGCAATCTGTAGCTTTAAAAGCCTTAAGAGCTAGCATCAGTTGCACTTCTGGCATGAAAAGCCACCGAACTAGTTTGCTGCTGGAAGGAGCCAGTAGGTGAGCTGTTTGTGTCACCTTCCAGAAAGGCAGCTGATCCCCGCAGGCAGGAGACCTTGCTCCAGACGGTGGGAGAGGAAAGCAGGTAGTGCGCCCGGCACCTCCCCTCTGTGCTAGGCGACCCATGGCGCAAAGGGCCCAGGAATGAGGGCCTGCGGCTGATTCTGAGTTTTCTGTGCTTCTGCTTACTGTGAACACAGCAAACTTAATGCCAGTGCTTCTTGCCACGAATTTATGAAAAGCAGCACCTTTGAACACCGGTTGACAGATGTGATTCTTCTGTTGTCCTGTGTCAATGAAGCTGAAGGAACAAGTAGATTTGTTACTCTGGTCTGTTGAGAAACCTAGTACAAAAGGTTTTCTTAACTGCTATTTAAGACTGTGTTTTTCACATTTGTTTCATTTGCAGAAATACTTGAAAAGTTTCCAGTGGAGGTTTGGAAGCCTGTATCCAAAAACTGAACCTCCTGATGAGAGACCTGGTTTTCCTGTTATCTGTTACCTTTTTGTGCAGCCTCTGTCAGAGGTTCATGAACCACAGACTGAAGCCTGCAGGTTTAAAAACAAAATACAAGAGCGTTCTGTGTTTTGATTCTTGTATGAATCGGTCTTGATAACTTGGTTGTAGTCATGACAGGACTGTAGTGCAAGGAAATAAACTCTTCCCCCTTCAAGTCTTGGCTCATTTGAGACCAAAAAGGACCTTTATTTTTTTTCCTTGCTGTATGTTATTTTGGAGTATCCAGGGAGTGACAGAAGGGTTGGTGAGCTGTGTTAAACGGTACAGGCGGTGGGGGTTTGTCCTTAAGTCTGTCCCTGCTCTCTTAGTACCACGTTTCTGTCCATAGTGTCTCACTGGCAGTGCTGTGACTGTCCCAGAAACACTGCTTTTTGTATCCACTCTTGATGGAAACCTTCATGCTGTGAGTAAGAGTACAGGTGACATCAAGTGGACCCTGAAGGATGGTGAGTAACAACCCAGAAGGGTGTTTGCTTGTAGTCTAGGTCCCTGGGCTTGTCACTAGCTGTGGGGGATTGGAGATGCACTCTGCAGCTTAGATCTTGCTGAAAGTGCTTTGAGCAGCCAGTTTCTCCAGACACTGCAGAAAGCTACCCAGGCCCTGCTGTTTTCAGAGGAGCATGTTTACCATGGGCCAGATCTCCACTGCCAGCAGTGGCTATTCTGGGTCTGAAATGCAAATAGGTACTGAACTGAATATGCCACCGCGTGACTAGAAATAGTAAATGCTGCCACGCTGTCCCCTTTTGCAGGGAGAGACTGCTGACGTATGTGTTTCACTCTCTTTTTCAGATCCTATTCTGCAGGTGCCAGTTTATGTTGCAGAGTAAGTGTCATTTCCCCCTGGATGGAGCGTCCTTTGCAGTAAAGGTTGTTTATCAGCCTTACAATGTACACAGAAGGCGTTTGGAGATGCTGGAGATTCCCCGATCAGCCCACAGATTCAAAACAAGGAAGTGGAATCGCAAAGATATTAACCGTCTAGCCTGTGCTATTGCATTCTCTTAAACCCCTCTTTGTGGTAGCACTTCATGCATCATGATATAGGAATAGCTGCTGCCTCCTACTGAACATATAGGCTTTCTACAGACAGACCAGAAGCTCTCAGTGCCACCACGCAAAAGTGTAGGAGAGAAATTGAGGAAAATCCCTATGTTCATTTAAAACTGCAGGGGGAAACCAGAAAAGCAGAGAAATCCTTTGAGATGATGGGCAGAAACACCAAATCAGCACACCTGGGTAGATACAGAGCAGCTGTGTGGGAATTACTGTGCCAAGCCAGACCAGGAGTTCATCTCATACCAAATCTAGTGCTTGAGATTTCCAGGAAAGGTTAAACACTGTAGTAAATCATTCTGGAACAGACTGCTGAGGGCAGTTCTTTATTGCATCTCCTGTTTAGTCATTGGTAGGTGCCTGCAAGTAGGGGACAGTTCCCATTTCATTCTGCTTTCTCCTCCTTTTCAGACCAGCGTTTCTTCCGGACCCCAATGATGGCAGCCTATATATCCTGGGAGGAAAAAACAAAGAAGGCTTGATGGTCAGTGTGGCTGGGGGAAGGGTGCTGTGCATGCCAGCCTCCACCCTGCTGGTTTTGCAGGGCTGATGCAGACAGGGCAGACCTGCTGCACAGGCCTGGGAATTCAGATTGCTCCTGTTGGCACCTTGAAGATCTCTGCCAAGTGGATGTGGGGGAAATATAGCTAGGTCCTTTCCTTCCCCATCGCTCCAGCCTATTTTCTGCTTGACCAGTGAAAACAGGCAGGGAGAAGAGGGCTTTCCCAGGAGCATCTGTCCTTCCCACCCTGTTTCTGGAGGCAACAAGGCTGCTGTTTATGGAGCTGTTTCTCTGACACTGTTGCCGCTCACAGGCCGCTGTACTGCCTCTGTTACAGAAGCTCCCATTCACCATCCCAGAGCTGGTCCAGTCCTCGCCATGTCGCAGTTCGGACGGTGTTCTCTACACAGGTATGAGGAACTTCTCCCCATGGGAGAGATCAGCCACTCTGCCTGGCATCTGGACCCTGTGAGGTTAAACAGGGAGGTAGTTCATGCCTGGAAGGCACAGGTGGGCTCTGACCTGAAGTATGAACACACCAGGCCTATGTAGAGTCTGCAGGGATGGGTCTGGCCTGGGGCTGTGAGTGAAGGAAGAAGTGATGTAAGCTGCAGAGAGGGAAGGGCGGAACAGGGACCTCATGGAAAAGGTGTCCTTGGAGGGAGGGATATGAGGAGGAAGCCTGTGGGGTGGCTTTCAGGAGAAGGACAGCAGGGCTGTGGAGACTTAAGGCAAAATGTATTTTCATTCTCAGGGAAGAAGCTGGACACCTGGTTCATCGTGGACCCCAAGTCAGGAGAGAAGCAGACCACTCTCTCAACAGAGGCCTGGGATGGTCAATGCCCTTCAAGTCCCCTGCTCTACATCGGCCGTACCCGTAAGCCAGGACTCTCCCCGTTTATCTGTCTAGTCTCAAGAACAGGGTGCTGGGCTGTCCCACCTGTCTTGCTGGGGATGCTTGCTGTCAAAGGAGGGTCTGCATAAACTCTGCTGCTAGTGAAAGGCTTTGCTGTCCCTTTGGAAATAACAGAGAGTGGAGAGTTTAGTCTCTCCTGCAGCACACTCCTCTCTATCAGGTGTTGTAATACTGATGGGTTAGTGCTTCCCACAAGTGCTGTGGCTGACTCCATGCCAGGATAGGTATCAGGGTCCTCAGCGTTTCTTCTCAGTCCCCAGTTCCTCCCTTCCAAAGGCACTCACCCCTCTGGGGCAGTGCTGTGAGCACTAGTGCATTGACCTCGCTGCTTTTCTCTGATCCCCAGAGTATGTCATCACTATGTATGACACCAAGTCGCGGGAGCTGCGCTGGAATGCCACCTACTCGGATTACTCGGCACCGCTCTACGAGGAACTGTACCACTACAGTGAGTCACTGCAGCACACAGTGTGTGCAGGAGCCAGCTCCCTCCCGGGCTCCAGCGCTCAGCGGGGTGGGCGCTCCCATGGGGCTCAGCAGCTGGACAGGGAGATTCCAAATCAGTACTGTACTGATTGCTGGGGAAACAGCTGCTGTGCTGGCCGTGCCTGGCCTGAGCCTGCATGACTGGCAGAGGTGGGAACACAGCACTAGGATGAGCAGTACGTATCTCTCTCAGATATGGCCAGCCCTCCGTGGCTTGAGGATAGTCACCTGCGTTCCTTGGAAGACATCCCTGGGGATGCAGGGGAGCTGCAGGATGGTGATAGGATCTCCCTCAACTGCTCTGGGGTTTCATTGAAGAGTTCACATTTAGTGCAGGTGTGTTGTCTGCCAGCAGTCCAGCAAAGAGCTCTTGCATGAACAGAGCAACAAACAGCAGCCCTAGCCTGACTGAAGGCCACAGGACCAGCATGACATGGAGAGAGGGGATAACGCCCCAAAGTCAGTGCAGCTGCATGACCTCCATCCTTCTGTCTCTGGCTAGAAATGGCACACTTTGCCTCAAGCGGAGATGGCCTGGTGGTGACGTTGGACAAGGAAAGCGGGGAGGTCCTGTGGGCACAGAACTATGGCTCTCCTGTGGTAGGCATCTACATGTGGCATCAAGACAGCCTCCGCCGTGTCCCCCACCTCAACATGGCCATGGAGACACTGCGCTACCTGACCTTCCACTCTCAGGACATCCGCCTCATCAAGTGGAACTACCAGTCAATGAAGGACTTCACCACTACCAAGACCCAGCTGCTGTATGTGACTTGGGAGCCCTCAGACCCGGGTAGAGAGACAAGCAGGCTGTGGGAACCCTCTGGTCTCTGGGGAGTGGCTTGAGGCAGGCAGTGGGGGCTGGCAGCACTGCGGTCCTGGAACAGGGGACAGTAGCTAGGACAAAGCCCTTGCTTTTACAACCATCGTGAGCCTGAGAAGGGGCTGGCTGGCTCAGGACGTGGGACGTCAGTGGGTCCCGGTTATGGCAGCTTGTTGCATTTACGTTGCTTGGTGCTCATCCGCTCCAAACAAAGACAGCCTCAAGAGTGATGCTGTTTCCTGGCATTGCAGGCCAACACTCTATGTGGGGAAGCATGCAGCCAGCTTCTACGCCTTGACCTCCTTGGTCCATGACAGTGTGGCTCTGGTGGTGAGTGTCCTCTCTGACCCCATGAATGCTCCCCATTTCAGGGTGAGCCAATGAATGTGTTATGTCTTGACTTCTTAGTACTTCATTAACTGTCTGATCCCTTTAGCCGCGGGGGATCGCGCTGGCCAGGATTGATGGCCCAACCACAGATGATGTGACTATGAGAGAGTCCGGCGAGTGTGAGATCACACCCAGCACAGATGTCAAGTACCCCCAGGGCAGCATCACTTCACTCCACAACCAGTGGCTCCTAATAGGTGTGGACCCCCAAGAGGACATCACTCTCCCTACATCCTCACTTTCACAGACTGTCTTAATGAGAGGGAGCCAGAGCTACGGGTGTTTTTTAGTGTGGCAGGATAACTTGCTTTGCCTAGTGGTTTAAAACGGATTGAGGCTGTGTTTCGCCCTCAAAGACTATGATGACTCTGGCTTGGGTTTCATTCCAGCATGTCCTTGACCTTTCCCTAGAGCAGGCTGTCGACCTGTGTGGGTGGGCAGAGACGTTTTGAAATAAGGCTGACAATTACCTGTGCTAACGAATGTGATATTGCATATTGAGTTGTGCGCACAGGTGTTGAATTCATTTGCTTGCTCCATGATTGCTCTCGTGTGTGATGGCAGGAGATGCCATGGTGCACTGGCATGCTTGAAAAATCAAACTGGTCTCAGGGTAGTTGTATGGGGAGGCACAAAGAGCAAGGCCAGGCCTTCCATGGTGTGCTAAGAGGAGGCGACCTTGTCCTGTGCCATTCTCCATTGGCTACAGTTTCCTCGAGGTCTCCTTCTCCAGGGATGGAGCTCTGGCATTTTTCATGTTTCCCATCGAAACAACATCCCTTCTCCATGAGAGCCAAAGCTAATAAGTGAGCCCACTTTGGCATTGCAGAGATGACCATACTGAAGCTGTGATCAGATGAGTTGACTGTTCTCTCTTTTTTCTCCCACCACAGGGCACCATGAGCTGCCTCCTGTGATCCATACTACAATGCTAAGAGCCTTTCCAGAGAACCTGAGGAAGACGACAGAAACCATCATTCCCAAGAACTCTCCTGCCAGGGCTGTGTTTGAAGATGTGAGTGTTAGAGCTCCATTGGGTCACTCCTGTGAACTGTGGGGGACCTTGGAAAATGCTGGGTTGCTGAAGGGACCAGGTCATCTAGAGTGGGAGGATGTGCCCCAGCGTGTGAGCTAGCATGAAGAGGGAGATTGTGTGTGCAGAGCTGACGCAGAGAAGGAGAGCTGCTGGGAAGGAGCCTCAAGCACTAAGTGCCCAGAGGTCCCTGCTGGTGTAACCCAAGTGTCTGGGTGTGTGTTGCAGTATCTGACGGCGAGCAGCATGGAAGAGCCAGCTATCAGGAGCAACGACGGGCAGTTTCAGTCAGATTCCACCCAGGGAGAGCAAGTGGAGGTCTACCCAGAGCCTAGCAGCTGGGACATCATGATGGCTGGAGTCAGCACAGCCCTGCTGGGTGGGGGAATCCTATTCCTCGTTCTGATGGTAAATGACTGTTCCTTCTCTCTCTGACACCTTGGCCTGGCTGGTAAAGTAACTGTCTGCTGCGGAAATTCCACTGTTTGAAGGGCTGGAAACTCCCTTTGGTTCTTTTTTCTTGTCTTTGTGGCACAAGCAACACTGTGTTGTGAGGAGCAGCATAGCTTCCACACTGTCTCATATGTACTCATAGTCATGAACTGAAATTGTGTGCAGCTTTCTGCTCCCAGCCCTGGGTATGTAGCTGGCTGGGGCAGGAGAAAAAAGGTACGCGTTAGATCTGCTTGTGTCTAGGCTGTGCTGATGCCCTGGGCTCTCATCTGCTGGGATACGAAGAGCTGAGGTATTTTTGTTGTTTGTGTTCCAGAAACTGCAAAAGCAACATGAGGCACAGCAACAGCAGCTGGAGAAGCAAATTCAGCTCTTACAGCAGCAACAAGAGATGCTGTTCCCAGGTCAGACCTCTGGAGATGGTGTCTCTGCAGACCCCAAGGAGCTGGGTGTGACCCAGGGAAGTGCTTCACAGCAGTCACAGAGCTCCAACCCATCCACCTACCCAAAGAACGTGGTTAATGGGATGGTCAGCCAGGATCCAGCTGTCTTGGGGGCTGCTGAAGGTGTGTGCTGGTGAGGACAGGAAAGGTGCATGGGGCTCTCTGTCCTGTAGGCCAGGAACTCCTTACTTGTGGGAATGTCTATGTCCTTCTCCACAATTTGGAAGGGGACTTTTCAGAAAAGTAAATCCAAGATTTTGAGGCACGCAGAGACTGAAACAAGGTTGGACAGATGTTGTCATCCAAAGTAGGAGCAGAGATGCCCTATAGATAAGATGGCTGCAACCTCAGCTGAGGGGGAGGAGATGCAAGACCTGGTGCTGGATAAGCATGGGCTACAAAAGCAATTGCAGGAAGAACAGGGCCCAAGAAAGGACCAGATGGTGAAAGAACTGGATGTCCTTGATATGACACTAATACTCAGAGGTTGAAGGATGGCTGCTGACATCAATCTTCCTCTGCAGATGCAGGACCAGACATGATTGTGGTTGGGAAAATTTCTTTTAACCCCAAAGATGTGCTGGGCCATGGAGCTGGAGGAACCTTTGTCTTCAGGTGGGTAGCACCCTGGGATGCCCTCTCTTTTGCTAAGGCCAGGCCGGGTTCAGAGGACCCTCTCTCTCACCTGGGAGCCACAATTGTAGCACTAAGGCAGGTTCCTTCCCTGGTAGGATCCATATGGTTCAGAGGCTTGTGTGAATGGGTTTCCAAGTTCCCCTTCTTAGTTTCTGGCATTGGCCAAAGCCTTGCAAGGCTGCAAATCTGCAGGGCTATGCTCTGCTGTATCTGGTGAGGGCTGTACATGGACACTGCTGTCAACTCTCCACGTAGGGGACGGTTTGACGGCCGGAACGTGGCTGTGAAGCGCCTTCTGCCCGAGTGTTTCCACCTCGTGGACCGCGAGGTCCAGCTGCTCCGGGAGTCGGATGAGCACCCCCACGTTGTACGATATTTTTGCACCGAGAAGGATAAGCAATTCCATTATATCGCCATTGAGCTCTGCTCTGCCACATTGCAGGAGGTGAGCCCACAGCCCCTTTCCCCGCCTGGTTGCTTGCAGAGCAGGGTCATCCACGTGTAGCTGCCACAGGGCAGCTGTTAATTAACCCTTCATGTCTCCATCCCTGTATTTGCAGGGAGTCCCCAGGGGACTGTGTCCAGTTTCATCTGTCCCATTAGTGAGGTCCTAGCCTGCAATATTGTTGCAGGAGCAGAGTACTCTGCATGTATGAGGGCAGGGTTGTCAGCCAGCAGTTTCTGCATTTGGAGCCCTGTTTGAGGTCCGCAGAGTGCCTTGCTCTGTACCTGCTTCTCCACAAGTCAGAGGGCACAATGGTTAGATCTTGCATGTACAAGCTGGAAGGTACTTTGGAGATGCAGAGCACACAGTTAGTAGTATTACTTCCTTATGAATCAAGCCCCTGTCTTTGTTCCGTTCCTGATTTTCCCTTTCAGGAGGTGGCAGTGCAGCAATGTGCTTCTTTGCACCATTTAGAGCAGTTGTTCCCTTGTGGGTGACCTTGGAGCGGGAAGCAGCTTCTGGTCCATCATCCTAGTGCTGCACCCCCGTAAGGAGCTAGCTGGGTTCCTTCCCCAGCACAAGCTGGGAAGAGACAGCATATTGGGATTAGAAGAGTAGAGCAGGAGTGTTGCTGAAGCTATGGAAGGTCTAAGTGAGAGCAGTTTTGGAGCAGAGCCAACTGGTAGACCTGAAAATGACAAGTTAGCCTTGGAGACACAAACGGCCTCTGAATGGACTTGTACAGGCAAAAGCTCATCTCCTTCCAGCTCTGTCAGCCCAGTGAGAGATCTCTCTCCTGACAAGCCTTGCCTTGATGACTCCTATAAATTAGACCTCAGTTCATATCTCTTTCTACCCCTGTCTGGTTCCAGTACGTGGAAAGCCCTGGCTTCGATCGTCGGAGCCTGGACCCGGTGTCTCTCCTGCATCAGACCACGTCAGGCCTGGCACACCTGCACTCGTTAAACATCGGTAAGAGGGCCGCTTTCCCTGCTTTCATTCACATGCCTCTAGCTTGAGAGCAACATGTTCAGCTGAGCAAATTCAGTTTTAGGGAGCTCCTATCTTCAGCCCAAGAGCTTTGTGCTGTGAGATTCAAACCAATAGCTGCCAGGTATGGAGGCAACTCATGGGTTTCCAAGCTGTGGCATGCTGGAAGACATGCAGTAGCCCTGTTTCATCATGACAGCACCAATCCTCGGTTCAGTCCTGCAGCTGCAGGGTCATATTGCAGGTAACACTGTGAACTGCCTCTTTCAGTTCATCGTGACCTGAAACCCTGCAATATCCTCATCTCCGTCCCGAATAGCCATGGGCAGATCCGAGCCGTTATCTCCGACTTTGGCCTATGCAAGAAGCTTCATGGGGGACGACACAGCTTCAGCCTCCACTCTGGGATTCCTGGCACTGAGGGATGGATTGCACCTGAGTTGCTGCAGGAGGCCCCAAAGGAAAATCCTGTCAGTGAGCCATGACTGGCAATGCCAGTCCTGTTTATTGTGCTTGTTAACCTTTTCTTTGCAGAGTCCTTACTTGCAGCAGCAGCCTCCTGGTGTGCTGCTGAAATCCTCAATTAAGACAAAAGCTCTAAGAGTAAAAGCCAGTTCAAATGCAGAACATGAGTAGTCATCACCAGGATCTCCTTAATCAGCAATTAATTACTTATTGCTTTCCTGTCCTTTGTGGGGACAGCTATTCCCAATAAAAGGTGGAGTCCTGGTGGCCTGGTAGAGTTGGAGCCAGTGTCACATCCACTCTAACATGCCTGTGAAAGCAGATGGATCTCAGTAAAAGCTGAGTGTTCCTGGGTATGTGGCTCACCAGCAACATGATCACTGGATGCCTGGGACAGTGGTCAGATGTGTTCAGCACAGGTCTTTCATCTGGCTGTAGTACTTGGAAATTTGGGGTAGGGAGGTGGGATGGGGCCATGGGAACTGGCTCGCTGTGAAGGTTACTCATTCTGCTCATCTGTTAAGCCCAGGGTATCCTGTTTCTGTTGGAAGCCAGTTGCAGTACTGGGGATTGGCAACGTGCTTCATAAAACCTTATACTGGGATTAATTTGTACAGATGTTTAAGACACTAGCAGCCCTTAGGCGTTCATCTGGCAGTGAGGTTCTGACTTCTGTTTGTGCCCCTGAAAAGCTCTTTCCTAATCAGGACCTGATGTGATAGGGTGTTTCACAGATTTAGAGGGAAACAGTCCCTGCTGCAGAAAGTGTAGGCAGGCGGGAGCTCTTGTGCAATACATTTATCAGCAATTTTGCATTTACCAAAGAAAACTCTACAGTGTTGTCTCTGAGTTACTTCCTAGCTAAAGCTACAGCCAACAACCAAGTTTTCATATATGGGAATGGAAAATGGGACGGTAAAAATGTTTCTTCATCCCTTACTGTGAGAGTCCCATCTCCTTGTTTGTGTTTTGCAGACATGTGCTGTGGACATCTTCTCAGCCGGGTGTGTCTTCTACTATGTGGTGTCAGGAGGAAAGCATCCATTTGGGGACAGCTTACGGCGACAGGCCAACATACTGTCAGGCACATACCAGCTGACTTGTCTGCAGGAAGATGCTCACGGTAAGGGCCCTTCCCCACAGGCATATAAATGCATGTGAATCCCCCAACATCAGAAGACATAGGTACAGTAGTAATGACACAATGATCTGGTCCTTCTGTGACACCTGCTTTTTGCAGCTATGAGGCTACGTTGCATATGTTGACTCTTGCCTTGCAATCCTCAGAAGGTAAATCAGCATCATTAATCCTGTTTGGTGGAAAAGAAGCTTAGACCAGAGTAGTAAGATGACTTACCATAGTCACAGAGGAAGTTAGCGACAAGGTGGGCTCCTCTGGGTCTTTGTGCTTCAGCCACAGGACCAGCCTTTCAGATGTGCTGCAAAGAGCACCAACATGGAGGACAATCTCTAGAGTTTTGTAGTTGCAACTCGTTCCATTGCCCCAGTTCATGCAGAGGGAAAAGAGTTAATAGTGGGTTTTGGTATTCAGAAATAGCAGGACAAGTTTAGTTTCATTTCATTATAGTGCTGCAGTCCTTGGAAACATTGTGTGCCATGACTTGCAGTAAAAACTGAACCAAGATGTGTGTAGCTCCCAGTCCTTCCCCGGGGAATTAGTTCTTATTTCGTTTGTTTTGCATACAAGACAAGGTTGTTGCAAGAGAGCTGATTGCAGCAATGATCAGCAGTGAATCCCAGAAGCGCCCTTCAGCCCCTGTGGTCCTTATGCACCCCTTTTTCTGGAGTCAAGAGAAGCAGCTGCAGTTCTTCCAGGTGAGAATTCTCTGGCCAGCCAGGTAGTGAATTTAAGTGGGATGTAAGCATGACTGACGTAGTGCAGTCTTTCTGAATCTGCAGGTGGTCAGAAAAACAAGTGCTGAAAACAGCCATATTTAGCTCAATATTCTCATTCTGATCTAGTTTTGCAAGTGGGAGACTGCTGCCTGCCCTGAGTTTGAGGCCAGGGCCCTTCTTCCTGTATAAAAACCCATTTCAAAACTGTCTCACCTGGAAGGAGACTCTATCTGCAAGTGACTGGGTTCGGTGTGGCCTGTTTGCCACCAACCTTTTTCATGCTCCCAGCCTGCGGGCTGCATGTGTGTTGGTCTCCCCTGGGAGCAGGCTGTGTGTCTCTCTTCCACCCTCCCCACAGCTCTGTTCTCTGGCACTGAACGGGGTTGCCCTCGGGCCAGAGCCAGTGCGAGTGACGGTCCCGTTACCTGCTCTTTGGCCTGCAGGATGTCAGCGACCGCATTGAGAAGGAACCTGCTGAGGGGCCCATAGTCTCAGCCTTGGAGGCAGGGGGACGGTCGATTGTGAGGGTGAACTGGAGAATGCACATCTCTCTCCCGCTGCAGACAGGTAAAAGCTCAAGTCTGGGCTCACTGCTGGACCCTAAAGCTGGTGTCTTGTAGCCAGAGAAACAGAGCTTTCCAGGTCCATGTCCTTTACTGGGTAATGGCATGAGGCACCTTCTGATGCCCAGGAGTCAAATAGCAGGAAGGAAGAGCTGCCCACCCGCGCTGTGGGAGGGCAGAACAGTGCAGAAACCCCATCCCCTGGGTTTGTCCCCCCATCTTGAGCTCCCATACAAGTTTCCCATTGAGGTGCTGACTCCCGTCAGTGCATATTGCCCCTGGGAGCTGTTTGCAGCTCTGACATCCCTACGCATCATTTCAAAGCCACTTCTCGCGGATGCTGATTGCGGCTCTCCTGCCGTTTCCAGACTTGAGGAAGTTCCGGACGTACAAGGGCGGTTCAGTGCGTGACCTCCTGAGGGCCATGAGGAACAAGGTACAGCCACCAGCCCACAGCAGGAGCCCTCTGGGCTCCAGGCACGCACAGTGCCATCGCTGACCGCTCTGTCTTTCCTGCAGAAGCATCACTACCATGAGCTGCCTGTCGATGTGCAGGAGGCCCTGGGGTCGGTCCCCGATGATTTTGTTCAGTACTTCACCTCTCGCTTCCCCCACCTGCTGCTCCACACCCACAGAGCCATGAGGGTCTGCGCCCACGAGCGGCTCTTCCAGTCCTACTACTGCCAGGAGCCAGCAGATGATGGAAAATGAGGGGAGACGCCGCACCCCGGAGAGCGCTCACAGTAAGAGGCTGGTGGAGCCACTCAGTGCCTAGGCGTCACAGGGTTCCCAGTAGGATGGGGTCAGCCAATGCATGTCTCTGTTTTATCCTGTTAAAGCAGAGGTTTCTGGAGCTCTTTCCCTTCCAAACTCACGTTGGCAGGCATTAGCTAGAGCTTCAGCTGCCTTGCCTGTCACCCTGGCGGGAACAAGAGCCCCTGTCTCCCTGACCTGCCAGTATCTGTAGACACTGCCTTGCATCAGCTCTTGGGGAAGGTCTCTACCCACAGGGAGTTCTCTTTGGGGCCTGTGCATGGCCCCTTGGTATGGCTCTCAGGGAGCCCATCTACCTGTTTTTTGGGAAGCAGGAACTCTGGATGGGGGCAAGATCTTTTAAAAGAAAACTGCCATTGTCTGTAATATTTACAGTACATTAGTTCTTCCTGTACTGTGCAGATGATCAGTACCAGTGCAATCGCTGGAGCACAGGGCAAACCCAGCACTTGTCGGTCTTTCAGCAGCTGATTGCTATAACTAGTCGTGTGGGCTCTCTGGCTTCTGTCTTCCCTGTGTACAGCAGTGGACAGCTGAGCAGGCCAGGGTGACATGGGAACACAAGCCTGGGAGTGCTCACCCAGCGTGCCCAACAGTTACAGGAAGCACAGTCCAAAAGAGGTGATCGTAGTTTGCAGTTGGACTGTTTCATCTTGGTCCTCCTGAACCCAGGAGCAGCCATTTAGGCCTCTGCCTTTGCAAAACTCTAGTTCAAATTCAGTAGCCTTAAGGCCCTTGTGTCAGAGATTTAAAAAAAAACAAAAACAAAAACAAAAAAAACTCTGCCACAGACATAGTGTTTTGAAAAGTCAGAGAAAAAAAAAAAAAAAACCTCAGCGTGTTGAAGGCATTTTCTTGAGAATAGCTGAAAGACTGTTGCAGCTGGAATGTTGGGTTGATGCCTGGAACCTGCTGGTTGTTCGTCAGAAGACGCAGCAAGCTTTGGTCCCATGGTTCCCTCCCGTGCCACACTCCTATGGAAGTGGCAGTGTGATTATGTGTTTAATACAAATACAAATGCGAATGGAAGCACTCTTATGATAGTTTTGACACTGGATATGGCACTTTCTCCCAGCTGGGGGTGGGGGCTGAGGCAAATGGGGTCAGCTTTTAGCATCCAGCCTCAGGGCTTTGGACCTGCTATTTGCATCTTCCTCTGCCTGCTAATGGCAAGGTGCGGCCAGTCCTGGAGGCAGGCTCTGGGCCTTCCAGCGCAATCCCAATAATGAAACTTTTTTTTTTAAGCTCAGATGGGCTCAGAAAAAGGGTTTTACCCTTTTGGTAGCCAGCAGTCCATGTTATTTCAGGTCAGGTACTTATGTGTTAGCCAGGAGCCCAGATGGTTTGCACAGCAGAACAGCAGTGCTGCTATCTGCAAACAGTTTCCTCAGGGCAGAAAGGGAGAGAAACTTTGCCCTCTGTGGATCGTTTCCCTCATAACTCAGGCCTGTGCCTGCTGCTCCAAAGGCCTCTGCACAGCTGGAGCAGCAGCATGTGCTTTTGCTCCAGCACCTTTCCAGACCTGGCTTCCAGGCTCCCCAGGCAGCTGAGTGCTGCCCTGAGATAGGGTTCCCATTTTCTGTCACCCCCCTTTGGGCTGCAGTCAGCTTGGAGGCTGGGGCGCTGCAGGCCTGTGATTCACATGAGCCAGTCCATGAGCAAAGGACCTGCAGGCAGCCCTACACAGCAGCTGGAGCCAGCTATGCTGGGCAGAGAGAAAAAAATGCTTCTGTGCAAAGGTGGGAGGTGAGCCCAGGCATTCACTCAGGCTGGCACCTTACCCTGAATGCTGCCAGGCTGCACCACACACCTGAGAGCAGCTCTGCCTTCTGACAGAGACAGTTATCATAGATGCAAGAGTGAGAGGAGGCAGCCTCAATTCCCCCCTGCATCAAGCTACCTCTCAGCTGCTGTAGCTAACCATGCCCAACTGCCCCTCTGCATCAGCAATCATTTTATATAGTCTTGATTCCACTTTGTACTGGGGTGTGGGGTTCTATTACACTGGTAACAGTCAGTTTGTACATGATTTATTCTGTATGTCCTAGAGCATTTTATACAAAACAGTAAAAAAAAATAAAATTAAATTAAAAACAAGTGATCTTATCCTGGCAGTCAGCAATGGTTGGAGAAAACCAAAGGCTTCACTTTGGAGAAAACCAAACACACTTGGAGAAACCAAACACACTTGGAGAAAACCAAAGCCATCCACTTCCTGCTGAACTACCTCAACCCAGCAACTTGCTTTATTTTCACCTTTTCAACATATTTGGTCACTGCAGGCCTGTTGATGTAATAGAGCTTCTCAAACAGGGGGAAGACAAAGGTAAAAGGAAGCACTCCTCTTCTCACTGTTAGCCTACAGTTACTGGTTAGAGCACATCTCCTACAGTACTTTGTGAGAACAGCAATAATTCCCTTCTTCCTCCAGCACAGGGGAAAGAATGAGGTACAGGCTGTGGCTCATGACAAACACCTCCTAAACTTTAAAACTCCCACTTCTTAAGATTTCCTGCTGCTCCATGTTAGAGATGGAGCCAAGCAGCAAGGCCAGAGCTCAGCCATGCTCACCAAGGGCCAGTAGTAGGAGCAATGAAGCAGACAGCATAGGTCCCACAACAGCCTGTGGGAGTGAGAGCTCTTGCTTGGGCAGGAAGGGGCAGAGACATCAAGCTGCTGCCTCCCTCAGCTGCCTAGGTAAGTCCTTACAGCAGGCAAAAGAGAACCAAGACAGGTTGGACGCTGCAGCCAACAATCTTTAATCAAGTTATGCAATATACAAAAGTTTAGGTTTCACATAGATTAATTTCAGTATTAAAAGGCTGATTGCTCAGTCTCAACCTGGGCATGTTAAATATCTTAGGTGAATCACTACAAGAAGAAACAAAAGCCCAGAGCATAAGGCACAAACATGTACAAATAACTTACATGATAATTCTGCCCTCCCCACGCTCTGGTCTCTCATGAGAAGGCCCAGGAACCTCAGATAAGAGGTTTAGGTTTTTTTGGGGTTTTTTTGTTTGTTTGTTTTTTTGAGTCAGGCTTTTTGTTTTGGGAAGTTAGAAAAAAGACTAGATAATAAAAAATAGACTTTCTATTGGGAGTGGGAGCAAGAAACACCCTTGGGCACCAGAGTAAACACAGCACCATTCCCACAGCATCAGAGGCTCCCTCGTGGCAACTAGACCGTACTCAGGAGTGGGAGCCCAGCTGGGTGATGAGAGGTTACAGTGCAAGCAGGGATGCTACTAGACTCCCCTTATCCACAGCTGGAACAGTTTGGCACAGATGTCAAGTTCATCAAGACCAAGACCTAAGCAGAGGGTTTCAAGCGGGCTGAGCCAGACTTTGAGCTGAGGAGCTTCTCCACCATGGTGCGAGCATAGCGGAGCCGACTGGCCAGCTCCTTGCAGCATCCATGTTCCTCAATGAGGCTAAGCTTGTATGTGCGGAAGTCCCGTTTCTCATCTATGTATGTGACAGCAGCCATGAGAGGGCACAAGATGACTTTGGTGTGGTCCTACAGGGAGAGAACACAGGTCACCCTGAGCACACTGCAAGCACTGGATTTCCCTCAAGATGAGCCATCTCAGCAGTTGGGGTATCCCAGCAGCTCCCAGAAACATGCTAACAGAGCAACTCACCACAGCCAAGTCAGAGTAGGAAACCATTCCTTCATAGATTTGTTTCCCTTTGCTGCTATCTATCTGGCCAGCCAGCTCAAGAGCCACTGCACTTAGAACTGCGCAGCAGTCCTGCTCAAGGAAATAGCCCCTTAGCACACTAAGGTGTCTGGATGGCTTATGTACCAGCAAGCTGAGTAAGGAGCCTTCTAGTCTAGGTTCACCGGACAAAGTTTTGTCTCAGGTTACACCCTCCTGCTAAGGAGGTTGTTTGCATATAGCACCATTTGTAGCAGAGCTGTTAGGGCAGCTAGAACTGCAGCTTTGGGAAAAATGTGGAGTAGCATTCTCACCTGGAAGAAGTTGATCTGCACAGTGCCATTGCTGAGGTGCAGGATGATGGCACTGCGGGTCCGGAACCATGTGCAGAGGTAGGGTAAACGAGCCAGCTCATCTCCTTCCCGAGGCGTGATGTTAGCACCTGCCTTCAGCAGGTGCTCGCTCATATAATTCCGGAAGTATTTCAATAGTGTTATCTGCAGACAGGAAGGGCAGACAGGCTGGAGATGGCCCATGCTACATGGTGGGGGGCAGGGCCTGCTTTTCAGTCCCACAGCTGCCTGCTGTCTTTCAGGACTTGAAGGGTCACTGTAGGAACTTGTGCAAGTTCCCATACTCAGACAGCAAAGTTAACCTAGTTGGCAATGCTTGAGACTCGCTCTGCTTAGCACTCTGGTACATGCATACCATTTACCATGCATACCATGCTTTGGGTGCGTATTTCTTTGAAGCTCCTCATAAGTGAGCCTCAGCTAGCAACTGGAAACAGCAAGAGTTGCTAGTGTCTCTCCTTTGGGCCACGTTATACCAGCCAAGAGGAAGCCTGCAGGATGAAAGTGGCCCCAAGAGATGGATCTTCCCCCTGGAACCCACCCCAGAACTGACCTTCTTGTTCAAGGCAGAGGGATAGGATCTCACAGTGAAGTAGGACTCTGTGCTGTTTTGCTCAATGTACTGCAAGCTGTCCCCGTCATTGTACATAATGAGACGAGTGGAGTCATTGAAGAGAACTCCAACACTGTTGTCGCACAGCTGATAACCTAGTCCAAAAGGGAGTCTGTTAGACCTTCAAATACACAGGATTGCTGATTGCGCAAAACACAAGGTAGAATTGTGTCAGGTAAGGGATTGCTGACAGACACCCCACCAAATCTAGGGCTCCTCTGCTTTGCAGAGGTCTGGGTGGCACTTTTCCTCCTCCGGATTTATCACCCTCCCTTGTCACATCACCTGCCACAGAAGGAAGTTTTAGTAACTATAGTACTGGGTACCATTTGCTCACTGCAGAGTGAGGCCACATTCCCTTTAAGCATGTAGCTGTTTTCTGCCTGTAGTGGCATGAGCTGATGTTCAGTGACCACTGCTCTGGATTCACTGCATATTCAATAACGTTCTTGGTGGTTTTAGACACCTACATGTTTGACTGCCAGATTAAAGAATCTCACACATGCAATGCCTGAATCACAACTTCCCTCAGCTTCTTCAGAAACTGGAAAAGGCTGAAGTGCTGTCCCTTTATTACTTACCTAGACCATATTTATCTGAGTAGTCCACCCATTTGCTAACCCAGAAGATAGGAATGCAGGCTGGGTCTTCAGCCTCTTCTGCCAAGAGAACAGTTTATTAGAAGACGTTTTAAGGCATCCTGCACATGGCAGTAAGCAAGTAAGGCCAAAAGGCAGGCAAGTAGCTACTGCATCACTTCTCTGCCTTCCAGTTTGAAGCCAAGGAGATCAGTTGGCCCCTCACTTTGAACAGCAGTAGAATGACAAAAAAGCAAGTTACCTAGGAAGGCCAGTGCTTGTGGGTTTGTCCCCAGGCTCACCTTGTCTCACAGCCACTCTCTCAGATGGCTTGGCTGAGTTGACTGCAGTCAACTGCTGTAACATGTCCACTAAGTGACAGTCAACAGCATCTCCCAGCTCCCGCAGCCCAGCTACATCATCTTTTTCAGGCAAGCTCTCTAGTGCAGGGCTGTCTGGTCCTGGGCCAAGAAAGAGAAGAGTGTGGAGGCATTACCAGGAAGTAGGTTTCTAAAGGCACCAGCTTTACATTCAACCCTAGCTGTAAGAAACATGTTACACACCATATAGCTAAAGCTAGTGCTGACACAGCCCAGACTCAAAGCAGGGAGGAGACCTCCCATTCACAGTGTACTCCAGCTTTTCATGAGAGTCATGAAGATGTGAGGCAGTATCACATTCCCCACCAAAGGTCTGGATATTGCCAGAGGCCAGGTAGGCTTTCAACCAGCACTGCAGCGCACAGCCCTCGGCTCCCAGGTGCTTGCGCTCACCTTTGTTGAGTGCAGTCAATGGCTTTCGCCCATTCAGTTCAAGCCCACTGGGAGCAATTGAAAACCTAGGTGCGACGGTGAGACAACTGGTGGGCAAGCGGTTAGGGATGTATCCTGATGTGAAAAATTCATCATTCAGCAACTCATCGATAGTTGGGCGTGTGGCAGGGTCAGACCTCAGCATCTTCTGGATGAGGTTAGCAGCTACAGGGTTGATGTGCTAGGAGAAAACAGAGGCAGAGTTAGAAACAAGAAAAGTCAAGGAAAAGTGTGCAAAAGGAGCAACGTGCACAGGGTGTGCAACATGGGGACAGCTCTTCTCAAAGCAGAGCTCCTGTGCTGCAGCAGGCACACAGGACGCCAGCCTGGGGAAACAGAACAGCTCACCAGCACCTGTACAATCTCCTGGCAGAGTTCAGAGCTTTAAGTCAACTGACTAGCAAGACTGAACCAACAGTGGAATAGAGCAGGGGGACCTGGTCCAGACCTCATCTGTGGCTGGACTTGAGCAAGTTAGTTTACCCCATGGCCTTTTCCTCCATGTGCCAGCTGCCCAGCTCAGATTTTTGATATGTCAAGGAGGAGCTGCTGGCTCCTCAGTAGGAAGCTGACCCCACAGGTCTGTTCTACCACAGACTGAAATATCCCCTTCATAGCACTCAGCAAGGAGAGCTGTTTCACCATTCTGCAAGAGCTCATTAAGTGTCAGAAGCAGAATGCTGCAGAAGGCAACCAAAACCTGCTGCAAGGTTGAGTCCACCCACAGGAAGTGCCATACCTTGGGGATGGTATATTCATTCTTCTTAATTCGGATATAAGTTTCCTTTAGACAAGAGGTTTCAAAAGGTGGTTTCCCTACCAGCAGGGTATACCTGTGTGTTTAAGGACATAGAAGTGTGTCAGTTTTGTATGAGGCAGCCTGCAGGGGGACTACAACACCCCTGGTCCAGAAGCAGCCCCATCCTGAAGTGCCTCCTGTGACTTCCCAATGACTTCCTTGTTCCCTCTGCCAGGAAGAGCTGGTACAGCAGGCAGAAGTATTATTTCTAGCTCCTTCTCCCAGAGGGGGGGAGTTGGGATTTTGTACCCCTGGAGAAAGTTCTGGTTAGGAATAAGGGCTTTTGGGAAAAATACCTCAAGACAGCCCCCATGTGAGCATATTAGCCGAGCAGGTCTAACAGCAGTGCTCAGCCAGGGTGGGTGCTCTGGAGACAGCATGCCCAAAGCTTCAGCTTATACCAAAACCGCCAGGAGACCTGGAGCACAGGACAGCCCAGTCATGGGGGGTGCTTTGACTCACATGATGCAGCCAATGGACCAGATGTCCACCTCAAAGCTGTGCCCCTTCTTGCCCAGCACCTCTGGGGCAATGTAGTTGGGGGTCCCACACAGGGTCTTCTTGCGCTCTCCATCATACTCCACTTTGGTGGCCAGGCCAAAGTCACCTTTGAGACATGAGGAAGATGAGCACATAAGCCAGAGGCCCCCACACTGTCAGGGACCCCCTGAGGTCGGGGTCCCTGCTGTGGCAGGGGACACTTGCGTCACAGGCACCTACCAATCTTCACCTCCATCTCATCGCTGAGGAAGAGGTTGCCCAGCTTGAGGTCGCGGTGGATGACGCGGTGGCTGTGGAGGTACTGGCAGCCCAGGATGGTCTGGCGCAGGTAGTAGCGCACCTCGGGCTCGCTCAGCGCCTTCCGCCGCTTGTGCAGCTCCAGCAGCGACTGCGGGAGGCCGTCAGTGTGCCGGCCCCCGGGCTGCCCTGATTCCCCGGCCCCCCCAGAGCTCCCCTCCACCTGGCTCCAGGACACGATCCCCCCCAGACTCCCCCTGCCCCGATTCCCCAGAGCCCCCGGACCCCCCTGCTCGGCCCCAGGGCACGATCCCCCCTCAGACCCCCCTGCCCGGCCCGGAGCCCTCCCAGCCCCTCACCCGGCGGCGGCAGAGCTCCAGCACCACGTAGACGAAGTCGGCGTCCTCGAAGAAGCCCTGGAAGCCGACGACGTGGCGGTGCGCCAGGCTGCGGTGGATGGCGATCTCCATGGACATCTTCTCCTTCTGGTGCGGCTTCACCAGCAGCGACTTGGGCACCACCTTGCCGGCGAACACCTCGCGGCTCTCGGCCTCGGCCAGCTCGTAGCAGCGCGCGAAGCCGCCCTTGCCCAGGAACCGCCCGCGCACGTAGCTGCGCCGGGTCCGCGGGTCCACCAGCACCTTCGGCACCTCCTTGCCGCCCGCCGCCGCCGCCGCGCCGCCCGCCCGCCCCGGCTCCGCCGCCCCCGGCGGCCGCGCCGCCTTGCCGCCCGCCGCGCTCATCGGACCGCGAGGGCGCGACCGGGGTCGGGGCCGAGGGGCAGCGGAGGGGCGCGGAGCCGGCGCGGTAACCCCGGTGCGGGCGGGCGGGCGCGGAGCCGCTGCGGCGAGGGTCGGTGCGGGCGGGCGCAGAGCCTGCGGTGCGGTGCGGGCGGGCGCAGAGCGCTGTGGCCGCCGCGGCAACACTGTAACAATTTCAAACGCGGAGCCGGAGCGTTACGCGCGCCAGGGCGCTCCCCATTGGTCGAGAGGATTTAAAATCCAAGCGCCCGCCGCGACGCACCATGGGAGCGCGCCCCCGCCCGCCGCGTTTAAAGAGACAGGCACGGCGCGGCCCGGGGGGCGCGGGCGCCGCCTGGCGGCCGGGCGGGGCGCAGCGCGGCGCTGTCCCACGCGTGACCGCGGCGCAGCCTGGGCCGGGCCGGCTGGGGGGAGCCGCCTAGTGGGACTCGGCTCGCCTGCCCCGTCTGGAGCAGCTCACGTGGTTTCTGGCGTCCTTCGAGGACGCAAAGGTGCATGTGCTCGGCCCCCTGGGGCGACACGCCAACGTGGGGCTGTGGGGTGGTGGGGCTTCCCCCACCTCGGGGATGGGGAGCGCCGGGTTGGTGGCCCCACGGGCAGCCCGGCACCGCTGCATTCAGCCCCAGCAGCGTCCGCCGCCCTCGAGACCGCAGTCACCGCGTGGGCAGCAGCGCGAGGAGCACCGAAATATGGAGCGGGAGAGGCGGCTGTCTTCCCGTTTGCTCGGGGACCCTGCTCCGGAGCTGGCCCCCAGCGGTGCTGGCAGGGGAGGCCGCTGGGCTCCGGACGCCTGGTGTGTTCAGCGTTGTCACATCAGGCGCTCCCCAAGGGCCCGCGTCCCCCCGGCACACGGACACCCTTCCCCACAGGACGCCGAGGGCCGGCAGGCAGCCGTGACGCTGGACCAGCGCCGAGACCGGAGCAGGGGACGTGGTGCCTGCGCCGCAGCCTCCCCGTCCGCCCTGGGAGTGGAGGTACCTCCCATTTTGAGCTGAAAAACTGGGAAAAGAGGGCAAGTTGTTGGCAGAGCTCTCTAACAGACTTGTTGAGGTCAACCAGACAGGGCAGTTTGCCATCCACCTTAGCAGAGGCTGAAACCATCTTTGAGTTATAGATGGAAGCTTTCCGTTGTCTAAACGTCTCCCACAACAGCGTGGAAACTTCATTTACTTTTTTACAGTGCTTAATACTGCCACTCAGATGTTGATTGCTTTTCTGTGTGATAAAAGCTCTCATTAGCCTGAACTCACACAAAACCCTCCTGGCAGCACAGCACCGATATAGCATTGATAGGACACTGCAGTCAACCCTTCAGCAGAGTTCTTTTTTACCTGTTTATTATTTGTGTGTACAAGAAGGGCTCAAGAAAGCACAGGGGGACAAGTACAAGCATGCAGGTTCTAAGGGGATGACATATAATTGAGAACCAGCTCACAAAGACTGGGGCAGCATTGGACAATATTGAAATACTCAGAATTCCTCAAGGCAGTGTTATGCACGTCTATAGTTGTTTGAATCAATACCATCATTTGTGGATTTGGGAAGTCAAACAGAAATTATAGACACAAATACACAGACGATACCAGTTGCAGAACTGTCCTCCCAGTAAGGAATGCAAGTGTATTTTGTTAAGTGCATTTGGAGGGGGTTACTTTTACGAGAAACAGCCAAAGGTGACGTTAGTTTGAATCCTTTTCCCCCCGTCCTGTGGGCTGTAAGCAGCTTTTCAGTCAAGTCCTTCTAGCAGACTTAGTTTAAGCATTTTTTTGGAAGGGAAATTCATGTTACAGTTTGTACTTAGTTTTTTCTGTGAAAGAGAAATGGCAATTAGACAGCTCCGTTCCGTGCACATTTTTGAGACTCCTCCAAGCCAAGACATTGCTTGTTCATATATGGCCGCATTTCTCCAAGAACCTGGTCATCCTGCTGATTTTTTATTCTGTGGTCTCACATATTCCTGCTGTCATTTTCAGTTTCTCTTGTGGCACCTCTCCCTTCCCTCTCTGTCCCGTGGGGGTGAGATTCTGACAGCTGAGTGAAATTGTGCCTGACCTTGTTAATGACTTTTTCACCTTCCTCGTCCCAGTCACCACATGGGATACTATTTAGGAAAGAAAATAGCAGCAATGGACCACATGTGCACTAGGGCCTGGAGAGCTTGTTCCTGTAATCTAAGAACACCATCTGTTAAGAAAAATAACTTTAGTGTATGTACTCACCCCTTAATCTGATTTTGCTGCCTGCTGGCTCAGAACAAAACACCAATGAACAATAACCAAGAACGGCACAAGAACAGGTCAGCTGTAGCACCTTAGGCCATGAGCCTGCTCTCTCCCTCCAGGCATGCATGGTCATACGCTGAAGCCAGGATGAGGACACAAAGGAGCAGCTGGATCTCCCCCCCGAGCACTGACTCAAAGCATCATGTAAGTGTAAGTATGCAGTGGGAAGGTCTGGCTCTCGGGTGTTTTGTGGTCCCGCAGGTTGGCAGAAGTTTGGCTGTGGGAGCAATGCTGTGCAGCAATGGGGAGGGTGAGTGGGCTCAGAGCACGTTCCAGCCAAATTCCAAACAGATTGTGTTTGCTGCACTGGCTGGTCTCACTCAGCCAGTTACAGTGAGTACAGTTACCCCTGATTCTAGTAGCAGGCAGGTATTACAACCACCAGCAGATGACGGTGGACACAGAGTAAAAGAGAAGCGTTCTGAAGCCCCAGTTTTACATTCCTGAGGACTTTAAATGCCCCACATAAGAGTGACCAACACAAATAGCATGTCCCTCCAGTCTTGGTCAGAGCAAAGGGGAGTATACAGGACTGATGAAGCAACATAGTGGTTTACTGTTTGAAGTGATTGCTTTTTGCCAAAAGATTCTTGAAAGAAGGCATTCACATTGCCCTCCCCATCCCTTTGAGCATCATGCTTCCCCACGCACCTACAGCTCCTCTTTGGCTGTGCAGCAAAGCCCTCTCTTGGAAGTCACGTTTCATTGCACTTCACTAAACTGAATGTTGACATCAGAAAACTACAATTCCCAGGGGCTGTAGAAGCATGCTGCAACCTACTGATACTCCATCATTCCAGAGAGCTGGCAGAGGTGTAGAGATGAGCCCAGGTCAGAGTGATGCTTCAGAGGACAGGAGGGTAAAGTGACCAAATCTAAGGAATGTTAACATTGCTGAGTATTTGAGATCTTCAGTGGTGACTTGTTTTTAGACCCTGGCAGAGGCCACCTTAACAGAGACAATAAAACAGGTTTTAATCAGCCTGCTAGAAGGAAGACAAGGCTGAGAAACGTGTAAGTGGCTATACAGTTACATATCCCTCACTGCACTACAGCTGTGCTGTTCAAGTGATGATGGAAGTACATCATTCCTGAGACCTTTCCAGATGCAGTCCCATTTCCTCTCTCAAACGCATATCCCTTAACTCAGCAGCCCTCCCTCCACCCCTCCTCCAGCAGCCTAGCTTCATGCTGCCCAACTGTGGTCGTTAATCAAGCGATCCCAGTGAAATGTACTATGTAGTGTTAAAACTTTGAAGTGACACCATGGCAACACAGCACATATAGGCCCTTCCTGACCAAATACAGTGCTACTTCACACACTTCAAGAGACAGCTGATAGCAAGTTAACAGTGCAAAGTAGTACGAATGAGTGGCAGTATAAACGCCTAAACATCTGACATGCATACAATCTTGCAAGAATCTCCAAGCCTGTGAGGCGTGGTGACTGAGGCAGCCTCCTACTGCTCCTTACAGCAAATGGCTTCTACAAGGGTCAGTCAAGATTTTTGACAGGAGGAGCTAGTCATATTAGCAATTGAAGTCAATTAGGAAGCTGCCTGTAGTACAAGTGTCAGCAGCGCTTACAGCTTCATACTTTTCACCCAGGTAGAAAAAGTAGCAAGCCTGGCCCTTTCACATATAAGTCACCCTCTGAACCTCCACAAGATCACAGAAAGCACACAGTTCCCTTCTGCATTTGTCTCCACTCCCACTTCAGGAGGGCTTCACAAATACAGCTGCCATTAAACAGCTATTTCAAGCTTGTATGGAACTAGGCAACAAAACAATCCTACTGAAGCTGGGCTTCTAGCAAAACATTTTGCCTCTCTCGAAACAGACGTGACCTAATTGGTCCATTGGAGAATTCAAGAGTAGCAACCTAGTTGTTACAGCCTCAACACAGAATTGCATCTTCTTGCTGCAACCGTGTTTGCGGTCATGAGAAGCTGGCTCCAGCTCCTGCTTTTTTGCACAGACGCAAAGGGTTACACCATCTGAGACTGCTAGATCCAAAAAGCAGGCCATTTCCAAGTGCTTGAAGCAACATCATTGGAGCTGCTGCTGTACAGAATAGGTGTGTGTAAAGTTTCAGTGCCGGAGAGGATTTTACAGTCACCCTGGTGGCTTTAGGATTCTCACTTCAGTATCAAGAATAGCAGCAAAGAGATTCTGTATTTCAGAGCCTCTACACAATAGCCATGTTGGAATCGCTTCATTTGTTGGTAAAAGTCATCAGCTCAGAAGCAGAAAAGTAGAAGCTGTTTCACACTGTACTTCAATTTTTAACACGCTGACACTACATGCCGGTAATATTCACAGAACAAGAGACTGTGATACATGTGCACAAGCACAACAGAAACCTCACCCTACTTTCAACAGTTTGATTTGAAAAGTCACAACCTTGAGTCACTTGAATAACTTAAGAGGCTTTTAATTTATGTACAGGAAACATACAAACAAACCAGACACTGGTTTTACATTTGATTAACAGTAGTTACTTTAGTGTTTTTATAGCTGTCTGCTAATTAATGTATATCAGTACTCTGCATTATACAGAAGAGCTGAATGCATGAGGGCTGCCACGTCTCACAGTCGCATACCTACTACCTACCTAATAGGCATTCTGGCCCCTAGCTGGTACACTACAACATGCAGGAGCGAGCCCCAGTTTTAAAAACTACAAAGGGCTGATGCTAAGCTTTAATATAACAAAACCAGAGCAGGCAGATTCATTGTTGGCCATTTGTCTGGTACTAAGTACATAAAGTATCAGCTGTGTTCAACTTTCACACAGCTGCTCCCAACAAGAATAACTGCAGCTGTATTACATGTGCAAAATGAAACATTCACTCTTTCCAAGAGGTCTGAATCTCCATTCTTAAGTTTTATAATGCAAAAAAAGCACTGAAGAGCTTTCTGCAAATATACACAGTGGGTGACAAATGGGGACAACCGCAGGATTCTCCCGCCCACCTCCAGTTTTGGCTTTTAATTCCCCACCTTCTGCTGCACTGAATTTTGAGAGTGAAATGGTAATCCTCTTTCCAAAGCCCTTTGGCTCTTTGAGGTCTGTGATGTTCTGGAAAAAGAACATGCATCAGACATGAAAATCCTAACCCTGCATGAGGTGTGAGAGCACACAACTGGTGCCTACTTCAAGAGCTAAAAGCTAAGTGTCCTATCAGGCAAGTCAGAGTAAGATAGGTTTCAATCTGTCAGCCAAAAGTGCTAAAACCAATCACAGGATGATAAGATACCTCATTCCTATAGGAGAGAATCTCGGTCCACAGGGAAAAAAGGAAGAGGTCATCCACCTCAACACACCGGCCCATAGATGAATACATATTTTTCTGAAGGAAAGCACTGGCTCTAATGAGCTACAGTAACTGCCCAGAACAAACATGTCAGCTACATAACACTTCTGTTCAAGGATGAAGGGTGCTTCTATCAGATGCAAACCCACTTGCTTTGGGTTAGGAACACAACTGATATCAAAGACAGGCTTTGGCTGCAGAGTATGAGCTGTTAGCTCTGCCTCGTTGCTCAACTGCAACAGCCCTAAAGGGAATTTTATCAGTTTTCCTAGCTCCAGAACATTTAATGGCACAATTCAGACAACATGGAATGAAGAAAATTTGAACGACCATACAAAGTTTAAACAACATGACACAGCAGTTTTCACAAGGGACTGCTTGGCCAGACCATTAGTGTTGAGGAACACCCGCAGAAGTGTTCAGGAACAGCTGAGGACCATGCCCTGGATTCTCTGACCAATATTCCTCTCCCCCTCCCAAAATGTGCCTTTATTGCTCTGAAACATGGTAAACAGGCTACTAGACCTGAGTGAGCGGCAAAAACTTCTGGTAATAGCTCTTTGTAACGTCAATCATGAGTTCCTGGGTACATTCTGGGAGTTCCCCGGAGAAGAGTCCTGGAAGAACAACAGCATTACCATCAGCATTCTTGAAGAAGGAAGCAAAAACGGGCTTATATTCAACATTCAAAGCAGTTACTCTGTTTTATGATTGAATTATAAGTAAATACTAACAGAATAGCTAAGGGCTCTTCTCTCATGTAAAGCAATACAATGGGGTCACTCCCATCTACTCTCTGGCATGGAAGTCAGATAGCCTGCCTCAGCTAGGTCCTCCAACGGCTTCCGCCCTTCCCCATAAAACAGTATCTGAAGATGAACAACAGATCGCACAATTTGTACAGTGAGGCCTCCAGTGCAGTCAGACTGACGGGCAGGAACTAAACAGTCATATATCTCAGTTCAGTGTACCTATCTCTCTATTAATATAGGAATAATGTGGAACTCCTATAACTGAACTTAAGGAAACAACTACAAAGCCAGAAACCACTGAAAAGGAAGTGTTCCCTCCTTCAGAGCCCAACTGCCCGCTGAATTTTAGATGCCTGAAAGGCTGTGTGCCTTACTATAAAGGATGGCCACAGCTGGCATATGTATTGTCATCTGTCATGTTATTACAAGTAAACATACACCATCTACCTGACATATCCCAAAGCAGCAAGTTTCACAAGTTAAAAATGTTACTTTTCATTTCATCAAGCATCCTATGCCTTTATTTCTAGGCCCCATGCAAATAGGAGCCTTTGTCACAGCAACTTGTTTTTAAAATAAGAACATTCAAGTTATACACACTCACACACAAGTAAAATTAGACAGTAGGCTTACCCGGACAGCCTGAGAACACTGTGAAAGGTGGGACGACTGTTTCAGGAGGTAATACCGTATTGTCTAAGATTTTGCAGCAGTCTTTCAAAACACATCTACGACCCTAAAACAAAGACCAGGTAAAGCTTATACTCACAATCCTTTTACTTACTCCTGATAAGCTGAAGCTCAACAAGTTTAACTCCTCAAAACTCATTCTGTGTAATAAAGGAAACATGGGAATACATCTTTACCCTGACTGAATGGAGTTCCCAACAGCATTTAAGAGACTGAATTAATTTTGGGTTTTTTTGGAGGAAAAAAGTCTACTTGCTCTTGAGCAACACATACACATGCAGCTGCATATTAACATATGTCAATGTGCAAATTGGAAGCAATAACCCTATCATGCAGTAACATAGCAAGGTCTTTAGCTCAGCAGACAGCAACTTTGACTATTTTGCATTATTCGTGCAGATCCACAAATCTGCTTGTGCTTCAGGGAAAGGCTCTCTTCCCTGGATACACTGATATCAACAGTTCCTAACATGCCGATTACCCAATTGTTTTTGCATAGCTTAAAAGTCAGGCGAAGCCCGAAGACAAATGCCAATGAAAAGGAACCACTATATGTCCAGACTGCGTAAATGCAGCTTCTGAAAAGAGAAGAAGCGCGTCTTTCACACAGGGTACAGTGATTAAACTGCTGCAGTATTTAACAAAATACAGGACATTTGGCAGCTTGTCTAAGATGATTAGCAACTGCACGCCCCTGCAGTTATGTATTTCAATAAAACACGAACGTGTACATTAACGCCAATAATAAATTATTAACTAATACAGAAAGCCATTTAATAAGAGTCATCCCTTTGCATTCATCACAGGCAGAGAGGAACTAAACGGGTCTCACAGGACAATTGCCTGTTTCTTATCAGCCAGTGCTAGAAGGATCCCAGCTCAGTCCCATTTGCCATAGAGACAATATTGTTGGAACTGGTTTTCCAAACAGTGCTCAGCTGTACCTGCTCTCCTCAGAATGACAAAATTTAAAGCACCACTTTCCGTGGAGAAGGAAAAGGAAGAAGAAGGGAACAGCAGGAGAGTAAGTGTGTTTGCTACAAACAGTGGGTATGGATAACTTCCCATTGTTTTTAGTCTCAGTAGTACTCAAGAGTTTAAAGTAAATAACGAGAAGAAGTACTCACAATGACACAGTTCTTGCCTATGTGGACATAAGAGCCAATCTGGGCTGCGTTGACAACACAGTCCTCTTCTATGAAGACATGATCACCAATGTGGAGAGGGAAGAAAGCGACCCTGTGACAGGAGAGAGAGTTATTCGTTCAGGTGATAATATATAGATTAATCCACAATGCTATTAAACCTAAAATCACACTGTGAAGTCTCCCATCTCCAATTATATTACCAGAGGCAAGTCTGATACTAAGGAAGATTTTAACAGCAACCGGTCTTTTCTCAGGTATTTCTAAAAGATAACCAAAAGAAACAACAGGAAGATGTCATGTCAGTAAAACATGCCTAGATCTAAAGACTGCATGAAGAACAAATGAAATACATTCTTTGCTTTGCTATTTTAATATATCCCATTCCTTCCATGTTACAGTTTGAAAAGCACACTAACCCTCAAACCAAAGCTGAAAATTTGAGGAAAAAGTAGGTTCAGAAGGACATATTTATGCATAATTGTTGTAAAAGGAATGCAGTGCTCTAAACACAGATCTTACCCAACTTGATGTTTTTAAGTATATAGATTTTAATTTCAGTTGCCTTCCTGAAGGAAGGGCATTCTTACCCTTTACTAAACTTCTTGAAGGGCGGTCGAATGACACTACGGCTTTTCACCACGCAGTGACGTCCAACCCTTACGTTTGCCAGGTCACCCCGAATGATGCAGTCATTCATAACTATTGTCTGGACAGAAAGAGAAAGAGATAAGTGAGCTCTAATTTCTGTCAGCGTTACTAGTTGTTATGAAGATTCATGCAGAGGTCAGGCTACTTCAATGAAATCATACTGCATTACAGATGGTTCTTTTAGTCAAAAGTAGAGTGAGAACAAAGCAAATGGCACAGAGCCCAGACACGCTGGCTGCTCTCCCATCATGTGAGTAAGTGAGCTGCACAAAGTGAGCGAGCTGCACAAAGCAAGGCTTAAGAGCAGACAGAAAGAACTGTGCCTCTGTCGTCGCGTGGGTGAAAGCACCGAGAGGCACTTATGCCTGGAGTAAGTTGTCTTTGGTTCTGCCAAGAGCAAGGCTCTCATACCTAAGGGGCAAGGGGGGGGACTCCAGGGATAATACAGCAGCATGGTGCAGCTGCGATGGGGGCCGGGACTCGGGGCTGAGTTGCCCTCCCGCTAGGGCTGAGCTGGGCCCCGGCAGGGGCAGCAGACGAGTCTCCAAGCTCGCTGGGATCCCTCAGGGCTGACTGGATGGGGCCACCGTGCACGCACCCACCTTGCCGTTGAGGACGATGTTCTGGCTGCCGCACAGCACGGACTGACGGCTCACCTTGTTACCAGACGCCTGCGGGGAGACGGGGCGGGTCACTGCAGCTCGCTCGTGGCCCCCGGCCGCCCCCCTCGGCCCGGCCCGACCCTGCCGCTGCTGCCCCCCGGCACGGCCCCCCGGCACGGCTCCCCACTCCCACCGCCACCCCCGGCCAGGTCCGGCCCCACCGCCACCCCCGGCCCGGCTCCCCACTCCCACCGCTGCCCCCCGGCCCGCTCCGGCCCCACCGCCACCCCCGGCCCGGCTCCCCACTCCCACCGCTGCCCCCCCAGGCCCGGTCCGGCCCCACACCCCCGGCCCAGTTCCCCGCTCCTACCGCTGCCCCCCCAGGCCCGCTCTGGCCCCACCGCCACCCCCAGCCCGACTCCCACTCCGCGCTCCCGCCGCTGCCCCCCCCCGGCCCGGCCCGGCCCGGCCCCCCGCTCCCGCCGCTGCCCCCCGGCCCGGCCGCACCGTCTCGATGTACTCGGACTTGTTGTAGAGCATCTCGCTCAGCTCCATGGCGCCGCCGCCGCCGCGCCCGACTTCCGGCGCGTCACTTCCACCCCGCCAGCCCTTCCGCCGCGGGCGCGGCCAATCCCGGCGCGGTTGCCATGGCGACGGGGGGCGGCGGGCGCGCGCCGGGTCCTTCCGGCGGGCGGCGGCGGCGGCGGCCATGGGGGAGCCCGGGGGCGGCGCGGCCCTGAGCGGCGCCGAGAGGGAGAAGGTGCGGGGCGGCCGGGCCGGGCCGGGCCGGGCCGGCGGGGGGGGGTGGGAGGGCGGCCGGGGCCGGGCGGCGCTGTCATCCCGTCACGGTTTGTCTTGCAGCTGCGGGAGAAGCTGGCGCTGCTGAGGCGGGAGTACAGCGAGACCGTCAGCCGGCTGCGGGTGAGCGGGCCGGGCCGGGGAGCGGCGCGGGGAGGCGCCTTTCCTCTGCCCCCCGAGCCCTGACCCGCTCTTGTGTTGCCAGCGCGCGCGGAGAGCCGAGAGGGTTCAGGGCTTCGTCCAGAGAACGGTGGCAGAGCGAGACGGCCTGCTCGGGGAACAGGAGGCCCCGCAGAGCCCCGCAGGTAGGCGCTCAGGCGGTGCCACTGTTTCCTGGTGGCTTGCCTTTCTGAAGGGATCTGTCTGAATACCCCCAGCTGCAGTCCCTGACAACTTTTATTTTTCCTCACGGTTGCTCCTCCCAGAGCCACTGCGCAGGCTGCAGATCTGGAGCGAGGAGCCAGCTCAGATGCCCAAGTCCTGGCACACAGCACCAAGTCCTGTTGGAGCTGGGATACTGGTTGTTCTGTTGACACGCTTCAGTTCGCACTCAGGTTGTCCACTGCTGCTGTTGCAGCATCTGCTGCCCTTTATACCCAGCGTGTGGCTTTTCCAGTATTGCTAAATCATCATCCACCATAACGCCCTCTCTTACAAGTGCTCTCTCCTTTCCCCTTCAGCAGGTCTGCCAGTGCTCCTCGGTCCTGCCTGTAAGATCCCAGGAACACTCTTATTTTTTCACTTCTGCCAAAGTTGTCTGATTTCATTATGTGCTGTTTTTCTTGGATGGGATTTTTCTGGGAGTACTTTTCACATATGAGATTTTTTTTCACAGGTTCTAGAGATACCGTATCTCCTGGTGCTCGTAAACATGAATCCTGTCAGTTACAGATCAAAAGCTGCTCTGTTCCTGGCACAAAGAAGAAAGCATCTGCCACATTTAAACACAAGCCTGAGTTCTTCAATAACAAAGTTACCTTGTCAGCCGGTTCACCGGCAGAAAGTATACAGGCTAGCCAGGAAAATGTCTGCAGTGGAATTGTTAGGCCTGCTGCTGCGGAGAAAAAAGTCAAAACCTCAAGAGGTATGATGAAGCTGAGGAGGAAGATGAAGACTGTGGTAGCAGAGGAAGGGGAATCTGTGCAAGATGCGCTGCTAATAAGCGCTGATGAAAAGGTGAAAAATCAAATGACGAGTAAAGGGGAACTTGGGTCACCGGTGTTCAGACGAAGCAGTTTCTCAAACACAGAGGAAAACGCTCACAGATCATCCAGACCAGCCCTTGTGAGGAGAGAAGGAAACAGTCTAACACCTCCAGAGGTAGAGTTAGGAGTTGTACAAGAAACACTTGAAGACTGTCTCCCTCTAGGAGTGCCAGAGCTATTTTCATGTGCTTTGAGGGACAGCAATGATGTCCAGCAGCCTGGACCCCCAAGTGCTGTAGCCACGTCTGATAACCGTGAGCCTGCACAGCTGTGTTTAGAGAACAGTGCATCTGTTTTGCTTGACACCAGTGATGATGGAGGAAAAGAACCTTCCGATATAAAAAAACAAACAGCCAATGAGAGTACATGTGAAGGTCAGGGAGAGTTATGTAGGCTCTTGGAGTTAATGTCAGAGAAAGAAGTATTGCCCACTGGCAGAAATAACACTATAATTAATGAGAGTGAAAGCCCTGAAGGAAATCAAAATGACACTAATGGTTTAAATCCCTTTCCTGCAGATTCTCTTATGGGCAATGTTGAAAAACTGTTGGAAACTCAAGAGCTTGAAACTGAATCAAGACTTTCTCACCTAGAGAAGGTGACAGCTCCTGAAACTGAAAGTGCATTGAATTCTTGCACAGTCATCGAAGGGCTTCTATTTCCAGTTGAATACTATGTCAGGACAACTCGCCGTATGTCTAATTGCCAGAGGAAGGTGGACCTAGATGCAGTAATTCTCAGCCAGCTGGGTAGGAGCAAGAAAAGTCTGCGAAATAAGTGCAAGAAGAAAGATGCAAATTCAGATCAGCCCTCCCAAGAAACAGTTGAAAACGAGGAGGAGTCAGGGGTCGGACCATTCCCTTTTCTTGGTGCAGAAAACGATCCGGTGAATTCAAGTAGTCCTCAACAATCCCTTCCTCCATCTAACAGTAGCAGCACTTCACTTGGATCCATCTCTCAGAACAGTATTGCCAGCACAAAGCGCGATCAGAGACAATCACGGAGGAAGCGAAAGGGAAGAAGAAAGTCTACGTGCAAACCCACTGTGAATCAAGCATCACAGGAACTTCTCCTGAGTTTGGATCTCGTAACACCAAGGGAAAGCAGTAATCTCTTATCAAATGACTGTCAGAGCAGAAAGGAGAACTCCCAGGGTAATCTTGAAAAATCACCTTTAGATGAGGTAGGATTGTCTGGTGCTGCAGCTCTTGGGTCTGGAGAGACAAAAGCACCTGGCGCTATACAGCCAACAAGTGCTGATCTTCCTCCTGTTAGAAGTCAAGTACTTGGGAAATGCCATAAGACTCTGTTAGAACAGGTTCAAAATCCATCTCAGAAGAGTGATTCTTTGAACCCAGGGAATGAAACTTTTGCCAGGCGCATAGGAGATCTGGATGCCAACTTAAGTGTGTGTCAATCTGATAAACGTCCAGTGGAACATGTGAAGAATCAGCATGCGCGAGGAGCCTGTGGGGCTGAGCAGCTCTTAGTGATTAATGAATGTCTCTCTCCACACCGTCCCTTACGTTTCTCTCTGAGACGGAGAGCCGGTCGAGTCTCAAAAGGTATTTCATCAAATAAAAGCACTCCCTAAAACTAGAGCCCAATTGTAAGGCAAGGAAATGGCCGAGTGAATCCATGCATTGCTGTTCACACCCTGACATTTTTTTTTTTTATGCAGGACAATCTGATCTGGGTTAATTTTTTTTTTCTCTTGAGAGTTGAAGCTTTTTTTTTAGTTTTAGATCATTGTGGTGCCCGTGTTATTTGCACAATTGCGGAAACTGCTGTCTTGGCACAATGGCAGGGTGTGAACAGCATTGCATGGATGAGGAGCAGGGCTGAGAAAATCTTAGGCTGGCTTTGCTGCTGGAGTAAATTTTTTGCAAACTTGACCTGATTTTTCAGCAAGTGGACGTAAATCTCTGTTTCGCCAATTGTGTCTGTGTTTATGAGTTTTTTAGGGCTGACAAGCGTGAAACACTTAATATAGAAACAGATTAGTATCACAGTCTGATAGTTTGTGAATACTGTGAAAAGAAAAAGTTTTGGGAGAAAGACAAGCAAAATCTAGCTACGTGCTCTGTCAATTCTGGCAGCCTTTGCCAGTGACATTTTAGCTGAATCCTTAATGCAGAGCAGTTGTGGAGAGTAATGTCTTCCCAGAAAATGCCACTTCCATATGTTAAGAGGGATGTGCTGTTTTTGGAAAATAGAGTGTCGCGACACTCTAGATGAGAGATTAGAGGGCTAGTTGGTGGGTTTTTTATGATGTGATGTTCTCTCTCATATTTTGTCTTTCTACGTCTAGGTGAGAGCAAAAGGGGACATAGCCATCAAATGGATTCAGAGGATCCAGCTTCTCTTGGTCTCCCTGCTATGGACCCTAATACGGCAGAGTCTCTCTTTAGCTTCCGCAGTCTCCAGTGGCTGCCCTCCAGACTGGGTATCAAAGACTTTCACTTACCTGATGAGGAATTTGGGCTACTAAAACTTGAGAAATTTAAATCTTCCCCAGTGAATGACTTGGAGGAGTTTGTTCCTAATACATCTGGAGATGGTGTGGCTTCAGAGGACATCCAAGATCCGCAAATAAATGTAGAAAAGAAGAGGCATGAGAGCAATTTGATTTCACCTTTCAAAAATGTGCTGTCCGAGTTACCTCATTTAGAAAGCCCGGCTTCCAAGAAGGGACTTTGCACAAGTGAATTGCTTTTTACTCCCATGGAAACTGTCTTTGCTGCTGCTCCCAGTCAGCCTGAGTCTCAGATTTCCTCATCTCTTTTCCCTGTGTTGGGTGCAACCCCAGCTGTCTTGCCATCAGGACACAGCAAGGCCTTTCCTCCCACACCTTCTGTGCTTCCCTTGCAAGTGAGCATTCATTCCTCCAAAGGAGCATCTGGCCAGGTTGTGGATTGTAGGGAATGCAGAGACTTTGCCATTCCGCTGGACTCAGACAGCTGTGGTACAGAATCTGCTAGAAAAGAGGAGGGACAGTGCGCAATGTTTCATTTAGAAGCTGAAAGAGACCCTAATCATAGATCTGATGAGGTGATGGCCTTAAAGAAGCATCAGCAATCAGAGAGCAAACAGCAGGGATCTTACAGAGCACCTGCTGAACAGGTAACAAGCTGGCTTCTCTGCCAAGGGTACCAAGGCAGTGGTACTGTGAGCGAGTCCCCTCTTTCAAAGTCTCCGCTGACTTCTGCGGCTCTGCGTGCGAGCCCAGGATTCTGTCCTCTAGCTGACTCTAAATGTTTGGTTTTCTTCTGTTGCCTAAGGTCTTTTGAGCTCAAGTGCAAATTATTTACAAACTTGCTTGATTAAACTGGAGATGTAGGCTTTGATGCTTATTGTGGGGAACAGGCTTGAAACATGCATATGAACAAAGGTTTCTGGCACCCATTTAGTGTTGGTCTGCCCTAAAATTTTAAGCTGGGATTTAGTAAAGGCAGTTATAGAGGGTAGAATGACCCACATGTGGGATGGGTACTGAGGAAATCACTAGTCTCCGAGGAGTGGGAGTGGGACTGAGAGATGCAAAGTGGTGTTAAGAGACAATTTCAGGGTGAAAACAGGAAATAACCTGTCGGGGATCTCTTGTTCTTCAAAGACATGCAAGTTACAAAAAGAGATGTTCCTGTAACAGCTCTCCAGCAACAGCATGCAGAGTGAGTTCACGCTTTTGCCTCGCTCTTGTGGGTGCTGAATGTAGTTTTGAAGCGGGGTTTATCCTCATTCTTTACTTTTTGTTTGTGCAGGAAAAAACTGTAGAAGAACCGTTGGCTGTGGTCCTGCTTGATGGCCTGAGAGAAGAGAGCTTGCAGCTTGTATCAAAGTTAAAGGTGGGGTAATATCAGATAATTCTTTGCTGAGTCAATAGTTGCTCTTTAATAGAAGTTTTAACAAAAATACAATAAAAATTGCAGAACGGTTAGTTGAAAAAAAAAAAAGTAGATTGCTCTGTAATTTGATCAGTTCTTTCTTCACTTGTGGTAAAGCATGCCAGAATGGCTTTGGCTAGATTCCTGTATATTTGCTTTTAACTGAGAAAGGATTTCAATGTTTATTTCCAATGTCTAAACACATGCAAAAGTATTAACAAATAGAACCACTACATTTTTTTTCAGCCCCAGATAAAATGATCTCAGTCCTTGTATACCTACTGTGCCTGCCCAGTGCATTCAATGGCCTCCCGTCCCCATTTCAGACACTGACTAACGCAGCGAGAAGCATATTTTATTTGGGATTACGGCATTGCCAAATGCACGTTGATTTTCACACCCCTCAGGAGCAGAGCCTTGTGTGTATGTGCCGTGACCAAGGCAAATCTTGCCCAAGGCTGTTTGCACAGCTGAGACATGGGATCTTCCTCCTGCAGTCGTGTCCTTTCACTGTCCTCTTGTGTCTCCAGCGTCTTGTAGGGGGTAGAAAACAGCTGGCAGGCAAGGAAGTGACTTCTGTGGGAAAGCCCACTGAACTCCAAATTAGCTTGCAGGTCACCTCCGGCTTCTCCAAACCAAACTGCAAAGTTTTGCTCAAGAAGCAACCCTGTGGAGTTAGCATAGCTATCGAACAATAGTATGCCTGAAGCTGAGAACTTTTTATATTTGTTTTTACTGCTGTCTGCACTGCTGCAAGTCCTATCTCCTATATGTACAGTAAGGGAAGCATGTGCGTGACTACAGATAGGTGGCACTCGGTCTTTGCTGTGGCTGTACCATGGTACCCCCAGGCCTGTGCAAGCTCTGGGCTTTATGGGGTCCCTGTTGTTTTCCAATAAGAATTGGTTTTTGTGAAATGAGCAAGTATCCTCAACTGCTGTAAGCAGGTAACCCGCTACACTTTTTTTCCTTAATGCCTTACTGGCACTTCACTCAAAAATCAACATCTTGAGCATTAAGTTTGAGCCTCAAATTCTCATTACACTGGATCTCAAGTAACAATTTTCTCAACCTGAACCTCCAGGTTAAATAACTGTATCAAAAGAAAATCAGAACTGTTTTGTTTTGGACAGGATTCTTCACGTTCTTGTGCTGTGGATGTGAGTACCATGTGGTGGGAAGCAGCTGGCTGCAGAGAGCTATGTGTTGTGACAGCTTCTGAGAGCTCTGTTTCCCTGTGGAAACTTCTGGCACCTGGCCACTGGGGAAAGGTCTATACTTGGCAACCTGGAGAGGTACAAACACAGTCTTTATTTGTAGAATTCGGAACAATTTTCTTGTTACAGTGTGTTAGTTCCCAAGGAGCTAACACAAGGAGCTTGGAGTCTTGGATGCAAGGTTATTTCTTTAGGTGGCATAAATGTTCCTTCCATCAGGCAACAGAAGAGAATGATTTGCACTGTTGACAGGGATGGTCAGTGTTATCTGATGGATGCTGATACTTCATGTACTGAGTAGTGGTTGCACAGCAGCCACTGATTTGTTGTGCTCTTTCCCTTTTGGCCGCCTGGAATCATTTGTTGTTATCAGTGGGGACTGTTTATCAGGGAAACAGTCAGCAGTAAGTTCATCCATTCATCTAACCGTGCTTCTTCAGAACGATCTGAAAACTAGTCCTTCTCGTATAACTTTGATTGAAACACTCCAGAGAATGGGAATAAAGTCAAAGAAAGAGGGACATTGTGGGTAACACTGAATTCTTGTTTTGCTGTCCTAGATTCCAGTAATACAGATTGTTTCTCTGCCGGACACCTGTAACCTCGTGTGTATAGCATTGGGAGATTTGGAGATTGGAGAAATAAGGTGTTGTATTTATTTCTTACTACTTCTTTGCAGCCTGAAAGTCTGCAGCTTTCTCTCCTCTCATGTAGTGGTTTAAATTATCCCTTGCTAATCTGTCACTTTCTCAGTTGCTTTAACGATTGGAAAATATGGAAGGGATATATATCCAAAAAAAAAACTACAATGGTTTGCTTATTCACCCCTAGAGGTGGTAGACTGTTTAAAGATATGTTCATTTTTTGTACACTACAGCATGTTTGAGTTCTAGTTCCTTTTGTCATTATGCATGCTTTTCTCTTAACTTAGGCTCTTGCTTTATTCTTCTGAGAGTGACTCATTCAAGCAATCACTAGTAAAAGCTGGAAATATAAAAGCTGTCCTTGGGCTAAAGGATAGGAGGCTGGTCAGCAGCAGCAGAACCATGCAAGAGCAGCAAGTGGAGATAATATCATTTTCAGAGACAGGACGGTGAGTCTCCTGGTTTCAGCGTGGTCTCAGTATGGCAGGTGGAAGGAAAGGAAGGAAGCATCTCAGATGTAGAAAAGGGTCAGGTTCCTGTTCTTCCTGGAGGTGTGCTGTGTATAGAACATTTGAAATATTTTGACTGGCTTTTCTCACTTGCTTGCATCTGCTGTTCAGGAGCAAGGAGGGACAGACTTTGATGCCCCCTGAAGAAACTGTTCTAGCTTTTGCTGAAGTAGAAGGAATGAGAGACGCTTTGGTTGGCACCACTGCAGTGAACAGCGTTGTTGTTTGGTCAGTGTTTCCTTTGGAATTAAATTATATAGCTTGCAGGTGTAAATGGTGGCTGTAACGGCTAGCTATAGACATTATATAGTGGTTTTGGTTGGCTACTGATTTGCCCATGAACCAATAAATCAAAGGGGCTAGAGTCTGATAACATAACTTTATTTAACTTCTTTGCATTTAAATTGGTGTATATAGTGAATGAGCTATGCTGCTATAATTCTACTTGCTTTTTTATCATGTTCATTAGATCTTTCTGTAGCCTCTTGTCCTGTCTTAGTTTGGTTTGTCTGGAACCAAAACTGTGTGTCTCTGTCTTTCATAATGGTATAACTGTGATTAGAAAAATAACAGATTTGAGGATGGAAAAGCAGGCAGAATTTGTATTTTCACTGACTGCAGGAATTTGAAAACGGGCCAGCTCCTGAGAAAGATGCACGTTGGTTATTTCTACCCAGCTTCAATCTGCCATCGAGCATATTCTGACTCTGTACGTATGTGAAATAGTGGCACGCAGTTTACGCATAGACTGCACTGACTAACTGCAGTGGGGTTGAAAGGAGTGGGTTTCCGGAATGAAATATCTGCTGTATTTAGATCCATTGAAGATATTTCAAAGGAAAATAGGTTGACTTGGAGAAATAAGCCACATTGGTTGCCTCACATTCTTGGCTTTCTGCAGTAAACTGACAAGAGTGATGCATCCAAGCGTATTCCAAAGCAGCAGCCCAAGAGATCTTGTATGTGGGAAGCAGACATTCTGTTGCCCAGTGCTTGGTGCTTGGTAAATCTCTTCCATTTCACACGTTGGTAGGTTGCAGCATGGTGAAGCTACACTGTCCCTGTCAGAAAACTTATTTGAATTGGTCATTATTTACAAATACCACTGAGGATATGAATCTTGGTTTTAAACATTTCATAGTGGTGATTCTTTCCCACTTGCTTCCACTTGTGCTGTGATTCCAGCTGGATTTTGTGGTTTTTAAGGGTGTGATTGTTTTCAGCAAACATTTAGCCTTTTCGGACAAGAATCTCTTGTCCAATAATGATGCCTTGAGTCAACTCTTTGGAGACTTCTTCAGATTATCTATCCAAGGATATTTCATTCTGACCTATGGCTTTTCTTAGAGCCACTGTTTTCAGCCATGCCAGTTTTTTGCGGCATTCTTGTTAAATGAATAAGCTGCTAGGGATTAAACTGAGGCCCATGAAGTCTACTTTAAATGTCACCTGATCTTATTCCAGGTTTAGCTCTTTCAAGCAGAAAGATAAGTGCATAAATCCATTGGGTCACTGCAATGTCATTTTGCTGTACTGCTTCGACCCTTATCAGTCAGCTTGTGCCTTTTTTTTTAATGTAATTTGATAAGTAAACCATTTTTATTTTATTCAGTAAAAGTAATGCATCACTGTTTATGAGGTTTTGATTATAGAGAGAATGTAGCAATTAATTTTTGGAAAATTCTTTAGCTTTTTTCTCCCCTCTTGCTGTTGTTTTTAGTGATGTATTTTTCCTCTGTGTATCAGGGCCTTCTGTTTGTTGTTTTAAGTCATCCACATGCCAAAGAGAGCGAGCTCTGTGGAAACCCTGCATTCCGCGTGATAGCGTTCAATCCCAAAACAGCCAGAAGTACTGGAGTGGTTTTCTCCTCCCTCCCACCTGGACATGCTGGAAGGCAAGTACCCCGGGGACCACAGGTCTTGATGGTACCTTTGTTGTGGGTTTGGAGGAGAATCACTTAATGAGCTGTCGTTGGCAAGGATCCATTTGCCATCTAGCTGATGATAAGGAGGCTGCCATCCGTCACTTTGTGATTTGTGCTGTATGTACACGAGAATGCAGGGAGGGTGTTGGCTGTTTCCTGCCTGCTTCCTGCACAAGTCTGTGAGCTAACCTCTGAGCTCCCTGTCATGGCTCAGCAAGGGGGCTCCACTCACCGGGGCTCTGCAGACAAACAACAGAATCGCTTTTCTGCGTGCTGTGTGCTTTTTTCTCCCAGAGAGCGCTTGTGATATAGGAAATGTTGTAACTGGATTCATCACTCAAGCTGCCTAGGCAAAAAACACTTGAGGAAATATCTGGAAATGAGGATGTTCTAAGCCTTTGTGGTGCTAAAGAGCACTTAGCTAGCTTTATTTATATTAGGCAGCTGTTTGCAGTTAGATGACCTTTTACTTCCTATGTCTTGCATTGTGAAAACTAAGCCGTTTAAGGCTCAGACTTGCAATGCACTTACATCCAACTATGTTATTTCTTATGTACACAAATATTAGTAGATTGAGCTCTTAGTTTATTGAACAATTTCCAAGTATATACAAGGGACGCGGGAGGGTTGGCTTGTACCCTTCTTGTTCAGATACACTGAAGATACAAATATTAACGTAACCTGACTTTCTACAATTGGCTTAAATTCATTTATTAATTTCCTATGTGAAAAAATTACCTTATTTTAAAAAGATTTAATGATGTCTTCACAAAGAAATCTGTAACATTCTGACTCTTCTGCGCGTGACGTTAGGTACCTGGAAGGTGAAGTGAAGGACGCTTCTGCTGCGGCTGTGCTAACGTCAGGAACCATTGCGGTGTGGGACCTGCTTCTAGGGCAGTGCACAGCTGTACTCCCGCCAAATTCGAATGGGAGCTGGTCGCTGGTCCGGTGGTCTGTTACAAGTGCCTGTCTGCTGGCTGGACAGAAAGACGGAAGCGTTTATCTGTATCATTATTCACAGCCTAAAGCAGAAAAAACTTGAAAGGGGGATTGGAGAGGTGCCGAGAGAAGAGTTTGCACTGACAATTCATAAAACCAGAGCAGGGCAGAATTTCTGGCTGATGGGAGCCACTGGTTCCCTTCTCCCAGGTTAGACAGGGTAGTTTCACTGCGACCACGCGGGAGCCACGGAGCCGGCCCCACGCGCCTTTGGCTTTGCGCCGCAGCTGCGGACGTGTTGGCTCTGTGCCGCCGGCGGTGCCAGAGACTGGCGCGACCTGTGCCTTTTGTATGTGGGGTCCCTGCTGCTGGGTGCCGCCGCAGCGGTCCCCAGAGTGTGTACAATGCCATTAAACTTAATTTTTTTGTAAGACTCTGTGCATAGCAAAGCGACTGGGGAGGCTGGGGATTGACTGGGACTAGGGGGTGGGAGCGGGGTTCCCCCCAGGATGGGGGACTGGGGGGTGTCTCTGGGCCTGCAGGGGTGTCCTCGGGGGGCTGGAGGGGTGTCCTCGGGGGGCTGGAGGATCCCCAGGGGGCTGGGGGGGTCCCCAAGCACTCGGGATGTCCCTCGGTGGTGGCTTGGGGGTGTCCCAGGAAATGGGGGGATCCCCCGGGCTGGGGTGTCCCAGGTGCTTGGGGGTCCCCAGGTGAGCTTGGGGGGGTCTTGGGGGACTGGAGGATCCTCAGAGGGCTAGGAGGTCCTTGAGCACTTGGGGGTCCCTGGGTGATAGGCCAGAGGGATCCTCGGGGGGCTGGAGGGTCCTCAGAGGGCTGGGGGGGTCCTCGAGTGCTCGAGGGTCCCCTGGTGAGGGCCCAGGGGGGTCCCTAGGGGGCTGGGGGGCCCTCAAGCACTCGGGGGTCCCCTGGTGATGGCCCAGGGGGTCCCTGGGAGCTGGGGAGGGTCTGCAGGGGGCTGGGGGGGTTCCTGGGAGCTGGAGGGGTCCCCAGGGGGCCGGGGGGATCCCGGGAGCTGGGAGGGTCCCCAGGGGGCCGGGGGCTCTGCGGGCACTTGGGGGTCCCTGCGGGCTGGAGGGGGTCTGCAGGGAGCTGGGGGGGTTCCCGGGAGCTGGAGGGGTCCTCAGAGGGCGGGGGGTCTCCGGGAGCTGGGGGGGGGTACCCAGGGGGCTGGGGGGGTCTGCAGGCGCTTGGGGGTCCCCGGGAACTGGGAGGGGTCCCCAGGGGGCGGGAGGTCCCCGGGAGCTGGGGGGGTCTCCAGGGGGCTGGGGGGGTCTGCAGGGGGCTGGGGGGGTCTGCAGGCGCTTGGGGGTCCCTGGGAGCTGGGAGGGGTCCCCAGGGGGAGGGAGGTCCCCGGGAGCTGGGGGGGGTCCCCAGGGGGCGGGAGGTCCCCGGGAGCTGGGGGGGGTCCCCGGGAGCTGGGGGGGTCTCCAGGGGGCCGGGGGGGTCTGCAGGCGCTTGGGGGTCCCCGGGAGCTGGGAGGGGTCCCCAGGGGGCGGGAGGTCCCCGGGAGCTGGGGGGGGGTCCCCGGGAGCTGGGGGGTCCCCAGGGGGCCGGGGGCTCCGCGGGCCCTCGGGGGTCCCCGGGTGGCGCCTCGCCCACGCGGCCGCCGCCCGCCAGGGGGCGCTGCCCCTGCCCCTGCCCCGGGCGCGGCCCCGCCCCCTCCCCCCGGCGCGCGCGGCCTGCCGGGATAGGCGCGGGCGGCGCGGGGCACCCTGGGTAGCAGGTCACTATGGCGGCCCGTGTCCTCTCGGCCTGCGCCCGCCGCCTCCTGCCGCGGCGGCCCCCGCCGGCCGCGCCGCGCCCCGCCGCCCTCGGCACCCTGCGGCCCGGCCCCCTGCGGCCCGGCCGCGCCCCGCGCCTGGCCCCGCTGCCGCAGGTGAGGCCCGGGGCGGGGCGGGGGCGGCGCGGGGCCCGGGGCGGCGGGGCCGAGGGGGCGGCGGGGGCGGCGGCGCTGCTGCCCGGTGCCTGCCCGTCTCTTGCAGGTGCCCGCGGCGGCGGGGCCGCTCTGTCGCCGCTTCTCCGAGCTGCCGCCGCTGACCTTGGAGGGCATCAAGGACCGCGTCCTCTACGTCCTCAAGCTCTACGACAAGATCGACCCGGACAAGGCGAGTCGGCGGCGCCGCGCCGGCCGGGCAGTGGCGGCCCCGGCCCCGGGGTCCCAGGCTGGTCCCGGTCCGGTCCGGCTCGGGGGCTGCCAGCAGGCGGGGGGCTCCAGGGGTCTGGGGGCGCGGGGGTCTCAGCGGGGGCTGCGCGCCCCGGGGGCCCCTCGGGCCACCGGCTTGTCCGTTAAGAAGCTTCTAAGCAATGTAAGCTTTTGGGGGCGCTTTACCCAGATGGCTTATTTTCGAGGTTTGCAGAAAAGCGCTGTCATCTTTCTCTTCTGAGGGGGGGAAAAGATGTGTGTGGCAGGAGGACCAGGCGGGCTAAAAGTTCTGCCTGTTTAAGCCTGGTGGTTTCAGTCTGGTTTGAGTATGGTTTGTTCCATATTGAAATGGCTGTGACCAACTGATCTTGGATCTTCTGCCCCCAGCTCACAGCTGAATCCCATTTCATGAAAGATCTGGGTTTGGACAGTTTGGACCAAGTGGAGATCATCATGGCTATGGAAGACGAATTTGGTAAATCAGAGTTTTGCATGTTCAGATTTATTTTCTGTTTCTGCTAATCCTAAAGTGCGACTATAGCAAGCAAGTGTTCTTTTCTGTGAATATTAACGTTGACTTTCCTGGGGGACTTTGCAGCGCTGCAAGAGCTGTTTGTTATAAGAACACTCAATAGCAAAATCTGAAATCGAGGAACTTTAACCTCTTGCTTGCTTGAAGTTACCTAGAATGTCTCCCTGCTGTCATACACCAGCATTGCTGCAGAAACTCTGGGAAGGCATTAGTACCTTTAAATGCATGTGAGGGGGCGCTGGTTGGCTGGCTGGCTTGGTAGCCCAAGTTATTTGCTGTCCCTGCCTTGTGTATTACCCAAAAACAGTGTCATATAAGGCATAACGCAGCTTGAAACTCAGCATAGTTGTGAAATACTGAATCTGAACTGAACTTACATGGCTGAACAGCAACCCCTGCCCATTTGTCCTCAGCCAAGTTGCAGGCTTCTGAGCCAGGAGTAATTGCTTCCTTTAGCCTTGCTCCTGTTTCCGCTGTTTTGGGCTAAATATGTGTGCTTTCTTCCAGGATTTGAAATTCCTGATGCAGATGCAGAAAAGTTAATGTGTCCACAGGAGATTGTAGATTACATTGCAGATAAGAAGGATGTTTATGAATAAAAACAGTTCTTCAAAGCAAAGTGAGTAGAAATGTACTTCTGTTGAGTGTCTCGGGTAATGGCTTTGCGCACATGGTGCACGTGCACAGCGGTGTGTGTGATAGCCGCCGCAGAGGGGAGTGTCCGGTGCGAGGCAACGGGAGCGGCATACAGCTGTGTGGCAGGTAGCACCTAGCATGTGTGGGAGGGAGTCCTAAGCAGCCACCTGCCCTAAGCTGGGAGGAAAAAGTGTACGTGTTTTCCTGAGGCTGTTGGAGACAGAATTGGGGCTCAGTGGACCTTTCATCTACCCCTTGTGGCACTTCAAGCATTGAGGTTTGCTGCTGGTCTTTTGGTGGGAGGGAAACTGATTTCAGTCAAGGAGGCCTGTCTTTTCAGCACTCCTGTGAGCACGGGGTAGCTGGCTGTTTGATAGCAGGACTCTGAACTGCCTATAGCAACCGTCTCCTCCCTGCCAGCCCTGCCTGAGTCTGCAGCAGAAAAAGAACGGGGTAGGAAAGGGTTGTTCTAGAAGCTGCCAGCTGAGGCACTCTGGGGCCGCAGGGGAAATGAGCTGGTAGACTGGCCAGTTTGCAGTAGTGCGCTGGTCCATATTCCTGTTTGCTCCTCTTGTGTACATTTCTTGCCTCCCCCCACGCTTTCCTCCATCAGGATTGAAGCGTGACAGGTCAGTGGGGGAGCTATGTCCATTTGCTGCTATCTCTGTGCCAAGAATAGATGGAATAAAGGTGAGAATCTTACTGATTCTAAAGACCTGTCACTCATTACTTGGCTTCCTTTGGTATTCTTCAGTGCTGGTCTTGTCTCTGCTTGGCTGACTTCTTCTGTGCCTTAAAAGGGTAGTTCTTGGTTGGTGAAATATTAAATGTGTGAATTTTCTTTAACAGGAGATGTCTCTACCACTACGACTGGGCAGATGTCAGCAGATATGAATATAAGCGCACATGCTGTACTGTTGCTGCTTTCATTAGAAAGTTGTACTGGAAAGTTGTATTGGACATTGTATTTAAAGTTGTCTGAATATGTTGACCTTTAAAAACAGGGAGAAAAAAAGGAATAAATATACAAGACCAGTGTTGCGTTGATGGCCTTCTGTTTCGCATCCGGTGCCAGTGGCCCACTGTGCTTAGCGTTCAGTGTATGCAAGACCTCAGCATTAGCTATAGCGACTCCATTCCAAATGTCTCGCAGGCACTGAGGTGCTCTGCTCCCGTTACTGAGTCTTCGGCCTCTGAGTGCAGAACACTGGGAAAGGTCTCGGTCCATATCTTCACGCTCTGCATCTGACCACTGACAACTCAGCCTGCTGTTCAGATCAGGGCAACAGCGAGTCCCTGGCCAGTTTGTTACCTCTTGTTAGAAAGATGCTTTACACTGGGAATTTCCTATTTGTGCTGCACACAGGAAAAGTTGAAACCAAGAACCCCACCAAGTACAAAAGGCTGTATTGCACAGGTGCAGCTAGAGAAACCTATGGCAGAGAATATATGTTTTGAAGAAATGTTAGTTGTAGCAATTTCTTTAAAAGTACTGCTCTCTGTGCTGCCTTGAACCCTTGCTGCAGGACGAATTAGTCTTCGTTTTGTCAAAGACTCGGGAGGTAATGTATTAAATCATCTGGCTTCTGTTCTATCTGCCATTCTTTAAACACGTGTCTGCTGGTTCATCTTAACGCTTAGGCCTCCCATCCTCAGACCAGTCCTGTGTAATGTTAAAATAACTGCTGAGCCCAAGGTAAGATTTTGAATTTAGTACTAAAAAAACACTTTCCTGACTCAAATTCACAGAGCTGCTTCTATGAGTAATTGTCTTTACTAGAAATGCCCCTCTTCTGTAACAGAGGCTTTTGCCAACTTCTTACCATTTGCTCAGTGCAGGCCTGTTACCTTGTAGGATAAAAGCATCACGTAGCAACCAAGCAAACTGAAAGTTGGTTGGGGATTGCTCGGCGCCGAGTGTTGCCGTTCGTCGTGGCTGTACCTGCGTGTAAGCGCTAGCACCACCTGTACAGCTCGTGCCACCGACCTCAAAGCTTTGCACCCTGTGCTGCTGGGGTGGTCATGTTTTCCATGATCTCATTGCTTGTATTGTCTGCTCTTTCCAATAAACCAACCTTTTTCTACCTTTAGTGCATTCATTTCACAAATGGTAGTAAAAACAAGTTCCATTGGAAATGCTTCTACTTTCCAGATGGAAAATAAAAGGGGGAATGACTTTCCTGCTGCTGAAAGGCAGGATCACACCGTTTCTGTAAGCCTAACTAATCTCAGCATGAGAGGCTTGCTTTAAATCTCTCCCAAGAGAGAAATTAAAGTTATTTCTGGACGCTACACAGTTTTTCCTCTGAGCCAAGAAACACTTTCGTATGTCAAAGGGGCGCTGCTAGGCTGTGAGCCAAGAAAGTGTCACTTGATAACATGTCTTCCTCTGACAATCAGGGTGACAGGATGATGGAAAATAAACCGGAGTCTGTTTCAGCCCCCCCTTGGGTGCCTTAACTTAGTGTAGGTGTTTTGTTGTCACAGCTTGCCCTATAGAACAGTATTCCGTTTTTAAATTCAGACTGTGCTGAATCCTCAGCCAGCTCCGAGACCCTTTGCCTAAAGCTCTTGGGTGCCCGCGTTTCACTTTCATTGTTTGAGAGGATGGTACCATTAGAAACTACTTAATGGCTCCTGCCCCTAAAGTATAGCCTGAACATTTTCTGCTCAGGCTGCACAGTGGAACGGGTGGGAAAAGTGGTTGTTTGGGACAAACCCATTCTGTATGAAAGTACAGGCAGGCAGTGAAGGAGGAGACAACGTTGTCTTGAAACTTAAAGGTAAATTGAGGAGTCAGCAGAAAGCAGCGCTGGTGGACGGCTCCTAGGACGCTTGTGCCCCACGACCGAACAAGCACCTGAGCGCTCCCAGCACCGGTCCTCTCTCGTAGAAGCCTTCCTACCGTTACAGCTCCCCCCCTCCAACTTAGGAGCAGCAAATACCTTCTGGTGGATGATGCATTACTTTACTTTAAAACAGGCAGGAAATCCTCCACGGCGGTATTTTATGAGTCTCGCTTAGCGTTCGCACCGTGAGAGCTGGGGTGGCTTCTGCACTGCGCCTGGCCAGGTGAGCGGCGGGTTCCCTTCGCCCCAGCGCGGCAGCCGAGCACCCGTGCAGCGGCAGGGACGACGTCGCTTTGCGAGGGGGTCGGGGCAGAGCCCTGGCGGCCCCGAGGCCAGGCACAGCGCGGCCGCGGCAGCTTTCTCCCCGCAGAGGCGTAACGCCGGGGCTTGCTCCGCGCGGGCGCAGCGATCGGCGGCGCTCGGGGCCGCACAGTCCCCACGCGGTGCCACAGCCCGGGCTGTGCTGGCGAGGTGGCTTCGAGGCGGCAGGGGCCCTGGGGGGGGCCGCTCTGGCCTGGCGTAGCCTGCACTGGCGTCCCTCGGCCCAACCGCAGCCCTTTCCGGACAAATTCAGTGTCTAGACGGGCCTGATTCAGCGCCTGCTGGGCAGTGGGGCCGGGCACACCCAGCCGCGACCCTCACGGTGCAGGGTGCTGGGTGCTGGGTGCTGGGTGCTGGGTGCTGGGTGCCAGCCGCGGTCCTGCAGCTGCCTGGGGCAGGAGGGCTCTGTGGGGCCAGAGGAGGCAGGGCCAGGGGGCTGGGGGGGGGCACAGGGGGCCCTGAGCACCGCATGGGGCCAGGGAGCAGGTGGGGCTGGGGGGGGGCACATGGGGCTGAGGGGGGCACATGGGGCTGGGGGGCACATGGGGCTGGGGGAGCAGATAGGGCTGGGGGAGCACATCAGGCTGGGGGGGGCAGATGGGACTGGGGGAGCATGTGGGGCTGGGGGAGCACGTGGAGCTGGGGGGGACAGATGGGGCTGAAGGGGTGGATGGGGCCGGGGGGCGCACGGGGCTTGGGGGGGGGGACAGATGGGGCTGGGGGGCAGGTGGGGCTGGGGGAGCACGTGGGGCCGGGGGAGCGCACGGGGCTGGGGGGGGCAGGTGGGGCTGGGGGAGCAGATGGGGCTGGGGGAGCACGGCTCGGGGCCGGGGGGGGGGGGGGACAGGCCGGGCCGGGGGGGCCCGGGGGGGCCCGGGGGGGCGGGGCCGGGCTGCAGCTCCGCTCGCCGCCGCCGCCGCCGCAGCGGGGCCGGGCGGGGCCGGGCCGGACCGGGCGCTTCCTGCGCCGCCGCGACAGCGCCGGCCCCGGCGGCGGCACCATGGGGCTGCGGCGGCTCCCGGCGCTCCTGGCGGCCGCAGGTGAGCGGGGGAGCGGGCGGCGGCACCGGGGCACCGGGGACCGGGACCGGGTACCGATCGCCGGACACCGGGACCGGCACCGGGTACGGGGCAGCGGGTACCGGGCAGCAGGACCGGGTACGCAGTGCCTGGTACTGAGCACCGGCACCAGATATCAGGTACCGGCACCGGGTACTCGGTACAGGGTGTTGGGCACCGGAATCGGGTCCGGGGTCCGGGGTACCTGCCCTGGGCACCGGCACTGGCACGGGGCACCAGGCGCTGGATACCGGCACCGGCTGCAGGGCAGCGGGCACAGCGGAGGAGGTACCGGTACCAGCATCAGGTCCCGGCACCGGGTCCCGGCACCGGGCAGGGCCAGCCGGAGAGACCCGCCGGCCAGCACCTTTGGGAGCAAACTGCACCCGGCTCTGGCCGGCGCAGCCCACGGCGGCGGGTGCACGGGTGGGTGGCCAGGGCCCCTGGTGGGTGCACAGGTGGGCTGGGTGGCCTGTGGCTGAGGGTGCATGGCCATCTGGGGGTCCCACAGCAGTGGGTGCATGTGGGGCAGCGAGGCCCAGGCAGTGGGTGCATGTGGGGCTGGGATGTCTGTGGTGGTGGGTGCACGTGGGGTGGCCAGTGCCTGGCAGCGGGTGTGTGTGGGGCCGGGATGCCCATGGTGGTGGATGTGCATGGGGCCGGGATGCCCGTGGTGGTCGGTGCACTTGGGGCAGTGACGCCTCGGGGGTGGGTGCATGTGGGGCCAGGATGCCCATGGCGGCGGGTGTGCATGGGGCTGGGAGGCCCCGGCGGCGGGTGCATGTGGGGCAGTGAGGCCCTGGTGGTGGGGTGCGTGTGAGGCCAGGATGCCCATGGTGGTGGGTGCGCGTGGGGCCGGGAGGCCCTGGCAGTGGGTGCGCGTGGGGCCAGGATGCCCATGGTGGTGGGTGTACGTGGGGCTGGGATGCCCATGGTGGTGGGTGCGATTGGGGCCGGGAGGCCCCGGCGGCGGGTGCGCGTGGGGCAGTGAGGCCCCGGCGGTGGGTGTGCATGGGGCCGGGATGCCCATGGCAGTGGGTGCGTGTGGGGCAGTGAGGCCCCGGAGGCGCGTGTGCGTGGGGCTGGGATGCCTGTGGTGGTGGGTGCGCGTGGGGCCGGGATGCCCATGGTGGTGGGTGCGCGTGGGGCAGTGAGGCCCCGGCGGCGGGTGCGTGTGGGGCCGGGATGTCCATGGTGGTGGGTGCGCGTGGGGCCGGGATGCCCATGGTGGTGGGTGCGCGTGGGGCAGTGAGGCCCCGGCGGCGGGTGCGTGTGGGGCCGGGATGCCCATGGTGGTGGGTGCGCGTGGGGCAGTGAGGCCCCGGCGGCGGGTGCGTGTGGGGCTGGGATGCCCATGGTGGTGGGTGCGCGTGGGGCAGTGAGGCCCCGGCGGCGGGTGCGTGTGGGGTCCCTGCGGATGGGCGCCGGGCGGGCGATGCCGTCCCAGCAGCCCAGCCCGGTGGGTCCCGGTGCGCGGGGTGCTGCGACCGCGGGGCCCCGCGGCGGCGCGATGCTCCCGTTCCCGCTGCTCCCGTTCCCACGTGCCTTCGCCTAAGGGCTCAATTAGCGCCTTACCCGCGCCAGACCTGCAGATTAATATGGCTAACTGGGGTTTTCACCTTAAGGGAGGTGCCTGGTTTCAAAGTAAAACACGCGTTTCCAGTAGCTGGTAGATAATGCGGCAATTGGGGGTAGAGATTCTGTTTCCTTTACTGAGGCAAAAGGCCGGTGGTTTCCAGCTGGGTTTTGAATAATTCCCGAGCTTTTCCTTTCGCAGGAAATGGCTCCCTGTGAAACGCGGTGCCACAAAGGGTTAAACTCCCCCATCCTTGCCGAGCCTTAGCTTTGTGCAAACACACGCAAACGTTTTACGCAGGCTGAAAAATAATCATGCAGGTGGCTGGGAGCGAGCGCCGGGGTCGCGGCTCGGGGGAGCCCGGGGCCGGCCCGCGCCGCAGCGCTGCCGCCGTGCCCGGCCTCGCGGATGTCCTCGGCGGCTCCCGTTCGGGAGGCGATGCCAAACGTTTGGCTGTCCCCGAGCCCGGGGCCTCGCTGGGTCCCTTCGGGGACCCTTCCTGCTCGCTGCCTGGCGCCGACGGGACCTCGTGAAGCCGCGGGAAGAGCCCGGAGCGCCCGGCACTGGCGTGAGCCGTCCCGCGCGCCCCCGCGGCGCTCGGTGGGGCGGCTGTGGGCTGGCGCCGGAGCCCCCCCCCCGGGGCCGGTGCGCGCTGCGCTCTCCCCTCTCTCCGCAGTGACCGCCTGGTGCGCGCTGAGCCCGGCTCCGGGCAGCGGGACCCCCTCCCCGGCCAGCCCCGGGCCGGCGGCGGCAGTGGGGTGCTGCCCCCCTGGAACAGCCGCCTCCGCTGAGCCCCCCGGCACCGAGCGGAGCGACCGGACCCGGCCGCCGGAGCAGGAGGGAGCCGGCACCGAGCGCTCGTGGCCGCCGGACGCTGCTGGCACCGGCCCGGCGATGACAGCGGTGGAGACCCCCGCCGAGGGGACCCCGGCCGCCAGCGGATCCTGGGGAGCGGCTCCCACCGCGGCGGCGGCTCCCCCCGCGTCCGGCCCCCCGGGAACCGCCACGGCGGTGGGTGCCGCGGCGCCGACGGGGACGCCCTCGCCCAGCCCCAGCGGTGGGGGGGAGCGGGCACCCACCAGCGCCTCGCCGGCCTGGCGCCCCACGGGGACGGAGAGCGCGGGGGGCTCGCGCGGCCCCTGGCCTCCATGGGGCACCAAGGGCCCCGGCGTCCCCGGCCCCACGGACGCCTCGCCGGGGAGCAGCGAGAGCCGCGCGGCGGCCGCCGAGCCGCCCACGGGGACGCCCGCCCCTGCTCCGGCGACGTCGCCCTTGGCAGGGGGCTTGCTGAGCCCCGCCGGCGCCCCGCGCCCCGTGGGGACGGACCCGGCCCCCGCACCGACCCCTGACTCCCGCCGGCGGCACCAGACCGACGTCGCCCGGCGGCATCCCGGCTCTGCCGCTCCGCCAGGGGCCGGGGGCCGAGGGGGGCTCCCCACGGCGGGTGCTGCCCGGCCGCCGATGGGGACGACCCGGAGCGTGCCGCTGGCCACCGGCGCGGCGTCGGGACCCACGGCCAGCACCCCGGGGCAGGCGTCCCCCGGCCCGAGCCCGGCAGTGGGGGGGTCAGGGCCGGCCGGCACCCAGGGGCTCCCCGAGCGCAGCCAGGCCCCAGCGGTCCTGCCCGGGGAGCCCCCGGCCTCGACGGCCCCCGCGGTGCCCCACGCCGGCCCCACGGCCCCGCCGGCCTCCCCCCGCGCCCCCACGGCACCCGCCGCGCCGGCCGCCCCCGCGGCCACCCAACCCCTGGAGGGGGGCGACCCCGGGCCCCGGGCAGCCACCGACCGCGGCGCCCCACCGACGGCCCCCGGCCCGGGGGAGCCGGCCGCCCCCCGGCCCCCGGCCGCCTCCCCGCCTGCCCCGGCCCCGGGGCTGGCCACCACCACCGCCACCGCCACCGCCACGGCCCTGCCCCAGCCCAGCGCCACCGTAGCCTGGGCCGAAGCCTCCCCAGAGCCCGCGGGGGCCGCGTCCCCCCCCGGCAGCGGGAGCCCCTCGCCGGCCACGGGGACGCCCCCCGGGCGGGGGCCGGCGGCGGCGCCCGGCGTCTTCGTCGTGGAGGATCAGCCGCCGCTGCTCCGAGGTGGGTGCCGGGGGCCGGGGGGGGCCGGGGCTCGGCCGGGAGCCGGCGGCTGAGCCCCCTGGGCCCCGCAGCCGCCCTCCTCCGCGTGCCCTGCGAGCTGGTGCTGGACATGGGCTTCGTGCCGGCGCTCCGGGACCCGGCGTCGCGCGAGCGCCGCGGCCTGCTGCAGCGCTTCAACGAGACGGTGAGCCGGCGCGGGGTAGTGTGGGGAGAGGTGGGGCGGCCTGGCGTGGTGTGGGGCAGCGCAGAGTGGTGTGGGGTGACGCGGGGCGGCATGGGGGCGGCGTGGGTTGGTGTGGGGCAGCGTGGGGGGGGTGGCGTTGGATGCTGTGGGGTGGCACAGGGTGGCGTGGGGTGACATAGGGCAGCGCAGGGTGGCGTGGGGTGACATGGGGTGGTGTTGGGCAGTGCAGGGTGCCACGGGCCAGTGCGGGGTGGCGTGGGGCTGTGTGGGGCGATGTGGGGTGGCGTGGGGCAGTGTGGGGTGACGTGGGGCAGCGCATGGTGGCGTGGGGTGATGTGGGGCAGTGTGGGGGGTGTGGGGTGATGTGGGGCAGTGTGTGGCGGCAAGGGGTGGCGTGGGGGGGGCAGCACGGGGTGGCGAGGGGCGGCATGGGGCGGTGCGGGGTGACGCGGGGCGGCGCGGGGCGACGAGGGGCCGTGTGGGGTGACGTGGGGCAGTGCGGGGTGAGGAGGGGTGGCGTGGGGCGGTGTGGGGTGACGTGGGGCAGTGCGGGGTGAGGAGGGGTGGCGTGGGGCGGTGTGGGGTGACGTGGGGCGGTGCGGGGTGAGGAGGGGTGGCGAGGGGCGGCGTGGGGTGACGTGGGGCAGTGCGGGGTGAGGAGGGGTGGCGAGGGGCGGCGTGGGGCGGTGCGGGGTGACGTGGGGCGGCGCGGGGCGACGAGGGGCCGTGAGGGGTGACGTGGGGCAGTGTGGGGTGACAAGGGGCCCTGTGGGGTGACGCGGGGCGACGAGGAGCCGTGTGGGGTGGCGACGTGGGGCAGTGTGGGGTGACGCGGGGTGACGAGGGGCCCTGTGGGGTGGCGACGTGGGGCAGTGTGGGGTGACGCGGGGTGACGAGGGGCCCTGTGGGGTGGCGACGTGGGGCAGCCCCCGCCCCGGCCTGGCGCTGCCCCCCGGCGGGCCCAGCCCTTCCCTTCCCTTCCGCGGCGCAGATCGCCCCCCTCTTCATGGCGGTGCCCGGCTTCCTGCGCCTGGAGGTGAAAACCATCAGGTAGGAGCGGCGGCGGCGGCCGGGCCGCACCGTGGTGGGGCCGTGCAGTCCGCGGCCCCCCCCGGACTCGCCGCCCCTGTGCCGGCAGGAGGGGCAGCGTGGTGCTGGAGTACGACGCCCTGTTCGCCGCCGCGCGGGTGCCCCCGCGGGGGCCGGCGCTGGGCGCCCTCCTCAACGCCACCCTGGCGCCCGGCGGCGGCCCCCGCCCGGGGCTGGCGGTCGGCGCGGCCCCCGTCCTGCGCAACGTGGCCCTGGGTGAGTGCGCGGCGCCGGGCGGCCCCGGCCGCGGGCAGCGGGTGCCGGGGTGGGGGGCTGACACCCCCTCTACCCCCCTCCCCACGCCCGCAGAGCGGCCGCTGGACCCCTGCGCCGTGCTCTTCTCCTGCCGAGCCGGGTTCGACTGCGTGGCCGGGGCGGACGGCACCGCCCGCTGCACCTCCGTGTGCCACCGCCACTACTGCAAGAACCACGGCATCTGCACGCACCCGCGGGACCGCGAGCCCGTCTGCCAGTGAGTGCCGCCCGCCCCCCCTGCCCGCCGCACGGGGCAGAGCGGGGCGCCGACCGGCCTCCCCCGGCTGCAGGTGTCCCGTCGGCCGCGACTTCTGGTTCATGGGGCTGCGCTGCGACTACCGGGTGACGCAGCAGAGCCTGCTGGGCATGGCCTGCGGCGTGCTGCTCAGCGTGGCCCTCGTGGGCGCCGTCGTCGCCGGCCTCGTCATCCGCAGGTTCAGGGCGCTGCTCCTGGAGGCCAAGGTCGACCAGACCAAGAGCAGGTGGGCTGCGCGTGGGGCTGAGCAGGGCTGCACATGGTGCTGGGCGTGGGGCTGAGCAGGGCTGAGTGTGGGGATGCGCAGGGGGCTGTGCATGTGCGTGGGGCTGAGCAGGGCTGCACATGGGGCTGCACAGGGGGCTGTGCATGTCCATGGGGGCTGAGCAGGGCTGCACGTGGGGCTGCACAGGGGGCTGTGCATGTCCATGGGGGCTGAGCAGGGCTGCACGTGGGGCTGCACGCGGTGCTGAGCAGGGCTGCACGTGGTGCTGCGCGTGGGGCTGAGCAGGGCTGCGTGTGGGGCTGTGCGCAGTGCAGAGCAGGGCTGCACATGGTGCTGGGCGTGGGGCTGAGCAGGGCTGCACATGGTGCTGGGCGTGGGGCTGAGCAGGGCTGCGTGTGGGGATGCGCAGGGGGCTGTGCATGTGCGTGGGGCTGAGCAGGGCTGCACATGGGGCTGCACAGGGGGCTGTGCATGTCCATGGGGGCTGAGCAGGGCTGCACGTGGGGCTGCACAGGGGGCTGTGCATGTCCATGGGGGCTGAGCAGGGCTGCACGTGGGGCTGCACGCGGTGCTGAGCAGGGCTGCACGTGGTGCTGGGCGTGGGGCTGAGCAGGGCTGCGTGTGGGGCTGAGCAGGGCTGCACGTGGGGCTGCACAGGGGGCTGTGCATGTCCATGGGGGCTGAGCAGGGCTGCACGTGGGGCTGCGCGCGGTGCTGAGCAGGGCTGCACGTGGTGCTGGGTTTGGTGCTGAGCAGGGCTGCGTGTGGGGCTGTGCGCAGTGCAGAGCAGGGCTGCACATGGTGCTGGGCGTGGGGCTGAGCAGGGCTGCGTGTGGGGCTGAGCAGGGCTGCACGTGGGGCTGCACAGGGGGCTGTGCATGTCCATGGGGGCTGAGCAGGGCTGCACGTGGGGCTGCACGCGGTGCTGAGCAGGGCTGCACGTGGTGCTGCGCATGGGGCTGAGCAGGGCTGCGTGTGGGGCTGTGCGCAGTGCAGAGCAGGGCTGCACATGGTGCTGGGCGTGGGGCTGAGCAGGGCTGCGTGTGGGGATGCGCAGGGGGCTGTGCATGTCCATGGGGGCTGAGCAGGGCTGCACGTGGGGCTGCGTGCAGTGCAGAGCAGGGCTGCACGTGGTGCTGGGCGTGGGGCTGAGCAGGGCTGCGTGTGGGGCTGAGCAGGGCTGCACATGGGGCTGCACAGGGGGCTGTGCATGTCCATGGGGGCTGAGCAGGGCTGCACGTGGGGCTGCGCGCGGTGCTGAGCAGGGCTGCACGTGGTGCTGCGCATGGGGCTGAGCAGGGCTGCGTGTGGGGCTGTGCGCAGTGCAGAGCAGGGCTGCACATGGTGCTGGGCGTGGGGCTGAGCAGGGCTGCGTGTGGGGATGCGCAGGGGGCTGTGCATGTGCATGGGGCTGAGCAGGGCTGCACGTGGGGCTGCGTGCAGTGCAGAGCAGGGCTGCACGTGGTGCTGGGCGCGGGGCTGAGCAGGGCTGCACATGGTGCTGGGCGTGGGGCTGAGCAGGGCTGCACGTGGTGCTGCGCAGGGGGCTGTGCATGTCCATGGGGGCTGAGCAGGGCTGCACGTGGGGCTGCACGCGAGGCTGAGTGGGGCTGTGCATGGTGCTGGGTGTGGTGCTGAGCAGGGCTGCGTGTGGGGCTGCGCGCAGTGCAGAGCAGGGCTGCACGTGGTGCTGCGCGTGGGGCTGAGCAGGGCTGCACATGGTGCTGGGCATGGGGCTGAGCAGGGCTGCGTGTGGGGATGCGCAGGGGGCTGTGCATGTGCGTGGGGCTGAGCAGGGCTGCACATGGGGCTGCACAGGGGGCTGTGCATGTCCATGGGGGCTGAGCAGGGCTGCACGTGGGGCTGCACGCGGTGCTGAGCAGGGCTGCACGTGGTGCTGGGCGTGGGGCTGAGCAGGGCTGCACGTGGGGCTGCGCGTGGTGCTGAGCAGGGCTGCACGTGGGGCTGCGTGCGGTGCTGAGCAGGACTGCGTGCGGGGTCCCGGCTGGGATCCACCTGGAGCGTCCCTCGGCCTGCAGTGGGGCTGCGCCCCCCCACCCCCACCCCACCCGGGAGGTCCGAGCTGGCAGCGGCGCTGAGCAGGGGCTGCCTGGGAGGCGGTGGCAGCGCCACTGGGGTCACGGGGAGCCGCGGCTCCGCAGGGGGCTCGGCTGCACCTCGGTTCATCCCTGCCAAGAACAACACCCTGCGGCGGCCGATAGCAGCTCGCCGGCGGTGCCGGCCCCCACCTGGGAGCCCCTGTCCTGCTTCTCCCATGTCTGCGCCGTGGCATCGCCCCGTGTCCCCGGGAGTGCTGGGTGTCCCGGGCAAGGGCCTCCGTGTCAGGCACCGTGTCCCCATCCCCGCCCTGCCGGCCCCCCCAGCCGGCCCTGCTCGTCCCCGGCAGGACCCTGCTGCCTTCGGGGAGCGGCGCTCGGTGCCGGAAGAAGGCTCCCTGTGCCCGGGCTGCGCGCCTGGCCGCCGGCCTCGCTTCCTGCCCGCGGCCCGCTCCCCAGGGCTTCCTCCGCGGGAAGCGCAGCCGGGGGGCTGCGGATGCACCGCGGGAAATCCGGCGGGGAGGCTGCCGGAGCGGGAGCCGCCACTGCTGCCTGGGCTGCAGCCTGCACGGCCGCCTGGCGAGAGCCCTTGCAGCGTTTCCCGCAGCCTGCGCGCCACAAAAAAAACTCTCCTGAGGCTGGTGGGGTTTTTTTTGTTTTTGTTTTTTTTTAAATCTGCTGTCCTCGCTGGAGACGGTATTTGCTGTCGCTGAGCCCTGGCTCCCTCCCGCCCTGTGCGGCCAAAGCAGCCCATCTGGGAGCGTGCCAGCTCTCCGAGCCCTGCGGCTCTGTGGCGCGGCGCCCCGGGATCGTTCCCAAGGGAACCCCTGCAGCAGATGTTCGGCTGCAGCCAGATGTTCGGCGTGCCGGGCTCTGCCTCCACCCAGGGCGCAGGCCGGGGCTGGCGGGAGCTTTCGGCGCCCTGCAGCCTGGAGCAGCTGCCCCAGTGCCTGGCTGCCGCGAAAGCCCCAGCGCCGCGTCTCGTCCTGCTGCGCTCGCGGGCTGGGCGGGGGGGGGACTCTGCGCTCTCGGCCTTGTGCGGGGCTGCTGTGCCAGCGAGCAGCTGCTGCCGCCTGCCCCCCCGCCCCGGCTCCGCAGGCCGGCACGCGGCAGAGCCTTGCCGTGGCTGCCGAAGGTCGGCAGTGCCGGCACGGCCACGCACTGTGCCTGGGGTGGGTGAGTGCGCGTACTTGCTGCAGGGTTTGGGGATGGGGCTGAAAACTGAACTGATCATTTCTTGCACAATTGCTGGGTCATGGCCGGGGGCCGGGGTGTGGGGGGGTGATGGCGTGGGGCGCTGCCGCAGCCGTCCTGCCGCGCTCTTGCAGCTACAGGCGGTTCTGCCGCCTGGACGACGTCTCGGCGCAGTACTGGTCTCAGCCCTGGCTCGCTTCGGCCAATTCGCTGGACAATCCCGCGTTCAGCAACTCCGAAGAGCTGCTCCAGTTGCACATCCTGGACAGCAGTTGCTGCAGCTGTAGGGACGACGCGGTGGCGGCCAACAGCAACAAGCAGCACCCGCCGCCTGGGCGCACCGGGTGCCGGCCCAGGTGAGGCTGCTCAGCCAGGGCTGCAGGGCACCAACGAGCAGCCCAGGGAGGGGGTGGCTTGTTTGGGTTTGTCTTTTGGGGGGAAGGGGGGGGGCACAAGTGCTTTCCAGCCGAAACCTAGCTGAGCCAGTTGCCTCCCCCAAGCCTGCCTCCTCCATAGCTGTGTGTGTTGTGGGGGGTGAGACCCAAGAGCCCTTCGGTGCCTCAGGGAGCACTAAGTGCCTTTGTTTTTTAATTGGTCAATATAAGGAGTCTTATGGGACAGGGACTGGTTTAACTGTGGAAGGGGACAGGTTCTGGCTGCAGGGAGGAGGGCACGCCTCCGCGAGGAGCCCGCGCTGAGCCGCCAGGCCAGCGCGCCCCTGACGGTCACCCACTCACCCACGCTGGGGCGCTGAAGTGACTGAAAGCGCCAAGAGCAGCTTCCTAGCTCCTACCTGTGCCGCCAGCCGTGTGCTTTTGGAGGCGACCGTGCTCGTACCCGAGCCCCATCCTGCTGCGCTCCGAGCCCCGCTGCGCCCCATCTAACACAGGCCGAGCATGTGCAGGGGACAGCAGTTTTTGCTAATTATAGAAAAAGCTACTGGGCTTTAATAAACTTTCCGCCACCTTCTTTTTTACAGTGGGTGGGGGTGTGTGTGGGTGTGGGTGCGTGTGGGGGGTGGGTGTGTGCACACATACAGTTTGTAGCCAGCTTCCAGGGGTGTAAGTGGAAAAAGGGACCTGCAAATTTCCAGTTTCATAAGCAACGCAAAATA